>NC_134690.1:163545402-164147902 GCF_050947455.1 Rhinoderma darwinii | reverse complement strand
CACGTCCTGTGTCATTTGCCACGTCCAGAGGAATCTGCCACGTCCTGTGTCATCTGCCACGTCCAGAGGAATCTGCCACGTCCTGTGTCATCTGCCACGTCCGGAGGAATCCGCCATGTCTGGCGCAACTTACGGCTCCTATGTCATCCGCCACGTTTGGTGCCATCCGCTGCACCCATCTCATCTGTGCCAGAGCTGCGGCCACCATCTGGACTATTCAGGTACCCTTGTGCGGGACATTGTATTTCTTGGGTTTCCTGCGGTTTGTCCAGCTGCCTTCCCGATACGGCCTAGTGGGTCCACTAACCCGCCTCGTGACAAAGACCCCCAAAAGTTACCCCATTTTGGAAACTACACCCCTCAAGGAATTTATCTATAGTTAGCATTTTGACCGTTTTTAAAAGGAATAAAGGAGAAAAAACACCCCAACATAGGTAAAGCAATTTCTCTCGATTATAGCAATACCCCATATGTGGTAATAAACAGCAGGGCTCAGAAAAGAAGGAGCACCATTTGGATTTCTGATTTTGCTGGAATCGTTTTCAGTGCCGTGTCACATTTGCAATGCACTGGAGGGACCAAAACAGTGGACCCCCCCCTAAAGAGACCTCATTTTCGAAACTACAACCCTCAAGGAATTTTTCTAGGGGTAAAGTTTGCATTTTGACTCCACAGTTGTTTTGCTGAATTCATTGGAATTAGTCTGTAAAGGTAAAAATCTACTTTTTTTCTGAAAAAACGTAATTTTTAATATTTTTTACAAGGAATAAAGGAGAAAAAGTACCCCAACATTTGTAAAACAATTTCTCCCGATTACATAAATACGCCATATGTGGTAATAAATTGCTGTTTGGACCCACAGCGGGGATTAGAAGGGAAGGAGCGCTATTTGGCTTTTGGAGCTCAAATTTAGCTGAAATGGTTTACGGGTGCCATGTAGAATTTGCAAAGCCCCTGAGAGATCAAAACAGTGGAAACCACACAAAAGTGACCTCCATTTTGTAAATTACACCACTTAAAGAATCTATCTAGGGGTATAGTGAGCATTTAGACCCCACAGGTCTTTTGCAGAATTTCTTAGAATTAGGCAGTTAAAATTAATATCAACATTATTTCCACAAAAATGTTGCATTTTTTCAATTTCACAAAGAATAAAGGAGGAAAAAGCACCCCGACATTTGTAAAGCAATTTTTCTCCTAGTACGATTTAGCTTGGTAGTAGTTCTGTTTGCCATTTTGCTGGTGTTTCAGTTTATAATGTGGGGGTATATGTAATCTGTGCGGAGAACATCACGGTATATGTAATCTGTGCGGAGAACATCAGGGTATATGTAAGCTGTGCGGGGTAAATCAGGGTATAATAAGAGGGTATAATAATGCGGTAAATAAATAATAATCCACAGATATGTGGCCAGTGTCGCACTGATAAATGGTGCCCAATTTTTTTTTTTATCTCTTTTTATTCCATTTTTGGCAAGCAAGGTGACCAGAAACCATCAATTCCTACAATGTTTTTTATTCTTTTTTTTTTACGGTGCTCACCCTGGGCTATATTAGGGGGTGCCGACCCTTATTTTGTCCATTTCTCTCTTCTCTCACAGAATATATTCTGTGAGAGGAAAGAGAAAACTAACCGCTGCTGTTTTTACAGCGATCGCCATTATTCCTTACACACAGATTGATCTATTTCCAGCATTTTGCCTTTTAATGTTAATGATTATGGCTAACAGTTAATGAAAACCCAAAATGTAGTCTCTCAGAAAATTGGAATATTATATAAGCACAATTTCAAAAATTAGGTACTTTTTTCTTGATCACAACTGTTGTCACAGTGGCATATAAGCATACAGTTACTCTTCGAAATGCATAATAGTTACAGCACTTAAAGTAGTACAATCTTTTAAGCATTACTAAACAGTTAGATAAACTATTTCCTTTCACAGGTTTCTGTCTGTCTTCTCAAGATCATGTTCAGGCTGTCTTAATTTGCACAGTCCTCTGCCTTCTCCTGAGTTCTCCCACCCTTTCGTCAGACATCACTCCTCTCCTAGTCACGCCCCTCTACACCTTACGGTCCTATTCTTTCAGGCCCTTACCATTTAGTAGCTTCAATCCCATCCTTCAAGGCAAATCCACTAGAGGACACCGTCGTTCAATGCTTTGCTGGCCACGTCTGACAGGCTCTTCTACCTGGAGGTCTCCAAACCCTACCTAGGTCTCCTCGCTCAGACTGTCCACC
This sequence comes from Rhinoderma darwinii, assembly GCF_050947455.1. NCBI lineage: Eukaryota > Metazoa > Chordata > Amphibia > Anura > Rhinodermatidae > Rhinoderma > Rhinoderma darwinii. Next base: position 164,145,663 of record NC_134690.1, on the reverse strand, counting down.
CTCAGAGTGTCTATAAAGTCCAGCCTTTCCAAGGACTACAATTACCATGGCACATTTCAGGCCTCCTTCCCAGCCCACCTGTTCAAGGTACTCTCTATACTCCCCTACTTGGCCTACTACAGACTTCCACTGGGTTTAAGCACAGTACCGCTCATTCCCTCCTTGTCCCTACTGCCGGATTTACTATCTCCAAACCCCCCAGCAGATTCCCTCGGAGCTACCACTCCAGCAAGGCAAAATACTCTACGACCGGCAACGCTTCAGTGATGGCCCGCCTTCACTGACCAGGCCACCCTCCTCCACGGCCTACCTCTCCCTGTTCTAGATTATATGTGTTGTTTTGTAGCTCACTGTCTGCTCTGTGACTTCGGCCTTCTACTGCGCCACACACCACATCAGTCTCTTCCTCAGTTCACTCTGATGACCAGATTTCCACCAGCAGTTCTCACTGCACTGCACATGTTCTCCCACTCTCTCCCCTTTCTTCTGGCCTCTCTTCCTACCAACGTGGTGGTGCAGCGTATCGACATCACCAGGCTCTCCCACTTGCCAGCATTAGACTCTTCCAGGGCCTGCTAGTCCCTAACTCTTCTTCTGTTATAGCTACATGCCACCTCCCTTCATTGATGATGATAGTTCGTACGACTGGCAGCGCTGCATAGCATCACGGCCTGCCTCATCCAGGGACCTGCAAGCCAAACAACACAAAATAACATATCCAAAAAGACATCATCATCTGGCATCCGGACAGTGTCTTAAAGGCCAGGTAACTTATTTACACAAAGGATACATTCACAGTCCATAGGTTGTAGTTGGGGAAGCGGGCACTTAGTTCACCCTCCTTACATCCTCTCCGGTTAAAACTCTACATAGAGGATACTGCACAGAAAACTATTTGTAAGACAGAGTTGTAGTGTATTAGGATGAACTGCAACTCTACTATAAATTTTTATTCCATTCAATAAAGGCCGCCTTTTTATTTAAAATCACACAAGATAATTGCATTGATACATGAGGCAATTACATTTTCTGACATGCATATTATGGTCCGTTTTATTTCAATGGGAAAAAATAAACACACTCTGAGATCTGATTATCTCCAAGGTAAGAGCTGAAGGCCACATTTAGGCTGGATTCACACGAGGTCATTACGTCCGTAATTGACGGATGTATTTCGGCCGCAAGTACCGGACCGAACACAGTGCAGGGAGCCGGGCTCCTAGCATCATAGTTATGTACGATGCTAGGAGTCCCTGCCTCGCTGCCAGACAACTGTCCCATACTGTAATCATGTTTTCAGTACGGGACAGTTGTCCGGCAGCGAGGCAGGGACTCCTAGCATCGTACATAACTATGATGCTAGGAGCCCGGCTCCCTGCACTGTGTTTGGTCCGGGACTTGCGGCCGAAATACGTCCGTAAATTACGGAAGTAATGACCTCGTGTGAATCCAGCCTTATTCTAGCAATTGATCCAGCTTACTGACGCCCTCTGATGACATCTCTTGTAATGTCAGAAAATGTCTAGGGCTAGGGCTAGACATGCACTTCTGCTTTGTAGTGAGCGATAAATCACTGTCCATAGGAATGCATTATGCTAGCGCTATTTATCTCACTACAAAAAAAAATCACTGTTACATCGCTGCGATAAATCGCTGTCCATAGGAATGCATTGAGTAATTTGAAAATCGTTTCAAAATCACTCCTGACAAGTGTGTAGCTCTGAAATCCCAGCATGTAGTGATTAAAAATAAATTGCTAGCAAATGTCTTGACTGGAGAGATTTTGAAGAATTTTTTTTTGTAGTGGAATAATTTGCTCTCGCCTAGTGCATTCCAATGGACAGCGACTTATTGCTCACTACAAAAAATAGTCTAAGACTAGCCCAGGCTTAAGTGCACTTTCCGATATGGCAGAAATGCTGTGGAATTCCGCTGAGGACAGTCCGCAGTGGAATCCGCAGCAGACCTTTTTTCCATGACTTTCTATGGCTTTTTAGGTAACATAGTGCAGATGTTGCAAAAAATAGGTTGCGGTGCAGAATTTTCATTCCACAGCATGCATGGCCGCCAATGGAGAAGCAGAGGATTTCCACTGCGGATTTCAGCCTTTGCAATGCAAAGCCAGAAATTTGCGGCAAGTCTGCTGTGATATCCGCAACATCTGAATTACCTGTAAAATGCAGATTCGTTGCATAATTGCGGCAAAATCTGCAGTGGAAAATTTCTGCCATGTCTGAACATGGCCTAAAGATGAACCTTCACTTTAAAGAAAAACTAGTTTCTCCCATTATTCTGCCATTTAAAGGCATGGTGTCGCCCCAAAAACATGTTTTTTTTTTAAAATTAAAACATTTAGTGTGTGGGTGATTAAACATTGTTCAAATTTTTTTTATTTTTTTCGCGAGTCAGGAAATATTATAAATTTTTTCAAATTTATAATACTACCCATTTTTGGTCACTAGATGGAGCTGTTTGGAGCTAGTTCCCAAAATTGCAGCATTGCAACATTGGGTTAAAAGCTATCGCTCTAGTGAGCGCTCAGCATCCCCCCCTCCTTTATCCTGGCTAGTGCCGGGATAAACGAGGGGTTTGAAAGGTTTAACCTCCTACACTGTGTGTCGCCATTTTTTGAGGTAACCCACAGTGTAGTAGGTTTACATGCAGTAGTAAACACACACAAACACTAACATACATTGAAATCGCTTACCTGCTCCTGCCGCCGCGGCCCGTCCGCTCCCTTTGCTGCCGCTGTTCCATGTGCACATGTCCGGAAGCCGCGACCGGAAGTAGTAATATTACTGTCCGGCCGCGACTTCCGGTCCACAGGAAAATGGCGCCGGACGGCGCCAATTTCGAATAGGACTGTGTGGGAGCGGCGCATGCGCAGTTCCCACACAGACGCCGTACACGGCAGTCAATGGGACGGGAGCCGTTCGCAGTCCCTATGGGACTGTGGCTGCCGTATTCCATGTCTGTGTGTGTCGTTAATCGACACACACAGAAATGGAACAAAAAATGGCAGCCCCCATAGGGAAGAAAAAGTGTGAAAAAAAGAAACAGTAAAACACAAACACACAAATGAAAATAAACGTTTATATTAAGGCACTAACATCTTTAACATATAAATAAAATATTTGTGATGACACTGTTCCTTTAAGACTATATTCCTTTCAGTCCGGTTTCTATTGTGTTTTGGTGGTCAGAATAGCGTAACATGCTGCATTATGCTATCCAGTAAAAACAAAAGATTGTAACTGATCATGACAGATCTGTAAAAAGAATCATAATGCATTTGTCATATTCGTCATGGATCCTGCAAAAACGAAAGCCATGATGCCAGTATGAACAGAGCCTAACATTTACATGTTGATATACAATCCTCTGATAATTTATAGTAAAATTCACGCCATGTTTTCCCTCACTGGCTTCTCTATCTGATAGTTCGATATTTCATTGCTTAGTGCTATGCGATTGAATCATAGAGACTGCAGCATGACATAGCGAGATACAGGAGACAGTGCCGCCTGTGCCTACATCGTAACCGCATATTCTTATAAATAAAATAATAAAGCAAATAAGGCTAAACAATTCAGACACTTGTGGAAGGACTCGAAAAAAATGAGAAAAATAATTTTGCCTTCATTTCTCTTCTCTGACATAGAGAGGTATAAATCATAGTTCCTGTTCTCATGTTCCAGTAAACTCGACATCATTTTAATATGGAAGATAATAAATTTAGAAATAAGAAGAGGAAAATGATAGACATGTATGGCCTATTTCCTACATTTTGTTTTTGCTTTCATAAACCGTTATTTCGTTTTTCGACCATCGCACAACAGTTTCCAGCAGCATTGATAAGGCAGCGCGTGGAATATTACCTCTAACTATGCAGTAAATTCAGCTTTGTGGTGGTTTCTGTTTGTTCTGTGATATAATCAGTTGATCTCAATGGGGAAGGGAAGTCATTGGTATTGTTCTTCCACCTCTCACTGACAGCAAGTCACAATCACTTTTCTCCCACTTATGGAAACTGTTTTACGATATATGATGTCAGTATTTTTACTTAGATAGGGGCTGTATGCAAAATAACCTTTCAGTTTATACACATCAGGTTAAACAGTGTCGGAAACGTTGACTTTTATACAGCGCTTGTAATATTATGTACACTATATATAAAAGGGAGTAGAAAGCGTTATAATGCAAACATAGGTAGGCACACTGATTTTGGGGCGTAGTTTTAGTATCTGCAGGGGTTCAAATATACTGTATACGCAGTTTTATTATTACTTTAACAATTGAACTTGCTTTTGGACAGGGTTTTTTTGTGATATGTGAGGGTTACATAGTCAATACTGCACTGCTCTATGACAATTATCTTCATTTTTGGTAGATGCCAATATAAAGTGTTCTGCCAAACTAATGCTCATTTGTGTACCGTTTCTGGGAATAGTGTGGGCTTTATGTATTAAACCTGGTGTAAGATAAGGGGTAAGGTTTTTGTCAGTTTTTTATGCCGTTTTTTGTGCCGAAACCAAGAGTAGATCTAAAAAGTAGAAAAATGTAAAAACAAAATACAAATACTTCGCTCTTTTGTATTCACTCCTGTGTTTGGCTAAAAAAAACTGCTACGGGAACGGAATGTGTGATTCCAGCCTTATAGTGTAAAGTGTTAAAGTTGCAAATTATTATGAAAGTAATTTCAGGGACACTTATTAGTGGGAACACACACAGAATTATAGAAAATTTTTCCACACTAACCATACTCCCACAATTAATAGTCTCCACCTCCAAAATCACACCTGTAAGGCCCCATGCACACGAACGTAAAAACGCCCGTAATTACGGCACGTTTTTACGGGCCCATGGACTTCTATAGGCCACGGGTACCTCCCCGTATGCTTACGGGAAGGTGCCCGTGCCGTTGAAAAATATAGAACATGTCCTATTTCAGGCTGTAATTACGGCACGGGCAGGCCCATAGAAGTCTATGGGGCTCCCGTAATTACGGAAGACTACGTGTGTGCAACCGTAATTACCGGAGCGTTGCTAGGCGACGTCAGTAAATAGTCACTGTCCAGTGTGCTGAAAGAGTTAAACGATCGGCAGTAACTGTTTCAGCACCCTGGACAGTGATTTCCGATCACAATATAGATCAACCTGTAAAAAAAAAAAAGACGTGCATACTTACCGAGAACTCTCTGCTTCTTCCTCCAGTCCGGCCTCCTGGGATGAAGTTTCAGCCCATGTGACTGCTGCAGCCACTCACAGGCCAATCACAGGCTGCAGCGGTCACATGGACTGCCGCGTCATCCAGGGAGGTTGGACTGGATGTCAAGAGTGGGACGCGTCACCAAGACAACGGCCGGGTAAGTATGAATTTCTTTAACTTTTTCTGCGGAAAGGGCTGCCCCTTCTCTCTATCCTGCACTGATAGAGAGAAGGGCTGCCGATTACTGCAGTGTAATTTTGCAGCGAAAACTTGCCCGTAAATACGGGTGGAATACGGGTGACACCGGATCCGTATTTACGGGCACGGGTCCGTAAATACTGGTGCAATACGGGTCGAATACGTGTGACCAAGGACCCGTATTTACGCCAGTATTTACGGGTGGACAAAAATACGGTCATGTGCATGGGGCCTTATATAATGTAAAAACTATATAAGGTAAAATATATAGCCAAAATAATATCGCATACAATGTCCATGTCATTTTAACATTTTCACACTAGCTAAACAGATTGGCCACATAACCAAAATTACACCTGTATTATAAATATAATTGGTATAGAGTTCTCAAACAAAATATTGTCATACCATTCCCAGATCAATAGTACCCAATTAGTGCCTCTCTAACTTAACTGTCCTCACTTCTGGCCTGCCTCATGTCTGGATGTGTAGACCACAGGCCTCCTCCTGCCTGTGGCTTGAGCTGTCTTGAGGCCAGCCAGCATGATGACTTCATTGTGCCTGATGATGTTAGAGAACATAGGCCAAAAGAGACCTGCACTGCCTAGCAATCATAGTTATAATAAATAAATGAAAAATATTTCTTTTTTTTATAATGGACATAATCTGGGAATCAAACTATTAGACTGTCCCACAAAATGAAGAACTGGAAACCTTACAGGTGGCAATTTGGAACACTGACATGTTGTGTTACAATATTTTTATTCATGAGGCCTAATATGTTAAGGCAGATGCACTATATGGACAAAAGTATTTGGACATCTACACATTACACCTACAGGAGCTAATATGACATCCCATTCTAAATACATAGGCATTAATATGAATTTGGTTCCCCTTTGCAGCTAAAACAGCTTTCACTCTTCTGGGAAGGCTTTATAAAAGATTTTTGGAGAGTGCCTGTGGGAAGTTTTGCTCATTCATGTAAAAGAGCATTTGTGAGAATGAAAGCGTCTGGCCCGCAATCTCCGTTCTGATTCATCCCAGAGTTGTTAGATGAGGCTGAGGTAAGAGCTCTGTGCGGGCCAGCCAAGTTCTTCCACGCCAAACTAAAGCCAACCGTGTCTTTATGGTCCTTGCTTTGTGCACTGGGACACAGTCATTCTGGAATAGAAAAGGGCCTTTCCAGAACTGCTCCCACAAACTTGGAAGCATACAATTGTGTAAAATGTCTTGGCATGCTGAAGCATTAAGATTTCTCTTCACTGGAACTAAGGGGCCTAGGCCAACCATTGATAAACAACACCATAGCAGTATCCCTCCTCCACTAAGCTTTACAGTTGGCACAATGCAGCCCGGCAGGTAACGCTCTCCTGGCATTCACCAAACCCATACTCGTCCACAGGGCCGCCATCAGGGGGGTATTAGGGGTACTACTGTAGGGGGCCTGGCCAAACTTAATTGAAAGGGGGGCCCGGCAACTGCCGCGACTTGCCTTTGGTAGAAAAAACAGGCCCCTGCAATGGGGCCTGTTCTTTTCACCAAAGCAATGTCGTGAGCTGCGGGCCCCCCTCTCGTAAAACACAGACGTGAGCTGCGGGCCCCCCTCTCATCTAACACCGCCGCGAAACACCGCGCACGACCACGCGCGAACGACCGCAAGCGCGCACCACGTGCGAAAGACCGGGCACGCCGGAAAGCAACCCGCTCGTGCCCGCCGCCGAGAGGGATGCGATGCGCACAGTCTAATTACCTGCTGGCCCGCCTCCGCCTCCTCGTCCTCCTCGGCCTCCTCGTCCAGCGCCTCCTCGTCCGACTCCGCCTCCTCTTCCTTCTCCAGAGCGTAGCTGCGTAAGGAGAGGGGGAGGAGTCCAGTTCTTGCGCGGCGGCAAGAGTTCTTCGATCCCCGCCTTTTTCTGGAGCCTGGAGGTGAAGGACGACATCTGGACCGAAGACATCGCCTGACGAGGACTGGAGTGGGAGCAGCTCTTCTGACACAGTGCTGTTTATGTATTGCCCTGTTCACACAGAGTATTTTGCAGGCCGAAAAAATCTGCCTCAAAATTCCGTAAAGAATTTTGAGGCAGATTTTGACCTGCCCACACTATCTTGCCGCGTTTTTTGCCCGCTGCGATTGAGGACAGCAGACAAAAAACGCAGCGAAAAATGCATTTTCTGCCTCCCATTGATTTTGATGGGAGGTCAGAGGCGGAACAGCGGCAAGAAAGGACGTGCTGCTTTTTCTTTTTTTCGCGACTGGCTCCCATTGATTTCAGATTAAATCAATGGGAGGCGGTTTTGGAAGTTGTTTGGTGCTGATTCTGACGCAGTGTCCGAGTCAATATCAAGGCCCAAAAACTCTGTGAACTGGGCCTTATTGTTAGGGCTTATTCAGACGAACGTGTAATACGTCCGTGCAACGTGCGTGATTTTCACGCGCCTCGCACGGACCTATGTTACTCTACGGGGCCGTTCAGACTGTCAGTGATTTTCACGCAGCGTGAGTCCGTGTGTCCGCTGCGTAAAACTCACGACATGTCCGATATTTGTGCATTGTTCGCGCATCACGCACTCATTGAAGTCAATGGGTGCGTGAAAATCACGCCCAGCACTCCCGCAGCAGTATAAACTATGAATGAAAACAGAAAAGCACCACGTGCTACAAACATACAAACAGAGTTTCATAATGATGGCGGCTGCGCGAAAATCACGCAGCCACGCAAAATACACTGCTGACACACTGAGCTGTTATGGACCTTTTGCATGCGCAAAACGCCACGTTTTTGCGCACGCAAAAAGCACACGCTCGTGTGAATCCGGCCTTAGGGTAGGAACACACTAGGCATGAACGCTGCAGATTTTATGCAACACATTTTATTGTGGAAAATCCGCAGCGTATTACAGTCGCAGCAGAGTGGATGAGATTTAAACAACTCTCATCCACACGCTGCAAAAAAAATGGACCTGCAGTGTGGCTTTTGAAGCCGCAGCATGTAAATTTATTCTGTGGAATCGCTTCTCCTCTGTTGCGGAAATACTGCGGTTCTGCCGCAAGAATCACACATGAGGAAAAAAAAAAGGCACTTTTTTAAATTTATAAAAAAGTTTAGACTTACCCCGGCCGTAGTCCTGGTGACGCGATCCTCTATTCTTAGCGCAGCCCGGCCTCCTGTCATGACGTTTCATACCATGTGACTGCTGCAGCGGTCACATGGTCTACAGTGTCATCCCAGGAGGTGGGGCTACGTTCAGAAGAGAGAGATGCGTCACCAGGACTACGGCCGGGGTAAGTCTAAACTTTTTTATAAATTTAAAAAAGTGCCTTTTTTTTTTCTCATGTGTGATTTTTGCGCCAGAACCGCAGCATTTCCGCAACAGACGAGCAGCGATTCCACAGAATAAATTGACATGCTGCGGCTTAAAAAGCCACACTGCAGGTCCATTATTTTTGCAGCGTGTGGATGAGAATTGTTTAAATCTCATCCACTCTGCTGCGACTGTGATACGCTGCGGATTTTCCACAATAAAATGTGTTGCATAAAATCCGCAGCGTTCATGCCTAGTGTGTTCCTACCTTAAGGCCGGATTTACACGAGCGTGTGCTTTTTGCGTGCGCAAAAATTTGGCGTTTTGCGCATGCAAAAGGTCCATAACAGCTCTGTGTGTCAGCAGCGTATGATGCGTGGCTGCGTGATTTTCGCGCAGCCGCCATCATTATGACACTCTGTTTGTATGTTTGTAGCACGTGGTGCTTTTCTGTTTTCATTCATAGTTTATACTGCTGCGGAAGTGCTGGGCGTGATTTTCACGCACCCATTGACTTCAATGGGTGCGTGATGCGCGAACAATGAACAAATATCGGACATGTCGTGAGTTTTATGCAGCGGACACATGCTGCGTGAAAATCAATGACAGTCTTCACGGCCCCATAGAGTAACATAGGTCCGTGCGAGGTGCGTGAAAATCACGCACGTTGCACGGATGTATTACACGTTCGTCTGAATAAGCCCTAACAATAAGGCCCAGTTCACAGAGTTTTTGGGCCTTGATATTGACTCGGACACTGCGTCAGAATCAGCACCAAAGAACTTCCAAAACCGCCTCCCATTGATTTAATCTGAAATCAATGGGAGTAAGTCGCGGAAAAAAGAAAAAGCAGCACGTCCTTTCTTGCCGCGGTTCCGCCTCTGACCTCCCATCGAAATCAATGGGAGGCAGAAAATGCATTTTTCCCTGCGTTTTTTGTCTGCTGTCCTCAATTGCCGCGGGCAAAAAACGCGGCAAGATAGTGTGGGCAGGTCAAAATCTGCCTCAAAATTCGGTGCGCGGTTCCAGGCGGTCGTGGGTGCGCATGCGCGAGAGTTTGCGGGTGCGCGCGATCGGTCGCACCGGCGGCAGTGTTTGACGGCCCCCATGACGACCCCCATGCTACCCAGGGCCGCCATCAGTGGGGGTATTATGGGTACTGATGTGAGAGGCCCGGCCAAACCTAATTGAAAGGGGGGCCCGCAGCTCACGACATTCATTTGGTGAAAAAAAACAAGCCCCATTGCAGGGGCCTGTTTTTTTTTCTACCAAAGGCAAGTCGCGGCAGTTGCCGGGCCCCCATTTCAATTAGGTTTGGCCGGGCCTCTCACATTAGTACCCATAATACCCCCCTGATGGCGGCCCTGGGTACCATGATATAGTGCTGGACGGAGTACCGTTAACAGGCAGTGCCACGGTAGGGGGGCCCAGAAAATTTAGCTGTAGGGGGCCCTGAAATTCCTGATGGCGGCCCTGCTCGTCCATCAGACTGCCAGATAGAGAAGCGCGATCCATCAGTCCACAGAACACGTTTCCATTGCTCCAGAGTCCAGTGGGGCCGTGTTTTACGCCACTTCAGCCGATGCTTGACATTGTGCTTGGTGATATAAGGCTTGCATGAAGCTGCTGGGCCATGGAAACGCATGCCATGATGCTCCCGGCACAGTTTTTGTGCAGATGTTAATGCCAGAGGAAGTTTGGAACTCTGCAGTTATTGACTCAATAACTGTAATTTTACGTGGGCTGCCACTTCGTTGCTGAGTTGCCGTGGTTCCTAAACACTTCCACTTTGCAATAATATCACTCACAGTTGATCATGGAATATCTAGGAGGGAAGAAATTTCACTGAATGAGTTGTTGCAATGGTGACATCCTATTACAGTACCACGCTGGAATTCAGTGAGCTCTTTAGAACGACCCATTCTTTCATAAATCTTTGTAAAGGCAGACTGCATGGCTAGGTGCTGGATTTTATACACCTGTGGCTGGGACCATGGGACTGAATGAAGCACCTGAATTAAAAGATTTGTCCCAATACTTTTGCCCATATAGTGTATAATTAATGTGAATTTTTTGTTTTATTATTATTTCTATAATTATCAATCATATAAGATTTTCTTTCCAACACTTGTGTAATATCTCGTCAAAATCTTCCACATTACACTTAATTATTCTCCCAATAATTGCACTGGAATTAAAAAATTTTAATGTGCATAGCCATCTTAAAGGGAAACTTCATATATATTGTCTATATAGTCATATACGCTTCCTATTCATATACAATTTATTTTGCCGTATCCAATGTAAACTTAATACTCTCACCCACAAAACTCTCCACAGTGCTGCACCACCATACATTTCCTCCATCATCTCTGTCTACCACTGTGCGTGTGATCTACGCTCTGCCAATAATCTAAGATTAACATCCTCCATAGTTCGAACCTTCCACTTCCGTCTCCAAGACTATTCCCATGCTGCACCAGTCCCCTGCAGTGCACTACCCCGGCACATTCAGAATAATTCCTAACCTCCACCGTTTTAAGCGTGCGCTGAAAACACATCTTTCACTTCATCCTGCAGATATGCACTTTATGTCTGTCATACGCAGATACTGGCTGGTGCCCGGCTCATGCAGCTTTATGTGTAATACTCTATTTTATATAAGATGTCTGGACCATTGTACTGAACAAGCACTTTTAACATTTTGTGTGACCCCTATTTCCTCATAGATTGTAAGCTCTTGCGAGCATGGCCCTCACTGCTCTTGTTTGAATTGATAATTAGTTTTGACACTATGTAATGTATGATTTTGTCTGTATATGTTCCCCCTGAATTGTAAAGTACTGCGTAATATATTGGCGCTATATAAATAAAGATTATTATACTTACTGTATATAACCAGCAAAAATAAAATCTACATTCTTTGTAATATGTTTTCTTTATGTTGTAACAAACACAGCTGGACTCCTTATCACATGAATATCAGATGCGTACTAACACATGGACATCCAAATGGTATGATTAACCTATGAATACCCAACACGGTACCATCATAAAGTGATCAAGTGTTGAAGAGAAAGCAAACCCTTCTGAAAATTAACTCGGCATGGCCAGCCATACATTTTCCACGTATTATATGAGTCCGCTGATATTAAGCGTCTGCAGCTCTCCGCTGTGGCTCTTAGAAGGGGAACACCCTCTATCAGGTCCATGTGCTCTAATAGATCGTATGGACAGTGGTTGACTTGATGGGACAAACCCCTTTAAGGTGTAAAAAGTGTTTTGCCAAATTGGGGTCTATGGGTTTAAAATGAAAAACTATCCAATATACTCACCCAACGGATTTTCACCATTCTGCACTGCACTTCTCTGTTGACGTTACTATAAGATGATATGTAACTCATAGTGACATCACCACAGTGGGCAGCGATTGGCTGCTGTCGTCAGGTAATTTGTTGTCACTATTGGTGACATGTTACCTTGTAGGATAATCACAATACTCGGTGCGGTTTTGCAAAAATCGCAGCAAAGAAAAGACAGAAGAGCCTTACTGATATATTAATAAGACTAGCTGCATGGGTACTATCACAAGCAATGAATAAAATAAAGTTACTAACCTACTTGTTGACTGTTTTCAGGCAGCAATAGATTTTTTTCTACAGTGTGCAGAGCGAAAACAGAACTGAAAAGTAAGTGGAAATAGCAAAAAAGGTAATGACGATATATTACAAAGGTGCTAGATTTAAGATTTTATATGATGTGTATGATGATATGTGGACTGATCTGTTATAATCAGTTGTTTTTTTAACAACAAAAAAACCCCACTTAATCTTTGCATATGTTTTAAAAAGCCAACCTAAAAGATGACCCAGACGAAGCCTTTAGTGCGGAACGTCCTCCTTGATACAACTTTATACCTTAGATGATACTTTCACCTATATTCCCATACTGGGGGTTGTAATGACATCTTATACACTTTGTATTTATGGCATTTAGTGTATGTTCTTATGTACTATTCATATACACTGTTATGTACATATGCGTTTATTACATTGTATCAAGGTGATCCAAGGTCTGCTTTTTAGGCTTCATCCACATCTGCGTCAAGACTCCATTCATGGTTGCCGTTTGCATCACCATTGATTTCAATGGTGACGGATCCAGTGCAAGTTGTTTCCGTTTGTCCCCGTTGTGTAAGGGTTACGTCGTTTTGACGGAATCAATACCGTAATCGACTGCGCTATTCATTCCATCAAAACTACGGAACCCTTACACAATGGTGACAAACGGAAACGATATGCACCGGATCCGTCACCATTAAAATCAATGGTGATGGAAACGGAAACCTATCGTTTCCGTTTGCTTCAGTTTGGATTCCATTCATGGTTTCCCCTGCCGGAAAGCTCCAACGGAACCCCTGAACGACGCAGATGTGAACGAAGCCTAAGTCTGTGCATGTTCACGCTTCTTGTCATTTTTTAATGGTATTTTAATAAAATATTGGCGTTTTTATTAGAACCAATTCTGTGGTAGTTCTGCATGACCCTTTCAGGTTGGCTTTGTAGTTGTACATTTATTTGTAACTTTGTATATGGGACTATTGATTAGTGCTTGCATAAGTTTTAGCTGAAAGCTGGACAGAAACAGAGAATTGTTTACATTTGTTCTCCCCGTTTCCTATAGCACTGTAAGCTTTCATAGTACTGTAGGAGGTCGAGCTGTATTATATATATATTTTTTGGAAGTAATGAGTCAGCAGTATTTTTAGTGATATTAAAAAAGATTCACATATTCTCATAAAGCCTTTTCTTTGCATCTGTTTTCAACCTTACTATTAGCTTAGCTGCCTTGTTTTACAAAGGAAGTATAAAACATATAAACAGGTTTGTCTATCTTTTTTACTTATTTTGGAATTTGTATTTAATAAAGCAACACTGGGCAGTATATATAGGACAGAAACTGTACATATATGTCTTCCTACACAACACACAAATCGGTCTTAACCTGGATTTTACAGAGTGGGATGAAAAATGAATGACTCATCTGTTATTCTGTTCCCCATGTTTTCTTGAAAGGTTCTGATTTTTGATACCTTCATGAAATGTAGCATGTCATATATTTTTAACTCACAGTAACAAGGGAATTTAAATAAATATAATAGATGTGATTAGATTTCCATTTGCACCACATATTCTAAATATGGCTTCTATCGCTGTGTAGTACATTCTGCTTACTTTTCTGACTTGGCTGTGGGTCTGCCCTAGCCTGCCCTGACTTTTGCTATATCTTACTCTCATACCATCTGTTGTTAGATTACGAAGATTATATTACGAAGATGCCAGATTTTACATTTAGTGTCTATATTTCCAATGTTACGAGGGCCATATCAAGGTTGGTAGAGCCCCTTAGGAACTTGGTGGGGCCCCCCTACCCTCTTATTGATGTCATTCAATTGCTGCCCAGGGTTGGCCTGGCCCAACAGAATACCAGAGGTTCCACTGGTGAGCTCAGGCTATGACACAGTAGTGGCTCTAATGGTCTATCAAAAGACAACCCCATTTAAAGTTGACTTGGGGCACAATCAATTGCCACAAGGGTATATTGTTTACGAGTTTACGTACATATAGCCTATTTGACCTTATACCCTAGACCTTATACCCTATGATACCCTATCTGGCTAAAAGTCTGTAGACACCTGACCATCACAACTCTACGTGCTTAATGGGAATCCCTTTCCAAAACCATGGTCGTTAATACTGGAGTTGGTGCATATTCAGCCAAAAAAAGGTCAACCACTGACGTTGAACAAGAAGGTCTAACTCACAGTCAGTGTTCCAATTCATCCCAAAGGTGCCCTATTCTGGTAAAATTCCTCCACATCAAACTCATCACTAAAACATGCCTTTATGGACATTTCTCTGTGCACAGTCATGCTGGAACAGGAAAGGACCTTCCCCAAACTTTTGACACAAAGTTAGAAGCATATAACTGTCTAAAATATCTTTGTATGCGGTAGCATTGACATTACCCTTCACTGGAATTATGGGGCTGAGACCAAACTCTTAAAAACAGCCCCTGGCCATTATCTTTCCTCCACCAAATTTTACAGTAGGGACTATGCATGCTGGTAAATAGCGCCCTCCTAGCATCCACCAAAGCCACATTATTTTATCAGACAGCCAGAGAGTGAAACGTGATTCATCACTCTAGAAAACACATTTCCACTGCTCCAGAATCAAGTGGTGGCGTGCTTTACTCCATTCCACTGTTTGTAATGGGTGTGACAAACACCTGAACTCAATATTTAGGAGGGGTGTCCACAGGTCCTCTGTGTCCTGTGTATACAATGATAACAACAAAGTTTACCATTACCTAACAGCGACCCAGATCGCAAGCGCCGCATATCCTTATCGACAGACGTAATCCGTGTCTTAAGAAGGTCAAATGTATAGACCGAAACGTTAGACTTATTTTTGGACTACTACTTTTCGCTATACGTGAAATAAAATATCACTTATTGCATAAATACCTGAGTTCCCAATTTTTATACGTTGGCGTGGAAGCCTTATCATGCACCCTTGAAACACGGAGTGCTGCGGGATCAAGAAAGTACCAAAGTTTACAATGCAATTAAAAGTGGAGGTTCACATGTATTGCATTGATGGGGGGTCGAGGCAGGTCGTTGAAGCCCATGGGCAATTTATGCTTTTGATCTTCTTATAATTCAGACCTAAATATTACTCAAAGTTGGAGCTTCAGTTTAAAGACTATTGGTTATGAGAACACAAGCACACACGCACAGCATGCGGAAGTTAATAGATTGTCCTGCAAAGATGCATCACCTTGTGGCAATTGTACTGCAAATGTCCCTATTGGTGCAATTACACGTGAAAGATTTTAGTGCAGACATTTCTGCGACTGAAAGTCAGTTCTAATCATCTGAATAGGGTTGTTTCTACAGCAAGGACATGAATTTCTGCAAGTTACATTCAGATAAATGGAACTTATTTTCAGTTGCATCATTTTCTGCAATAAAATCTGCTGCGTCTGACTGCATCCTTTAATGGCCACCACTCCCCACTGTTGCGTACTTACCTTTCCAAGGCGTCCTCTGGCTGCTGGCCAGTGCCATGTCCCTCCTTCCCTCAAGTCTGGTCACGACCTCCATCGCTGCCACTCTCCTCCTGCGTCCCGGGCACTTCTTAGTGCGTGCGCTAAGCCTTTTTCACTTTAAGGGCCAGTGCATGCCAAATTATCCACCCAGCTTTTCCAGGGTATTTAAGGAACCTCCTTTATGTTGCTCATTGCCTATCTTGCTAGTGATACCCTGCTCTATACTTTCTCTAGATTTCTTATGATTGGACCTTTGACTATTTTTGCCTAACGCCTGCCCTGACTATTTGCTTGTTACCCATGATGAACCTCTGCTGCCTGGCCTGAATTTTGGCTCTACCAACCATGAGTGCCCCTTCTAAAGCCTGCCCTGACTTTTGCTATATCTTACTTTCATACCATCTGTTGATTCTGTACCACAACTAATTATGTTGGCTGTCATAGAGGGAGACGACTCCGGGGGTAGTGACTCCGGGGGTAGTGTTCCCCAGTAGTGTAGTCCAGATCCGTGTATAGGAGTTAATGGGGGAATACCTGGGATTCTCTTAGAAGACATCCCTGAGTTTAGCCCCAGGTCAAATTTCTTAGTAACACAGTGGATTCACACTATCCTCTGCAGGCCCACTAGAGTCTCACTTTCCACGGGCCCCGTGATCAGTGCCGCACCTGCCATGAGGCCAGGTGAGCCGACGGCCTCAGGCGGCACAACCTACCCAAACGGGGAGGGGGCAGCATTTTCAGCCCGGGACGGACTGAACCGGGGGGAGGGGCCATGCAGACGCACATAGATAACAGACGTGTTGAACGTCTGAAACACTCCTCCTCCTCTCTGACGCTGTACACATCACATGCAGCCAGAGAGGAGCAAGTCTACAGGAGGAGCGACGAGCAGCACGAGGTAAGTTCCTGCCTTGCTGGGACCGGGACCCGTGACGTGAGTATACTGCAAGGGGGGGTCTGGGCATTTTACCGACAGCAGAGGGCTCTATGGGGCTGGAATAATCCACACCATAGAGCCCTCACATCACTATAATGGAAGGAATAGTGTGGGTGGGGGAGGGTCTGAGCATCTGTCTGACTTACTGCAGAGAGCTCTATAGGGGGGGATTCTGCCCCCCCTTTAGAGCAGTCAGTCAGATGCTCAGACCCCCCTAACCTTTCAGTATAGTAACTAGTCAGGGCTCTATGGTGGGGGGATGATTCCCCCCTATAGAGCTCTCTGCTGTCAGTAAAACGCCCAGACCCCCCCCCCCCCCCCTTGCAGTATACTCCTGGCTTTGTAGCTTTAGGCTTTGTAGCTTTCCTGTGCTTAATTAGCGTGGGAAAGCTACAATCAGGGCTGTGACTGGTGAGTCTCACATTTACTCCCAGTGCACACTGCATGCAGCAGCTGCGGCATTCAGTCTGACTGTGAGTCTCTGACCAGTCACCACCCACACGCAGTATACAGGAGAGACTAATAGTGGCTGTCATAAACCCTCAACTACTACAGTTTCAGAGGCATTGACTGAAGCTTTCTATAGTGTAGTGGTTAGCTTGTCTGCCTTACATATGGAGGTTGCTGGTTCAAATCTCTGCAGTTTTTTTTTTTTTTTTTTTATATTAATATCTTACTTGTATTGGGCTTTGTTCACACTAGCATTAATATACGTTTACCTCTCTTCCGTCAGAGGAAGAGAGGATCAATACGTTAAACGGAAAGCAACGGCTCCATTAGAATTACCATTGCTTTCAATGGTAATTCTTTTGTATCAGTTGCTTTCCGTTTGTCTCCGTTCGCTAGGTTTCCGTTCTTTTGAACGGAAATAAAAGTTCTGCAGACTGCACTTTTGTTTCTTTAAAAAAAAACGGAAACTTAGCGAACGGAGACAAACGGAAAGCAACTGATACAAAAGAATTACCATTGAAAGCAATGATAATTCTAATGGAGCCGTTGCTTTCCGTTTAACGTATCGATCCTCTCTTCCTCTGACGGAAGAGCGGTAAACGTATATTAATGCTAGTGTGAAAGAAGCCTTAGGGCCTGTTCACATCAGCGTTGGCTTTCCGTTCTGGGGTTCCGTCGGAGGTAACCCCGCAACGGAAAGTTAAACTGAAACCACAGCTTCCGTTTCCGTCACCGTTAGCGCAGTCGACTGCGCTATTGATTCCGTCACAAAAACTGAAACCTGCCGGAATTGTGACGAACGGAAACCATTAGCAATGTTTCCGTCACCATTGATTTCAATGGTGACTGAAACGGCAGCTGTGGTTTCAGTTTGACTTTCCGTTGCGCGGTTCACCCGACGGAAACCTTCCACGGAACCCCGGAACGGAAAGCCAACGCTGATGTGAACAGGCCCTAATCCTTCCCCATAAACCTGCTCCCGCTAATTAAAATAAATATATTATATAATGTATAATGCTGTATCCTGTATCCGTCAGGTCAGCGGGTCCTGCAGGATCGACCTGTTACCAATCACATCTAAGTTCATAACTTAGATGTGATCGGTAATAGGCGACCTAATGGATTCAGGTCTCAGCGCTATATACAGCTGCTCTGTATACAGGATACAAAGCAGCTGTATCTCAAAAAGTACAAATCATTTTCAATAAAAAGTAATTAAAACTTGCACCAATCGCATTAATAGATATCTTTATATATCATAGTGACATGTCCGAAGTTTTCATCGGTGGGGGACCGATCGCTAAAACGAAGCAGCAGAAGTGCTCGGGTGAGCGCTGTGCCGCTTCATTTATGATCGACTTTCAGCCGAGTGAGCGGTGTATGGACTCCTAGACTTTCTATTGAGCCCGTACACTGCTCCAAGGAAAGCCAAACAGAATTGAAGCGGCACACCGCTCACCCGAGCACTTCTGCTGCTTCGTTTTAGCGACTAGTGGGGGGGTCTCAGTGTTCGGACCCCACTGATCAAAACTTCTGACATGTCAAAAGTTTTTTAAAAAGTTGTTACACTTTAAAGAGAATCTTTCACCTGCCCACAGATTTACATTTGAGTGCAGCGTGTAATGGGGAGGGCTGCACAAACTCTGGGGCACTTTACTTTTTTTTTTCCTACCCTCTTTCCTTACTTAGATATCGGTGCCGTAATGTTTGGCGCCGATATTTAAATAACCCCATGAACTTCCAATGGGGCGGTAATTGGCAAGGGGGCGTGTAACATCGCTGTGACACTGTCCAATCAGCTGCGGACAATGTCAACAGCAAGAGCTGGAGAGAGGAGAGCATGTGCGCGTGCACACACTCTCACTCTTCAGCTCTCGGCAGGCAAGTACAAGACTGTGTGATCTCTCGCGAGAGATCAGTCTTGTCGTCCTTGTCTGTCGAGAGCTAAAGAGTGAGAGCGTGCGTGCGCGCACAGCTCCGATGCCATGAAACAGAAGAAGAAGAATTCACACTCTTCTTCTGTTCCTCAGTGGTGGCAGAGCTGCGTGCTCGCGCGCACGTGCTCTCTGTCCAGCTCTTGCTCTGAAACTGTCTGTAGTGATTCTATCCTATAGAGAGAGGTCAATTAACACACAGTATATTAGAAACATGAAACAACTTTATTGCACATAAATACACAGAATATATCCATAAAAATTAGAACCATGCAATGCAAAACGTGTCCTGCAGGTTGAAGCAAACTATGGGGAGACATGATGACATATGATGTAAAAACCAGGGAAATATGATATATGTATAATAAATATGTTCACCTGAAATGATAGTATTACCATATAGCTACCTGGAATAATTGTATATAAATGCGATAATACAAGCTAAGGCCAAAATGTATGGCCATGTATCAGCTTACCCATGTATAGTTGCTCCTGCTGTGTCTCTGCAGGCAGCAGGAGCAACTATACATGGGTAAGCTGATACATGGCCATACATTTTGGCCTTAGCTTGTATTATCGCATTTATATACAATTATTCCAGGTAGCTATATGGTAATACTATCATTTCAGGTGAACATATTTATTATACATATATCATATTTCCCTGGTTTTTACATCATATGTCATCATGTCTCCCCATAGTTTGCTTCAACCTGCAGGACACGTTTTGCATTGCATGGTTCTAATTTTTATGGATATATTCTGTGTATTTATGTGCAATAAAGTTGTTTCATGTTTCTAATATACTGTGTGTTAATTGACCTCTCTCTATAGGATAGACTTATGATTTCATAGGTCAATGCACCAAGTTCATTACTTGGTTCTCATTTAAACCAATTGTTTCTGGCTATCAGCTCTTCAATTGGTTTGTCCCTGAATGTACAAATAGGCCATCTGTCTGTAGTGATTGCACAGTGTCACAGCGATGTTACACGCCCCCTTACCTCCCCATTGACAGTTCATGGGGTTATTTAAATATCGAGCGCCAAATATTACAGCACCGATATCTAAATAACGAAGGAGGCTAGGAAAAAAATCTAAAGTGCCCCAGAGTTTGTGCGGCCCTCCCCATTACATGCTGCACTCAGCTGTACATGTATGGGGAGGTGAAAGGTTCTCTTTAAAAGAAAGGTGTTATAATTTTTTTTTTTTATTTGATATGTTTTATGGGCCTAATTTTTCTAATTGTTTTAATATGTTCCCGAAGGTAGCTATTTATTCATGTCTGTAGGGGCAGCCATCTTTATTTTTATTTTTCATACTGCTAATTTTTGTTTTGCAGGTTCCGCTGGACCATTTGGACTACGTCGTAGATTCGTTGGACTACTTCCCTGATGTAAGCTTTTTTTCTTTTTTTTTTTAATAAGATGGTTAAAGTGGATTGTGTGGAAGAGTTGTCATTTCAATAAAATAAATTTCTTTATGTCTCTGTTTTTTAATACTTCATTACCGCCTTAGTAATGGCTGCTGTCTGATTGAGAGCGTCCATTACTAAGAAGGGGCTTAGTGTTAGCCAGTAATAAGGCCATCACTAACCCCTATTATTACCCCGGTACCTACCGCCACCAGGAGTACCGGGAAGAGCTGGGTACGATCCAGCACCCGACCATCTGAAGTGAAGGGTACTTGGGTGGCCGCAGGCTGGTACTATCAGGCTAGGAAGGGACAAAAACCATGGCCCTTCCCACCCTGGCGATGCTTGGCTGCTGCTGCTTTATTGTATCTGGCTGGTTATGAAAAATGGAGGGGATCTCACGTAATTTTTTTTTCAATTTATTTTTAAAAAATGACGAGGGGTTCCCCCAATTTTTCATAACCAGCCAGATACAATAAAGCAGCTGCAGCCTAGCATCCCCAGCGTGGGAAGGGTCACTTTTTTGGCCCTTCCCAGCCTCATAATACCAGCCTGCGGCCTAACCGTCATTTCAGATGGCCAGGTACTGAATCGTACTCGACTCTTCCCGGTATCCCTGGCGGCAGTGGGAACCGGGGTAATAATAGGGGTTAGTGATAGCCTTTTTACTGGCTAATGCTAAGCCCCCGCCTTAGTAATTGAACGCTGTCAATCAGACAGCTGCCATTACTAAGGCCATAATAAAGTATTAAAAAAAAACAGACATAATAATTTTTTTTTATTGAAATCAAAACTCCCCCATGCAACCCTCTTTCACAATTTTTTTTTCTTTAAAGTAGATCATTGAAGTAGTCCAATGAATCTACGACGTAGTCCAAACGGTCCAGCGGAACCCACCGAAAAAAAGTTAGCAGTATAAAATGTAAAAAAAATAATAATTTGCCACAATAGAAACCCCTGCTCCGCCGTTTGCTCTTGTAGGCCAAAGCCTGGTTTAGGCCTGAGGCCTACAAGAGATCGGGAGCACGCTGATTACGTCAACTGCCCGGCACGATGACGTCACTGCATCATGCCGACCACGCTGGGCCACTGAACTCGGTTAAAAATCATAAGTCAATTAGGTGATAAAAAGGGGGCATAGAAGATACGTTAAACCATTTTCAGTGTTAATGCTGCGTTGCTGATCTATGATACTAAAGTAATACAGTAAAAAGCGTTCTTTAAATCTTTTCTATACATTAAACAGCACTTTACAAATAAACAACAAATGTTTTCCTATTTAAAAAAAATGTATATATTGCGTGTTTGATGTGTAAAGCCAGTAATGAGAAAACTCAGATAGATTGGGGGGGGGGCGCCTTTTTATAGTTCGCCTCAGGCAGCAGAGGGGCTAGGTTCACCCCTGCCCGTGATACATCCTTAACCTCTTAACGACACGCCACGTACATGTATGTGGCAGCCCTTAAGGGGAAGTATGGAGCGGGCTCGTGGGCTGAGCTCACTCTATACTCAGCGGGTGTCTTCTGTGTAATACAGCCGACACTTCACTGCAACGGACGGAATCAAATATCACTATGATTCCACCTATTTAAGCCCTCAGATTCCGCAGTCAATCACGACCGAGCCATTTTAGCCATTAGAATGAGTGGGATGGACCCCTCTGATGTGCCATTGGCCCCCATGCAATGTCATCGCAGTGCAGTGGCCGTCATGGCAGCCTGGGGGGCCTAATTAAGACCCTCAGGTCTGCCATCTTTGTACATCGCTTAATAGGAGCCTGTCAAAATTGCTATATATTGGAAAGAATAATTATTGCAGTATATAGTGAATGCAATCCAATGATCACTGGTTCAAGTCTCATAGGAGGACTTCTAAAAAAAATGAAAAACAGTTAAATAACGTTTTTTTTAATGTACCAAAAAAATATATAAAAGGTTTAAAAAAAAACTCTTTTCCTATTTTTTTCCCCTAAAGAAATGTTAAAAAAAATAAAAGTGAACATAACTGGTATCGCTGCATCCGTAAAAGTTTGAACTATTACAATATAATGTTATTTAACCTGCTCGGTTAATGAAATAAAAATAAATAAATTAAAAACACCCAAATTACTGTCTCTTGGTCACCTTAGCTCCCCAAATAAATGGAAAAAAAGTCATGAAAAAGTCACCTGTACCCCAAAATTGTATCGTTAAAAACTACAGCTCGCCCGCAAAAAAACAAGCCATCACACCGCTAAATCGACAGAAAAATAAAGTTATGGCTCTCAGAATGTGGCGACATAAAACTATTTTTTGTTAACAAAGGAGGTTTTTTTGTTAGGCCTTATTCACACGGACGTGTCCGTTTTGCGCGCGCAAAAAACGCTGCGTTTTGCGCGTTCAAAAGGTCCATGTGTCATCACCATATAGTGCGCGGCTGCGTGATTTTCGCGCAGCCAGCATCATGATGACACTCTGGTTTTCTGTTTATAAACAGAAAAGCACGTGGTGCTTTTCTGTTTTTTTTATTCATAGTATTTACTATGAAGCGCGCATCACGCACGGCACCCGGAAGTGCTTCCGTGTGCCGAGCGCGATTTGCACGCACCCATTGTCTTCAATGGGTGCTTGCAGTGCGAAACACGGGCAAATATAGGACATGTCATGAGTTTCACGTAGCGCACATACGCTGCATGAAATTCTCTGACAGTCTGAACGGCCCCATTCATTAACATAGGTCCCTGCGGCGCGCATGAAAAATCACACGCGTGGCACGGACGTTTATCACGTTCGTGTGAATAAGGCCTAAAAGTGGTAAAACATAAAGAAAACATATACATTTGGTATCGCGGTAATCGTATCAGCCTGTAGAATAAAGTGAAGATGTTGTTTTTACCACTTGATGAGCACCGCAATAATGTAATCCCCAAAAAATGGCGCAATCGCCCATTCAACACCACCAATAAATGTTTTTTCAGTTTCCAAGTACATTATATGGTACATTAAATAGTGCCATGAAAAACTACAACTGGTCCCGCAAAAGCGAGCCCTCATACGGCTATGTCGACAAAAAATTTGTCGTGTCATAGATTTTCCTGTTTTTTTCTCATTTACTTTGTGTTTCAATTGATCTGTTCATGCGTAGTCCTCCTCTCATAAGGACTAGACTATGTTTTCATCCACTTACAGCAATCCGGGATCTTTAAAATGGTTAGAAACGAAAACATAAAGTATATATCCACATATGCAAAACTTTTTTATTATACAACGATTAAGCTTTGCTTACATGTGAAAACCCCTGACAAACATTAATAATAGTTAAAATGCTACTCTAAGGGCCAGTTCACACAGAGTTCTTTTTACACTTTTTTTACGCGGAAACCGCGTCCAAAAATGTGCCAAAAAACGGCCAAAAATGCCTCCCATTGATTTCAATGGGAGACGGAGGCGGCTATTTCCCGTGAGTGGAAAAACCGTCTTGCGCGAAAAGAAGCGACATACCCTATCTTCGGGCGTTTACGTCTCTAAACCCCCATTGACATCAATGGGAGGCAGAGAAAGCGTATTTCGCAGCGTTTTTGCCCGTGGCGCTCAATGGGCGCGACCGAAAAACGCGGCAAACGGCATGCAGGCAGATCAAAATCTGCCTCAAAATTCCAGATGGAATCTTGAGGCAGAATTTTCTGCCTGCAAAAAACTCAGTGTGAACATAGCCTAACAGCAGAGTTGAAAGTAGTGTTTAAACATTTGTGGGTGTATAGAACTCGGTGTATGATGAGATATTTCTTGTTTCCCCCGCCTCCAGACTATTGTATGAAGGAGAGACAAATATAATACTCCTCCTACAATGAGAGAGAGTACATTATGATAGCTGGTGAATTGCACATATTCAGGTGCCACCTCGTGATTCTTTCCTCTCTGCATACTTATACCTCAGCGGACAAGGCCTAGATCCATAAAAGCATTGCTTAACCCAGATGAAAGTATGGCTACATGACACGGCATAAATAACCAGCAAGAGGACATAGTATGGGAAGAAACCTGAAAAAAGAGGCCTCCCAAGACCTGAAAGAAAATTTGGACCTTTAGTTTGTCATCGATCTTGGTTACGTTTGTCTCTGAGGACGTTTTCTGGAACAATCTGAAGTCTATATTACTTTTCTGTGTCGGAGAATTGTGAATGCAACCACATCACATATCAAGGCAGACCACAAGCCACAGAGAGACCACCCATTCTATGCACCACAACGTTCTTCGTCTTCAACAGTTAATTATCATCAGAACGGACTTCTAGATTTTGTTTTCCAACACTTTCACAAAGCTTGTGTTACACAGGTGCCACCTCAGTTTTACGTTCAAGTAGAGCAAGGCAGAGGGAAACAACAAGACTCCCCCGCTGTCTTTGATGAGAATGGAGGGTTTGTGCCTTATCATGCTTAGTATCTGTGTCAGCATTGTTCTGGGATCCCCCCCTCCTGGTAAGAAGTGGTTTTATACTTAACACTTTGTATTTTACTGATTACACACACACACACACACACACACACACACACACACACACACACACACACACACACACACACACACACACACACATATATATATTTATAGAACTAGATAGATAGATCAGAACTAATATATTTAGTTAAAACAATCAGTAATCTTTTAATATGAATAAATGATGTTAGGCCTCGTTCACATCTACGTTGAAGGCTCCGTCAGTATCCGGCCAAGATTGTCTCCAGTAAAATCATGGACACCCTGACGGAAAGCCGCCGGAACCCATTAAAGTCAATGGGTTCCGTCTGCCGCCGGCGGTGTCCGTTGTGCAACGGAACTGGTGCTTCCGTTATTCCCTTATTATGCTCCTCTGACGGAGTAGAACAACAGAACACACCGACGAAGGTGTGAACATAGCCTTATTAAACTAGATTGCTGACATAGTTAACGCAAATCTGTGACTAGATAAGGGATTTAATATAAAGAAGCATACAATTTATGTGGCATTGTATAGTGCTATATTTGGAACTTTATAAATTGTCAATGGGTTGTAGTCTTTTATTGTTAATGTATATGTCAAAGTAATACTTTGTTTTGTAGAAACATATTTTCATAAGCAGAACTTTAGAAATGTCATTTTATACTTCATATTTTTGTTCATTACCACATTATACAATACCTTACCATAAAATATTATACTTTACCTTACCATGCCATATTAAACAATACCTTACCATAACACATACCTTACCACATTATACAATACCTTACCATAACACATACCTTACCACATTATACAATACCTTACCATAAAATATTATACTTTACCTTACCATGTCATAATATACAATATCTTATCCATACCATATTATACAATACCTTACAATGCCATATTATACAATATCTTATTCATACCAGATTATATAATAACTTACCATAACATATTATACTGTGCCATATTATAAAAAACATTAACATAAAATGTTATACTATACCTAACCATACCATTAACATATCCATGCCATATTATATAATACCTTACCTCAACATATACTGTACCCTAGCCATAACATATTATACAATACCTTATTCATAATATATTATGCAATGCAATACTTTATCTATACCAAATTATACAATATTTTAATTAAACATATTATACCTTACTATATTATAAAATACCTTACCATAAAATATTATACTATACCTTACCATAGCATATTATACAACACCTTACAATAACATAATATACTGTACTATACTTTACATACCATATTATACAATAATATATCCAAAACATATTATACTATACCTTATCATGCTATATTATACAATACCTTAGTATAACATATTATACCATACCATATTATACATTACCTTATCCATATTATACTATAATTTACAATGCTATACTATACCATGTACTTATACAATACCTTTCCTCACCATACTATATGAAAATATATATATATATATGTGTGTGTGTGAATTATGACATATTTAATAAACACTTTTATAAGTTTCATTATATTTTCAGATAGTGACCAAAACCTTGGATCTTTCATGTGTTAAAGTAGTTTAGACACAGATACACATGCATCATAACTGAATGACATAATATACATGTTTAAACTTAGGGATATTTTATAATGACAATGTTATGTATGTGTGTTTATATACATGTAGACTAGTATAAAATTAACAGGCATTTGAAACAATATCACATCTCCTACAAAATAAAAATAAGGTATGCAATAATAGGAATACACATAAAATAACAAATAAAAACTTCATGAAAAAATAATTCAAAAGACGTTTTATCCCAATTTGTACATAAGCATTTGAAAATATTAATATTTTTTTTTAGATATTTGAAAGCTTAAAGTAATAGTTTCAGTCTTTAACAATTTGCAAAATCTTATTTCATGAGGTATAGACTGCCGAAGCAGTTGTTGATGGATGAGCCGATAAAGTTATCCATGCAGTACACACATATAACTTCTATCATGCACCATACATTTTTACCAATACTTTTATTTCTAAATATAAAGGGCACTGAAGATCAACTATGAATCAAAAATGGTATCCTATCTTGTGATTCCTCGCTTGTCTTCCTAGCGATCACCTGTCGCTTCTGAGAAATGCAGTGGCCATTATTATAAAGGCACCTTCCTAGTAACGCATAGTAACCGCACAAGACTTAGGTAGTACAGAGTATCCGTGTATTCTCATTGACATCGCTTCAGCCCTATGTAGACTAGTATTTAACAACTGAAATGCATTTTTAAAGGTTGTTGAGAAATATGCACTGGGGCAGGTTTACTACTAGAATTCTGGCCTAATTTGTGCCTCGTTTGTCCCACATCAATTTAGACAAATTTATTATTGATTTGTGCCAAAAAGAACAGGTCTTTCTGACTAAAGGGGGTTTTACACTGGACGATTATTGGGCAGACGATCGTTCATAGAACGCGCGTTGCCGATAATTGCCCAGTCTAAACAGGAGAACAATCAGCAGATGCTCGATCATCTGCTGGTCGTATCGTTTTAAAAAAGTAAAAGATTATCGTTGTCGGCAGCATATCTCCCTGTGTAAACAGGGAGATGCTCTGCCGACATGATAATAATGTATGAGAACGAGCGACCGTCCCGATCCATGGCTCTGTGTGACAGGTGCAAACGAGCGCCGATCACCAATGTCTCATTGATCGGCGATCACTGCATCGGCCGGTGTTAAAGGGCCTTAACTACACAGTTTTCATGAGTGTATAGAAAAAGGGCAAAAAACTGGCATAAACTAAGCCAACCAACAGGGCTATAAGGAAGAGAAAAGTGTCTAGCATGCCTAGCAAGATGTGCCAAATTTATCATACATTATGTGCTTCTTTGATAAATTTGGTGCATCTTCTGACTTCCTGGTCTAAGTTTACACTGTCTAAATGTTATACAGAATTAGTAAATCTACCCCATTACATTGCTTTATAGGTGGCCGGAAAAAAAAGCTATTATCCAGATCCTTTTAAAAATTTCCACTATATTATCACATAGTGAGCCCTTAATGAATCGAAAGGAGGTGATTTGTTATTATAAAATATATGCAAAAATTGCCAGATATCTATCTAGGTGAGCACAATCCTGAACTTCAGCTAAATGTGTGATCATGATGTAACTGAATGGTATACTTCATCAAGAGATCGACACTAGACTTCATTCCGGATATAGCCAATGATAAATCACTACATTTTTGGAGACAAACGTACAAATTATCTTGTCTTTGTTTTTTGCAGCATTAAAAAATCTGTTGGTCCATTCTCCCCAAAGTCTTACTTTAAAGCCCGGAGTAAATGCTACATTCACTTGTAATATTTCTGCACTGAACTACAATCCAGAGGACATCAACTGGTACAGAAATACAGCACAGAATACATCTATTAAAATTGCAGACCTAAAGTGTTCAGAAAATAGTAGAATGTATATCAGTACTGACTGGACACTGCGAGAAGCTAAACTGCTCATAGTTAATGTCACATTTAATGACAGTGGAAAATATTTTTGTACTCATGTAAACGTATCTGAAAGTGGACAAATAATTACCAGTGATATGTCCGAGCTGTTTGTGAATAGTAAGTTTACTTGTCTTATATTTTTTATTTGTCGTTTTAGGAACTGTTAATAAAATATAATCTATCTTGCCCCCAATTCCATCCTCCATTAACTTTAATTATAGAAACCCACATTCTAGATATTTTCCTTGGTAGTTTTGCTATATTATTATATCACACCATATCATATAAGGACATACAAGACAACTATTCTTTCTTGTGTGGGTGAATAGAATTATTTCAGGTCTCAGCGCTGACTTTATCAATAGTACAATGAATGCATGTTTATTTTACTACTGATGTTTGAGATATTTCATGTATTTACTATTATATAAGTAGAATTTAGCAATGAGCGACATTAAGCAGAAGCATTTGACATGTGGAACACATTTAGAACAAAGTTTTCCTTGATACTACTCATGAGATCATGATACTATTCATGAGTCTTCCAAAATTATCCAGTCAGGAGCTAACTCTGACAGATACGTACATACATAGCGGACAGGGGTGTAGCTAAAGGCTCATGAGCCCAGTGAAAAAGTTTTCTTGGGCCCCCCAACATCTCTTCATGGCCGATGGCCTTCAGCTTTCAGCTGCATCTCTTAATCTCCTAAGTGACCTATCGATGCAGCACTAGCAGCCAGAGGTGTAGTTAGGTCTGAAAAGGTTAGGGGCAATAGCCCAAATTCATATGTCCCCCCATAAATGTATGTGTGTGTATATATATATATATATATATATATATATATATTCAAACAGAGAAAGCAGCAGCACTCAATCTCAGTAAGAGAAAGCTTACATATGTGAACGGGTGCCAACAAGCAGTCCAGATCCTAGGACTGTATCAATATTCAGGAGAAATAAATCTTGCAGCACTCCAACAGGATGAATGAAAAAAACTGTGATTTATTCAAGCCAACATACAGCGGTCGCACCGCTGTATGTTGACTTGAATAAATCACCGTTTTTTTCATTCATCCTGTTGGAGTGCTGCAAGATTTATTTCTCCTATATATTTATATATATATAGGACAACAAACCCTATAGCTATATATCGGAGACAGCATATCTATAGAACAATGACCCTTATAGCTATATATCGTGGACTATGACCACTATAGCCATGGATAGTATTTATGGCTCAGGAGACTGCATCACACATGATAGGCTTATGTACAGGGCCCATATATGATACTGTCTGTTGGGCCCTGTATTTAAGCCTACCACAAGGTAGGCTTAGATACAGGGCCCTACAGACAGTATCAGACCATGTGTGATTCTGTCTGCTGGACCCTGTGTGGAAAGGGGGGGCCTGTGGGCGCCCTGGCTTTGGGGCCCGGTCGCAAGTGCGATTGCTGCGACCCTTATAGCTACGCCACTGGTAGCGGATTTGCTGTGGAAAAATTCTGGCGCAAATCCACAACAAATCCTGCGGTGAGTTTGTTAAACAAAAAACAATATACTCATCTCCCCTGGCACTCCCATGGCAACGTTTCCCTGGTCCCCCGCCGGCCTCTGTGCACCTGGCCTCCAGTGATAACATGTCGTCACATGTGACCACTGCAGCACGACACGACACGTCATTGCTGGAGGCCGGGTGGTCAAAGACCAGCAGAGACGAGGGAAGTGTTGCTACAGGAGCATCCGTGTAGGTGAGCATAGTTTTTTTTTCAAGTTATTTTAAACTATTTGGACTTGCTGATTTTGCTGGTAATCTGCAGCAAAGTCCACCAGACTTGGATTTACTTGTGGATTGCTTTTTCTTCATTGAATTCAATGGGAAAATCTGCAATAAAGTCATGCACTTTCTGTAGCAGGAATTGACATCCTGCGGATTTAAAAATCCACGCTGCAGATCAGTTTTTGTGCAGAAAATGGCCGCAACATGTGGATGGGATTTATTAAAATTTCATTGACTTTGCTGCAACCGTATTCCACTGTGGATTTTCCGTCTGCAAATCCAGACTGAAAATCCTAGGCTATGTCTGAGAGTAGCCGTATACAATCTCCACTATATACGTCCTTCTCAATGAATTAGAATATCATCAAAAAGTGAATTTATTTCAGTAATTCAATTCAAAAAGTGAAACGCATATATTATATAGTTTCATTACACAGAGTAATCTATTTCAGGCATTTTTTTTCTTTTAATATTGATAATTATGGTAACAGTTAATGAAAACCCAAAATTTTGTGTCTCAGAAAATTAGAATATTATATAAGCCCAATTAAAAAAATGATTTTTAATACCGAAATGTTGGCCTACTGAAAAGTATGTACAGTATATGCACTCAATACTTGGTCGGGGCTCCTTTTGCATAAATTACTGCATCAATGTGGCGTGGCATGGAAGCGATCAGCCTGTGGCACTGCTGAGGTGTTATGGAAGCCCAGGTTGCTTTGATGGCGGCCTTCAGCTTGTCTGCATTGTTGGGTCTGGTGTCTCATCTTCCCCATGACAATACCCCATAGATTCTCTATTGGGTTTAGGTCAGGCGAGTTTGCTGGCCAATCAACCACAGGGATACTGTGGTTAGTAAACCAGGTATTGCTACTTTTGGCAGTGTGGGCAGGTGCCAAGTCCTGCTGGAAAATGAAATCAGCATCTCCATAAAGCTTGTCAGCAGAGGGAAGCATGAAGTGCTCGAAAATTTCTTGGTAGATGGCTGCGTTGACTCTGGACTTGACATAACATAGTGAGATAGTGATAGTATATCGCTATGGTATGCCATCAATGTCCAATCGATAGGGGTCTGCCATTTAATCGGCTGTTGGTTCCACTTGGCTTTCTCCAGAGTCCACATGGTCAGCCTTGACTATAATGGGCTGATCACGCGGCCTCAGGAGAAAGCCGATATGCCCCCCAATGTCTTAGACAACTTCTTTAATGGATTGTGATAATTGACTCCTGACTATTTTTAAACATAGAATTGTATCTTGTAAAATAGTGGTGTAAATATATGTTTTCTTCCGTTAGGTTTCCCAAGTACAGTGACTGATAAAACCAAACTCAAAGATTTACCAGAAAGTAACCCAGATTCACAAAAAATTTCCATTATATCTACCTCCATCATACTGGCACTTCTCCTGCTTCTAGCAATTGGCTCTACCTTAATTTTTATGTGGTACAAACAACGTAAGTATTACAATATTTTAAAGCTATTCAACTCTTTCATGACTGGGGGGGGCATTTTACCTTGCTAAATTCTATGTTCACACTTCGCAAGTTGCTGCACATTTTGATGGAGATTTTTGAGCCAAAGCCAGAAATGATTTCAAATGGAATGGGAAATATAAAGGAAGAATTTGTGCTTCTAATTCCTCCTGGATCCACTTTTGGCTTTGGCTAAAAAATCTGCATCAAAATCTGCAACAAATTATGTTGTGTAAACATAGCCTAAAGGTGATTTTTTAAATTATTTACACAAAAATATTTGTTTTCTTTTTTTTTCAGGACACACAGGGCTTTTTAATCATTTCAAATCGGAGCAGATATTGATTCTTTTTTTAGGTCTTTTTAGGGAAAAATTGTAATTCTTTTCATGCTATGTTTTAAGATAATGAAAAAGAAAAAGAAAAGAAAAAGATCCAGGAATACAACTAGGCACTCTTGGGTTCAGTAAAAATAAATAATTATTTTATTTTTTGAATCCAGATAATACTGGTAAAGTTAAATTTATACATAAATATACAAAAAAGACCAATTTAAAAAGAGAATTCTCCTGGCCAGGAAAAGAACATACAATAAACCTTCAAATCATAAGTGATATTGCCTGATGGATATATAGCATGATGTATATGTTTTACACGTTTTTACAAAAAGATTTCCAAATTAAAACCGCTGAACTGTGTTCACACTTGCGGTTTCCAAACATATATGTAATTTGTATCACAATATTGCCAAAGTACCTATTTGAAGCAACTGGTAAAGATATTATTAACAAGATTTACTTCATATGCATGTAAAATGACTTGACTCTCAATAAAAAAGTAGCCTCACGATATGTGGTTATAAGCGTGCTTCTTTCTTACATCAAGTGGATCGATAATTCCAATTCAAATCTAATGGTGATAGGAAGTCTTTTCACAGACCCTTGGGTCAATGCATAGCCCTCAAGCAGTTGGACTTTGAAATAAGATACAAGCTTATATGGGTTTTTACCTTCACCTCCGACATCCAGTAAGTGCCGGGAAGACCATGCAGGGAGGTAATTGACTCCGGTGTAAGGAATGGCAGATCTCCTCAAGAGGGAAGTTCGCCTGTGTGGCCACACATTTGATTTCAAAGCATCCACATCTCCACCATTGCTTCCCTTGGCACTTTCCTCTATTGATCCATGCAGGCAATAACCGCTGTACTCACGGAGGTAAGGGCCCAACAATGCAGGATCGCACACTGATATTTCAGGTAAATTAAAGGCACTCCAAGAGGAACAGACCCAACTGGACAGGATCGCACGCCGGCAGCCAGGTAGATAATTATTCCAACGTATGTTCCTTTCCACGTGTGATCTTCAACACTGGACAGGTATTCTCTGGGCAGGGTTAGGACGTCACTACCTGCCCCATTGATTAGAACAGCTGACGCGTTTCATCCCTGGACGGGATTTCTTCAGAGCAGTTTGACAAGTGCTGCCAAACCCACTATATTTATAGTGACCCAAATTCATTCATTGGTTCCATAATAGAAAACATAATGTTTCACACAAAGATATTATGGATATCATATATTTAAATCTTACATGAGATGCTGCAATGATACATATCTCTCAATTTAAATAACAGGCAAAAGTATTTTTATATTCAAACAAACAATTAAAGTATCCAAAAAAATCAAATTCATAGATAAATTCAGTATTTATCCGGAGGAGGGCAATCAGTGGTGTGTCTCTACTTGGTCACAATAAGACCAATAGTTGAATTTTACATAATAATATAATTACTGCCTAAATTCTGTTATTAATATTAATTCTTCCGTGAATACGGATAGCTACTACCATCCAGATTTCATAGTGGATTTATAGAGGAACGAGTTTTTCTTCAATAAGGGATCCCCCCTTAAATCATTATAACACAAGATGAAATCTGTTCAATTCTTTAAATATATATTATATGGGATATATCCAACCATACACATAAGCAACTGGGATACAGATAATACTTCAGGGGAGGCAGGGAAGGAGAACCACTACCTATTAAGGCATCAGGACCCGGGTCCCCACCACCCCCAAAGCAGAATCGATCCCTATAAAATCAAAATTAGTTTGATAATTTTACTACTAGATTGCATCATACTAGGCATATGCGTATATAAGACTATGGTAAATAATGGGAGCCATCGTGAGATTCCAGAGGGGGGCAGGAATGGGGATCCAGCATCATTAGAGCCAAAGATCCCCAATTCCCACCACCCATTAAGAGCTAAATTCAAATCCCATCAATATAGAAGATTACAAAAATTGAAAATTATGTTAATTCATTTGGTATCATTTATCCAATTGATTGATCATTCCATATTGGGAATAAATTTGCTCCTAATCATACCACTAAAAAGATTATAATTATATGGAAAATATGGTATCCAGATAAAGGAATATTAGAATTTTACTATCAGGTTTCCAAAATTAAAACCCGAGAGTATGTACATTAAATCCAAAGGTTTCACAACCAATTCTCTAGATCATTCTCAAAAGATGACATAATAAGGGTCCCATTCTTTAATCCAATATTCCTTTATCAAAGATTATTTGTATCCAAAACTAGCTAACTCGAAGATACTGAAAATTTGAGGGAAACATAGGACAGTCTCTCAGACCCCAACTGTTCAAAGAAACATATTAAATTTAATTTCATTATTTAGTCCCCTGGGATTCAAAGTTCTTAGTGTATAAATCCACATAGTTTCCTTCTGGAGGAGTATTCGATTGAGATCACCTCCCCTTCTATCTTGGAATAATTGATAAATCCCCATGAATTTTAGGCCAGTTGGTGATTGGGCATGGTATGTTTTAAAATGTGCAGCTAGAGGATTAGCCATTTCACCCTTGGTAATATCTCTAATATGTTCGCTGATGCGAACATGTAATTCTCGTTTCGTTTTCCCTATGTATTGTTTCCCACATGGGCAAATAATGGAGTAAACAACCATGGTTGAGCGGCAATTGATAAAATTATAGACTTTAAATTCCCTCTTGTGTTCACTATCCAGAAAAGTGTCTGATTTTAAGACGTACTTACAACATTTACAAGAACCACACATAAACATTCCTTTTGGACGTTTCTGTAGCCATTTCTCATTACTTGGGGTCCTTCTCTTAAACTCAGAACTCACCAACAGATTCCTCAGAGTGGGGGCCTTTCTTGGGACCATACTCGGTACATTCCCAACTATTGAGTTAATTCTTTTATCCAAAATTAAATGTGGCCAGTTTTTAATCATCAGATTCCGAAGTATGTTCCAATGGGACCCATACCTTGAAATGAATCTGACTCTATTGTCACTATTATCTTTTTTACCTCTCTTGAGAATTTCCTCTCTATTCTGCCTAGATGCCCTATTGTATCCTTTCTTAATCATTTTCTTGGGGTAACCCCTATCTTCAAAGCGAGAAGATAGATCGTGTGCTTCGCTTTTGAAGTCCCTGAAATCGGTACAATTACGGCGAATTCGAAGAAATTCGCTTATCGGGATCCCCTTAATTTGAGAGGGAAAATGATGGCTACTTGCTGCCAAAAGGGTATTACCTGATGTTGGTTTCCGATATGTAGTCGTTTTTAATTTATTTCCTTCCCTATGAATATTAAGATCTAAAAAACTAATGTGATCTTCACTATAAGAGAAGGTTAAAAGGATATTTAGTTCATTGGAGTTTAAATCCCCAATAAAACTTTCAAGTAAGTCCAAAGGTCCCTTCCAACACAAAAGGACATCGTCCATGTATCTAAGCCAAGCGGATGCGCATTTTCTGAAGAGAGGATGGGGGTATACTATAAACTCTTCCCACCAGCCCAGATGCAAACAGGCATACGATGGTGCACAAGAGGATCCCATGGCCGTTCCACGAATCTGACGATAAAATTTGCCATCAAAGGAGAAGCAGTTATAATTCAAAACGAATTCCAACATTTCAATAATAAATTCATTCTGATGGGCCCAGTCTCCTCCTCTCCTCTCCAGGAAATGCGCAGCCGCTTTAAGGCCAACATCATGAGGGATGGAGGTATACAATGACTCCACATCCAATCCCACCAGGATGAAGTCTTCCTCAAGATTTAAATTGTCAATTTTATTTAACAGATCCCCCGTATCCAATACAAAGGATGGAAGTGTGCGGACAAAAGGTTTTAATTTTTCGTCTATGTATTTACCAAGATGATCTGTTGGGCCATCACACCCCGAAATGATGGGTCTACCCGGGGGAGTGTTCCTATTTTTGTGCACCTTAGGAAGCACATATATCGTGGGCATACGGGGTTCTCTCACCTCTAGAAATTGAAACTCATTTTTGTTAATTAAGCCCTCATCCAATGCAAAAGTCAATTTTCTATTTAGGGTTCCCATTATATTATCAAGTGGGTTATCATTCAAAAGGGAATATGTATCCGTTTCCAATTGTCTTTTGATCTCACCGACATAGTCCTCCTCTCTGAGGAGGACAACATTTCCACCCTTATCACTGGGCTTAATTACAATGGAGTCATTGTATACCTCCATCCCTCATGATGTTGGCCTTAAAGCGGCTGCGCATTTCCTGGAGAGGAGAGGAGGAGACTGGGCCCATCAGAATGAATTTATTATTGAAATGTTGGAATTCGTTTTGAATTATAACTGCTTCTCCTTTGATGGCAAATTTTATCGTCAGATTCGTGGAACGGCCATGGGATCCTCTTGTGCACCATCGTATGCCTGTTTGCATCTGGGCTGGTGGGAAGAGTTTATAGTATACCCCCATCCTCTCTTCAGAAAATGCGCATCCGCTTGGCTTAGATACATGGACGATGTCCTTTTGTGTTGGAAGGGACCTTTGGACTTACTTGAAAGTTTTATTGGGGATTTAAACTCCAATGAACTAAATATCCTTTT
Organism: Rhinoderma darwinii; assembly: GCF_050947455.1. Taxonomy (NCBI): domain Eukaryota; kingdom Metazoa; phylum Chordata; class Amphibia; order Anura; family Rhinodermatidae; genus Rhinoderma; species Rhinoderma darwinii. Next base: position 164,108,939 of record NC_134690.1, on the reverse strand, counting down.
AACCTTCTCTTATAGTGAAGATCACATTAGTTTTTTAGATCTTAATATTCATAGGGAAGGAAATAAATTAAAAACGACTACATATCGGAAACCAACATCAGGTAATACCCTTTTGGCAGCAAGTAGCCATCATTTTCCCTCTCAAATTAAGGGGATCCCGATAAGCGAATTTCTTCGAATTCGCCGTAATTGTACCGATTTCAGGGACTTCAAAAGCGAAGCACACGATCTATCTTCTCGCTTTGAAGATAGGGGTTACCCCAAGAAAATGATTAAGAAAGGATACAATAGGGCATCTAGGCAGAATAGAGAGGAAATTCTCAAGAGAGGTAAAAAAGATAATAGTGACAATAGAGTCAGATTCATTTCAAGGTATGGGTCCCATTGGAACATACTTCGGAATCTGATGATTAAAAACTGGCCACATTTAATTTTGGATAAAAGAATTAACTCAATAGTTGGGAATGTACCGAGTATGGTCCCAAGAAAGGCCCCCACTCTGAGGAATCTGTTGGTGAGTTCTGAGTTTAAGAGAAGGACCCCAAGTAATGAGAAATGGCTACAGAAACGTCCAAAAGGAATGTTTATGTGTGGTTCTTGTAAATGTTGTAAGTACGTCTTAAAATCAGACACTTTTCTGGATAGTGAACACAAGAGGGAATTTAAAGTCTATAATTTTATCAATTGCCGCTCAACCATGGTTGTTTACTCCATTATTTGCCCATGTGGGAAACAATACATAGGGAAAACGAAACGAGAATTACATGTTCGCATCAGCGAACATATTAGAGATATTACCAAGGGTGAAATGGCTAATCCTCTAGCTGCACATTTTAAAACATACCATGCCCAATCACCAACTGGCCTAAAATTCATGGGGATTTATCAATTATTCCAAGATAGAAGGGGAGGTGATCTCAATCGAATACTCCTCCAGAAGGAAACTATGTGGATTTATACACTAAGAACTTTGAATCCCAGGGGACTAAATAATGAAATTAAATTTAATATGTTTCTTTGAACAGTTGGGGTCTGAGAGACTGTCCTATGTTTCCCTCAAATTTTCAGTATCTTCGAGTTAGCTAGTTTTGGATACAAATAATCTTTGATAAAGGAATATTGGATTAAAGAATGGGACCCTTATTATGTCATCTTTTGAGAATGATCTAGAGAATTGGTTGTGAAACCTTTGGATTTAATGTACATACTCTCGGGTTTTAATTTTGGAAACCTGATAGTAAAATTCTAATATTCCTTTATCTGGATACCATATTTTCCATATAATTATAATCTTTTTAGTGGTATGATTAGGAGCAAATTTATTCCCAATATGGAATGATCAATCAATTGGATAAATGATACCAAATGAATTAACATAATTTTCAATTTTTGTAATCTTCTATATTGATGGGATTTGAATTTAGCTCTTAATGGGTGGTGGGAATTGGGGATCTTTGGCTCTAATGATGCTGGATCCCCATTCCTGCCCCCCTCTGGAATCTCACGATGGCTCCCATTATTTACCATAGTCTTATATACGCATATGCCTAGTATGATGCAATCTAGTAGTAAAATTATCAAACTAATTTTGATTTTATAGGGATCGATTCTGCTTTGGGGGTGGTGGGGACCCGGGTCCTGATGCCTTAATAGGTAGTGGTTCTCCTTCCCTGCCTCCCCTGAAGTATTATCTGTATCCCAGTTGCTTATGTGTATGGTTGGATATATCCCATATAATATATATTTAAAGAATTGAACAGATTTCATCTTGTGTTATAATGATTTAAGGGGGGATCCCTTATTGAAGAAAAACTCGTTCCTCTATAAATCCACTATGAAATCTGGATGGTAGTAGCTATCCGTATTCACGGAAGAATTAATATTAATAACAGAATTTAGGCAGTAATTATATTATTATGTAAAATTCAACTATTGGTCTTATTGTGACCAAGTAGAGACACACCACTGATTGCCCTCCTCCGGATAAATACTGAATTTATCTATGAATTTGATTTTTTTGGATACTTTAATTGTTTGTTTGAATATAAAAATACTTTTGCCTGTTATTTAAATTGAGAGATATGTATCATTGCAGCATCTCATGTAAGATTTAAATATATGATATCCATAATATCTTTGTGTGAAACATTATGTTTTCTATTATGGAACCAATGAATGAATTTGGGTCACTATAAATATAGTGGGTTTGGCAGCACTTGTCAAACTGCTCTGAAGAAATCCCGTCCAGGGATGAAACGCGTCAGCTGTTCTAATCAATGGGGCAGGTAGTGACGTCCTAACCCTGCCCAGAGAATACCTGTCCAGTGTTGAAGATCACACGTGGAAAGGAACATACGTTGGAATAATTATCTACCTGGCTGCCGGCGTGCGATCCTGTCCAGTTGGGTCTGTTCCTCTTGGAGTGCCTTTAATTTACCTGAAATATCAGTGTGCGATCCTGCATTGTTGGGCCCTTACCTCCGTGAGTACAGCGGTTATTGCCTGCATGGATCAATAGAGGAAAGTGCCAAGGGAAGCAATGGTGGAGATGTGGATGCTTTGAAATCAAATGTGTGGCCACACAGGCGAACTTCCCTCTTGAGGAGATCTGCCATTCCTTACACCGGAGTCAATTACCTCCCTGCATGGTCTTCCCGGCACTTACTGGATGTCGGAGGTGAAGGTAAAAACCCATATAAGCTTGTATCTTATTTCAAAGTCCAACTGCTTGAGGGCTATGCATTGACCCAAGGGTCTGTGAAAAGACTTCCTATCACCATTAGATTTGAATTGGAATTATCGATCCACTTGATGTAAGAAAGAAGCACGCTTATAACCACATATCGTGAGGCTACTTTTTTATTGAGAGTCAAGTCATTTTACATGCATATGAAGTAAATCTTGTTAATAATATCTTTACCAGTTGCTTCAAATAGGTACTTTGGCAATATTGTGATACAAATTACATATATGTTTGGAAACCGCAAGTGTGAACACAGTTCAGCGGTTTTAATTTGGAAATCTTTTTGTAAAAACGTGTAAAACATATACATCATGCTATATATCCATCAGGCAATATCACTTATGATTTGAAGGTTTATTGTATGTTCTTTTCCTGGCCAGGAGAATTCTCTTTTTAAATTGGTCTTTTTTGTATATTTATGTATAAATTTAACTTTACCAGTATTATCTGGATTCAAAAAATAAAATAATTATTTATTTTTACTGAACCCAAGAGTGCCTAGTTGTATTCCTGGATCTTTTTCTTTTCTTTTTCTTTTTCATTATCTTATATCAGGAATGGCACCGTGCCATATTATATTGCAACTTTGGGTTCTTTAGGTATGGTTTGTAATAACCACAATTTCTTTTTTTCTTTATATCAAATTTTGGAGGGTGTTTTTCCTTCTTGTTTTTTCTTATATACCTTTTAAGGGAAAGTATTTTCTTTCTTGAACTGTGAGGGTATCAGTGGTGTGTCTCGAATATGGCCTATTGTCTAGACTTCGAGGTTGATGCACAGATTGCTGCACTTCTGAATTGTGAAAGGAATAGAAGTGCAGAGGATTTTGGAGGAGATATATATGGTTTATTTAAAAATCATCGGAGACTTATTTTGAGCCATCTGAGACGCAAGTGGGATATTCAGAGCTTAGAGGCATATAGGCTGTCCAAAATTGTCCCAAGAGGTCTACGTAGACGCACAACACCAGCATCACACTTTAAAAGCGAAGTATTTTTGGAAAAATGGGATGAGGAGTGCTTGAGACATTCAAGGAATTTGATGGACTTGTTGATAGAAGAGGAGAAAAATATGCTTAGTTCGCTCAATGTGGAAATTGAGGAGAGTGTTAAAAAATTAGATATATTCTGTAAGGATCAGGAATTTGAAAAATTAAATAATAGTCTCAAAAAAGAGGTGGAAATGGAACTTCGTGAAATATCAGTACGAAAAAGGAGAAAATTCCAAAGGGATACTTTTGACTTTGAACAGAAACAAATTTTCTCCTTTACAAAAAATAGAGAAAGACAGAATAGGAATAGAGTACGGGTGAGAAGAAACACTCTTATGTCAACAGATGGGGAAACTACAAGTGACCCATCTAGTGACAATGAGATGGGGAAACACATTGGAATTGAGGAATCACAATCCAAGGTTTCTTTTTTAGGGGACCGAAACAGAGGGAAATTCGGAGAGGAAAGAATAGTAGGGAAAAAAGGAGGACCCAATACAAGACAACGCAGGGGAAGATAGACAATAATCTGAATAATATAATCAATCTAACCGATTTTCCCCTATCAATACATCATATATCTCTATTAAACCGTGGATTGGGTTTCTCACCAGTTATCCCTGGAAAGGAATTTGATATATGTAAAGATCTTCACCTCTTTCTTAGAAAGATTCTCTTGAGACTTTGGCATGGGGAAAAAAATGAGAGGAATATTCAAAATGAGAATGTAATGTCAGAGTCACAGAGGGAAATAATGGAATTTGAAATGATCCCTAATTTGGAAATGTCTGATCTAAATACTCTAGCGGATCTAAATGAACTATGGAGGGAAGGTAACATATTGGAGAATATAGATAATCCTGGAGAGGACTTTACGGATATCATCCCAGAGTATACGGGCTTGCGGAAAAAAAGTAGTACCATGCCAAGTATACATTCTAACAGATACACACATGCATTTTTGGAGGCCATGCTTAGAGACATAAGTGTCATCGACTGGTCCTCCTTTCTGTGTGAGGACAACCTAACTGAAAGGGAACGAAAAGCCCTAAAAGAATTGCAAAATATTGAGAATATTGTAATTAAGCCCAGTGATAAGGGTGGAAATGTTGTCCTCCTCAGAGAGGAGGACTATGTCGGTGAGATCAAAAGACAATTGGAAACGGATACATATTCCCTTTTGAATGATAACCCACTTGATAATATAATGGGAACCCTAAATAGAAAATTGACTTTTGCATTGGATGAGGGCTTAATTAACAAAAATGAGTTTCAATTTCTAGAGGTGAGAGAACCCCGTATGCCCACGATATATGTGCTTCCTAAGGTGCACAAAAATAGGAACACTCCCCCGGGTAGACCCATCATTTCGGGGTGTGATGGCCCAACAGATCATCTTGGTAAATACATAGACGAAAAATTAAAACCTTTTGTCCGCACACTTCCATCCTTTGTATTGGATACGGGGGATCTGTTAAATAAAATTGACAATTTAAATCTTGAGGAAGACTTCATCCTGGTGGGATTGGATGTGGAGTCATTGTATACCTCCATCCCTCATGATGTTGGCCTTAAAGCGGCTGCGCATTTCCTGGAGAGGAGAGGAGGAGACTGGGCCCATCAGAATGAATTTATTATTGAAATGTTGGAATTCGTTTTGAATTATAACTGCTTCTCCTTTGATGGCAAATTTTATCGTCAGATTCGTGGAACGGCCATGGGATCCTCTTGTGCACCATCGTATGCCTGTTTGCATCTGGGCTGGTGGGAAGAGTTTATAGTATACCCCCATCCTCTCTTCAGAAAATGCGCATCCGCTTGGCTTAGATACATGGACGATGTCCTTTTGTGTTGGAAGGGACCTTTGGACTTACTTGAAAGTTTTATTGGGGATTTAAACTCCAATGAACTAAATATCCTTTTAACCTTCTCTTATAGTGAAGATCACATTAGTTTTTTAGATCTTAATATTCATAGGGAAGGAAATAAATTAAAAACGACTACATATCGGAAACCAACATCAGGTAATACCCTTTTGGCAGCAAGTAGCCATCATTTTCCCTCTCAAATTAAGGGGATCCCGATAAGCGAATTTCTTCGAATTCGCCGTAATTGTACCGATTTCAGGGACTTCAAAAGCGAAGCACACGATCTATCTTCTCGCTTTGAAGATAGGGGTTACCCCAAGAAAATGATTAAGAAAGGATACAATAGGGCATCTAGGCAGAATAGAGAGGAAATTCTCAAGAGAGGTAAAAAAGATAATAGTGACAATAGAGTCAGATTCATTTCAAGGTATGGGTCCCATTGGAACATACTTCGGAATCTGATGATTAAAAACTGGCCACATTTAATTTTGGATAAAAGAATTAACTCAATAGTTGGGAATGTACCGAGTATGGTCCCAAGAAAGGCCCCCACTCTGAGGAATCTGTTGGTGAGTTCTGAGTTTAAGAGAAGGACCCCAAGTAATGAGAAATGGCTACAGAAACGTCCAAAAGGAATGTTTATGTGTGGTTCTTGTAAATGTTGTAAGTACGTCTTAAAATCAGACACTTTTCTGGATAGTGAACACAAGAGGGAATTTAAAGTCTATAATTTTATCAATTGCCGCTCAACCATGGTTGTTTACTCCATTATTTGCCCATGTGGGAAACAATACATAGGGAAAACGAAACGAGAATTACATGTTCGCATCAGCGAACATATTAGAGATATTACCAAGGGTGAAATGGCTAATCCTCTAGCTGCACATTTTAAAACATACCATGCCCAATCACCAACTGGCCTAAAATTCATGGGGATTTATCAATTATTCCAAGATAGAAGGGGAGGTGATCTCAATCGAATACTCCTCCAGAAGGAAACTATGTGGATTTATACACTAAGAACTTTGAATCCCAGGGGACTAAATAATGAAATTAAATTTAATATGTTTCTTTGAACAGTTGGGGTCTGAGAGACTGTCCTATGTTTCCCTCAAATTTTCAGTATCTTCGAGTTAGCTAGTTTTGGATACAAATAATCTTTGATAAAGGAATATTGGATTAAAGAATGGGACCCTTATTATGTCATCTTTTGAGAATGATCTAGAGAATTGGTTGTGAAACCTTTGGATTTAATGTACATACTCTCGGGTTTTAATTTTGGAAACCTGATAGTAAAATTCTAATATTCCTTTATCTGGATACCATATTTTCCATATAATTATAATCTTTTTAGTGGTATGATTAGGAGCAAATTTATTCCCAATATGGAATGATCAATCAATTGGATAAATGATACCAAATGAATTAACATAATTTTCAATTTTTGTAATCTTCTATATTGATGGGATTTGAATTTAGCTCTTAATGGGTGGTGGGAATTGGGGATCTTTGGCTCTAATGATGCTGGATCCCCATTCCTGCCCCCCTCTGGAATCTCACGATGGCTCCCATTATTTACCATAGTCTTATATACGCATATGCCTAGTATGATGCAATCTAGTAGTAAAATTATCAAACTAATTTTGATTTTATAGGGATCGATTCTGCTTTGGGGGTGGTGGGGACCCGGGTCCTGATGCCTTAATAGGTAGTGGTTCTCCTTCCCTGCCTCCCCTGAAGTATTATCTGTATCCCAGTTGCTTATGTGTATGGTTGGATATATCCCATATAATATATATTTAAAGAATTGAACAGATTTCATCTTGTGTTATAATGATTTAAGGGGGGATCCCTTATTGAAGAAAAACTCGTTCCTCTATAAATCCACTATGAAATCTGGATGGTAGTAGCTATCCGTATTCACGGAAGAATTAATATTAATAACAGAATTTAGGCAGTAATTATATTATTATGTAAAATTCAACTATTGGTCTTATTGTGACCAAGTAGAGACACACCACTGATTGCCCTCCTCCGGATAAATACTGAATTTATCTATGAATTTGATTTTTTTGGATACTTTAATTGTTTGTTTGAATATAAAAATACTTTTGCCTGTTATTTAAATTGAGAGATATGTATCATTGCAGCATCTCATGTAAGATTTAAATATATGATATCCATAATATCTTTGTGTGAAACATTATGTTTTCTATTATGGAACCAATGAATGAATTTGGGTCACTATAAATATAGTGGGTTTGGCAGCACTTGTCAAACTGCTCTGAAGAAATCCCGTCCAGGGATGAAACGCGTCAGCTGTTCTAATCAATGGGGCAGGTAGTGACGTCCTAACCCTGCCCAGAGAATACCTGTCCAGTGTTGAAGATCACACGTGGAAAGGAACATACGTTGGAATAATTATCTACCTGGCTGCCGGCGTGCGATCCTGTCCAGTTGGGTCTGTTCCTCTTGGAGTGCCTTTAATTTACCTGAAATATCAGTGTGCGATCCTGCATTGTTGGGCCCTTACCTCCGTGAGTACAGCGGTTATTGCCTGCATGGATCAATAGAGGAAAGTGCCAAGGGAAGCAATGGTGGAGATGTGGATGCTTTGAAATCAAATGTGTGGCCACACAGGCGAACTTCCCTCTTGAGGAGATCTGCCATTCCTTACACCGGAGTCAATTACCTCCCTGCATGGTCTTCCCGGCACTTACTGGATGTCGGAGGTGAAGGTAAAAACCCATATAAGCTTGTATCTTATTTCAAAGTCCAACTGCTTGAGGGCTATGCATTGACCCAAGGGTCTGTGAAAAGACTTCCTATCACCATTAGATTTGAATTGGAATTATCGATCCACTTGATGTAAGAAAGAAGCACGCTTATAACCACATATCGTGAGGCTACTTTTTTATTGAGAGTCAAGTCATTTTACATGCATATGAAGTAAATCTTGTTAATAATATCTTTACCAGTTGCTTCAAATAGGTACTTTGGCAATATTGTGATACAAATTACATATATGTTTGGAAACCGCAAGTGTGAACACAGTTCAGCGGTTTTAATTTGGAAATCTTTTTGTAAAAACGTGTAAAACATATACATCATGCTATATATCCATCAGGCAATATCACTTATGATTTGAAGGTTTATTGTATGTTCTTTTCCTGGCCAGGAGAATTCTCTTTTTAAATTGGTCTTTTTTGTATATTTATGTATAAATTTAACTTTACCAGTATTATCTGGATTCAAAAAATAAAATAATTATTTATTTTTACTGAACCCAAGAGTGCCTAGTTGTATTCCTGGATCTTTTTCTTTTCTTTTTCTTTTTCATTATCTTATATCAGGAATGGCACCGTGCCATATTATATTGCAACTTTGGGTTCTTTAGGTATGGTTTGTAATAACCACAATTTCTTTTTTTCTTTATATGTTTTAAGATAGTTTGTTCAATGAATAATAATTACCCCAAAAATTCAAATTTTGCCATGTATAATAATGTCTAATATGTGTAAATTGTGTAATGTATTAGACTTAGCATCTGTACATGGATGATATTTTTTAGTAAAAGTAGATAGGGCCAGGTTAAAACAGACTAATTTTACAGTTGTTTCTGGTGCACACTGTCGGCAACAGTGAACCGGGAACCGGGAGGTCAGCTGTTGCCGACAGTTGACACTGCACTCTTGCTGGCCAGCGGTCCTTTGCCGCTGATTTATGCGAATTAACCTCTTAAATTCGGCGATTGGGTGCAATCGCCGAATTTTAGGGGTTTCTAGCATATCGGCAGACCCCGGTCCAAAATCACTGGGTTTGCCGATAGTTAGCATGGCAAACGGAAGCCAAACAATGGCTTCCCTGTCTGCCAAGGACGGAAGCCCATCAGGACCATCCTTTGACAGGAAGTCACTGTGTCGTTCCTGATACACACTGTCGGCGACAAGGTGTGCATCGGGAACTGGGAGATCAGCTGTCCCCGACAGCTGACACTCCAGTGTTGCCGATCAGCGGCTCATCGCTGCTGATTTAGGCAATTAACCAGTTAAATGTGGTGCTCGATTGCGATCGCCAGATTTAGGGGGTTTGTAGCACATCAGCAGCCCCCATGCAATTGTGGGGGCTGCTGATGTTTGTGATGGCATCCGGAGGCCAGGCAACGGCCTCCGGGTCTGCCATGTATGGAAGCCTATGAGGACCAGCCTCTGGCTGGTCCTAGTAGACTTACTGTCAGAGTGACTGTGACATCACACTGACAGTTGGAACACATTACAGTACCTAGGTAGTGTAATGTATTCTAGCAGCGATCAGAGCTGCAGGATAAAAAAAATAAAGTGTAAAAAGTAAAAAAAAAAGTTAATAAAAGTGTAAAAATAAAAGTTTTTGTTTTCCTATAATAAGTCATTTATTATAGGAAAAAAATGAAAAGTACACACATTTGGTATCACCGTGTTCATAACGACCCAAACTATGAAACTATAATGGGTTTTTTTCCGCACGGTGAACGCCGCAAACAAAATAAACGGAAATCTATGTCAGCATCGCTATTTTTTGGTCACCACCCCCCCCCAAGATATAGAATAAAAAGTGATCAAAAAGTCCCATTTACCCCGAAGCTTTTTTGACTAAAAAATAAAAAAGTTACGGCTCAGAATAGGGTGTTTCAGAAAATAAATTATTTTATAGAAACGTTTTATTGTGCAAACACTGCAAAACATTAAAAAAAAACTATACACATATGGTATCGCCGTAATCGTACCAACCCGCAGAATAAAGTAAAACTTAATTTATTGCGCACGGTGAACGCTGTAAGAAATAAAGAATTTAAAGCGCCAAAATCGCTGTTTTTTGGTCACTTTAGCTCTAAAAAAGATGTAATAAAAAGTGATCAGGAAGATATATGTACCATAAAATGGTACCAATAAAAGCTACAGCTTGTCCCACCAAAAATAAGCCCCCACAGCGCTCAATCGACCAAAAAAAGTTCTGGATGTCAGAATGTGATGATACAAAACAATACATTTTTATTTAACAAATAGTCTTTTCTTTGTAAAAGTAGTAAAATATAAAAAAAAACGATATAAATTTGGTATCACCGTAATCGTATTGAGACGCAGAATAAAACTAAAGTTGTCGTTTTTACCTCACGATGAAAGACTTAAAAACAAAACCCCAAAAACAATGGAGGAATAACAGTATTTTCCCATTTCAGCCCGCAAATTATTTTTTTTCAGTTTCCCAGTACATTTTATTGTGCTCTAAATGGTATTAATATAAACTAAAACTACTCCCGCAAAAAATAAGCCCTCACACCACTCTACTGATGGAAAAATAAAAAAAATTATGGCTCTTGGAAGACGGGGAGTGAAAAACGAAAATGAAAAAGCAAAAAAGGATCAGTCCTGAAAGGGATAATTAATTTAGAATAAAAAAACATTTATGACCACATATGGGGTATTGCCGTAATCGGGAGAAATTGCTTTACAAATGCCGGGGTGCTTTTCCTCTAAAAAAATTCAAAAATGTTGATATTAATTTTCACAGCCTAATTCCACTACATTCTACAAAAAACCTGTGGGATCACAATGCTCACTATACCCCTAGAAAAATTCCTTGAGGTGTGTAGTTTCCAAAATGGGGTCACTTTTGGGGGGTTTCCACTGTTTTGTTCCCTCCGGGGGGTAGCAAACCCGACATGGCGCTGAAAACCAATCCAGCAAAATCTGCACTCCAAAATCCAAAAGGCGCTCCTTCCACTCTGAGCACTGCTGTGGCTCCAAACAGCAGTTTATTACCACATATGGGGTATTGCTATTATCGGGAACAATTGCTTTACAAATGTTGGGGTGCTTTTTCTCCTTTATTCCTTGTAAAAATGAAAAAATTCTATGTTTCCACAGAAAAAAGGGTGATTTTCATCTTCACAGACTAATTCCACTAATTTCTGCAAAAAAAATGTGGGGTCAAAATGCTAACTATACCCCTAGTTTCCAAAATGGGTTCACTTTTGGGGGATTTCGACTGTTTAGGTACCACAATACCTCTTCAAACCTGACATGGTGCCTAAAATATATTCCTAAAAAAAGGAGGCCCCAAAATCCACTATGTGCTCCTTTGCTTCTGAGGCCGATGTTTAAGTCCATTATCACACTAGGGCCACATGTTCGATATTTCTAAAAGCTGCAGAATATGGGCAATAAATATTGAGTTGCGTTTCTCTGGTTAAACCTTCTGTGTTACAGATTTTTTTCTATTACAAATTTATTTTGGCCAAAAAAATGAAATTTGTAAATTTCACCTCTACTTTGCCTTAATTCCTGTGAAACGCCTAAAGAGTCAAAATACTTTTTGAATGTGGTTTTGAATACTTTGAGGGGTGCAGTTTTCAAAACGGAGTGATTTATGGGGACTTTCTAATATAGAAGGCCCTCAAAGCCACTTCAGAACTGAACTGGTCCCTGAAAAAATGGCCTATTGAAATTTTCTTGAAAATATGAGAAATTGCTGCTAAAGTTCTAAGCCTTGTAACGTCCTAGAAAAATAAAAGGACGTGAAAAAAAACCGATGCAAACATAAAGTATACATATGGGGGATGTTAACTAGTAACTATTTGTGTGGTATTACTATCTGTTTCACAAGTAGATACATTTAAATTTAGAAAAATGCCCATTTTTGCACATTTTCGCTAAAATGTGAAGTTTTTCACAAATAAATATTTAATTTATCGACCAAATTTTCTCACTAACATAAAGTACAATATGTCACGAGAAAACAATCTCAGAATCGCTTGGATAGGTAAAAGCATTCCCAAGTTATTACCACATAAAGTGACACATGTCAGATTTGAAAAAATCATCTGTGTCTACAAGGCCAAAACAGGCTGTGTCCTAAAGGGGTTAAGGCACATTTACACTTAACAATTATCATTATGATTCAAACTAATCTCATTGTTTGTAATTATAATTGCATCATTTAACTTCTTCCCGATATTTATCGTAAGTATAAGTCACGGAAAGCTAGTGCTTCCCGCAATTTGTCGTATACTTACGACAAATGGATGGCATGGGCTCAGAAGCTGAGTCCGTGCCATCAGCGGGTGTTAGCTGTATGTTACAGCTGGCACCCTGCTGTAATGGCGGGGACCGAACTTAGCTCAGATCCCCAGGCTAAGTCCAGAGTTGTGCTAAAAAACTCTTTTAAAGCATACATAAACTAAAATAAATACTCAGCAGCTCAAAACGACCCAATGAGTCCACAAAGTCAGTCCAATAATCCTGATAGTATCCTTCTCCTAAACGTCTTGAGGAAAGGTAAAGATGAAGTAATACTGGTGTAGCAGATGTCAGTGAAATGCTGGGCTCAGTAGTTCTACAGATGTCTCCGGCTCAATCTGATGTAACCATAAGCCTACTAAAAAGGAGACAATACATACAGTAGCACCGCCAGTATTTTGCAAAACACATAAGGTTTGTTGTACTTACAAACTTTTAAAATCAGCATATAAAAATGTGGCACGCCAAGTCAGCCCTTGATTTAAGGAGTTTGTAGCCAAACAATATCGCCGGGGTGCGGATGGCTGCAATGTCAACTGGAGGCCTAATACTGGTCTCCCGGTCTGCCGACTATGGAAGCCTCCTAGGCCTCGCCCAGAGGCGAGGCCTAGAAGGCTTCCGGTTGCGACGGGAAGATGACACGTCATCAGCGGCTGGTGTCAGCTGTATGTTACAGCTGACATCCTGCTGTAACGGCAGGGACTGGAGCTAGCTGGATCTTAGTGGTTTGAAGCAAATCAGCGATGCGATCGCTGGGGTGCCGACGGCTGCTATGGCAACAGGAGGCCTAACAACGGCCCCCTGGTCTTCCGATTATGAAAGCCGATTAGGCCCCGTCCGGAGACGGAGCCTAATCGGCTTGCTGTCAGTGAACGACTGACAGTGCTAATACATTGCACCACATAGGTAGTGCAATGTATTAGAATAAACATCATACAGTTGGATCTTCAAGTCCCCTAGTGGGACTAAAAAAAGTAAAAAGAGTTGTAAAAAAAGAAAAAAATTAAAGTTTCAAGTAATGAAATAAATGAGTCACCCTTTTTTCCTTATCAAGTCCATTATTATTGGAAAAAAATATAAACTATAAATTTTTGGTATCGCCACGTATGCAATGGCCTGAACTATGAAAACGTTATGTTATTCATCCTGCCATCAACGCCATAAAAAAAGACTAAAAAAGAATGCCAGAATTGCTGTTTTTTTGGTCACTTGGCCTTCCAAAAATTGGAATAGAAAGTGAGCAAAAAGTCGCATGTATCCAAAAATTTAACCTAGAAAAATTATAGCTCGTCCCACAAAAATAAGCCCTCATACATTACCGTCGACAAATGGTGTAAAACGTTATGGTTCTCACAACATAGCGACAGAAAAAATACATTATTTTACATGTAATTTATAACGCATGTAATTTATAACGCATTTTTTTATACAGCATTCACCATTTATAACGCATGGTGAATGCTGTACAAAAAAAAACAAAAGAAACTATGCCAGAATTGCTGTTTTTTGGTCACCTCGCCTCCAAAAAGATAGGATGAAAAGTAATCAAAAAGTCGCAAATACCCCACAATGGTACTAATAAAAACGAAATAAAATAAGTTAAGGCTCCAATAAGTTAGGAATTAAAAAATATGCAGTTGTTGAGGCCCGAGAGGAACATTTCTTCTGTTTCAAGTGCCAATTTATCAAGGCCCTAAAATTAGGGAACCAGGAAGGGGAGGACCCATACATATCTGCTGGAAGCGAGGGTGTCCGTATTATGTCAGGACAACACTTTCCCAGAAAAATTCCCCAAAATGCAAAAGTGCAGAGTGTGTAACAAAAGGGGGATAAGAAAGGACGCCATATATCAGTGCGACACCGGCCTGTGCTGAAAGAATTGCTTCACAGTGTAACACACAGCTATGGATTATTTTATTGTTTTTTTTACCCCATTATTATACCACGTTATTATGCCCTGATGTATTCTGACCAGCTTGCATATTCCCCCACACTATAAATTCAATTACCAGTAAAACTCACAAAAGCCGCGTTCCAAAAGCCAAATGGAACTCTCTCCCTTCTGAGCCCTACACTGTGCACAATTAGATAGAACCAAGAGAGAAAATAAATGCTGAGAGACAAGGAGGTAATGAAAATTACAAAAATGCTTTATTTGACACAAAATACACTATATAATGATAAAAGAATCCATAAACCAACAATAAAAACACGGATACTCGACTGAAAATTTAGTAAGATATATGTAGACGGTACATGCGGATTTCCTATATAAATGTTCTTTGAGACATGTGTACTGCCATAATAAATAAACCAAGTATATATATAGTTGCAGATGCATGTAGATTAACTAGTGCCATAAGCCAGGGTCGCAGCCCACAGATAGTTAAATAATGTTGATATTTCAATCTTGGTCTACTGACCTCAACATTATATGTGTCATGTTGCAATCAAAGTAAATTTAGGCATGTAAAGACAAGGATTAAATCACAAAAACAGGGAAAAACTCACGTACCCATAATGAATAAGAACGATAAATTAAAGAACGATAAATTAAAGTATGTTCAAAAAACAATGCAAACAAAGTAGACATATGGGAAATGTTACCTAGTAACTATTTTGTGTGGTATTACTATCTGTCTTACAAGCAGATACATTTAAATTGATAAAAATTGTAATTTTTGCAATTTTTTTCAAAATTTAGGTGTTTATCACAATTAAATTCTAAATGTATCGACCACATTTTACCAGTAACATAAAGTCCAATGTCTCATAAGAAAACAGTCTCTGAATCGCTTGGATAGGTAAAAAAAATTCCAAAGTTAATACCACATAAAGTGACACTTAGCAGATTTAAAAATTAGGCTCTGTCAGGAAGGTCAAAAGTGGCTGCAGCAGGAAGGGGTTAAATACAAAAAATTATCAATGATAACAATATTGTGTATCTTATATGTAAATTGTCGTATTTTGACGATTGCCTCCTTACCTCTCAACATTTACATCCCCAATATACACTATTATGCCCCCACCTGATATGTCTGGGAATGGCCACAACACATCGCCCACTTTAATGCAAACGTGCATAAGTTCCGCCCATTTTGTGAGCCATTAGCAGGACAAAAAAGACGGTCGAGTTGTAGGTTTAGTCTGCATTGTCTCCACAATAATTTTCATCAAAAATAGGTCAAAGTATGTACAATGTTGGAATGATGTAAATGTGCATATTAAACTCGGAGTTATATTTAAATTTAAGGACTATTCAAATTAAAATGTATAAGACTGGTCTTTACAAAGACCCTCTACCATATCTGAATACCAATACTTTATATATGATCTTTTTTTTCTCTATGAAACACATTTTGGGGAGAGTACAGGTGTTCTAAGCAATTCTGGTTTTACTTTACCTTCGGAGCACCAAAGTGCTTGCAGCTGCTAATGCATATGGTGCTGCGAGTTCAAGGTAGACAGAAGTCTAAGGCTGGAATCACACGAGCACATTACGTCCGTAATGGACGGAACGTATTTCGGCCACTAATCACGGACCGAACACACTGCAGGGAGCCGGGCTCCTAGCATCATAGTTATGTACGATGCTAGGAGTCCCTGCCTCGTTGCAGGACAACTGTCCCGTACTGTAATCATGTTTTCAGTACGGGACAGTAGTTCCACGGAGAGGCAGGGACTCCTAGCGTCGTACATAACTATGATGCTAGGAGCCCGGCTCCCTGCAGTGTGTTCGGTCCGGGATTAGTGGCCGAAATACGTTCCCTCCATTACGGACGTAATGTGCTCGTGTGATTCCAGCCTAAGTGCTTGTCCACAGACAACGGAGTTGCTGCAAAAAATTTCTGCAGCAATTCCGCTGCGGCAAAAACGCACCATTTCCAGTGGTTTTTACGACACAAAATGCGTTTTTCTCAATGCTGGGAGATGGTGACATCTCCTCTAAAAAACGCTGCACTAAAGTCCACTTTCCGCAGAAGGAATTGACATGCTGCAGTCCGAAAATTACGCACCACAGGTCAATTTCTACTCAGGAATTTTTACGCAGCGTGTGGATGAGATTTGTTAAGTGTTACAGTGGGTAACACTGTATTCTGTATTCTGCTGCTTTTTTTGAATCTGTCACATGGTGAATAAAAAACCCTGCGTGTTCTGTGATTGGCTAAAAAGATGCACATGACAAGTAGAGTGGGGTCCCCTTTAGCTAGGACTAATGCATTGGCAGCAAGAAAAACAGGCTCTTATAGAGCAAACTAAAAATGAAAAGAGCCAAGTCATTGGAGCAGTGCTTCTCAAACTATAGGGTGGCCCCCCTAGTATTTGGTGCATTATACGCGGGGAGGCAGTTTTGACAGGAATTATTATACTTTGCACAGTCCTTTCTATGGTTGCACAAATCTCTGGTTTAGCAACATAATTGACTCCTTTTGTGCTTATGGTTTTGGAGACAGATTTAAGAATTGGAAACATTTTGGAATATAATGGCATATACTGGAAAGCAATTATTGACAATTTGTTTTTATATTTTAGGAAACAATAATTCACAGCCTCAGCAACAGGACCTGGTGAGTAGTATTCATATTTCCAATATTTTATTTTATTGAGCTTAATATTTAAATATTTCTAAATTCCATTGAAACCGTGTAAAAGGAAGGGAAATTTTATGAGCACCTGGCTAAAATTTAGAATGAATGGTTGCACAGGTAAATCCAGAACAAACCAATAATAATACTTGAATGGCATATTTTAACCCCTTCCCGCCACGGCTCTTTTTCAGATTTTCATTTCCGTTTTTTCCTCCCCACCTTCCAAAAGCCATAACTTTTTTATTTTTCCATCGATATAGTCTTATGAGGGCTTTAATTTTGCGGGACGGGTTGTAGTTTTTCGTAGCACCATTTATTGTGCCATATAATGTACTAGGAAATGGGAAAAAAATTATTTGTGGGGTAGAAAATGAAAAAAAAAACAGCGATTCCTCCATTCTTCCAGTGGAAAAAATAAAATTAATTTTGTGTCGCCAAATTCCGAGAGCCACAACTTTTTTATTTTTCCGTTGATTAAGTGGTATGAGGGCTTAGGTTTTGTGGAAAAAGCTGTAGTTTGTAATTATACCATTTTGGGGTACATGCAATGTTTTTGTAATGACAGGGATAGGGAAACAGACAAGTGAGCCCTAATCTACCCGCCACTCAGTCCCTGCCTACTTGCAACGACCCGCCCTAGGCGACGGGGTACAACTGGGCGACGGTCCCTACACTCAGTAAGTGCACGACAGACAACCAGACAAGGAAACACAGAACAAAGGGAAGCGGGGCAGTTGCCCACGGCAACACCGTGAGCAACAAGAGTAGTAAACGAGCCGAGTCAAACCAGGAGAGTACGAGGTGCCAAACGAAGAGCAGGAGAGTAGTGAACAATCCGAGTCAAACCAGGAGTGTACGAGGTACCAAACGCAGAGCAGAAGAGTAGTCAGTAAGCCAGGGTCAATACAAAGCAGGGACAAGTAGTTCAAGAAGCTGCAGCAGGGCCAGGAAACCAACAGAGAAGAATCACAAGCAAGGAGGAACAGGAAAGACAGGTATAAATAGACGGAGGGCGGGAGCTAGCTCCGTCTGGCCAGGCTGTGATAGGCCCTCCCACTCCTAAGCCTGCCATCCTGAGTGGTGGAAGATGGAGTCAGTCTCACAGACATAGAAGCAGGTGCAGACTGATTACCTATGGGCGTGGATACAGAAGCTGTGCCTGGCAGATCCTTAACAGTTTTGATCAGTTTTTATTTCATTTTTTGTGGGAGATGAGGTGACAAAAAATAGAGATTCTGGCGTTTACAATTTGTTTTTTTTTACGGCGTTCACCCTGTGGGTGAAATAATGATATATTATAATAGTTCAGACTTTTACGGACGCGGCGATACCAATTATGTGTATTTATTTATTTTTTTACTATGCTCTTGGGGGAAAATGGGAAAAGGTTTTTTTTTAAACTAAACAACCAAAAAAACAAAAAACAACTTTATTTGACTAATTTTTACTTTTTCTATTAGTCCCCCTAGGGGACTTCAACCAGCGATCATTAGATCGCCTGCACGATATACTGCAATACTAATGTATTGCAGTATATCGTTATTCTGACAGGCTTCTATTAAGCCCTGCCTCTGGTAGGGCTTAATAGGAGCACAAAGATGGCGGACCTGGGGGCCTTCATTAGGCCCCCGGGCAGCCATAGCAATGATCGCCCCCCCCCCGCGATTGCATTGCGGGGCGCGATAAGCTGTTAGAGGGGGTCGCCCCCTCTATCTAACGAGTTAAACGAGCGGGATCGCGCTCGAGCGTGATCCCGTTCGTTACTCTGAAGTGTCGGCTGTAACATACAGCCGACACCGGCATCGTATGGAGCGTGTTTACTCCGTGAGCCTATTCCATACTTCCCCTACCCGACTTTGGCGTATGGATGCGTCAAATGTCGGAAAGGGGTTAAGTTGAGTATACTGGTGTACTGACATGAATCGCTTGACTGCTTTCTCTGGTAAATCAAGAAACAAGAATAAATTAATAATGTTTTTATTCACTTACCTTTTAGAACCTGACCACTTTCTCTACACTTTATTGTTATGTACCACTACTACTACTACTACTACTACGACGACGACGACGCATATTCTGCAAATAATGACCTAAAACATACCACCTAAGAACAATATAGATATGCCTTTAGTTAGTGACTCTTATCAAACTATAATTGTATTGGGAATTTAATAAAACAATTTGTAATCAATTTGTATCCTCTATTATGTTAGATAAACATATGGTTTTTCTTTTCTGTAATAATAGGAAAAACTTCCTCAGGATCCCTCAGTTTACACTGTAAACTATGGCATTTTAGATTTTGGAGCTAGCCAACCCTGCAGGAAGTCACCAAACCTGAGTGTACTGGAACAAGTGGAATATGCAACAATCATGTTCCCACAACAGACCCCATCCATGGCAGAGAAGAGAGGAAGATCAGCACAAGCTGGGAAATAGTGGACTGATAGCAATCCAATTGTGAATGTTTATAAAGGAACTTTGGCTGCTCTGGCAGTAGTAGCGAACTCTGCCATAATGAAAAATTCTGTTCCGCCTGACTGGAAGAATTGCTACTTTTGTCTAGCATTTTGAGTAATAATTCAGTCCATGTGCCATTTATTTGTTATGCAACTTTAAGCCAGGAACGGGTTTAAAGAAATATTGATCTAATGGAATGGAATATAATGGAATGCAATAATGCAATATGATGTAATGGAATTGGTGTAAATAATAATGTTTATTCTGTTTTTGAAAGGTGCATGTGAACAGTTGGGAAACAATGAGGAGGTTTACTGAAACTATGTAGAAAATGTTTTGTTGATGCTCACCACACTTTTTTGGTGTTCATAACGCTAAGGTAAAAAAAGTCCAAAATGATAAGGGTGCATGGATCCCTCGTTGGCTTGCAAGATGAAAAAAAAATTCAAATATAAAATCGATCTGATACTTTCTGAATAACAAAAATAATTGTTTATTTTGTTACTAGTTAAAACATGTTGCAAGGGACATCGTCCAAGATTCGATTACGTTGCAGCCATTTTTTGATATTTGTCCTTCGTTTTTCCTTCCTGCCTTCCAAAAGCCATAACTTTTGTATTTTTTTGCAGACATAGCCGTGTGAGGGCTTTTTTTGTGGGAGGAGTTGTAGTTTTTAATGGCACCATTTAATGTACTAGGGAAACTGAAAATAAGTTCTTTCTGGGGTGCAATGGGAACAAACTGTGGTTCCTCCATTGTTTTTTGTGTTTTATTTTTACGGCGTTCACTGTGCGGTAATAAAACAACATGTTAACTTTATCCTACTGGCCAATACGATTATGGCAATATCAAATTTATGTTGTATTTTTTTTCCATGTAAACTAAGGCGCCTTTTTAAAAAAAATTCTGGTATTCTAATTTAATAAAAGCACAATTGTCTACTCATTCCAGAATGCACTATAAATGTCTGATATTTGGGGATTCCATCGCCTGGATCCTCACCTATTGGGAGAATGCTATCTTGACCCCGGCATTGCAATCAAAGCAGCAACAAATAGGAGGGGACAGGGAGAACAGTCTGTGCCTTCCTCCATTGATGAAGTCTATGGGAGTTACAGAAACAGCAGAGAGCAGTTATATGGCATATCCTGTGGATATGCAAGAAATGTATTTGCTTGGAATACTCATTTAAGGGCAATAATTCTGTTATGCACATTTTTTCACCGCCCTTTGTATTTTATATTTACTCTAATTTTGGGGAAAAATGAATGTATGTATATTTATTAAAATATTTGCAGAATCTTAAATAAATATATTTTTTTTGTGTTTCAACTTGGATTGTGGGGACCTGAAGAGCAAAACCAATACAACCATAGGCATGCTCAAGCCAGTTGTGGAGGGAGGAGGTTTGAGTGCAACACACGCAGCATGGCACTGACATTTTATGGCCGTAAGCCACATACCCTGGATACATAGGTTAAGCAGGCAGATATGGAAACAGAATTAGTGTAGTACATAGATGAGTTTACTATATAGAGGCAGTGCCTTATCCAAGCCTACTGCATAAATACGGTAAAATAACCAAGCCAGGCCGCGCCATTCCTTGTGGCAGAAGACTTGGGCAGACCAGATACACCCTGTGCACATACCTATGAGCATTACACTCATTTTCCTACACAGGGGCAGACATACCATTGGTGCAACCTGTGCAGCTGCACAGAGGCCCAGCAGTTAAGGGGGCCCACTGTCACCTTAAAACAGCCATCTTCTTTGTATTAGATCAGATGTAAATGCCTGAGATGATGAATTTTATGCTTAATAATTACTAATGTATTGTTAGGGTATGTGCACACGGTGAGAGGCTTTTACGTCTGAAAAGACAGACTGTTTTCAGGAGAAAACAGCTGCCTCGTTTCAGCCGTAAAAGCTCCTCCTCGTATTATGCGAGGCGTCTGTGATGCTCGTAAGTCTTGAGCTGCTCTTCATTGACTTCAATGAAGAACGGCTCAAATTACGTGGCAAAGAAGTGCCCTGCACTTCTTTGCCGAGGCAGTCAATTTACGCGTCGTCGTTTGACAGCTGTCAAAAGACGATGCGTAAATTACAGGTCGTCTGCACAGTACGTCGGCAAACCCATTTAAATGAATGGGCAGATGTTTGCCGACGTATTGTAGCCCTATTTTCAGACGTAAAACGAGGCATAATACGCCTCGTTTACGCCTGAAAATAGGTTGTGTGAACCCAGCCTTAGAGAGATAACAGGGGGTGATTTATGATGAGATGTTGGAGAACAAAGGGCCCATATAATGTTCTTGCACAGGGGCCCTTAGCAGTATGTGAAAAAAATAAATCCATTTAATAATTATTTTAGCATCTTTTTAGTACGTTATGACTGATGTGTGCCACCTGGAATTTACATATATATTGCAAGATGGAGAAGGGAGGTGGATAAAGGGAGCAATGTATACAATTAAACTATATTAATTTTAGTAATATTTTAAGTGTACATATTGAACACTTTATCCATACTCCTTTCCCTCTCTTGCAATAAATGTGTTTTATTACATCATGTATATTCATTTTCATGTGCAGCCATTTTCAAAATAAAAGAGCATCATGTTGTCAGCTAAGGGTATGTTCACACGGCAGCGTCCGTCACGGCTGAAATTACGGGGCTGTTTTCAGGAGAAAACAGCACCGTAATTTCAGCCGTTATGGCATGTGCAGGCGTCTTTCGCTGCGTCCATTACGGACGTAATTGGAGCTATTTTTCCATGGAATCCATGGAAAACGACTCCATTTACGTCTGAAGAAGTGACAGGCACTTCTTTGACGCGGGAGTCTGTTTTACGCGCCGCCTTTCAATAGCGGCGCGTAAAAAAAATGACCGTCGGCACAGAACATCATAAGACCCATTCAAATGAATGGACAGATGTTTGCCGACGCTTATGAGCCGCATTTTCGGACGTAATTCAGGGGGAAGAAACGCCCGAATTACGTAAATAGTGTGTGTGAACCCAGCCTAAGGGTTCATGCACACATTGGTGACCTTTTATATGGCAGCAAAACACGCACCGCACGCGGATGGCTTACGTGTGTGATCTATTTTTTTTACGGCCCATTGGATAGACTAGGCAAGACTGATCTGCAAATACGGACAGAAATAAGACCCGTTCTATAATTTGCGTGTCGGACACACAGAGCAAAAAAACAGATGTGTGCATGGCCCCATAAAAAAATGGATAGCACACTGAAGCATTTCACTGAAGTGGGCATGAGCCCTTAGGCTGGGTTCACATGACCTATTTTCAGGCGTAAACGAGGCGTATTATGCCTCGATTTACGCCTGAAAATACGGCTCCAATACGTCGGCAAACATCTGCCCATTCATTTGAATGGGTTTGCCGACGTACTGTGCCGACGACCTATAATTTACGCGTCGTCGTTTGACAGCTGTCAAACGACAACGCGTAAAATGACTGCCTCGTCAAAGAAGTGCAGGACACTTCTTTGGACGTTTTAGGAGCCGTTTTCTCATAGACTCCAATGAAAACAGCTCCAAAAACGGACGTAAAAAACGCAGCGAAAACGCTGCTCAAAAAACATCTGAAAATCAGGGGCTGTTTTCCCTTGAAAACAGCTCCGTATTTTCAGACGTAATTGCAGTTATCGTGTGCACATACCCTAAGGCTGCGGACAGTCACCCGGTCCGTAATTTCGAATCAAAATGACGACCGCGTGCATGGGGCCTTAAAGTGTAATGGGTTTCAGCAAATAAAACAAAAGAAACTTTTATTATATAATGAATAGTTATGCAATTTTCCGCATCAATTTATCAATCTTTTCCAGAACTCTGCTCGATGGTTCCTATTAGGGTAAGGCCACATGGTGCGTCGTTGACGCGGTTTTGTTGCGGTTGAAAACCGCATGCGGTCAACTGCATGCGTTTTTTGTCTCTGTAATGCTGCAGTTCTGTTGCGTTTTTAAAGGAAATAATTGGACATAGTTTTCACCCGTGTTGAAGTTTGTTAGGTGCTTCCTATATATAGTTCATTACAATACATTGCAGAACTGTGAGCAAAAACGCAAGCAGTTCAGCAACAACTTTGGCAGCGCGGTCATTAACCGCAAGCGGTCGGACATTATGAAGATGCAGTTAACTGCACAAAAACCACATTGTAATATAATAGCAGCAGTCTGTCCATAACAAAAATGTCACCATTGACTTCTATTGAAAAATGACTTGCTGCAGTTTAAAAACTCACCATAAACCAGAGGCGTAGCTAGGTTCTCATGCACCCAGGGCAAAGATTCAGATTGGCGCCCCCCCCCCAAAACTTATTTCCCGACATCTCCTTCCCCCTCTCCATGTTTTCTTTCCCTACCAATTGATGAGGTGTAATTTTTTTTCACAATTTTTTTAATGTAACGCAAGTATAAAAGCATTTCTACATTTTACAAGCGATATAGTTCTATAATGTAATTAACATAAAAATAAATTAAAAGAAAATAAATTAAAGAGGCCACACACAGCTCCCCTTGTAGATAGTGCCACACACAGCCCGCTACCCCTTTGTAAATAGCGCCACACTCCCCCCCCTTTTAAATAGCGCCACATTCCGCCGTTTTAAATAGCGCCACACTCCCACCCCTTGTACTTAGCGCCACACTGTGAACAGACCGGTGAGCGGTAGCCTACCTCTACCACTCTCCGCTCTGCCTGGTGTGACTTACCGGAGAAGCCGAGGAGGTCATTCGGCTCAGGCAGCGACGGAGTTCCTTCTGACTAGGGTTGGTGACAGCCAGGGCCGGCCTTAGCTTGGATGGCGCCCTGTGCGGGACTCTCTATTGCTGCCCCCTACACAAACCAAAAATTAACCACATATATGGACACACTAGAACATATATACTGTACATACAAAAAGACAGATATTTAGACATACAGACAAATATACATACACACATTCTGGAATACATACATACAGGTAAATATATAGACGTACACACACACACACACACACACACACACACACACACACACACACACACGCAGATAAATACACAAATACACAGACAGGGACATATACAAATACATAAAAGACACATATATAAAAGCACAAAGACACATTCACAAACAGACCCATATATACGCACACAGGCACATATGTACACAGCACAGATAATGTAGTAGATGTTACCTGCAGTCCTATTTAACACCACAGATAACACAGTGATAACTCTCTGATTACAGATAATGTAGTAGCTGTTGCCTGCAGTCCTATGTAACACCACAGATAACACATAGTGATAACTCTCTGAGTACTGATAATGTAGTTGTGTCCCCTGCAGTCCTATGTAACGCCACAGATAACACACAGTGATAACTCTCTGAGTACAGATAATGTAGTATTGTTACCTGCAGTCCTATGTAACACCACAGCTCACACAGTGATAACTCTCTGAGTACAGATAATGTAGTAGATGTTACCTGCAGTCCTATGTAACGCCACAGATAACACATTGTGCTAAATTACAATCTCAGCTCTGCTACACAGTACAGATAATGTAGAAGATGTTACCTGCGGTCCTATGTAACACTACAGATAGCACACTGATAACTCTCTGAGTACAGATAATGTAGTAGATATAAGAGACAAACTCATGCAGAGACACAGACACACAAACACACACACACACACACACACAGTAACATATACACACAGACTCTCACCATGTCTCCTTGCTGACAGGTCAGGACGGGCTGTGGGCGGAGCTTCCTCCTCTGCTTCTCGCAGAGCACAGAGTAGAGGCAGATGCTGGGAGGCTGCAGCACGGGAGTGGACCTGTCCCCTGACCTGAGTCATCTGACCTCATGTCACTGACGTGAGGTCAGGTAAGAGGTAAGGTGACTGGACTGGTCCACTCCCTGGCCGTCACAGACCCCAGTCAGAACGCCGTAATTTCCTGGCTCTTCCTAAGCTGCTGCAGGTGTCCGACATACGATCAGCTGCTCTTCGGCGCCCCCCCCTTCCCTTGCACCCTGCCTGCCCCCACTGCCCCCCCTAGCTACGCCCCTGCATAAACGCACCGTGACCGCACCGTGTGGCCTTACCCTTAAATGACAGCAAGTAGAGATCAAGAAAACAGCAAGAATTGATACAGAAGGTATATTGGAATATAGTAAAAATGTTCTATATACAAAGCATGCATACATTTTTTTTTTAAACTGTAATACATCTTTCATTTGTAGGATTGAATAAGAATAGTTTAGAAGTCAGTATGGCAAACTGGCAAATCTCTCTTGTAACAGGGAGATAGATGTGTGATCATTTCTATTCCGCTATAGTCATTCTATAAAAATTGTTACTCGGGAAAATTTTGATATAGACCTGGTCCTTTAAGGACAATAGAGAGATGTGCTGTGATAAATCGAATATATTCTGACATATTAGAGAAAAGTCCTGTACCTCAATTGTGTTGTCTACTTTTCATTATTATTTTATTTATCAGAATATAAACTTATGATAGCTGCGGGTCATTGCATAGCAACATCCCATACCACAGCGGTATTCCAATGCATTATAATGAAAAAATTAAGTTGAATAAAACAATTTGTTGAAAAAACACGCACACAAAAAATAAAAAAAAATGTGATTATTTTTATAAAAGCCATAAAACACATAATAAATTCCCCTAACCGTTAAAACCTGTAAAATAAATTGTAAACATCATTTAAGGTGTTTGGAGAACTATGAAAGAAAAAAAAATTCAGCAAAAAACAATAGCAAAGAGAATTTTTTGCTTTATTTCTTAAAAATATATATATATATATATACATAAATGAAACTGTAAATTTTATGCACTGAAAAATTATACAAAATTTAAATATATCACCCGAAATGCAAAAAACATACAGACCTCACACAGCAACGTCAGCGGAAAAATAAAAAAGTTATGCAGTGAGGAAAAAAGGAAAATATTTGCTACGTCCTCAGGGACAAAAGGAGCTGCGTCCTTAAGAGGTCTAGCGCTTAAGGAAAAAGTGCCCTTCTAGGCTCATTTTCCCTTTCAGTGTAGGTTAGTTATGATAGGGGAGAAATTCCTGCAGTTGCTGTTTAGCTCACAGAAGATTTCCCATAGAGGGTGGGACAAGATTTTGGCACTGTAAGCCCACAGCAGGAAATTTAATAGAGGGAGTGTACAGTGAAGGAAATAAGTATTTGATCCCTTGCTGATTTTGTAAGTTTGCCCACTGTCAAAGACATGAACAGTCTAGAATTTTTAGGCTAGGTTAATTTTACCAGTGAGAGATAGATTTTATTTTAAAAAAAACAGAAAATCACATAGTCAAAATTATATATATTTATTTGCATTGTGCACAGAGAAATAAGTATTTGATCCCCTACCAACCATTAAGAGTTCAGCCTCCTCCAGACCAGTTACACGCTCCAAATCAACTTGGTGCCTGCATTAAAGACAGCTGTCTTAAATGGTCACCTGTATAAAAGACTCCTGTCCGCAGACTCAATTAATCAGTCTGACTCTAACCTCTACAACATGGGCAAGACCAAAGAGCTTTCTAAGGATGTCAGGGACAAGATCATAGACCTGCACAAGGCTGGAATGGGCTACAAAACCATAAGTAAGACGCTGGGTGAGAAGGAGACAACTGTTGGTGCAATAGTAAGAAAATGGAAGACATACAAAATGACTGTCAATCGACATCGATCTGGGGCTCCATGCAAAATCTCACCTCGTGGGGTATCCTTGATCCTGAGGAAGGTGAGAGCTCAGCCAAAAACTACACGGGGGGAACTTGTTAATGATCTCAAGGCAGCTGGGACTACAGTCACCAAGAAAACCATTGGTAACACATTACGCCGTAATGGATTAAAATCCTGCAGTGCTCGCAAGGTCCCCCTGCTAAAGAAGGCACATGTACAGGCCTGTCTGAAGTTTGCAAATGAACATCTGGATGATTCTGAGAGTGATTAGGAGAAGGTGCTGTGGTCAGATGAGACTAAAATTGAGCTCTTTGGCATTAACTCAACTCGCCGTGTTTGGAGGAAAAGAAATGCTGCCTATGACCCAAAGAACACCGTCCCCACTGTCAAGCATGGAGGTGGAAACATTATGTTTTGGGGGTGTTTCTCTGCTAAGGGCACAGGACTACTTCACCGCATCAATGGGAGAATGGATGGAGCCATGTACCGTCAAATCCTGAGTGACAACCTCCTTCCCTCCACCAGGACATTAAAAATGGCTCGTGGCTGGGTCTTCCAGCACGACAATGACCCAAAACATACAGCCAATGCAACAAAGGAGTGGCTCAAAAAGAAGCACATTAAGGTCATGGAGTGGCCTAGCCAGTCTCCAGATCTTAATCCCATCGAAAACTTATGGAGGTAGCTGAAGAACCGAGTTGCCAAGCGACAGCCTCGAAATCTTAATGATTTACAGATGATCTACAAAGAGGAGTGGGCCAAAATTCCATCTAACATGTGTGCAAACCTCATCATCAACTACAAAAAACGTCTGACTGTTGTGCTTGCCAACAAGGGTTTTGCCACCAAGTATTAAGTCTTGTTTGCCAAAGGGATCAAATACTTATTTCTCTGTGCACAATGCAAATACATATATATAATTTTGACAATGTGATTTTCTGTTTTTTTTTTTTTTAATATAATCTATCTCTTACTGGTAAAATTAACCTAGCCTAAAAATTCTAGACTGTTCATGTCTTTGACAGTGGGCAAACTTACAAAATCAGCAAGGGATCAAATACTTATTTCCTTCACTGTATATGTCCCTCAGTTTATTGAGATGGGTGAGATAAAGGAATTCAGGACTAGATTTCTATGGAATGGCAGGTAGGATTGGTCATAGGACATGTCATTCCCTTCCTCACTCCAGTACGGGCATTACCCCTACCCCAGTTAGCTCAGGAGAAGCTACTGGGCATGTTACTGAGCCATAAAAGCTCAGCAGAAAGTGCAGAGCGGGTCAGAGCATGGGAATCCACAAAAGGATAGTGTTGGATGCCTAATCCAATGAACACTGCTGTCACATTGGGTTTGTGGACCCACAGGGCCATACCGCCTTGGCGGTATGGCAGCTGGTCAACAGGGCGCAGGTCAGAGTCCATAGTTTGTATAGGGTACCTGTGGCAGCTCGGACAGTAGCAAGGCAGGCTTAGCTGGGACTAGGCAGCAGGTAGACGTCAGGCGTGGAGCAGCAGGACAGGCGTGATATACAGCACAGCACTAGATCAGGATACAGGTTGCAGGATATAGGAACAGGAAACACTGGGAGCAGGAAACACTAGGGGACCATTTGCAAGACAAACTTAGGATACGACAACAATGCTCAGGCATAGAAGCAAGGGGCTGAACCCCTCTTATAGTCCAGGGACTCATGGGCTGATAGTTCATCAAGGTCTGGTGCGTGCTGCCCCTTTAAGAGCGGGCACGAGCGTGCGCGTGCACCCTAAGGGATCCGGCTGAGGTGAGTGGAAGCGAGCGCTGGCGTCTCCTGAGGAGGAGACTGGGGCCAGCGCTCATCGACTCGTGGCTGCGTCTGTCAGGGGGAGAGTGGAACTGACGACCCACAGCCACGGACATTCCAACTGCACTCATGATTTATAATAGGTGAGGAAACCCGCTGTTTGCCCAGATGTGCAAGTTGTTTGTTTTGTTTATATGCTGCAAGTCTTGTATGCTGGATAAGCACTTGTTTATTTTTGGACTGCAATTAAGCCAAGCGTGGACTTTACACCTTTTCATTGCCAACTGCAACCCGCCATACACACAGATCCCAGCAGCACTCAAAGCAAAATTGCCAATTTTATGTAGGACACACCTATTAATCTATAAGTTATATACAATACAGTATATACATATGTATTTTGATTCATAGATCATTTTCCAAAGTTTGAATAATGTAATTGTGTGCTCAAATACTGTTGCTCTACAGATTATATAATGTATATAGTGGCTCCAGAGAAATTGAAGTTTGAGTAAAGATGCAGAGCAATCAGCAGGGGGGATTTGGGTTGTGTACACAGGGGAGCTCTAGAGCCTCAGCAGAGGAAGAAGAGGGTGTTGAAGTCATCAGTGGTAAGGGGAGCACCAAAATTGTCAGAAAGTTCCCTTATAATAGAGATGTATTACAAGCAGCAGGTCTATTCCTACACACTCGTCATCTCCTAGCTATTAATCACCATCCGGGGCAATTGCTAAAGACAACTGCTACATAGCTGATTCATCAGTTCAGGTTAGAGGACCACACTGATGTGAGCCACTGAGGCACATTCGGAGAGAGTTCTTAAAACGGTTCTATGCTTTGAACAATCCCTACTTGTTAGAAAGGTCCTTTGGCAATAAGCTGATCACAAAGTTTCTCCACTGCTGGGACCCCCAGCGATTAGCTGTATTATGTGGAAAAACTTGGCAGATAATGTTCAATTTCTCTGCAGCGCCACCACAGGGGAAACTGGGCCTCCAGAGCAAGAGACATTTGTTGTAACTCTCTACTCTGGCCAAGAGATGAGGATTCTGAACAGGGGAAACCCTCTATTAACTCACGATTCCTTAATAAGGTAAATGAAAATGAGTTTTCTAAACTAGTCAACCCCTTTAAGAATTATTGCTCCAGCAGTGTGGTGCTAGTGAAATGCTATGTGTGTTTGCTTTGTACTTCTCTCCACTCTGTGCAGATAGTATGTTACCAGTCTAGTCTTGTGTTTTATGGCTCTGTCTTGTATTTCCTCAGTTGTTGTTTGCTTCCATGTTTAGTCTTGTTTAGTTGTTCAGTTTTCTCCTGTCTCTATTCTTCTCTGTTCTGCTTTTCCTGCTTTGACTGTTTTTTTTAGATCTGTTTAGTTTTGTTTTCATTACCTCTGGTTCCTTGTGTTCTTTTTGTGTTGTATCAGGTACAGTGTCTGCAAATTAGGCACTCCATTAGGGACAGTGTTTGGGACAGGGGTTTAGTGGTGTCTGTTGTTAGGGTCAGTGTTCACGGATAGATATAGGGTTAGCTAGAGTTAGGGTCAACTTGTTGTTATCAAGCATCATCTATTTGTTACCATTATTCGCCTGTTATAATCATCTATCATCCATTTGTTTCATCACCCGTCTGACATCATCATCTTGTTACCATCCAGGGCTTTAATCGGTGAGTTCCTGTTTCTTGTTTTCCATTTACCTTCTAGAATTGTGAAACATATTCCATATTTCTAATCCTTTCGAATCTCTGGTTGGCTCACAAATTGGCCCTACTGCAATTCCTGGGGATAACTGAGTACTGGGAGACACAGCAAATACCCGGGAATCGGGATTGCTGTATGTGAAGTCTACTTCTGGAATCTTGTGGCCAGGCGGCATTGTTACAAAACCTAATAATAACATTCTCTTAAATATGTCCCCCTTTTCCACTGGCTTTCAGAGAGCTGCTAGAAAGAGCTACTCTCGCTCTAAAGGACTCAACATTACATGATCGCCATGCATATGAATTAGCTACATGTAATTGTATATTTCCCATGCAACATCAATGCAGGCGAAATATGTACCCATCTATACATTCCCCGTCATTAACGGGGTTGCTCATTAAGGGAAACCCCTATGATGATGATTTTTATTAATAATAATAATAATAATAATAATAATAATAATAACAATAATAATAATATATAGAACATATCTGTAACAGTTTAGGTGATCAGACATGTGGTAAGCTTTCTTTGTGAAGGTATATGGAGATATAGCTTGATATCTTATGGCAATGTATGGGACTAGGGTACTAAAATGGTATTGCATATATAAATTATGGGTGTCATGGATATGGCATAATTCCATTAGGCCAGGATCACACGCACACACAGTTTTAATGCAGTTTTTGGAGCAGTTTTTTTTTAGCTAAACACAGGAGTGGACACACAAGTGATGAGAAGCATCAGTCTTTTCTTTATACCTTTCCTTCATTTGGGATAATCTTCGGGCTTTGGCTAATGGAACCAGAATAAATAAATTTGGTAATTTTACTCCTATTTTTAGGCCTCTCTTGGGAACAATACTTATGGGCTATGAAGCTTTTTGTGTATTATTTATTTGTCATTGATTTTCCATACCATGTCCCCATTTTTTTGTAATGCAGTTTAATTATTTGCATAGTTTCTAAGTGATACAATATCAATCAACAGCATAGCACACAGTTAACCACAATGTATTAAACAATACCCACTAAATGCATGTGCAGCCATATGATGAATATGTCCTGCATACAGTGGAAACATTGAGGAGGGGAAATGGCAGCCTCTCACTTTTGTCATATATTACAGGAAAGTGAAAATCACTAAATTGCTGACGTGCTTAACATTTCATTTTCCCTGTACATTCATAATAAGAACACTAGTAATACATTTAGATGTTGAGTTTTTGTGTCAATTTTTTGCTTATTATGTGTTTTCATTTTTTTCTGAAGCTTAAAATAACTTATATTTAATAGCTATTTTGACTAAACATTAAATAAACAAAAAGGGGTTCTGGTTTTTGCCTAGTACTATATGTTTTTGCTTTATATATAACATTTAGTAAATTTCCTAGAAATAGCTACATTTATTATGTGATTTTTAACCCCTTCCCGACATCCGCCGTATATATACGGCGCTGTTGGGAGGTGCTTCCCGCAAAGCGCCGTATATGTACGGCGCAACGGGAAACGGTCATCGGTGCCAATTGCACCGTGACAAAGTAAAGATGGCTGCTGTCCATGACAGCAGGCCATCTCTACTACTCGCCCAGGGTGCCATTTTGGCCCCCCCCCCTCATCGGCGATCGCTGCTATTGGCCAGTCAATTCTGACCGGCCAATAGCAAGGATTTTTGTTAAAACTGCGCCCTGGAGTCACAGGGCACAGTTAGACAGTGGCGATTGGTGCTGTCTAAGACAACACCCATCGCCACCAACGTCACCTAGGGAGGTGGCAGTGATGCCACCTCTAGGAGCGATCTGATTGGTCGGTCTGTAACGACCGACCAATCAGTGCACCAGGCAGTGTTGTGTACATCGACACTGCTCTGCACGCCGCCATTCCAGTTTGAGGCAGCGTGCAGAGCGGTTGAGAGAGTGTCTGCTGCGGATTTTCTGGAATTTGTAGTGCATCCTGCACTACTGTGTGAAAAATAAGAAAGCCCTTTTGCTGCTTCTGTCTGATCACCTTTTTTTTAAATTTTTTTGTGATCAGACAGGTAATTTTTTTACGCAGGTTTTTTTAGGTCTTTTTTTCACCCGCAGCTTTCCATAGTGTGCGTAGCAAGTTAGTTAGACTACAGTTTTTTTTTAGTAATAGATAGCGTCAGTTACTGACGGACGTTCAGTTGTTTTTTACTGACGTTCGTCCAGTAAATTTTTAGAACCTAGTTTTGCTGTAGCAAGTTAGTTAGACTACAGGTTTTTTTTAGTAATAGATAGCGTCAGTTACTGACGGACGTTCAGTTGTTTTTTTACTGACGTTCGTCCAGTAAATTTTTAGAACCTAGTTTTGCTGTAGCAAGTTAGTTAGACTACAGGTTTTTTTTAGTAATAGATAGCGTCAGTTACTGATGGACGTTCAGTTGCTTTTTTACTGACGTTCGTCCAGTAAATTTTTAGAACCTAGTTTTGCTGTAGCAAGTTAGTTAGACTACAGGTTTTTTTTAGTAATAGATAGCGTCAGTTACTGACGGACGTTCAGTTGCTTTTTTACTGACGTTCGTCCAGTAGATTTTTAGAACCTAGTTTTGCTGTAGCAAGTTAGTTAGACTACAAGTTTTTTTTAGTAATAGATAGCGTCAGTTACTGACGGACGTTCAGTTGTTTTTTTACTGACGTTCGTCCAGTAAATTTTTAGAACCTAGTTTTGCTGTAGCAAGTTAGTTAGACTACAGGTTTTTTTTAGTAATAGATAGCGTCAGTTACTGACGGACGTTCAGTTGCTTTTTTACTGACGTTCGTCCAGTAGATTTTTAGAACCTAGTTTTGCTGTAGCAAGTTAGTTAGACTACAGGTTTTTTTTAGTAATAGATAGCGTCAGTTACTGACGGACGTTCAGTTGTTTTTTTCTAACTGACGATCGTACAGTAAATTCTATTTTTTTTTTTTCTTCTCTTCTTTCTTATCTTCTAATTTCTGTTCACTATACACGTGTAAAAACACCACACATACACACACCCCCCTGTGTAAAAATAAAAGTTGATTACACGTGTAAAAACACCACACAACCCCCTGTAATAAATCAAAATGTCTCAATCGTCCAGAAGGATGTATTCAGTCGAGGAGGCATATGCCATCATTGCCTCTGACACTGAGTCGGCAAGCGAGGGAGAGGAAGAATATGCCCCACTCCTTTTAGTTTCCTCCTCCTGCTCCTCCAGTGATGAGGAACCCCCCCAAAGGCGACCCAGGAGAGCAGCTGAGCCAACCCCAATGATTGATCCCGTGTGGACTCCACTCCCCGAAAATTATGAGCCTCAAATTCCTGATTTTATAGGCAGCTCAGGAATTCAGTTTGAGACTGAAGGCCTCACAGAAATGGACTTTTTCAAGGTCTTTTTCTCTGAGGAGTTTGTTAATTTAATGGTGGCCCAGACGAATCTGTACGCCCAACAATTTTTAACCCAAAACCCCACTTCATCATTTGTTAGGTGGACCCTAGTAGATGCAGCGGAGATGATGACATTTTGGGGCCTTGTGCTGCATATGGGACTAGTGAGGAAGCCAGTGCTTAGGCAATACTGGAGTGCGGATATTTTGTACAGCACCCCAATTTACCGCATGGTCATGATCCGGACTCGCTTTGAAGCCATTTTAAAATTCTTGCATTATAATGATAATGCACAGTGCCCGCCCCAGAACGACCCCACATTTGACCGTCTTTTTAAAATCAGGCCACTCATTGATCATTTCTCCACCAAATTTTCACAAGTGTACACCCCCGATAAATATATTTCCATAGACGAGTCCCTTGTTCATTTTAAGGGGAGGCTTAAATTCCGCCAATACCTGCCCAATAAGAGGGCAAGGTATGGAATTAAATTGTACAAAATGTGTGAGAGTACATCTGGGTATACACACAGGTTTAGGGTTTACGAAGGGAAGGACTCTATTATTGAACCCCCAGAATGCCCCCCCCGTCCTGGGAGTTAGTGGGAAAATAGTGTGGGATTTGATGCACCCATTGCTGGACAAGGGTTATCACCTTTACGTCGATAACTTCTATACCAGCATCCCACTATTTAAGTGCCTTTCTGCCAGAAGTACTGTAGCATGCGGTACTGTGCGCAAAAATCAGAGAGGCCTCCCTAAAACACTGCTTAGCCAAAGCCTCAGAAAGGGTGAGAGCAGGGAACTATGCAGTGAGAACATGCTGTTCGTCAAATATAAGGACAAGAGGGATGTCCTTATATTGACCACAATTGATGGCAGCGGCAGCACCCCTGTCCCTGAACAAGGTACCACCACAGTGACCCAGAAGCCAAATTGCATCCTGGGCTACAATAAGTACATGGGCGGGGCTGATCTCTCTGATCAAGTACTGAAGCCTTATAGTGCCCTATGGAAAACAAAGACATGGTACAAAAAGCTGGCCGTGCACATTGTACAGATGGCAATGTATAATGCTTACGTACTATCCCGATGTGCAGGCCGGACAGGGACATTCCTTAACTTCCAAGAGGTGGTGATCAAGGCACTTCTATTTGGGAACCAGGCAGGGGAGGGCCCAAGCACATCTGCTGGTAGCGATACTCCACGCATTGTACCAGGGCAACATTTCCCCAATGAAGTGCCCCAAATTTCGAAGAAGAGAAGGACACAAAAAAGGTGCAGAATGTGTTCCAAAAGGGGAATAAGAAAATACACTATTTACCACTGTGAAACCTGCCCCGAAAAACCAGGCCTGTGTATCAAGGATTGCTTCAAAGAGTACCATACATCCATAAATTTGTAATTTCATAATTCATTAACCCCTTTATTATGCCAAAAGCAACATTGTGTCCACACACATATCCAGCTAAATCCTAGTTCCAAAAGTCAAATAGCGCTTCTGAGCCCTGCAGTGTGTCCAAACAGCTGTTTATGACCACATGTGGGGTACTGTTTTACTCGGGAGAAATTGCTTTACAAATGTTGTGGACCTTTTTCTCCTTTAGTCCTCGTGGAAATGAGAAAAAATTAGCTAAACCTACATTTTCTTTGAAAAAATGTAGATTTTAATTTTCACTGCCTACTTCCAGAATTTTCTGCAAAAAAACTGTGGGGTCAAAATGCTCACTATACCACTAGATAATTTCCTCAAGGGGTGCAGTTTCCAAAATGGGGTCACTTGTGGGGGGTTTCCACTGTTTTGGCCCCTCAGGTTCTTTGCACATGTGACATGGCCTCCAAAAACCATCCCTGTCAAATTTGAGCTCCAAATGGCGCTTTCTCTTCGGAACCCTGCCGTGTGTCCAAACAGCCGTTTATGACCACATGTGGGGTACTGTTTTACTCGGGAGAAATTGCTTTACAAATGTTGTGGAGCTTTTTCTCCTTTAGTCCTCGTGGAAATGAGAAAAAATTCGCTAAACCTACATTTTCTTTGAAAAAAGTTAGATTTTCATTTTCACTGCCTACTTCCAAAAATTTCTGCAAATAACCAGTGGGGTCAAAATGCTCACTATACCCCTAGATAATTTCCTCAAAGGGTGTAGTTTCCAAAATAGTGCCACTTGTGGGGGTTTCCACTGTTTTGGCACCGCAAGAGCCCTTCAAACGTGACATGGTGCCTAAAATATATTCTAATAAAAAGGAGGCCCCAAAATCCACTAGGTGCTCCTTTACTTCTGAGGCCTGTGCTTCAGTCCATAAGCACACCAGGGCCACATGTGGGATATTTCCTAAATCTGCAGAACCTGGGCAACAAATATTGAATTGCGTTTCTCTGGTAAAACCTTCTGTGTTACAAAAAAAAATGGATTAAAAATGAATTTCTGCAAAAAAAAATGAAGTTTGTAAATATCACCTCTACTTTGCTTTAATTCCTGCGCAATGTTTAAAGGGTTAAGAAACTTTCTAAATGCTGTTTTGAATACTTTGAGGGGTGCAGTTTTTAAAATGGGGTGACTTATTGGGGGTTTCTAATATCTAAGGACCTCAAAGCCACTTCACAACTGAACTGGCCCCTGTAAAAATAGCATTTTGAAATTTTCTTGAAAATGTGAGAAATTGCTGCTAAAGTTCTAAGCCTTGTAACGTCCTAGAAAAATAAAATGATGTTCAAAAAACGCTGCTAAAATAAAGTAGACATATGGGGGATGTTAATTAGCAAAATTTTTGTGTGGTATAACTGCCTGTCTTACAAGCAGATACATTTAAATTGAGAAAAATGCTCATTTTTGCAATTTTTCGCTAAATTTTGGTGTTTTTCACAATTAAATACTGAATGTATCGGGCAAATTTTGCCAGTAACATAAAGTCCAATGTGTCACGAGAAAACAATCTCAGAATCGCTTGGATAGGTAAAAGCATTGCGGAGTTATTACCACATAAAGTGAAACATGTCAGATTTGAAAAATGAGGCTCTGTCAGGAAGGTCAAAAGTGCCCAAAGAGGGAAGGGGTTAAAGAATAAGTAAGGCAATGTTCACATCTGTATTGGATGCTCTGTTAGGGCACGGTCAAACGTGGTGGAATTCCACTGCGGACAGACCGCAGTGGAAATCTGCAGCAGACTTTTTTTCCTTTGATTTTTATATCTTTTTAGGTAACTTAGTTTAGACGTTGCGGATAATGACAGTGCAGAATTTAGACTGTGGTGCAGAATTTTCACTCCGCAGCATGCACAGTCTGTTGCAGAGAAGCAGCGGAATTTCACCGCGAAAAACGCTCCGTCAGAACAGAACGCCGTTTTCCCATTGAAATCAATGGGCAGATGTTTGGAGGCGTTCTGCTTCTGATTTTTCGGCAGTTTACGGCCCGAAAAACGGCCGAAAATAGGCCATGTGAACATACTCTTACAGGCATAATATTTTGATATACTGAGTATACCAAAGCGTTAAAATTGTAATCAAATGATTGCATTATAAAGTCCCATAGTGGGACTATTAAATATAATGAAATGCAGTTAAATACAGTTTAAAAAAAACTGTTATGGAAAATAATTTATGAAAGCATTTGCCATAGACAAATCCGACACATATTTTCAACAGGATCTGAGGCAGATATCCGAGGATGATAACCATACACAGATACAAAATATTAGTGACATTACCACAACAGAATGCAGGCTATGAATACAAATATACATACACACACACACTAGTGCGACATAGATATTCTCACAAAAGTGTGCAGCCTGTACACAGGGCCGGCCTTAGGATAGATGGCGCCGCGTACAAAATTATATTTTGGCACCCCACCCTCACCATAAAAAATGGCCCATAAAAAAGTATAATGCCCCATATAGTGCCCCACACAGTATAATGCCCTATATAGTACACCCACACAGAATAATGCCCATTTAGTGCCCCCCATACAGTATAATAATAATAATAATAATAATAATAATATTTGATAATATATTATAACCCCTTCAAGGACATAGTATATTGTCCTCTAATTTTTTTTAAGCCATTGAAGCTGTTGC
This sequence comes from Rhinoderma darwinii, assembly GCF_050947455.1. Lineage (NCBI taxonomy): Eukaryota > Metazoa > Chordata > Amphibia > Anura > Rhinodermatidae > Rhinoderma > Rhinoderma darwinii. The sequence goes on along the minus strand of NC_134690.1, from coordinate 164,070,577 downwards.
AAAAGACGCAGGCAAAAAAGCACTCCAAACAAGCGCCACAGGGATTTTCTGCCTCCTATTAATTTCTACTGGAGGTTAGAGGTGGAAATCAACCCCCCACTCTCACTAAAATGACCATCAGCCTGCCACTCACAGATTCCCCCTGTAGATAGTGCCACACAGCCCCCTTGTAGGTAGTGCCACACAGCCATTTGTAGGTAGTACCACACAGCCCCCTTGTATGTAGTGCCACACAGCCCTCTGTAGGTAGTGCCACACAGTCCTCTTGTAGGTAGTGCCTCTCAGCCCCTTTAAGGTAGTGCCACACACCCCCCTGTAGATAGTGGCACACAGTCCCCTTGTAGGTAGTGCCAGACACCCCCTTGTAGGTAGTGGCACACAGCCCCCTTCCTGTAGATAGCGCCACTGTAGCTCCCTGAAGGAGCGGAATCCCCCTGTGGCCGGGGATTCCACTCCTGAATGGAGCGCTTGATGTGTCTGTCCATATATGGACAGTGACATCAGGGACAACTCCGGAAGCGGAATCCCCGTCAACAGCGTTGCCGACGCTGTGACCGGGATTCCACTCGAGGAGAGGCCCTTGTCGTCACTGTCCTTTAATTCTGCTCCTTCAGGGAGCTACAGTGGTGCTAGTAGATAGCAGTGCAGGGAGATACTTCCCTGCTGTTGTCTAGTGTTCAATAGTATCTGTCGCCTCCGGCCATGGGGGTCCCGTCCCAAAGGGTGGCACGGGCGCCCTCATGCCTGGTGTCTCTGAGGCAGAAAGAGAACAGTCAGTTCTTGAAGTTGATGTGTTGTAAGCAGGAAAAATGGGGAAGTGTAAGGATCTGAGCAAGGGACAAATTGTGATAGCCAGACAATTGGGTAAGAGCATCTCTAAAACAGCAGATCTTCCCGATGTTCCCGATATGCAGTGGTTAGTACCTTCCAAAAGCGGTCCAAGGAAGGACAACTGGTGAACTGGCTACAGGGTTATGGGTGCGCAAGGCTCTTTGATGCGCGTGGAGAGTGAAGGTTAGCCAGTCTGGTCCGATCCCACAGAAGCACTACTGTAGCAGAAACTGCTGAAGAAGTTAATGCTGGCTGTGATAGAAAGGTGTCAGAACACACAGTGCATGGCAGCTTGCTGCATTAGGGGCTGCGTCGCTGACCCCTGTCCACCACTGAAAGTACCTACAATGGGAATATAAGCATGAGAACTTAACAATTGAGCAATGGAAGAAGGTGGCCTTGTCTAATGAACCAATTTTTATTTTACATGATATTGACGGCCTGGTGCGTGTGTGTTGCATATCTAAGTAACAGTTGGCACCAGGATGCACTATGGGAAGAAGGCAAGCTGGTGCAGGCAGTGTGATTATCTGGGCAATGTATTGCTGGGAAACTTTGGGTCCTATTTCCACACATTGCACCTACCTAAACATTGTTGCAGACCAAGAATACCCATTTGTTGCAACAGTATTCCCTAATTTGCATTTCCTTCTTTCGGCAGGATAGTGCGCCCTGCCACACTGCAAAAATTGTTCAGGAATAGTTTGAGGGATATGACAAAGAGTTTAAGTTGTTGACTTGGCCTCCAAATTCCTGAAATATTATTCCGATTAGGTACGTGGTTTTAATGTTAAGGCTGATTGGAATACACAAACTTTGTATTTTAAAATAGAGTGCTGCCAATAAATACACACATGATCATTTTGTTTACATCATCACACACACACACACACACACACACACACACAATTTTTGACATCAAAATAAAATGTATACTATAGCAGAGTATCTCTTTAAATGTCGGAAATCTGGTTGCACTTTTTGTTCAAGGGGTCGGAAGAATTTTTGAATTTTGCCTTCCCACTTTCCAACAGCCATAATTTTTTTTATTTTTACGTTGACACAGCTGTATGAAGTCTTGATCTTTTAGACAAGTGAATGTTTTCTCAGGTGATATTTTTTGCCACAGTAAGCGTTTCATTTATATTAATTGTTAAAATGGGAGAAATCAAGAAAAAAAAGCAATTACACCATTGTTTTTCTGTTTTATGCCATTTACTGGTCACCATAAATAATATTGTACGGGTTATTTCAGTTATGAGGATGTTATTTAATATTTTTTAATGTTCATTTAATATAGTGTATGAAATAATGTGTTTTATTGTATGTTTTGACACCAGTATTTATGTAAAAACCAGATGTGCATTTTTTAGGGCTATTAGTGAATTTTTACTTGTAATCTTTTTTTCTCCCTGTAATGTCCTGACTTGTCTATATATCTGTATATATCAGTGCATTATGCCTGTGAGGAATAACAATATTTAGGAATTTAGGCAGAGAAAATCCTCTCATAGATAACAGCGTTGCTTGTGGCTCACTGCTAGTGTTTCTGCCTCCCATGCAACAGGTACTAACCTGGCAGAGACACCTGAGAAGCAGGGACTAAATATAGAGAAGCAACTACTGAACACAAGCTGTATAACCAGAGTCAGACATAGGAAGGCTGTGACACCGCTTGTCTATCAGTCTCTCTGCAACGGGCTGACATGGCAGCGCCCCCTTCACAGTGAGGAAGTAGTGTGCACATGTTCTGTCTATCACTTCTGTCATTTTTACCCTATTAAAACGCACACATCATGAAAGGATATACCAATTCAATTAATAAAAAATATATATAAATTGTGTTTGTCTGGTTTATGCCACCACAGGAATTACATATGTAAATATATATAAAGAGCAGGGTAGATAACTGTAAACATTAACAAGAACAAATTTTATGCATTCAAATTCTATATTGGAAACACAATAAAGCACAGCCTATGATATGCAAATACACTATAGTGACATATACACTTACAGAGTATTGTTAAATCCTAATAAGATGCAGTCTATAAATAAACACTGTTGTGATATCGAAATTGGGGCAATTGGATTCTAGAGGCCACAGCCACACTTTTATACAATTTATTAATAGTGAACAGAATTTAAACTATTTACAAAATTCTTATGGCTACCCATAGTTTAACGGGCAAGAATTTCTACGTGGTGAAATGGAAAAGAGATATAGGGGAATCTTTTTCTTTAAAAGATTGGAACTAAGCTATCAGATATTCATGTATCAACCATGAAGAATATTCACATAGATTTTTCTTAAAATGGTGCATGCCCTCAGTGAAATTTTACCATGCTTTCCTAAACTATTGTAGGCTATGTTAGAAGAGGTGCAGCAAAGAAGGTACACTAATACATACTGTATATGGTGGGCCTGTCAAAACTGGCTTGTCTTTTGGAACATAGTAAACAATCTTATACTACAAGTAACGGGTTTGATGCTTTCGTACTTACCAAAATTGCTGTTTGATAAATTTACATGGCGAAGCAATTCCACAGAAATATAGACATGTGACCTTCAACATTTTATTAGCGGCTAGGATTTGTATTGCCAAACTGGACAAAGCAGAATCAGTACCTAATATATCAGAGGTTATATGGACCATGAATCAACATATGTTTTCTGAAAGATTCTTCGCTTGGGAGGTTTCGGTATACCATAAAAAATTGAACGAAAGGCAACTGTGGATGGAGAATAGATATTCATTGGAATATGTCTAGCAGCAGATTGTGCTCCATTTTTCTCTTCTCTTTCCTTTACTCCCATTTCATTTTCTTTTTCCTACCCGTAATCCACTCCGTGAATGTGATATAATGGGGATATATTATTGCTTGTATTTGTAGTAATGTATGAAAAAAACAAACTAAGAAAGTTAACTTTAAATACTTTGGGGCTTCCTATAAATACACACACATTTTTGCAACACAATACAGCACAGTCTATGATATACAAATACACTAATGTGACATAAACACTTCCAATATGGTACAGCCTATAAATAAACACACACGATCATAAATAAACATAAACTATCACAGAGTGATAGCAGTAGATAAATTGACCGGATGTAAGTAATGGCAAACCTGGGTTCAGATATGCTAGATGAGAGGCTTCCAATTCTCAAAAGACAGCAATACAATGAAGTAAAGCATGTTGCAACTTCGATTCTCTTTGCGATTCTCTTTGAATTTCTTATGGACTTTGGCACTATGAGTGATGTTAAAATTTAAATTATTTGCATATAATTGATCTCAATCTAATCTTTTGATAAAGTAAAAAAGTTTTTTTGCAAAGATAATCTAAGTATCACAATAAATATTAATTTATGAATGACTTTATGCTACTTTGTGGATTTTAAAAGTTGCAAATTGTGGAACCACCAACAGATTTACTATAATTTAGGCCACAAACTGGCGTAAATTATAGAACAAATCTACAACTGCTCACAGCAGGTGCAGATTTGAACTTTTAATGCACAAACAGCCAAAGATGTGCCAAATTTATTAAGAGGCTTGCGCCTCTTAATAAATTTGGAGGATTTTTACTCCATCGAAGTCTGGACTAAAGCTGGCGCAAGAAACGCCAGTCTAAGTACTGTGATACTGCCCCATAATTTTATTTACATTATTACAATAAAGTGCAGCTTATATATTAACACACATACACAGTCATGGGTGTAGCTAAATCTGGGGCTCAGAGGCTTAGGGGGCCTTCCTAGATGCAGGAATAGCATTGCTTATGAGAAGCAACCACACAGGCATAGAGATAAATAATACAGTTATTTCTCCCTGCAGCCTCCAGTAGGAGCCCCTCGCATACAGATTGAGACAGATAGTTTTGAATTCAATTGGAGCAGTATAAATCTATGTGCAGTGTGTTCCCCCTAGTGGCTGTGTGAAGGAGAACTCTATAACAGATTAGAGCCTTGAAACATGACAGATTTATAGCCAAAACAGAGAAACCCATCTGTAGACAGCATATGTGTCTCTGCTTTGGCTACTAACCTGAGTCAGGGCCGCCATCAGGGGGGTATTAGGGGTAGTGGTGTGAGGGGCCCGGCCAAAACTAATTGAAAGGGGGGCCCGGCAACTGCCTCGACATTCTTTTGGTAGGAAAAAACGGGCCCCTGCAATGGGGCCCGTTTTTTTCACCAAAAGAATGTCGTGAGCTGCTGCTGCTGCTGCTGCTGCGGGCCCCCTCCCCTCGTCATGGGGGGCCGTCAAACCGTCCGCCCGCGCGCGCACCCGATCTCGCGCACAATGAAACTGCCGCGCGTGCGCACTCGCGAGCGCGCATCCACGAACGCCCGCACTGGAGACCGTCCGCGCGCGCACCCGCGATCGACCGCGCGCGCACCCGCAAACGAAGCGCGCGCACCCGCGACCGGCCGCGCGCGCACCCGCGAACGAAGCGCGCGCAGCCGCGGACACACATGGACAAAACTTACCTGGAGCCTGGCTGGAGGTGAAGGACTGGACGTCTGGACCGAAGACCTCCCCTGGAAGACATCGCCGGAAGAGGACTGGAGTGGGAGCAGCTCTTCTGACACACAGTGAGTAAATTATCTCAAAGTGTTGTTTATGTATGGCCCTGTTTACACAGTATTTTGCAGGCAAAAAAAAATCTGCCTCAAAATTCCTTAAAGAATTTTGAGGCAGATTTTGACCTGCCCACACTATCTTGCCGCGTTTTTTTGCTGCGTTTTTTGCTCGCGGCGATTGAGGACAGCAGACAAAAAACGCAGCGAAAAATGCATTTTCTGCCTCCCATTGATTTAGATGGGAGGTCAGAGGCGGAACCGCGGCAAGAAAGGACGTGCTGCTTTTTCTTTTTTCCGCGACTGGCTCCCATTGATTTCAGATTAAATCAATGGGAGGCGGTTTTGGAAGTGGTTTGGTGCTGATTCTGACGCAGCGTCCGAGTCAATGTCAAGGCCCAAAAACTCTGTGAACTGGGCCTTATTGTTAGGGCTTATTCAGACGAACGTGTAATACGTCCGTGCAACGTGCGTGATTTTCACGCGCCTCGTATGGATCTATGTTACTCTATGGTGCCGTGCGGACTGTCAGTGATTTTCACACAGCGTGTGTCCGCTGCGTAAAACTCACGACATGTCCTATATTGGTGCATTGTTCGCGCATCACGCACCCATTGAAGTCAATGGGTGTGTGAAAATCACGCTCAGCACTTCCGCAGCCGTATAAACTATGAATGAAATTAGAAAAGCACCGCGTGCTACAAACATACAAACAGAGTGTCATAATGATGGCGGCTGCGCGAAAATCACACAGCCGCGCATCATACGCTGCTGACACACGGAGCTGTTATGGACCTTTTGCATGCGCAAAATGCCACGTTTTTTGCGCGTGCAAAAAGCACACGCTTGTGTAAATCCGGCCTTAGGGTAGGAACACACTAGGCATGAACACTGCGGATTTTATGCAACACATTTTATTGTGGATAATCCGCAGCGTATCACAGTCGCAGCAGAGTGGATGAGATTTGAACAAATCTCATCCACACGCTGCAAAAATAATGGACCTGCAGTGTGACTTTGGCTTTTTAAGTCGCATGTCAATGTATTCTATGGAATCGCTGCTCCTCTGTTGCGGAAATGCTGCGATTCTGCCGCAAAAATCACACAAGAGAAGAAAAAAAAGGTACTTTTTTAAATTGATAAAGTTTAGACTTGCCCCGGCCGTAGTCCTGGTGACGCGATCCTCTATTCTTAGCGCAGCTCGGCCTCCTGTCATGACGTTTCATCCCATGTGACTGATGCAGCGGTCACATGGTCTACAGCGTCATCCCAGGAGGCGGGGCTACGTTCAGAAGAGAGAGATGCGTCACCAGGACTACGGCCAGGGCAAGTCTAAACTTTTTTTTCCCTGCAGGATTCCCGCAGCGGACACGCCTCACGAAACCTGCGCCACTATTTGGTGCGGTTTTGCTGGCAGAATTCCCTGCGGCTCCCGGGATAAGCTGTGTAGTTTTACTCAGCATATCCGCCTAGTGTGTCCCTTATGATGTCGCTCCTGGAGCTGCTGCCGCTCTCTAAATAGCCAGTTGGTCCAGTAGAATTTGGAATTATTTTTTTTTGTGAACCAGCTTAAAAAAATACAAAACTTTTGTGTTAAGGCCTGTTCACATCACCGTTCGCTTCCGCTCCGGGGTTCCTTCTGAGGTTTCTGTCGGGTGAACCCCGCAACGGAAAGTGAAAGTGACAGCACAGCTTCCGTTTCAGTCACCATTGATCTCAATGGTGACGGAAACATCGCTAATGGTTTCCGTTCGTCACCATTCCGGCTGGTTTTCGGACGGAATTAATAGCGCAGTCGACTGCGCTAATGGTGATGCAAACGGAAGCTGTGCTATCACTTTTACTTTACGTTGCGGGGTTCACCCGACAGAAACCTCAGAAGGAACCCCGGAGCGGAAGCGAACAGTGATGTGAACAGGCCCTAACACCAAAGTTTTGTATTTTTTTAAGCTGGTTCACAAAAAAAAATAATTCCAAATTCTACTGGACCAACTGCCTATTTAGAGACCGGCAGCAGCTCCAGGAGCGACATCATAAGGGACACACTAGGCGGATATGCTGAGTAAAACTACACAGCTTATCCCGGGAGCCGCAGGGAATTCCGCCAGCAAAACCGCACCAAATAGTGGCACAGGTTTGGTGAGGCATGTCCGCTGCGGGAATCCTGCAGGGAAAAAAAAGTTTAGACTTACCCCGGCCGTAGTTTAAGTGACGCATCTCTCTCTTCTGAACGTAGCCCCGCCTCCTGGGATGACGCTGTAGACCATGTGACCGCTGCAGCAGTCACATGGGATGAAACGTCATGACAGGAGGCGGGGCTGCGCTAAGAATAGAGGATCGCGTCACCAGGACTACGGCCGGGGCAAGTCTAAACTTTATCAATTTAAAAAAGTGGCTTTTTTTTTTTTTCTCATTTGTGATTTTTGCGGCAGAACCGCAGCATTTCTGCAACAGAGGAGCAGCGATTCCACAGAATACATTGACATGCGACTTAAAAAGCCAAAAAGCCACACTGCAGGTCCATTATTTTTGCAGCGTGTGGATGAGATTTGTTCAAACCTCATCCACTCTGCTGCGACTGTAATACGCTGCGGATTATCCACAATAAAATGTGTTGCATAAAATCCGCAGTGTTCATGCCTAGTGTGTTCCTACCCTAAGGCCGGATTTACACAAGCGTGTGCTTTTTGCGCGCGCAAAAACGTGGCGTTTTGCGCTTGCAAAAGGTCCATAACAGCTCCGTGTGTCAGCAGCGTATGATGCGCGGCTGTGTGATTTTCGCGCAGCCGCCATCATTATGACACTCTGTTTGTATGTTTGTAGCACGTGGTGCTTTTCTGTTTTCATTCATAGTTTATACGGCTGCGGAAGCGCTGGGCGTGATTTTCACGCACCCATTGACTTCAATGGGTGCGTGATGCGCGAACAATGCACAAATATCGGACATGTCGTGAGTTTTACGCAGCGGACTCGCGCTGCGTGAAAATCACTGACAGTCTGCACGGCACCATAGAGTAACATAGGTCTGTGCAAGGCGCGTGAAAATCACACACGTTTCACGGACGTATTACACGTTCGTCTGAATAAGCCCTAACAATAAGGCCCAGTTCAACGTTTTTGGGCCTTGATATTGACTCGGACACTGCGTCAGAATCAGCACCAAAAAACTTCCAAAACCGCCTCCCATTGATTTAATCTGAAATCAATGGGAGCCAGTCGCGGAAAAAAGAAAAAGCAGCACATCCTTTCTTGCCGCGGTTCTGCCTCTGACCTGCCATCTAAATCAATGGGAGGCAGAAAATGCATTTTTCGCTGCGTTTTCTGTCTGCTGTCCTCAATCGCCGTGGGCAAAAAACGCGGCAAGATAGTGTGGGCAGGTCAAAATCTGCCTCAAAATTCGGTGCGCGCTTCCAGGCGGTCGCCGGTGCGCATGCGCGGGAGTTTGCGTGGTGCGCGTGATCGGTCGCACGGGCGGCGGTGTTTGACGGCCCCCATGCTACCCAGGGCCGCCATCAGGGGGGGTATTAGGGGTACTGATGTGAGAGGCCCGGCCAAACCTAATTGAAAGGGGGGCCCGCAGCTCATGACATTCTTTTGGTGAAAAAAACGGGGCCTGTTTTTTTTCTACCAAAGGCAAGTCGCGGCAGTTTGCCGGGCCCCCCTTTCAATTAGGTTTGGCCGGGCCTCTCACATCAGTACCCCTAATACCCCCCCTGATGGCGGCCCTGGGTACCATGATATAGTACTGGACGGAGTACCGTTAACAGGCGGTGCCACGGTAGGGGGGCCCAGAAAATGTAGCTGTAGGGGGCCCTGAAATTCCTGATGGCGGCCCTGACCTGAGTCATGCTTCAAGGATCTCTAAAGGGTCGGACATCGACTTGGAGTATAAAAAAAAAATAACCAAATCCAAATTTAAAAACAAGTTTTATTTAATCTTAGTTAAAAAGAAGTAAACAATTATTCCTTTGGTATAAAAACTTACGCGTTTTGAACGGAAGAGTTTTTAGTTGTAGCTGCTATGACCTGGAGACTCTTCAGTTGGGGACACATATGTCCTTCCTAGGAATGATTTTTTGGCGTGATTTTGACCAAGATGAAAGAAAAGTTGTTTTCAAACCTGGATTTGGATGAGTGCCAGATGTTACAGTGGGGGGCTTGCTGTTATCTAGATCAACTATGTGGCTTCTTCTTTATGCAGAAGATCGGATATATACAGTGCTGTGAAAAGTATTTGCCTCTCTTCCGATTTCTTCTATTTTTGCTAATTTGGCACATTTACATGTTTCAGATCATCCAAATAATTTTAATATAAGATAAAGACGGCACAAGTAAACACAAAATGTAGCTTTAAAATGATGATTCTATTTATGGTGGATAAAGATATATTTAAAACCTATATCACCCATGTGAAAAAGTAATTGCCCCCTAAATGTAATAACTGGTTGTGCCAGCCTTTGAAGTAACAACTGAAGTCAAACGTTTGCTATAACGTACAATGAGTCTTTTACATAACTGTGGAGGAATTTTGTCCCACTTTTCTTTGCAACATAATTTTAATTCAGCTACATTTTTTTTTAATCATAAACTGTCTATTTAAAGGAGTTATCCGTAGAGATTAAATTGATGGCCTATCCTTAGGCCATCAATTTCTGATTAGTGGGGGTCTGACTCTCGGCTCCCCTGCCGATCAGCTGTTTGAAGGGGCCGCAGTAATTTTGCAAACACTGCTTTTCCTTCATCGCTCATGCTGCTCCATACTGTAAAATGCTGACACACTTGTAACGGTGGTTCACAGTATTAGGGAATGTTCACATGGGCTATTTTCAGTCGTTTTTCGGGCAGTAAAACTCCTGAAAAATGGCAGAAAAATTCGAAGCAGAACACCTACAAACATCTGCCCATTGATTTCAATGGGAAATACGTAGTTCTGTTCCGACGGGGCATTTTTTACGCCTCATTTTCTAAAAACAGCGCGTAAAAAGACGTCCTGTAAAAACAAGTCCATGTCACTTCTTGAGACGTTTTTGGAGCCGTTTTTCATTGACTGAATAAAAAAACAGCTCCAAAAACGGCCGTAAAAAAACACAGCGAAAAACACTAGTTTGATTAAAAAATGGCTTAAAATCAAGAACTGTCTTCTCTTGAAAACAGCTCCGTATTTTCAGCCGTATTTTGTTAACCATGTGATAATACCCTTATAGTCTTCTCCCATTCAAGTTTAGATTCAACAGGTCTGGTAATCATGCCTGGGTGTGGCTAGTGAAATTGAACCCAATTGTCAATTGAATTTGGTTACCTGGTTAATTTTGTAAATAATAGGGTAATTACTTTTTCACAAAGGGCAGGTAGTGCTGGATAGTTTTCTTCAATAAATTAAATCATCACTTATAAAAAAAATCTATCTATCATTTCTTCTTACAATGAAGCACAGACTATAAACATACAAACAGTATTGTAACGTCATCACAATAAACAGCCCATAATGATTACACTCATTGCAACATCATTACAGTAGCGCACAACCTATAAATACAGACACACTATTGTCACATCATAATAGAAAATATATATATATATACACAAACACAGTATTGTGACATAATTACAAGAGAAAGTATACATATAAACACACACTATTAGGATATCACAATAGAGAACTACATTGTGGTGTGTTTTTTTTTAACTGAATTTCTCCTGCAGAAGAAAGCACTTATACTTACCCCCTATGTCTGATTTGCGCGTAGTCCGGCATACTACGATGACGTTGCAGGCCATGTGACACTGCAGCCTGTGATTGGCTGCAGCGATCACATGGGATGAAACGTCATCCTGTTTTGTGCACACGTTTGTGGTATACGGTGACATATACATTTTTAAAGTTACAAAAACGTATTCATTTGTAACATACACTTCCGTTTTTTGTAGTTTATGTCGTATACGTTTTCATACGTTTGTGTTCTTCTAAAAATGTATGTGTTTTTGTTCTTGAGCTAAATCAAACTTTGTAAAGTCAAGATTTCCCATATATGTTGACAAAACCGTATATGTTTTACGTATGCAAATTGACTTCAATACAAATTAAAAACGTATATGTGTGGTATATGTTTTGGAAAAGTACTGAAAAGTGCAGTAGACTACTCTTTTCTGGACAAAAAAAATGATAAAATGTAAGCACACAACACGTATGTACAAACTACACCATTAGGTCATCCGTCCTAACCATAGAAATCAATATACACGCTGTGGTACACATTTTGACACTGTTTTTTCATGTCAAAACGTGCACAGATGTGAACTTAGCCTTACTGTGGTGATCGCAGTCCACCTGCCCTGACTTCTGCCTGTCTGACCAAAAGTATTATCTGCTCACTAGGAATATCACATACCATAGTTCTGCATTTTGGCCGTTGCCAATGACCTGGGGATTCCTAGTAGAGAAGTCTACATCTCTGTATGGAGGGTAAAAGGCGAACATCTGGGAATCCTATATACTCCGCTTCCGCTCTCTGGATTAGCTCCACGCTAAATCCATTGAAAATACAGCAGGTTCACTTCATCCACTAATGGCCCCATGACAGTTTGCTCTGGCCATGAACCTCGCTGAGGTATCTTTGCCTAAGCCTACGACTTGACTCATGAACTTTCTCGGCAATGCACCCGCCAAGATCAATTGTTCTAGGGGCTTCCAATGTTCCCTTTTAGGTGCGCTGTTGCGCACTTTCCACGGCCCCCCCGCTCACTGAACTTAAGCCTGCGCACTGTCAGTGCGGCGGGCGGAATTTTCTCAATCTCCTCCCTCACTCACCTTCACGGAGTGGCCACGCAATGAGAACTCCTGGAAGGTGAGAGAGGGAGGAGATAGCCCAGAGTATCAGAGACGGCATGAAGGTGCCGGGAGTGGGCCAATCCAGTGTCAGGTGAACAATAGTGTCAGGTGACTGAACTGGTCCAGTCCTGTGCCGTCACCGACCCCAGACAAAAGTAATCCGATCTTCGCCGCATGACCACATTCTCCTCCTCCTGACGGTGAGTCGTGTTAGGCAGAGCGGAGAGTTGTAGCGGTAGGCTACTGCTCTCCGCTCTGTTTGCACTATGTACAAGGGAAGTGGTGAGGCTGAAAGGGGGCTGTGTGTGTCTATCTACAAGGGGGGCTGGGGGTGGCTATCTACAAGGCGGGCTGTGTGTGGCTATCTACAAGGGGGACAGTTCGTGGCTATCTACATAGGGGGCTGTGTGACTACCTACAAGGGGGGGCTGTGTGGCTATCTACAAGGGGGGCTGTGTGTGGCTGTCTACAAGGGGGGCTGTTTGTGGCTATCTATAAGGGGGGGCTGTGTGTGGCTATCTACAAGGGGGGGGGGGGGCTGTTTGTTGTTTTATTTGTGATCTTAGTATCTTCATCTGGGGGGTTGTCTACCAATGTTTGAAGAGAAGCTATTTCTGATTTACACTGAAGCCTAATTGGCCCACCTGGCATGGTATTTCACATTCCCTTCTAATGTTGGCATTATCTAATGGTAAATTATTTATTGATTTATACAGATTACATTTCCTTACACCCTTGAATAAATCCACCTCAAAGTCTACTATATCAAAATTCTCTGCCAGACTGAAATTAAAGGGAAGGTATCATGAATTTTTTATTTTTTTTTATTATATTGCTTTTAATATGGTATTAACATAAATTTTATTTATTTGTGTTCTCATGTTCTACTTTGTACTGTGTTTTTACTTTTACTTCTCTATGAGGGCTGCCATTTTTTTTTTCATCTCTGTATGTGTCGATTAATGACACATACAGAGATGGAATATGGCACATACAACCCCATAGAGAATGCGAACGGGAGCCGTTCCATTCACTGCAGTGAACACTGTCTGTGTGGGAACGTAGCATTCCTGACTTGTGAAAAAATTAAAACAATGTGTAATCACTTAAATAATAATTGTTTAACTAAAAAAATAAATAATCTTATCCAAGGTCAGTTCTGTTAGATTAACGATATTTGTGATAGAGTCATTCTCCAACACTCCTACTTCCTCCATGTAACCTGCCTCCTTTTTCCGGACAATTTTTCCTTCCTTTTTCTCTACTTCCTTTTCTTCTGCCCCCTCTTCTGATGCATTTCCTAAAGGGGCATTTTGGTTCTTTTGAATTTTACTGGAATCGTCCGATATACTTGAATCAGACTCTGTTGTCCAAATGTCATTATAAATATTTTTTCTTCCGGAACAGCGATTTTCTTTTTTTTTTGCTCGCGTTTGTTACCTCAATTGAAGACTTTTCATAGTTACATAGTTAGTACTGTTGAAAAAAAGACATATGTCCATCAAGTTCAACCAAGGGATGGGAAAAGGGAAGGTAAAAATTTCTACACATATGAGCTAATATTTTTTTTGTTCTAGGAAACGATCTAAGCCTTTTTTAAAGCCATCTACTGTCCCTGCTGTGACTATCTCCTGCGTTAGACTATTCCATAAATTCACCGTTCTCACAGTAAAGAAGGCTTGTCGCCTCTGCAGGTTGAACCTTTTTTTTCTTCAGACGGAGGGAGTGCCCCCTTGTTTTTTGAGGGGGTTTTACATGGAACAGGATTTCACCATATTTTTTGTATGTGCCATTAATATATTTATATAAATTAATCATGTTCCCCTTTAGTCGTCTTTTTTCAAGGCTAAATAGGTTTAATACTTTTAATCTTTCCTCATAACTTAGATTCTTTATGCCCCTTATTAGGTTCGTTGCTCTTCTTTGTATTTTTTCTAACTCCAGGGCATCTTTTCTATGAACTGGAGCCCAGAACTGAACTGCATATTCTAGATGAGGCCGCACTAATGCTTTGTAAAGTGGTAATATTACATCCCTGTCCCGCGAGTCCATGACTCTTTTAATACATGACAATATCTTGCTGGCCTTTGAAGCACCTGATTGACATTGCATGCTGTTATTTAGTTTATGATTTACAAGTACACCCAGATCCTTCTCTACAAGTGACTCCCCCAGTGTAGCTCCCCCAAGGATGCATGCAGGTTGTTGGTACCCAGAAGCATAGCTTTACATTTATCTACATTAAACTTCATTTGCCAACTGGATGCCCAAACACTTTTGTTTAACCCCTTAATACCGAAGTTGTTTTAAACCAGAGCAATTTTCGCAGTTTTCCTATTCACAGATGTAACGCAGTATAACTCTCTACAGTGAAGGAAATAAGTATTTGATCCCTTGCTGATTTTGTAAGTTTGCCCACTATCAAAGACATGAACAGTCTAGAATTTTTAGGCTAGGTTAATTTTACCAGTGAGAGATAGATTATATATATAAAAAAAAAAAAAAAAAGAAAATCACATAGTCAAAATTATATATATTTATTTGCATTGTGCACAGAGAAATAAGTATTTGATCCCCTACCAACCATTAAGAGTTCAGCCTCCTCCAGACCAGTTACACGCTCCAAATCAACTTGGTGTCTGCATTAAAGACAGCTGTCTTAAATGGTCACCTGTATAAAAGACTCCTGTCCACAGACTCAATTGATCAGTCTGACTCTAACATCTACAACATGGGCAAGACCAAAGAGCTTTCTAAGGATGTCAGGGACAAGATCATAGACCTGCACAAGGCTGGAATGGGCTACAAAACCATAAGTAAGACGCTGGGTGAGAAGGAGACAACTGTTGGTGCAATAGTAAGAAAATGGAAGACATACAAAATGACTGCCAATCGACATCGATCTGGGGCTCCATACAAAATCTCACCTCGTGGGGTATCCTTGATCCTGAGGAAGGTGAGAGCACAGCCGAAAACTTCACGGGGGGAACTTGGTAATGATCTCAAGGCAGCTGGGACCACAGTCACCAAGAAAACCATTGGTAAAACATTACGCCGTAATGGATTAAAATCCTGCAGTGCCCGCAAGGTCCCCCTGCTCAAGAAGGCACATGTACAGGCCCGTCTGAAGTTTGCAAATTAACATCTGGATGATTCTGAGAGTGATTGGGAGAAGGTGCTGTGGTCAGATGAGACTAAAATTTAGCTCTTTGGCATTAACTCAACTCGCCGTGTTTGGAGGAAGAGAAATGCTGCCTATGACCCAAAGAACACCATCCCCATTGTCAAGCATGGAGGTGGAAACATTATGTTTTGGGGGTGTTTCTCTGCTAAGGGCACAGGACTACTTCACCGCATCAATGGGAGAATGGATGGAGCCATGTACCGTCAAATCCTGAGTGACAACCTCCTTCCCTCCACCAGGACATTAAAAATGGCTCGTGGCTGGGTCTTCCAGCACGACAATGACCCGAAACATACAGCCAAGGCAACAAAGGAGTGGCTCAAAAAGAAGCACATTAAGGTCATGGAGTGGCCTAGCCAGTCTCCAGACCTTAATCCCATCGAAAACTTATGGAGGGAGCTGAAGATCCGAGTTGCCAAGCGACAGCCTCGAAATCTTAATGATTTACAGATGATCTGCAAAGAGGAGTGGGCCAAAATTCCATCTAACATGTGTGCAAACCTCATCAACAACAAAAAAAACGTCTGACTGCTGTGCTTGCCAACAAGGGTTTTGCCACCAAGTATTAAGTCTTGTTTGCCAAAGGGATCAAATACTTATTTCTCTGTGCACAATGCAAATAAATATATATAATTTTGACAATGTGATTTTCTGTTTTTTTTTTTAAATATAATCTATCTCTCACTGGTAAAATTAACCTAGCCTAAAAATTCTAGACTGTTCATGTCTTTGACAGTGGGCAAACGTACAAAATCAGCAAGGGATCAAATACTTATTTCCTTCACTGTATGTGTTTTATGTATCGATGTGAATTTTGCACTGTTTTCTTGGGACATGTAGTGCTTCCTTCTTGTGGTATATATGTATAGGTAACATTATTGTTACTTTTTTTTTAGCCGTGGAAATACAGAAAAAAAGAAAAATTTATTTTTCAGCATTTAAAATGTAACAGTTTGAAAATAAAGGTAATTGTATCATACAAATGTATTGAAATATATTTTTTCATTTATCCTGATCATAAAGATACCTGACTTGGAGGTGTAGTTTATGTTTTTTGACCAGAAATATAGTATAAAACACAGGTGGCCCTTTTTTCAATTGCGCACTAAAATGTCTTAATTTAGTTTTTTACACCATGGTATTAATGTATGGGTAAAGTCCAATAAATAATGGTAAAATAACATTGTGTTCTACAAACTAGACAATCTAAAGTCTATTTCTAGCGGTTCAATTTCTGTTTTAACCCTCCATACTTTTTACAGAATTTGTCCAAACTTGGGCCAAAAAAATGGAAATTGCATTTTTTTTTTACAAAAGTGGCAATTTTCTTAAGCCATTTCGAAACACCATATGACATACTGGTAAAAGTGACACCTTTCCACATTCTGCTATTTCACCCGTGTACGGCGATACCAAATATGTGTGTCTAATCTATTATATGGACCCGTTATAGGGCATATCATAGAAGGAGTCCATTTTGGCTTTTGGAGGCCTTTTTACGCCAGAGCTGATTTTAGGGAACCACTCTATATTGGCCGTGGTACTGCAGGTCATTTTGACAAGTATAAATGTCCTGCTAATATTCATCTAGGGGTATAGTGAGTATTTTTAATAGGTGGAAAGAAATAAAAAATAGGTTTTTCCAGAAAATACAGTATTGCTGCATTTTTACAGTGAAACATTATCCAATAAGCAACCCTCCCTTTTGGTTCTCCCTACAAAAACAGTGTGAAAGTACATGAGTTAATAATGTGGGTAATATCACGGTCTTTGCCTTAATAGATTAGAAAGGCAGATGTGTAGCCTGTACCGCTCTCACAGAGCTTGTAGATTTTAATCCGATATTTTGCTCTCTTTGAGGGGATGTACTGGCGAAATGAGAGCCTGCCTTTGTAACTCATCAGCGATTCATCCACCGCTAGGTTTTTTTTCGGGGTTGTACACCGGCATAAATGAATCCTCCAAAGTTTTTATCAGGGGCCTTATTTTATACAGGCGGTCACGGTCTGGATCACTGCGGGGGGGCCTGGTGATTGTCGTTAAAATGAAGGAAGCACATTAGCACTTCATATCTGCTTCTGGTCATAACGACTGGAAAAACAGGTGTGGCATGTGTATTGAGGGATTTTTCACTAACCCCATGTTGAGGATGAGCCCCAATTTTTTTTAAAGTTCGTCAGTATTTGTGGGGTGCCACTGCTTTGCATAGGAGGACGTTGCCTTTTCAGCAAAGAATTGTTTGGTTAACAACCAGCTCCAATAGTTCATCTGTAATGAAAATTAAAAAAAATAAATAGATGGCTGTAAAATTTTCCACATTAATATTTATCCCTGGTGTGGCAATAAATTCTGGGTTATTAGGGGAAAATGACTCTGTGGGTACCCACTCAATATATTCTGGGGGAGTAGAGTGGGCCGTGTTTTGTGGTACTTCTGCGACATGCCCGGTGCGTGTGGACTCTGCAGCGACACTTGAATTGCAGAAAGCGTATCACTGTCGTCACTAGCACTGGTAGACAACATTTTACCTCGGACGCGGTTTCTGTATCGCTTTCATCAGAGTCAGAAATTAACATGACGTATGCCTCTTCCACCGTGAACCTTCTATGGGCCATTGTAATTACACACACGTACAACAGAGACTGTAACCAGACGCACACACAGACAAATTGTATTATTTTTTCTTAACTTTTTTTTTTTCACAGACAAAAATACACGAACGTCACAAAAGCACGGTTCACAAAAAACTGATGTCGAACAAACACGTAGACTATAAAACTTTTTTTTTTTTTTGCACAAAAAAAATACGCAGATGTCACACATGTACGCTACACAAAAACCCTAGGCTAAACCTGGACTAAACCTAGGCTAACCCTAGACTAAACCTAGGCTAACTCTAGACTAACTCTAGAATAGAACCTAGAATAACCCTAGACTAACCCTAAGGGCACGTTCACACGTGGCGGAATTGCTGTGGAATTCCACAGCGACTGTTTTTTACATTTGTTTCTATCCATTTTTAGGAAAGTTAGTTCAGACGTTGCGGAAAACTCTGCTGCGGACCATAGGCTGCGGTGCAGAATTTTCCCTCCGCAGCATGCACTGTCTGTTTTGCGGAGAAGAAGCGGAATTTCACTGCGGATTTCAGCCTTTGCAATGCAAAAACTGATATCTGTGGCAAGTCCACTGTGATTTCTGCAACATCTGAACTACCTGTGAAATATGCAAATATTGGTGCAGATTCGTTACGTAATTGCCCCAAATCTGCACCAACATTTGCAGCGGAAAAACTCAGCCACGTGTGAACATGCCCTAAGGATAACCCTAGCCTAGGTATACAATTAAAGTTTATATAAAGTTTATATATTAGATTTTTTGTAATTTTGTGTCTTTGGTGTCACAGTAAAATTTTCTCTCTGTCTCTTCTCATACAAAGTAACAAGTGTGAGGAGAGACAGAGAGACAGGTAGGATTTTGTGATCACTGTGAATGTTTCTCACAGTGATCACATGAACGGAGACCACTGTTATTGGTCTCCGATCATCACTCTGAAGCCTTGGCTGTTGTTAACAGCCTTGGCTTCAGAAGCAGATTACCTTATGACCGGGAAAACCACTCCGATGTGGCCCCCTCCCTCCCAAACCACTCAGATGCGGCGCTTGCTATTGAGCGCCGCATCTGAGGGGTTAAAACTGATCGGAGACCATTGCTATTGGTCTCCGATCATTGCCCTGAAGCCCGAGGCTGTTACCAGTAGCCCGGACTACAGGAGATCCCCGCGAAAACTGCTCCGATGCGGCCCCTTCCCTCCCAAACCACTCAGAGGCGGCACTTGCTATTCAGCACCGCATCTGAGGGGTTAAATATGATCAGAGACCACTGCTAGTGGTCTC
Organism: Rhinoderma darwinii; assembly: GCF_050947455.1. Lineage (NCBI taxonomy): Eukaryota > Metazoa > Chordata > Amphibia > Anura > Rhinodermatidae > Rhinoderma > Rhinoderma darwinii. The sequence continues at coordinate 164,051,251 of NC_134690.1, read as the reverse complement.
CGATCGTTGCCCTGAAGCCCGAGGCTGTTACTAACAGCCCGATCTTCAGGAGATCCCCGCATGATGACAGAAAAATTCTTCTGAAGTGCCGACGTGAAAAGCCGACACTTCAGAAGAACTACACTGAACGGCCGACGTAAAAACACTATACGCCGGTCGTTAAGGGGTTAAATCCGCTTGCAATTCACAAACATCTTCCATCGACTGAACTATATTACATAGCTTGGTGTCATCTGAAAAAAATAAATAGTGCTATTAATCCCATCCTCTATATCATTAATAAATAAGTAAAATAATAGTGGTCCCAGCACTGAACCCTGGGGTACACCACTTATAACCGGGGACCATTCGGAGTAGGAATCATTGACCACAACTCTCTGGATACGGTCCTTGAGCCAATTCTCAATCCAATTACAAACTATATTATCTAAACCTATAGTCCTTAATTTACCCATTAGACGTCTATGAGGGACAGTGTCAAATGCCTTTGCAAAGTCCAAAAACACTATATCCACAGCGGCCCCTCTGTCTAGGCTTCTGCTCACCTCTTCAGAAAAACAAATCAGGTTGGTTTGGAAACTTCTGTCCTTAGTAAAACCGTGCTGGCTGTGACTTATAATACTATTTTTTGTCACATAATCCTGTATATAGTCCCTCAATAGCCTCTCAAACATTTTCCCCTCGATGGATGTTAAGCTTACTGGTCTATAATTACCGGGGGAAGACCTAGAGCCCTTTTTGAAAATAGGCACCACGTTTTTCTTGGTCTCTTGGTACTATACCATTCACTAGAGAACCTCTGAATATTATGAAGAGGGGGAATGAAATAACTAAACTAAGCTCTTTAAGAACTCTAGGGTGTAACCCTTCTGGTCCCGGGGCCTTGTGCACATTTATTTTATTTAATTTAGCTTGGATCTTATCTACATTCATCCAATTCAGTATATCAACTGATATATTAACAGCACTGGCAACGGCTATATCAGCTGCTCTTTCTTCTGTTGTATATACAGAGCTGAAGAACCCATTTAGAAACTCTGCCTTCTCTTGATCCCCTGTGACCAAGTCCCCATTACCACTATCTAAGGGTCCTACATGTTCAGACCTTGGCTTTTTTGCATTTATATACTTGAAGAAATTTTTGGGATTTGTTTTACTATCCTTAGCCACCTGCCTTTCATTTTGTATTTTTGCTAATTTTATTACATTTTTACAGATTTTATTACGCTCTTTATAATTTAAAAAGGCTACAGATATACCCTCAGATTTGTATTTTTCAAATGCCCTTTTTTGTCATGCATTGCCCTTTTTACAGAAGGTGTAAGCCATGGGGGGTTTAATTTTAGTTGTTTATACTTGTTACCTATAGGAATAAATTTTGCACTATAATTACCCAAAGTAGATTTGAAAATCTACCATTTATCATTTGTACCATTATTTGACATTAGTTCTTCCCAGTCTATATCCTGAATTGCAGCCCCATCCTGGGGAAATTGGCATTCTTAAAATTAAGTGTTTTTGCCCTCCCAGCCTGTGTTTGTTTTTTACAGTATAGGTAAAATGTAACTATATTGTGATCACTGTTACCAAGGTTTTCACAAACAAATTTTCCTAGATCAAAATATTTTTTATCTCTAAGGTATTTATCTTTTTTCCTTTCTTTTATCTCAGCTTTAATCGGGACAAGCTTTTTCTCTAATTTCTTAGAGAAATCATTCATTTGTTGTTCAGTAAGTCTGGTTCTCAATTCCAATTTAGCTTTACAAAGCTCAGTTGTAATTTGTACGTACTCTTTTTAATTTATTTTTAGAATAATCTTCACTTGGTTCAACGAGTGGATTAAATGAGCTTCTTTCCGCTTTGCCTGAAAGGCAATGTCATTTTGGTAGAGAGAAGCTTCCTTATAGGCTCTCAGGCCCCTCAGGGCTCGATTACAGGAAATATATGATTGTAACGAGTTTATAGTCCAAAAGGGATGCACTTCCTTCTCAGAAAGTTGATGGATTCTGCCATGAAGGATTTTTGTGCTTATTACTTGTAATTCCTGTCTCGAGGTACAAAGTGAAAAAAAACAAACAACTGCGTCCTTCCTTCCAGCTTTAAAGGCAACCTTTTGAATAGGGAGCAGGTACATAGAGCAAAAAATGGGACAGTAGTTTCTTATCCAAAACTTTGGCGGTGCTCAGTAAGAGAAATTTAGGCAGTCTGTGTATAACAAATAGTGAGGAGGATAAAATTACGGCACTCACCCATATGGTTGTATTCTTTCTTTTATTGTGGCATCCAGCAAAAATAAAAGCGTATAAGGGAGGACAAAGCAGATTGCATGGCAGGTTACGGCCTGTTTCACGCTAAGTGTAGCGCTTCCTCTGACCTAAAAGATCATTGCTGGCGGCATTCTTTTAAACTACTGTCAGCTGCAGCTTCCTTAGTAACGCGTGTAGCAACAGTGAACAACTAGTCCCAGGATTCACATAAAACCATTCTACAAAAACTAGATCTTTTAGAGGACCAACCGATCCCACAGTAAAAACAAACACATAGACAAGAACAAAGTCACCAACTAGAATTTGGAAAGAGTTAGCACATGCCAGACACCAGTATAACCAGCACTTAAGTAATCCAGGCCTGAAGTATACTGTATATAAACTCAAGAAAAGTAGTCCGCCATAAATAAACAGGCAAAACTGAATGATAACCTAATCCAGACTCAGACAAAAGGCTATTTCTAGCAACGATCAAAAACACATATATAACAGAAATAATTGATTAACAGCAGTCCTGTCAATCAAGATAAACCCATGATCAAGGGCTCTTTAGCCCTCCTTAAAGGGGGGGGGGGCTTTAAGGAGGGCTAAAGTGCCCTTGATACTGGGTTTATCTTGATTGGCAAAATGAAAGGCTCTTATCGATCTATCAGGATGGATGTTTCTAGCCGGTTCCCAGGACCTTTCCTCTGGGCCATAGCCCCACCAATCAACAAGGTAATGGAGTTCTCTGTCACCCCACTTAGAATCAAGGATCCTCCATCTTAGCAACAATACAATTCTCTCTCAATGTTAGTAAAACCTTTTTGACATGAACACGATGTTCCTATAAAGACTAGGAAAAATCAAGATATTGTCTAAGTAAATCACAACAAATAGACCGAAATATTTTCTGAACACATCGTTAATAAAATCCTGGAAAACAGCTGGGGCATTGCGGAGCTCAAAAGGTATCACAAGATATTCATAATGCCCCGTGCGTGTTAAAATCTGTCTTCTACTCATCCCCCTCCCGGATCCTAACCAGATTACCAGATTATAGGCCCCCTTAAGATCAATTTTAGAGAAGATAACAGCCTTTTTGAGTTGATCAAATAATTCAGAAATGAGGAGGAGAGGATAACAGTTGCGGATGGTAATCTTAGTAAGTCCCCTGTAGTCAATACAGGGATGAAGAACCATTTTTCTTGGCCACAAAGAAAACCCAGCAGCAGGAGCAGACAAGGAGTAATTCCTCCCCTTGGAGATCTTGGAACTAGGAACTAAATCAATGGAACAGTCATACTCTATATGAGGGGGAAAACCATCTGCAGATTTTTCACAAAAAACATCCACAAATTCTTGATACTCAACAGGCAGACCCTGGAGACTGTTAACTCAGACTAGAATCATGGAACTAAAACATCTTCGTGAGCAAAACTTTCGCAATTGCACTAATTATCCTGAAGTTCAATCGAGCACTGCATTAAGGAGAGCGAACTGACAGAAAAGAAATAGTCTCACAGTGAATGCTTCCTACTGACAACTTAAGACCAGGAGTACGATATCTTACCGATCCTCCAGACACAGGAGTAACATCCAATGAACAAATGTCAATGGGTTTCTCCAGAGGTACAGGGATAATACCGAACTTCTTGGCCAAATCAAAATCTAGAAAATCTGCTGCAGCACCAGAATAAACAAAGGCCTGCATATTAAAAGATATGTCCTCTCATTTAATCTTAGAGGGCAACAACACAATATTTTTGGTACAAAAATAAAGTACGCCCAGAAGAACCTCTCCATTGACTTCTAAGTTCTGAAGGTTCCCTAATTTAGAGGACATTTTTGGGCAAAATGCCCCTCTTTAACACAATACCAACAAAGACATAAACAACATCTCCTATCTTTCTCTTCCCTAGAAAGCCTCAGGGTACCCAGCTGCTATAGTTCTTTCTCAGCCACACTAAGATAAGAGATATCAACAGGTTGACACAAAGCAGTCTCCCTCTCCGACCTTCTCTCCCTAATACGCCTGACAATATTGATGGCTAAAGACATGTCTATTAAAAGAATCACACAAGGGAAATTGTACCATGGTCTCATACCTGGTAAGAAAGGCCCAAACGATACTGACTACGGACGGCGGCATCATTCCAATCAATAACAGTGACCCACCATCTAAATTCTGCTGAATTTTCCTCAACTGTCCTGTCTCCCTATTTCAAAGCCCGAAGATGAGTAGCCACTGAAGTAGCTGCTCCTGGGTCATCATAGAGAACCCCCAAAGCTGACAGGAATGCTTCCACACTTAGTAATGCAGGATCTCCAGGCCTAAAACTAAAAGCCCAAGACTGTGGATCCCCTTGCAACAGAGTCTTAATAATTCTAACTCTCTGGGTCTCTGACCCCGAAGATCTAGACCCCAAAGAAAAATACAATCTATAACTCTCACAAAAATGTCTAAATTGAGAACAGTCACCAGAAAAATGGTAAGGTAAATTTATATGGGGTCCAGGACACGCCACAGGAGTATCCACCCTGCATATTACGATTAAGTTGTTCCTGAGAAACCAAACGAGCTGGAACATTCTGCATCACAGAACCCAAAGTCTAAATTTGATCAGTCAAAATCTGCACAGGAGTAGAATCAGACATGATGCGGCTCACGGCGGGGCTGGTTATAATGTTACGCCGCTGGTGGTGCTCAAGACTGCAATACCAGACAAGCGCGATCACATGGGGGAAGCATGCATCAATACTGACAGAAAACAGAAGGCACAAGTAACTCACCAGTGGATGAGCGGAACTGAATACTGAGGGTGGTAGGATATAGAGAAGATGCATAAATAGAGTGGATGGCAGATGAATAGCAGGCAAGCAGTTGAATAGACAGTGGACAAGAATTAACAGCACTCACTGACCTTAGCTGAATACTATCCCACAGCAGAGTAAGGCAACAGCTTGGCAGCAGACTAAACGGAAACACAAACACAGGAAACACAGACAAACCAGTGGAACTACTGATCCCAGGATACACATAAAACCACAAAAACTAGATCTCTCAGAGTGCCAACAGGTCCCACAATACAAACAAACAAACAAACAAACAAACAAACAAACAAACAAACACATAGACAAGAACAGAGTCACCAACTAGAATCTGGAAAAAGTTAGCACATACCAGAAGCCAGTATAACCAGCACCTGAGCAATCCAGGCCTAAAGTATATATAAGACCAAGTAAAGTACTCCGTCCTAATTAACCAGGCAATGCTAAATTATGACCAAATCCAGACCCAGACCAAAGGCATTGCCTAGCAATGCCAAAACATGGACATAACAGAAATCATTGATAAGCAGCAGTCCTGCTGCTAATAGTAACAATGACATAATGTTTCCAAATATCCACAAATGGATTCTCTGCATAAAGAATCAAGGACATCACACAGCATGAAGTCCAAATATATGTTTTTGACAAGGTACTTGGTATTAGTAGTCATGATTACAAAGCTGCCATGACATACCCTGTTACTGATTCTAGTGGTTCAAACATTATAGATTCTACACCAACAATTGAGGGAAAAGGTCCTGGAGTGTCTACCATTTTTAAGATTTCATTGAGCAAGACCATCCTCACTGAACTTTATCTGACCTCTTTTTTAAAAATGCAAGGAATTTCTGTATGTCTTTTCTGGAGAAAAAAAAGTACCAGCAAACCGTCTGTGGCTCATTTGAGTCACAGTGCCAACCTGAACTTGACTAATCCTTAATCTTACAAGGAAAGACAAATGTCTCTGCCTGTGGCTCGGCTGAATCACAGCGCTAAATGTTGGCAAAAAAAAATGAATGCCTTTGCCTATGGCTTGGCTGAGTAAGGCTGGATTCACATGAGCATGTTACATCCGTAAAGGACGGAACGTATAACGACCGCAAGTCCCGGACCGAACACACTGCAGGGAGCCGGGCTCCTAGCATCATAGTTATGTATGACGCTAGGAGTCCCTGCCTCGCTGCGGGCCAACGGTCCTGTACTGTAGTCATGGTTTCAGTACGGGACAGTAGTTCCACGGAGAAGCAGGGACTTCTAGCATCGTACATAACTATGATGCTAGGAGCCCGGCTCCCTGCAGTGTGTTCGGTCCGGAACTTGCGGCCGAAATACGTTACGTCCTTTACGGACGTAACATGCTCGTGTGAATCCAGCCTTACAGTGCTAAACCTCGCCCAAAAAAATATGTCTTTGCCTATGGCTCGGCTGTGTCACAGGGCTAAATCTTACCAAAGAAGACAGATGTTTTTGCCTGTGGCTCGGCTCAGACACAGCGCTAAAACTCGCCAAAAAAAGTAAAATGTCTGCCTGTGGGTCAGCTGAATCACAGCGCTAAACTGCAGTAAGAAGACAAATTACTCTGCCTGTTTCTCGGTTAAGTCACATTGCTAAACCTCACCAAAAAAGACAAATGTGTCTGCCTGTGTCTCGGTTAACTCAAAGCGCTAAACCTAGCCACAGAAGACATGTCTCTGCCTGTTGCTGGACTGAGTCAGCTCTAAACCTGCCCAAAGAAGACAGAAGTCTCTGTCTGTGGCTCGGCTGAGTCACAGCAATAAACTTTACCAAAAAAGACAATGTCTGCCTGTGGCTCGGCTAAGTCACTCTGCTAAATTTCACAAAAAAAGACAAATGTCTCTGCCTCTGGCTAGGCTGAGTCACAGCATTAACCCTTTCCCGCCGCAGCCCTTTTTCAGAATTTCATTTTCGTTTTCTCCTCCCCACCTTCCAAAAGCCATAACTTCTTTATTTTTCCGTCGATATAGTCCTATGAGAGCTTGATTATTGCGGGACGAGTTGTAGTTTTTCGTAGCACCATTTATTTAGCCATATAATGTACTAGGAAATGGAATTTTTTTTATTTGTGGGGTAGAAAATGAAAAACAAACAGCGATTCCTCCATTGTTTTTTGCCTCGTCGTTTTTACGGAATTCGCTGTGCAATTAAAACAACATGTTTACTTTATTCTGTGGGTCAATACGATTATGGCGATACCAAATATATATAGTTTTTTCTATATTTTACTAAAAAAGTAAAAAAGAAAATTGTCGCCAAATTCCGAGAGCCATAACTTTTTTATTTTTCTGTAGATTAAGTGGTATGAGGGCTTCTTTTTTGCGGGATAAGCTGTAGTGTTTAATAATACAATTTTTCTGTACATACGACGTTTTGACTTTTTATTTCATTTTTTGGAGGAAATGAAGTGACCAAAAATTGGAGATTCTGGCGGTTAAATTTTTTTTAGGGCGTTCACCGTGCGGGTTAAATAATTATATATTTAATAGTTCAGACTTTTACGGATGCGGCGATACCAATTATGTTTATTTATTTATTTTTTTACTATGCTCTAGGCGAAAATGAACTTGTCATTTTTTTATTTATTTTTTACATTAAAAAAAACTTTAACTAATTTTTACTTTTTTTTATTAGTCCACCTAGGGGACTTCAACCAGTGATCGTTAGATTGCTTGCACGATATACTGCAATACTAATGTATTGCAGTATATCGTGATTCTGACAGGCATCTATTAAGCCCTGCAGGACTTAATAGGTGCACACAGATGGCGGACCTGGGGGCCTTCATATACAGCCATAGCAACCATCGCCCCCCCGCGATTGCATTGTGGGGGGGTGCGATGAGCTGTTAGAGGGTGTCGCCCCCCTCTTTCTAACGATTTAAATGCTGCGGTCGGTATAGACCGCAGCATTTATCGATTTAAACAAGTGGGATCGCGCTCGAGCGCGATGCCGCTTGTTACTCTGAAGTGTCGGCTGTAACATACAGCCAACACCGGAATCATATGGAGTGGGTTCACTCCGTGAGCCCGTTCCATACTTCCCCCTACCCGACTTTGGCGTATGGATAAGTCAAATGTCGGGAAGGGGTTAAACCTCATCAAAAAATGCAAATATCAACCTATAGCTTGGTTGAGTCACGGCGCCAAGCTGGACACCGATTTGTGGCAACTGCTAAAGGAACAATGCTTGCAAAACTTGAATACCCTTTATCCCTTTTGTACCAACAAAAAAGATTGCAGTTACAGACTGTCTCCAGATGAAATGAAGATTTATAACACTGGCATGTTTATGACTGCTTTTGGTTACCCCTTACATGTCTTAATATTCCTAGATGTATACTAACTTTATGGGAAAAATATTGTAGTCATGCTATTTCAACAAAAACATTAAAATCTAAACATAGCGTGTTGCTATATATGTAGCACGTTACTATATTAAACTCTCTTTTCTCTGAAACATACTGTATACCACACATTCTGGATTATTAGATTGGTCAGGAAAATGCTGCTAAAAGTAATGAAACTGAATAAAAGGATGATTTAGGATTGAAATCTAGAGAGCGGCTGAAAAAAAGCAGCGCGGCATGGTGAATTTTGCTCTGTTCAGTCACGCTCCTCATAAACATGAAACACAGATACAAAGACCAATATAACCAATAAAACTGCCATGCAGTGACCATATAGTGGTCAGATACTAATTCTACAGGGTGGGCCATTTATATGGATACACCTAAATAAAATGGGAATGGTTGGTGATATTAACTTCCTGTTTGTGGCACATTAGTATATGGGAGGGGGGAAACTTTTCAAGCTGGGTGTTGACAATGGCGGCCATTTTGAAGTCAGCCATTTTGTATCCAACTTTAGTTTTTTCAATGGGAAGAGGGTCATGTGACACATCAAACTTATCGAGAATTTCACAAGAAAAACAATGGTGTGCTTGGTTTTAACGTTACTTTATTCTTTCATGAGTTATTTACAAGATTCTGACCACTTATAAAATGTGTTCAAAGTGCTGCCTATTGTGTTGGATTGTCAATGCAACCCTCTTCTCCCACTCTTCACACACTGATAGCAACACCGCAGAAGAAATGCTAGCACAGGCTTCCAATATCCGTAGTTTCAGTTGCTGCACATCTCGTATCTTCACAGCATAGACAATTGCCTTCAGATGACCCCAAAGATAAAAGTCTAAAGGGGTCAGATCGGGAGACCTAGGGGGCCATTCAACTGGCCCACGACGACCAATCCACTTTCCAGGAAACTGTTCATCTAGGAATGCTCGGACCTGACACCCATAATGTGGTGGTGCACCATCTTGCTGGAAAAATTCAGGGAACGTACCAGCTTCAGTGCATAAAGAGGGAAACACATCATCATGTAGCAATTTCAGATATCCCGTGGCCTTGAGGTTTCCATTGATGAAGAATGGCCCCACTATCTTTGTACCCCATATACCAACCATACCATCAATTTTTGTGTTCCAACAGTCTTGGAGGGATCTATCCAATGTGGGTTAGTGTCAGACCAATAGCGGTGGTTTTGTTTGTTAACTTCACCATTCACATAAAAGTTTGCCTCATCACTGAACAAAATGTTCTGTGTAAACTGAGGGTCCTGTTCCAATTTTTGTTTTGCCCATTCAGCAAATTCAGTGCGCCGATCTGGGTCATCCTCGTTGAGATGCTGCAGCAGCTGGAGTTTGTAAGGGTGCCATTTGTGAGTAGCTAATATCCGCCGAAGGGATGTTCGACTGATGCCACTCTCCAGTGACATGCGGCGACTGCTACGTTGTGGGCTCTTGCTGAATGAAGCTAGGACAGCCACTGATGTTTCTTCATTAGTGACAGTTTTCATGCGTCCACATTTGGGCAAATCCAACACTGAACCAGTTTCACGAAACTTGGCAAGCTGTTTGCAAACTGTAGCATGGGAGATGGGTGGTCTCGTAGGGTATCTTGCATTGAAATCTGCTGCAATGACCCGGGTACTGCGTTCACCAGACATCAACACAATTTCTATCCGCTCCTCACGTGTTAACCTCTGCGACATGTCAATGGCTGTAAACAAAGAGAAACTTGTAAATAACTCATGAAAGAATAAAGTAACGTTAAAACCAAGCACACCATTGTTTTTCTTGTGAAATTCTCGATAAGTTTAATGTGTCATATGACCCTCTTCCCATTGAAAAAACTAAAGTTGGATACAAAATGGCCGACTTCAAAATGGCCACCATGGTCAACACCCAGCTTAAAAAGTTTCCCCCCTCCCATATACTAATGTGCCACAAACAGGAAGTTAATATCACGAACCATTCCCATTTTATTTAGGTGTATCCATATAAATGGCCCACCCTGTACATTGGCGGTCTGCAGAGTAGCATGTCACAGATTATATAAGTAAATACAGTACTAATCAGACACATGCAGAATAAACAATAATTAAATCCAGTGACTCACAGGTGATGTATTCCCTGATTGGAGTTATTAATTTAACTTCTCTATCCAGTCAAGACCACAATGATGACCTCCTGATAACTGAAGTGTTTGCTGCCCAGACATCTTTGGCTACTCGCCTCTACAGTCTATCCCCACCCTCAATAGCAACACAAATTTGGACCCCCGACTAGACATCTATGTAAATCCAGACAACCGTAACAACCCGTACAACAAATTTACAGAATCATTTATGATGATTGATGTATGCTGTAAAAAAAAATGCAAACTGCAGCAAAACTGCTTTTCTCTGCATTTTTGCCAAAATAAAATTATTTATAAATTAAACGATAATGTGAATATACCAAAAGAATGGTACCTACATAAAGTACAACTCATCTTGCAAAAAATAGTTTGATACAGCTACGTCGAGCAAAAACATACAAACGTTATATGCGCCGGGATACAAAGAGGAAAAAAATTAAAAAAACACTGTTCTGTCCTCAAGGCAAAATTTGGGCGTGTACTTAAAGATTTAATATTGAAAAAATATATTTAATATTTACAATATATTAGGAATATTTTAACATAATTTGTTATAATATTAGATTTTTTTTTGGGGTAAAATTATACAAACAAAATCTTTATTTTAAATTTTATAATAAGTAATTTTAAAAAATGACTAAGGATACCAACAGCCAAGGCCTCGTATTTATAGATGGGAAAGTCCAAGGACATTAGTCACTCTACATCTAACAATAACAAGCCGTGGCCACCACAGGACTGGACCGTCAGAAACTTTAAACCCTTGTAACACTTCCATTATTTGTATAAGGAAGAATTCTGCAAGGAAATGGAAAATGGTTCAGGATTTGAGACCTATTAAGGAAATAATACAAGCAAGGGGTTCCGGTGGTTCACAATTTTGCTGCCATTCTCTCTAACATTTCACCGGACGCCACCCATTTTTTTGTCTTTGTACTTCCGCTGCACTCTGGCTCTCAATGGCTTTTTGGCTTCACGGAAAGAGATTCTCAATACACCTACAGTAAACACGTCTCCCTCAGGGATATTATGAATTTCTCAGTGTGTATAACCTGATTATACAGTAGGATTGAGCTGACATACCATTGACAGGCACATTCATTGAGTATGTAAATTATTGTTGTTTGGAACACAAACTCTTTAGAACAATGCCAACAAGCTACAATTACACCACTATAAAACCGTTGCAGAAAGGAGACACAAAGTAAACAAGCAAAACTAGTTTTACTACTGTCACCAGGGGCGTAGATAGGGGGGGGGGGGCAGGCGGGGCAAGTGCCCCGGGCGCAACTTAGATGGGGGCGCCAACGATCAGTGTCGGCGGCCTGCCTTCTAGGTGAGCTTCTGGCCTCAGGCTCAGGGCACAGCAGCTAAGAACTGCAGCCCGACTGTATCAGCAGCTGTAGTCTGTGCTGCTAACAAATCTCCCCCTCCAGCCCCTCTCCCTACTCTTTACACCTCTCCTCGGGCTGTTTCTGTTATCATTCGGGACTTGAGGGAGGGGGAGGGGAGACTGTCTGCGGCACTGTGTCGGGCCATCAAGCTGCACAACTCCCTTCACAATTATTCTACATAAAAGGTAAGTGCATGTGTGTTTACAATGTGTCATTTATATGTGTATAATGTGTGCATGTAATGTGCATATTTGTGATGTGTACATGTGTGTGTGTGTATATATAGTGCATGTGATGTTTACATGTGTATATATAGTGTGATGTGTTCATGTCTGTATATATAGTGTATGTGATGTATACATGTGTATATATAGTGTGTGATGTGTTCATGTGTGTATATATAGTGTGTGATGTGTTCATGTGTGTATATATAGTGTATGTGATGTGTGTGTATATAGTGTGTGATGTGTTCATGTGTGTATATATAGTGTATGTGATGTGTACATGTGTATATATATATATAGTGTGTGATGTGTTCATGTGTATATATAGTGTGTGATGTGTTCATGTGTGTGTATATATAGTGTAAGTGATGTGTACATGTGTGTATATATATTGTGTTATCTGTTCATGTGTGTATATAGTGTGTGATGTGTTCATGTGTGTATATATATATATATAGTGTGTTATGTGTACATGTGTATATATAGTGTGTGATGTGTTCATGTGTGTATATAGTATGTATATAGTGTGTGATATGTTCATGTGTGTGTGTGTATATAGTGTGTGATGTGTACGTGTTCATGTGTGCCTATGACTTTCAACGGAATTGCTGCAGAAATTTTCTGCAGCCATTCTGTTGTGTGTGGACAAACCCTAAATCCGCATTATAAGGGCTTCTCCACACGTATTGGAATTGCTACAGAACATTTCTGCAGCAACTAGCAGAAATTCTGCTGTGGAAAAACAGCACCATTTCTTGCGTTTTTTGGCTGCATAAAATGGTGCGGATTTTGCTGCGTTTTTCTCAATGCTTGGGGGATGGTGACATCTCTGAAAAAACGCAGCAATTCAGTCCACTTTCCGCAGCAGGAATTGACATGCTGCGGTACGAAAAATACGTACCGCAGGTCTATTTCTGGTCAGAAATTTTATGCAGCGCGTGTATGGGATTTGATAAGTATCACCCAATTTGCTGCTACTGTATTTTACTGCGTATTTAAATACACAGCAATTCTGTTACGTGTGGACAAGCCCAAATGCAGTAGCAATAGAGTGGGTGAGATTTGAAAAAATCTCACCCACACGATGAACGGGAAAAAGGCTCAGTAATTGACCTGCGGTCTGTTTTTTTAATCCGCAGCATGTTAATTGTATTTGCGTAAATGCTTCTTATTTGTTTCAGGTTTTCCCCATTTAATTCAATAGGGAAGTAAAACTCGCAACAAATTGTAATCTTATACTTACCTAGATTTCTGTTTCTTTTTCCGGGCCGGCCTCCTGGGACAACGTTTCATCCCATGTGACCGCTGCAGTCTATCGCAGGCTGCAGCGGTCACATGGGATGAAACATCATCCCAGTGCTGCAGGATGTAGGAGGGAAGCGTCGCCATAGTAAGTATCCATTTTTTTTTTCTGCTTAGTTTTCCGCAGCTGCCATTCCTGGCCGAAAAACTGCACCACAGGGCAGTGCTTTTACACAGTGTATCTGCCCTGTGTGAAAATACCCGTACAGTATATACAGTGAAGGAAATAAGTATTTGATCCCTTGCTGATTTTGTAAGTTTGCCCACTGTCAAAGACAGGAACAGTCTAGAATTTTTAGGCTAGGTTAATTTTACCAGTGAGAGATAGATTATATTTAAAAAAAACAGAAAATCACATAGTCAAAATTATATATATTTATTTGCATTGTGCACAGAGAAATAAGTATTTGATCCCCTACCAACCATTAAGAGTTCAGCCTCCTCCAGACCAGTAACATGCTCCAAATCAACTTGGTACCTGCATTAAAGACAGCTGTCTTAAATGGTCACCTGTATAAAAGACTCCTGTCCACAGACTCAATTAATCAGTCTGACTCTAACTTCTACAACATGGGCAAGACCAAAGAGCTTTCTAAGGATGTCAGGGACAAGATCATAGACCTGCACAAGGCTGGAATGGGCTACAAAACCATAAGTAAGACGCTGGGTGAGAAGGAGACAACTGTTGGTGCAATAGTAGGAAAATGGAAGACATACAAAATGACTGTCAATCGACATCGATCTGGGGCTCCATGCAAAATCTCACCTCGTGGGGTATCCTTGATCCTGAGGAAGGTGAGAGCTCAGCCGAAAACTACACGGGGGGAACTTGTTAATGATCTCAAGGCAGCTGGGACCACAGTCACCAAGAAAACCATTGGTAACACATTACGCCATAATGGATTAAAATCCTGCAGTGCCGGCAAGGTCCCCCTGCTCAAGAAGGCACATGTACAGGCCCGTCTGAAGTTTGCAAATGAACATCTGGATGATTCTGAGAGTGATTTGGAGAAGGTGCTGTGGTCAGATGAGACTAAAATTGAGATCTTTGGCATTAACTCAACTCGCCGTGTTTGGAGGAAGAGAAATGCTGCCTATGACCCAAAGAACACCGTCCCCACTGTCAAGCATGGAGGTGGAAACATTATGTTTTGGGGGTGTTTCTCTGCTAAGGGCACAGGACTACTTCACCGCATCAATGGGAGAATGGATGGAGCCATGTACCGTCAAATCCTGAGTGACAATCTCCTTCCCTCCACCAGGACATTAAAAATGGCTCATGGCTGGGTCTTCCAGCACGACAATGACCCGAAACATACAGCCAAGGCAACAAAGGAGTGGCTCAAAAAGAAGCACATTAAGGTCATGGAGTGGCCTAGAGCAGTCTCCAGACCTTAATCCCATCGAAAACTTATGGAGGGAGCTGAAGATCCGAGTTGCCAAGCGACAGCCTCGAAATCTTAATTATTTACAGATGATCTGCAAAGAGGAGTGGGCCAAAATTCCATCTAACATGTGCGCAAACCTCATCATCAACTACAAAAAACGTCTGACTGCTGTGCTTGCCAACAAGGGTTTTGCCACCAAGTATTAAGTCTTGTTTGCCAAAGGGATCAAATACTTATTTCTCTGTGCACAATGCAAATAAATATATATAATTTTGACAATGTGATTTTCTTTTTTTTGTTTTTTATATAATCTATCTTTCACTGGTAAAATTAACCTAGCCTAAAAATTCTAGACTGTTCATGTCTTTGACAGTGGGCAAACTTACAAAATCAGCAAGGGATCAAATACTTATTTCCTTCACTGTACATATAGTAGCTGCTGTCTTACAATGATACAGCTGCAAACCACGTCAACGTGCTGCATTACCACGAGTCAGCGAAACTGAAGTGTTACCATTGAAGTTCCCCTGACGGAACCCATGAACGGAACCACGACGCAGGTGAGAACGAAGCCTAATTATTACTGTATGATCTTTACAGATTGTGGAGTGTACTATTTTTTGGGGTATAAGCAACTCCCAGTATATGATTAACATTATTCAGGTCATACTGGAAGCTGCTAACCTGACTTTGCAAATGATCTCTGTACTGAAATGTATTTGTACTGAGCTTTGTTCTGGTGTTGTATTCATGTACTGAGCTTGGTTCTGTTGCTGTATATATATAATGAGCTTTGTTTTGCACTGTATATATATAATGAGCTTTGTTCTGGGGGTTGACGCTATCTACAGGGGGCACTGTGTATGTGGTGCTTTACTTTACAGTGTGTGACACAATTATATTCAGGGGCGCAGTGCATGGTGATGTTATATTTAGGGGCTGCAGAAATGGGCATGGCCGGGAGAAGTTGTCATGAGCTTTTCTGAAGAAAAGAGGAAAAAAAACTACTAGCATCTGAGACGTCGTCACCTGTGAGTCACTGGATTTGTAGAGAATCTGTCACCTCTCCTGACATGTTTATTATAGGAAATCCTTGTATTCCACATAAAGTCTTTGTGCAGTCCAGGACTGATAGAAAAATTAGTGTTACCAATCCCCTTATCAGGAGGATGTGTCCTTACACAGTGTGATACTGTCAGCATGTAGGGACACAGCCCTGTGAAAGGGGAATCGTAACACCCATTTGTTAATGCTTGCGCAAAAAGGTAGTGTTAGCAATAGTTACGGCGCGGCAGGTTGGCGGTGGAGAAGAGGGGCCCAAGTTTGGGTAACAGCCCAGCACCTATGGTCTACTTAATCCGCCACTGCTCTAGACACTAGAAGTGGCGCTGCCCACTTATGCCCCTCTAGCTAAATAGTACTTGAACACCACAGCTTGTTAAAGAACTGCTACAATTTACAAATTATGCACTTTACCCCAATTATAGTATACCTGAGAATTCTTATTTAAGCTGCTCCCTACACATTTAGGCTGTGTTCACATGTCGTAGTCTATTTTTATTTTTTGCCCCAATTTTCGTAAAATAAGCATATTTGACCACGGCGTGTGAACACTGCTCAGCTCTCACTTTATACATCTTAGGTTATACATAATAATGTATCAAATTATGTGACTGTCGGGGTGAATGTCCTCAGACCCCTACAAATCGCTAGCACAGAGGGGAGCAAACTTTCTTATGGTCAGGGGCGTTGCTAGGGTCTTAAAATATCAGGGGCACAAGAGACAAATATTTACTCCCTACTCCTGAAAAATAAATAAATTTTTACATACATATAGGAGATAGCATATATATAAGACTAAGGCTCCTATAGATACACCGCTGAATAAAATTGGATGCATTGTCTCAGCAGACAATCCGTTGCGTGAAACTCATTGCATGTCCTATATTGGTGCGTTTTCACGGCCCTAGCCGCCCATTGAAGTCAATGGGTGTGTGAACACCACGGACAGCACGTGGACGACATAGGGCGCCCGGGGGGGGATTAATTAAGCTTTTGTGTATTTTTGGGAGTAAATACAGATAAGGTGTGATGGGATGTACAACAACAAGAAAATTCATCAGGGCCCGATCAATAATACCCTCCTCATAAGCTTGGTTATTTACTGTCTTAATACTGCATTCAATATCAAACTTAGGATCACCTTTCAGCATCCTATATACACTTGGGTCATTTAATTGTCTCTTAGCCTCCTCAATGTACATATTAGTGTCCATAACCACGACCACACCCCCTTTGTCAGCGGGTTTAATAGTGAGGTCCTGGCTATGGACCAATTCTTTCAGTGCCTGCATTTCAACAGTAGTGATGTTCGGATATTTAATGTTGTTACCCTGTGTCGAGGAGCCCAGTGCATATAAATCCCTTTTGACTGATTCCACGAATGTTTCAACGGAATGTGACACTATAGGCGGCTGAAAATTGCTCTTATTAGGTAAACCATAACTATTAAGACAAAAAGCATGCGGATTAGTATCTAATATTTTTTCATTACGTTGAGCATCAAACCAGATTTTCAATTTTACAGATCTGACAAAATTATGGAAAGTCTTTCTTTTAACGCATCCGGATCGTTGGATCCTAAAAAATTAACCTGATTAGAATTCTTGGTGATATTAGTAGAGTGTTCCTGATTTGACTTCTCCTTAGTAGAATAGAAAGAGTTGATCCAGCGCTGCAGGAATGTGGTTAAAAAGGAACGTATTCCCAATTTTATTCGTATCAAAAAGCTTTTCTAAAATTCGATAACAGGCAGACTTGGCATCAAGGCAGTAGTCGGTAGGTATAGTGAGCCTACGCGTTTCAAGCACGTCAAGTGCTCTTAGTCATGGCATTCATTCACCAAAGGAAGGTCGTAGAGCGAAATCCGGCGCTATTTTCATGTGGACCGGAAGCCGCTGCCGGACAGTAGATGACGACTTCTGGCCCCGGCAGGGGAGCGTAGACCAGCGCGGCGGCAGGAGAAGGTAATTTATGTTCGTGTATATGATGTGTGTATTATGTTCGTGTATGTTCGTGTGATACTGTCTGCTGAGCCCTGTATCTAATCCTCCTACACTGTGCAGTCGCTCAGAAAATGGTGGCACACAGTGTAGGAGGTTTGAAGACATTGAAACCCTTCCTTCTCCTGGCACTAGCCAGAAGAAGGGAGGGGGGATAGTGTGAGGACACTAGAGAGAGTGTGTCTACCCCAAATTTGCAGCATACATCAATGAGGTTGCTTTACCACAGTGACCATGCTGCAATTTTGGGAACTGCTCCCTCTAGTGACCAGCACATGGAAATGTTATAAATTAGAATCTAATTTATAATATTTCCTGACTTGTGAAAAAAAACAAAAAAAAAAAAACAACATGTAATCACTTAAATACTAATTGTTTAACGGAAAAAAATAATAATTTCTAGTGACACATTCCCTTTAACTGCATTTCTCCACTTCAGGACAATCCCTCTAAGAATAAGACATTCACTTTTAGTTTCATTTCTCTGATATCTGTAGAGAAGCTCCGCAACTAACAGCACACACACATAAACTGAGCAGCAGCTAAAAATGGAGGAATATACATGGAAAAACATTTTTGAGAATGAGAGAGAGGACCAGGGAATTAACCATGTGTGGAGCTTTTCTGTGGATGAACATCTCCAGGCACAGCAGGGATATCTGCAGTACACGCAGTGCACCTTTGCAAGGTAACCTCTTATACAAAGCTCTGGCTAAAGATCTGATTCTATGAGCCTGATATAAGCCTGTTCTCCCATTTGTTTTATTTATTTGTTCATTTGCTACGGGTATGAATGCCTGAAGAGGGGTCACAGGAAAATATTACCAAAGGAAAGGTTTGGGAAGTTTTCCTTTGTTCTTTTTTCTGGGATCTCGACGACTTCAGAGAAAACGGAATACTATAAAGGGAACGTTTGGGAAGCTTTGACAAGAAATAAATTGGGGGATTTTATTTACATCCCGTGTATGTTCTCCTTTCTCCAACATATTGTAAATAAAACAAACGGCAGCTAAAGACAAAACCGGTAAGAGAATAGACTTTCATTAAGCAAATATTAGGTTTCTTAGGTTTGTAGAATGCTAATGTAGCAGAGCTGAATGTGTGAATCAGGGGCGTAACAAGTTACCATGGATCCCCAAAGAAAAATTTGGAATAGGGCCCAATTTATCAGGACATAAAATTGCCACATGTTTTTTTTTTTTTTACAATTTGCACCTCTGGTAGCCAGGAAAAATGTACACACTTTTGATATGTATGAATAAAACCTAAATTACAATATTAATTTCATACTAAACCCTCATACCTATATATTGTCAAAATTCCACATAACACTTTTTATACACAGGCATTATCATGCAATTTTGTGTTATAGTGCAATTTTTCATACAAAGTGCATACAAATTTATATTTTTAGCTAAAAGTGTGACCCACGCATAAATTTGATGCACCACACTTCTTACAAATTCAATTTTAACCCCTTCCCTCCTCATTTTTCGGATTTTCACTTTAGTTTTTTCCTCCCCACATTCCAAAAGCTATAATTGTTTTATTTTTCCGTCTATATCGCCATACGAGGGCTTGTTTTTCCCAGGACAAGTTGTAGTTTTTCATGGCACCATTTATTGTACTGCATAATGTACTGGAAAGCTGAAAAAAAAATATTTGTGGGGTGAAATGGGCAAAAAACAGAGATTACGCCACATTTGGGGGGGGGGGGTTGTTTTGTTGTTTTTACGGCGTCCATCAGGCAGTAAAAACGACATATTCACCTTATTCCACAGGTTGATACGATTACGGCGATACCAAATTTATGTTTTGTTTCATGTTTTACCACTTTTAAAATTATATCACCATATTCTGAAAGCCATAACTTTTTCATTTTTCCATCAATTTAGCGATGTGCTGGCTTCAATTTTGCGGGGCGAGCTGTAGTTTTGACCGATACCATTTTGGGGTATATGCGATTTTTTTTTTTATCACTTTTTATTTCATTTTTTTTAGCGCTAAGGTGACCAAAAAACAGCAATTTGCGTGTATTATATATAGATTTTTTTTTGTGATAGTTCGGACTTTTACAGACTCGGCGATACCAGTTATGTTAACTTTTATTTTTTTATAACATACATTTAGGGAAAAAATGTGAAAAGGTTTTTTTTTTTGAACTTTGAAAACTTTATTTAACTGTTTTTACTTTTTTTTATTAGTCCCCCTAGGGGACTTGAAGCAGCGATCGTTTTATCGCTTGCATGATATACTTCAATACTAATGTATTGCAGTATATCTTGATTCTGACAGTCTCCTCTAAAGCCCTGCCGGAGGCAGAGCTTCAAAGTAGTACAAAGATGGCAGACCTGGGGGCCTTTGTTAGGTCCCCAGGCTGCCATAACAACCGTTGTTACCGGCCGATAGTGACGAGGGACGAGGGGGGCGCGGTGGCTTGTTTGAGGGGGCCCCCCTGGTTCTAACACTTTAAATGCAGCGGTAGCGATTGACCGTGGCATTTAAGGTGTTAAACAGGCCGAATTAAAGTGAACTTTGATTCGGCCCGTTGCAGCGAGGTGTCGGCTGTCTAACACAGTGGTCATCCGCTGTGTATGGAGCAAGATCAGCCTGTGAGCTCGCTCCATACTTCCCCTTAAGGGTATGTTCACACGCTTAACAAAAAACGTCTGAAAAATATGGAGCTGATTTCCAGGCGTTTTTGAAGCTGAGAATGAAATTTGGAGCTTCTTTTGAGGCTTCTTTTCAGACGTTTTTGAGGCGTTTTCTGAGGCGTTTTTCATAGTGTTCAATGGAAAATTAGCTCTAAAAAACGCCTCAAGAAGTGACATGCTACTTCTTTTTATGGAGCGTCATTTTACGCTCCGTTTTTTGACAGCGAAGCGTAAAATAATGGCTTGTGGGAACAGAACATCGTAATTCCCATTGAAAGCAATGGGCAGATGTTTGTAGGTGTATTAGGGGCATTTTTTCAGGTGTAATTCGAGGCGTAAAACGCCTCCATTACGTCTGAAAAGAGATCGCGTGCACATACCCTTACCCTTATCACGTACAGTTACGTGATAATGCGTTAAGGGGTTAATATGCGCAGAGTTCATACATACCACTTATGCCTAAGTCTACATGCACAACAATCCGGTTTTAAACTGGAAATGTTAGAAGTAACAACCTATAAAGTACAGTCATAACACACGCCTTAAAAAGTGAGTGCACCCCCAAAGCCTTTGTTTCCTGAAAGAAGACAACCTGGCGATTGCAATTGTCTTCAAAAAGGAAAAAAAAAAAATGATTATACATTTCCACCTAAAACTCACACACAAGGAGAGGTTTGCACTCAAAAACATGTAAAGATAATAAACTACAGTGTGCAAAGTTCATATATTTTACATACGTCTGCATCAATAAGCGTTTGTGCTCTCAAAAACGCTGAAACAGAGCCCATGTACGATTTGGCCATCTTCCACAAATGTGTTAAAAACATATACCGCTCATGGCAAACCGCTACTATGCTACCAAAATCAACATTTTTGGAGAGCGCACAGCATGCCGTGTATAAATTTTTTTACTTTTTAATGTATTCTTACTTTTACTTCTCTATGGGGGCTGCCATTTTTTTTTCATCTCTGTATGTGTAGATTAACGACACATACAGAGATGCTATATGGCACAGCTAAAAATGGAGGAATATACATGGCAAAACATTTTTGAGAATGAGAGAGAGGACCAGGGAATTAACCATGTGTGGAGCTTTTCTGTGGATGAACATCTCCAGGCACAGCAGGGATATCTGCAGTACACGCAGTGCACCTTTGCAAGGTAACCTCTTATACAAAGCTCTGGCTAAAGATCTGATTCTATGAGCCTGATATAAGCCTGTTCTCCCATTTGTTTTATTTATTTGTTCATTTGCTACGGGTATGAATGCCTGAAGAGGGGTCACAGGAAAATATTACCAAAGGAAAGGTTTGGGAAGTTTTCCTTTGTTCTTTTTGCTGGGATCTCCACGACTTCAGAGAAAATGGAATACTATAAGGCTGGGTTCACACGTGGCGGAATTTCACTTAAATTCCGCTGCGGACACTCCGCAGCGTTAATCCGCAGCGGAGCCGTTTGTCCATTGACTTACACTTTAATTTAGCAGTGTTCGTTTAGACGAGGCGTAAAATTCCGCTGCGGAGCATAGGCTGCGGAGCGGAATTTGGTGTCCGCAGCATGCTCTGTCTGTTGCGGAGCAGTGGCGGACTCATGGCGGAATTTCTCCATTGACTTCAATGGAGATTCTAAATTCCGCAATGAAGTCCGCAGCTGTCATGCACATGTTATGTGTGCTGCGGATGCGTCTTGCTTTTTTGCCATGACATTTCTTCATTCTGGCTGGACCTATGTATTTCTAGGTCTACAGCCAGACTGAGGAAGTCAATGGGGCTCCCGTAATGACGGGAGCGTTGCTAGGAGACGTCTGTAAATAGTCACTGTCCAGGGTGCTGAAAGAGTTAAGCGATCGTCAGTAACTGTTTCTGCACCCTGGACAGTGACTACCGATCACAATATACAGCAACCTGTAAAAAAATATAAGTTCAAACTTACCGAGAACTCCCTGCTTCTGTCTCCAGTCCGGCCTCCCAGGATGACGTTTCAGTCTAAGTGACGGCTGCAGCCAATCACAGGCCAAGCACAGGCTGCAGCGGTCACATGGACTGGCGCGTCATCCAGGGAGGTCGGGCTGGATGCCGAAAGAGGGACGCGTCACCAAGACAACGGCCGGTAAGTATGAACTTCGTTTACTTTCACTAGGGAAAGTGCTGTCCCTTCTCTCTATCCTGCACTGATAGGGAGAAGGGAAGCACTTTTCCCGCAGTCCGCAGCAGCTAGTCCGCATCAATGTACTGCACATTTTGTGCAGATCCGCAGCAGAATCTGCAACGCAGATTCTGTGCGGCATTGATGCGGACAGTTGCGGAGGAAATCCGCCACGTGTGGTCATGCCCTAAAGGGAAGGTTTGGGAAGCTTTGACAAGAAATAAATTGGGGGATTTTATTTACATCCCGTGTATGTTCTCCTTTCTCCAACATATTGTAAATAAAACAAACGGCAGCTAAAGACAAAACCGGTTAGAGAATAGACTTTCATTAAGCAAATATTAGGTTTCTTAGGTTAGTAGAATGCTAATGTAGCAGAGCTGAATGTGTCAATCAGGGGCATAACAAGTTACCATGGATCCCCAAAGAAAAATTTGGAATGGGGCCAAATTTGTCAGGACATAAAAGGCCCTTTAACCCTTTCATTGCCACATTTTTTTTTTTACATTTTGCACCTCTGGTAGGACAAAAGGACAATTACAATATTAATTTCATACTAAACCCTCATACCTATATATTGTCAAAATTCCACATGAGGGTATGTTCACACGGCCTATTTACGGACGTAATTCGGGCGTTTTAACCCCCGAATTACGTCCGAAATTACGGCTTGAAAGCGTTGGCAAACATCTGCCCATTGAAAGCAATGGGCTGACGTTTGTCTGTTCACACGAGGCGTATATTTACATGTCGCTGTCAAAAGACGGTGCGTAAATAGACACCCGCGCCAAAGAAGTGTCATGTCACTTCTTCAGACGTAAATGGAGCCGTTTTCCATGGAAAACCAGCTCCAGTTACGTCCGTAATGGACCCGGCGTTCAAGCGCCTGCACATGCCGTTACGGCTGAAATGACGGGGCTGTTTTCTCCTGGAAACAGCCCAGTAATTTCGGCCGTTACGGACGCTGCCGTGTGAACATACCCTAACACTTTTTATACACAGGCAGTATCATGCAATTTTGTGTTATAGTGCAATTTTTCATACAAAAGTGCATACAAATTTATATTTTTAGCTAAAAGTGTGACCCACGCATAATTGTGATGCACCACACTTCTTACAAGTTCAATTTTAACCCCTTCCCTCCTCAGCCATTTTTCGGATTTTCACTTTAGTTTTTTCCTCCCCACCTTCCAAAAGCTATAATTTTTTTATTTTTCCGTCCTTATAGCCATATGAGGGCTTATTTTCTGCGGGACAAGTTGTAGTTTTATTTAAGGCACCTTTTAGTGTACCGCATAATGTACTGGGAAGCTGAATATAAATTATTTGTGGGGTGAAATGGGCAAAAAACAGCGATTACGCCATTTTTTGGGGGGTTTTGTTTTTACGGCGTCCATCAGGCGGTAAAAACTACATATTCACCTTATTCTACAGGTTGATACGATTACGGCGATACCAAATTTATATATTTTGTTTCATGTTTTACCACTTTTAAAAAAATAAAACTATTTGCTAAATTAAAAAAATCTTTTGTGTCGCCATATTCTGAGAGCCATAACTTTTCCAATTTTCCATCAATTTAGCGATGTGAGGGCTTAAATTTTGCGGGGCGAGCTGTAGTTTTCATCGATACCATTTTGGGGTATATGTGATTTTTTTTTATCACTTTTTTATTTCATTTTTTTGGAGCGCTAAAGTGACCAAAAAACAGCAATTTGCGTGTTTTATATATAGATTTTTTTGTGATAGTTCAGACTTTTACAGACGTGGCGATACCAGTTATGTTAACTTTTATTTTTTTTAACATGCATTTAGGGAAAAAATTTGAAAAGGTTTTTTTTTTTACATTTTTAATACTTTATTTTTTTTGGAACATAAAAAAAACCTTTATTTAACAGTTTTTTACTTTTTTTATTAGTCCCCCTAGGGGACTTGAAGCAGCGATTGTTTGATCGCTTGCATTATATACTGCAAAACTAAAGTATTGCGGTATATCGTGATTCTGACAGTCTTCTTTGAAGCCCTGCCAGAGGCAGAGCTTCAAAGGAGTACAAAGATGGCAGACCTGGGGGCCTTTGTTAGGTCCCCAGGCTGCCATAACAACCGTTGTAACCGGCCGATCGTGACGCGGGGGGCGCGATGGCTTGTTTGAGGGGGCCCCCCTGATTCTAACACTTTAAATGCAGCGGTCGCGATTGACCGCGGCATTCAAGGTTTTAAACAGGCGGAATCAAAGGGAACTTTGATTCCGCCTGTTGCAGTGAGGTGTCGGCTGTGTAACATCACCCGCCATCCGCTGTGTATGAAGCAAGCTCAGCCCATTAGCTCGCTCCATACTTCCCCTTAGCCCTTATCAAGTACAATTACGTGATAATGCGTTAAGGGGTTAATAAGTGCAGAGTTCATACATACCACTTATGCCTAAGTCTACATGCACAACAATCTGGTTTTAACCCCTTAATGACCAGGCCATTTTGCGCGTTAATGACCAAGGATTATTTTTTGTTTTTTCACGGTCACATTCCAAGAGTCATAACTTTTTTTTTATTCCGTCGACATTGCCATATAAGGGCTTGTGTTTTGCGGGACGAGTTGTATTATGGAATTGCACCATTTTTAGATCCTTATAATATATCGATCAACTTTTATTAACTTTATTTTAGGAGAGAATTGAAAATAAGCAGCTATTCCAGCATTGATTTTCACGTTATAAATTTACGCCATTTACTATGCAGCGTAATTAACATGTTAACTTTATTCTATGGGTCGGCACGATTACGGGGATATCAAATATGTAAATGTTTAATATGTTTTCCTACGTTTGTGCAATAAAAACCCTTTTAGAAAAAAATTACTTGTTTTTGCATCGCCGCATTCCAAGAGACGTATTTTTTTTATTTTTCTTTCAATGTGGCCATATTGGGGCTTGATTTTTGTGGGCCAATGTGTCATTTTCATTAGTACTATTTTGGGGTACATAGGACTTATAGATTAACTTTTATTTAATTTTTTATGGGTGGAATGGGAGAAAAGAGAATTTTGCCATTGTTTTTTGCGTTTTTTTTTGGACGCCGTTCATACGACGGTTTAATTAATGTGTTCATATTATTGTTCAAGTTGTTACGATCGTGGGGATACCATATATGTGTATGTGTTATTTGTTTTGGCACTTTTACTAAATAAGACCACTTTTTGGGCAAAAAAAAGGTAGTTTTATTTGATTTTGATTGTAAATTATTATATTTTTTTTCACAAACTTTATTTAACTGCTTTACATTTTTTACATTTGCTGAAGACAGACCTGGGGGTCTTTGTTAGGCCCCCGGCTGCCATGGAAACCCGACGGCGACCCGCGATTTCTTTGCGGGGGCGCCGATGGGGTGACAGAGGGAGCTCCCTCCCTCTGTCAAACACATTAGATGTCGCTGTCGCTATTGACAGAGGCATTTAATGGGTTAAACTGCCGGAATCGGAGCGCGCTTGGATTCCGGCAGTTGCAGCAGGAGCCAGGCTGTGTATAACAGCCGTGCTCCTGCCGCTGATCGCGTGGGTACAGTGTCAGTACCCGCGCCATCACAGGACGGATATATCCGTCCTCCTGCACGAACTAGCAGCTGCAGAGGACGGATATATCCGTCCTTCGGCGTTAAGGGGTTAAGCTGGAAATTTTAAATGTAACAACCTATAAAGTACAGTCATAACACACGCCTTAAAATGTGAGTGCACCCCCAAAGCCTATATGTTTCCTGAAAGCAGACAACCTGATGATTGCAATTGTCTTCATGTACAGGAAAAAAAAAGGATTATGCATTTCCACCTAAAACTCACATACAAGGAGAGGTTTGCACTCAAAAACATGTAAAAATAATAGACTACAGTGTGCAAAGTTCATATATTTTACATACGTCTGCATCAATAAGCGATTCTGCTCCCAAAAATGCTGAAACAGAGCCCATGTACGATTTGGCCATCTTCCACAAATGTGTTAAAAACATATACCGCTCATGGCAAACCGCTACTATGCTACCAAAATCAACATTTTTGGAGAGCGCACAGCATGCCGTGTATAAAAATGCAGCTTAATTATAGACACAACCACGTTCATGCAACTTTGTTTCGCAGTGATTATAAGCAAAAACTACATGGAAATTCAAGTTTGTGACTAAAATGTGTACTCAGGCCATCGTCTTGTGCAAACAAAATGTACTCTGCAAAGAACTTTAAAATGTGAGGATTTGTTGCACACTACACATGTCTATGTTCATAGTTGCCTGTGTTAAAGAAACGCCAAAACCACTGGAAAGCAACAACCAATTTTTACATGAAAATTAAATTGGAGATTATAAAGGTATATCATTTTCCCCCTATACAAACTCTAAGGCTGGATTCACACAAGCATGTTCGGTCCGTAAAGGACAGAACGTATTTCGGCCGCAAGTCCCGGACCGAACACACTGCAGGGAGCCGGGTTCCTAGCCTCATAGTTATGTACGATGCTAGGAGTCCCTGCCTCTCCGTGGAACTACTGTCCCGTACTGAAAACATGATTACAGTACGGGAAAGTTATCCTGCAGCGAGGCAGGGACTCCTAGCATCGTACATAACTATGATGCTAGGAGCCCGGCTCCCTGCAGTGTGTTCGGTCCGGGACTTGTTGCCGAAATACGTTCTGTCCTTTACGGACCAAACATGCTCGTGTGAATCCAGCCTTAGGGCTTATTTAGACAAACGTGTAATACGTCCGTGCAACGCGCGTGATTTTCACGCGCCTCGCACGGACCTATGTTAGTCTATGGGGCCGTGCAGACTGTCCGTGAGTTTCACGCAGCGTGTGTCCGCTGCGTAAAACTCACGACATGTCCTATATTTGTGCGTTGTTCGCGCATCACGCACCTATTGAAGTCAATGGGTGCGTGAAAATCACGCGCAGCACATGATAGCACTTCCGTGTGACTCGCGTGATTCGCGCAACAGCAGTAAGAACTATGAATGAAAACAGAAAAGCACCACGTGCTTTTCTATTTACAAACATACAAACAGAGTGTCATAATGATGGCGGCTGCGCGAAAATCACGCAGTCACGCATCATATGGTGATGACACACGGAGCTGTTATGGACATTTTGCGCGCGCAAAACGCACACGCGCGTGTAAATCCGGCCTTAGGCTGTGTTCACACGTTGTGATCTAATCGTATCTTTTGCTGCGATTTTTGTAAAAATTGCAGCAAAAAACACAAATTGACAACAGCGAGTGAACATAGAATAAGGTCTCATAAACACAAACGTGTTTATGCGGCCGCAATTCACCCGCAAATGCGGTCCGTGCATTGGCTGGAAACCAAAAACATAGGACAAGTCATTATACAGTCCAGGTTTGCGGTCCAGGCTCATGGAAATCAATGTGTACACGTCTGTGAATTGCGGGCAGCCCGTGAATTACACTCCGCGGCTGTCCATGCCGCATTTACAGGCCGTGCACATGGCTACGGTCATGTGCATGAGGCCTAACACTAATTAATAATTGCAATTCCCTAAACGTAATCTAATTAGTTAATTAATAATAATTTGAAAATAAAATGAAAATTTATTTTCTTACTGATGGTAATCTTTTTTAGCCATCAGAAATGTATTAGAGATTACTCTCTAGTTATCGCTATGATTATAGCGTGTAATGGGTATCGCTAAAAAAACGGTCAGCGTATTTTATGCTAAAGATTAGGTACGGACAGTGTAAAATGTACAAACTTTTTTGATGCAAATATATGAAGCTCCTTTTTAACCTGCTGTAACGCAGGCTGTGTCACCAGCGGCGGATTAAGTGTACCATGGGCCCTGGGCTGTTGACACAACTTGGGCCCCCTCCTTCCCCCTCACACCCAATTCAACCCACCCAACACGCTGACACTGTACCCGGATACAAAGCAGCTGTATCTCAAAAAGTAAAAATCATTTTACTAAAAGGTATTTAGAAAGTTGCACCAAACACAATGATACACTGTTTTATTAAAGAAAAAAAAACTAATAATAATAATAAAAAAATTGTAACCCCTATCTTTACCCCTTCCCGACATTTGTCATATGGATACGTCATGGAAAGCTAGTGCTTCCCGCATTTTGCCGTATCCATACGACAAATGGTGGACACCGGCTCACAAGCTGAGTCGGTGCCACCATCGCCGGATGTCAGCGGTATCTTACCGCTGACATCCGGCTGTAATGGCGGGGACCGAAATTAGCTTCGATCCCCACCATTAACCCCTTAAATGCAGTGCTCAAACGCAATCGCTGCATTTAAGCTGTTTGCAGCTCATCGGAGCCCCAGCAATGAAATTGTTGGGTTCCAGTGGCTGCAATGGCAACCAGAGACCTAATGCTGGCCTCCCGGTCTGCCTAGCATGGAAAACTTCCAGCCCCCACCCGGTGGCGGGGCCTGAAAGGCTTCCGTAGCCGACGGAAGATGGCGCCGGCTCAGGAGTTCAGCCGGCGTCATCAGCGGTGGATGTCAGCTGTATGTTACAGCTGACATCCACCTGTAACGGCAGGAACCAGAGCTAGCTCCGATCCCTGCTATTAACCCCTTCGATGCAGTGATCGCTGCATCTTAGAGGTTGCTTGTGGATCAGCAGCCCTGCCATGCAATCAGGGCTGCCGATGCTACTATGCAAACAGGAGCCCTAACAATGGCCTCCTGCTCTGCCATTACGGAAGCCGATTAGGCCCCCCGGGAGGCGAAGCCTTGTCGGCTTGCTGTCAGTGAATGACTGACAGATCTAATACATTGCACTACATAGGTATTAGAAAAAAAAAACTGACCATTGGGCCTTCAAGTCCCCTAGTGGGACTTGAAAATAAGTGTAAATTAAAGTGTCAAAAAATAAAGTTTTAAAACATATAATAAAAGTTTCAAGTAATAAAATAAAACACAATCGCCCTTTTCCCTTATAAAGTCCTTTATTATTGAAAAAAAAAAATAAACTATACTGCCGCGTCCATAACCGCCTGAACTATAAAAATATTGTTATTTATTCGACGCGGTGAACGGTGTAAAAAAAAACCCGTAAAAAACTATACCAGAATTTCTGTTTTTTGGTCACTTTGCCCTACAAATATTGGAATAAAAAGTGATCAAAAAGTCGCATGTATCCAAAAATGGTGCCTATAAAAACTATATCTTGTCTCGCAAAAAACAAGCCCTAATACAGCACCATCGACAAAAAAACATTATGGTGCTCACAACTTGGCGACAGAAAAAATACATTATTTTTACAAAAGTAATTTTATTGTGCAAAAAGTTGTAAAACATAAAAAAAAGTGCTATAAATTAGGTATCGCTGGAATCGGACTGACCCGCAGAATAAAGTTAACATTTATAACCCATGGTGAACGCTGTATAAAAAAAACCTAAAAAAACGATGCCAGAATTGCAGTTTTTTGGTCCCTTGCCTCCCAAAAAATAGGATAAATAGTGATCAAAAAGTCGCATGTACCCCAAAATGGTACCAATAATAACTACAGCTCATCCCGCAAAAAAACAGCCCTCATACCACTACGTCTATCAAAAAATAAAATTAGTTAAAGAGGCTCTATCACCACATTATAAGTGCCCTATATTCTACATAATTTGATCGGCGCTGTAATGTAGATTACAGCAGTGTTTTTCATTTAGAAAAATGATCAATTTTGACCAAGTTATGACCTATTTTAGATTTATGCTAATGACTTTCTTAATGCCCAACTGGGCATTTTTTAAGCTTTTGAACAAGTGGGCGTTGTAAAGAGAAGTGTATGACGCTCACCAATCACGCTGTAAATGACAACCACACAAACTTAGAATGTGGTGACAGAGCCTCTTTAAGACTTCCATAACTCCGGAAATAAAAAATATGCAGATATGCCAGCCCAAGGGGAACATTTCTTCTGTTTCAAGGGGCGAATTATCAAGGCCCTAAAATTAGGGAACCAGGAAGGGGAGGACCCAAACATATCTGCTGGAAGCGAGGGCGCCCGTATTAAACCAGGACAAGGCTTCCCAGCAAAATTCCCCAAACTGCAAAGGTGCAGAGTGTGGACTAAAAGGGGAATAAGGAAGGACATTTATCAGTGTGACACCGGCCTGTGCAGAACGGATTGGGCACAGCGTAACACACATCTATGAATCATTTTATTGTTTTTTTTAACCCAATTATTATACTACCTCACTATGCCCCTGATATACTTTGCCCAGCTTACATATGCCCCCACATTTAAATGGAAACACCAGCAATACTCAAACAAATCTACTACCAAGCAAATCCACGCTCCAAAAGCCAAATGGTGCTCCCTCCCCTCTGAACCCTACAGTGTGCTCAAACAGCAGTTTCCTTACACATATATGGCATCGCCATACCCAGGAGAACCCTTTTAACCATTTTTGGGGTGTGTGTTTCCAGTGGCACAAGCTGGGCATGACATATTTGCCACTAAAATAACATCTAGGGAAAAACTTAAATTTTTACTTTTCACCATCCGCAGCACAATCCTTTATGAAAAAGACCTGTGGGGTGAAGATGCTCACTACACCTCTTAATAAATGCCTTGAGGGGTGCAGTTTCCAAAATGGGGTCACTTCTCAGGGGTTTCTTTTATTATTTCACATCAGAGCTCAAGCAATTGTGAACTAATACTTTGTAAATCGCCAAATTAGGCCTCAATTTTACATGGTATTCTTTCACTCCTGAGCCCTGTCAAATGTCCAGGCAAAAGATTAGGGCCACATGTAGGGTGTTTCTAAAACCGGGAAACACAGCATAATAATTAGAGAGCTGTCTTGTAATGGTGGCACAAGCTGGGAACCACATATTGGCATAGCTATGGAAAAAAATCCCATTTTCACTCTGCAACATCGAGTGCACACTGATTTCTGCAAAACACCCGCGGGGTTAACATGCTCACTACACCCCTAGGTGAATACCTTGAGGGTTGTAGTTTCCAAAATGTGGTCACTTCTGGGGGATTTCCACAGCTTTAGTCCTACAGGGGCTTTGCAAATGCGACATAGCGCCCAGAAATCAATCCAGCAAAATCTGCACTCCAAAAGCCAAATGCGGCTCCTTCGATTCTGAGCCCTGCCGTGTGCCCAAACAGCAGTTTATGACAGATAACGGTGTATTGCCGTACTCAGGAGAAATTGCTTTACAAATTTTGCAGTGCTTGTCCTTCTTTAGTCCTTGTGGAAATGTAAAAAAATTAGATAAACCTACACTTTCTTTGAATAAATTTGGATTTTAATTTTTCTGGCCTAATTCCAATATTTTCTGCAAAAAACCTGTGCGATCAAAATGCTCACAATACCTTTAGATAATTTCCTCAATCGGTGTAGTTTCCAAAATGGGGTCTTTTGTGGGGGGTTTCCACTGTTTTGTCCCCTCTGGGGCTTTGCAAATGTGACATGTCCTCCGCAAACCATTCCTGATTAAGCCAAATAGCGCTTTTTCCCTTCTAAGCCCTGCTGTGTGTCCAAACAAATTTTGCGGTGCTTTTTTTCCTTTAGTCCTTGTGGAAATGTAAAAAAAATAGCTAAACCTACATTTTGTTTGAAAAAACATAGATTTTAATTTTTCTGGCCTATTTCCAATAATTTCTGCAATAAACCTGTGGGGTCAAAATGCTCACTATACCCCTAGATAATGTCCCTGAGGTGTGTAGTTTCCCAAATGTGGTCACTTTTGGGGGATTTCCACTGTTTTGGCACCGCAAGTGCCCTTCAAACCTGACATGGTGCCTAAAATATATTCTAATAAAAAGAAGGCCCCAAAATCCTCTAGGTGCTCTTTTGCTTCTGAGGCCTGTTCTTCAGTCTATTAACACACTAGGGCCACATGTGGGATATTTCCTAAATCTGCAGAATCTGGGCAATAAATATTGAGTTGCATTTCCCTGGTAAAACTTTCTGTGTTACAAAAAAATGGTTTAAAAATTAATTTCTACAAAAAGAAATGAAATTTCACCTCTACTTTCTTCAATTCCTGTGAAGTGTCTAAAGGGTTAAGAATCTTTTTAATTGCTGTTTTGAATACTTAGAGGGGTGAAGTTTTTAAAATGGGGTGACTTATTGGGGGTTTCTAATATATAAGGCCCTCATAGCCACTTCACAACTGAACTGACCCCTGTAAAAATAGCCTTTTGAAATTTTCTTTAAAATGTGAGAAATTGCTGCTTAAGTTCTAAGCCTTGTAACGTCCTAGAAAAATAAAAGGATGTTCAAAAACGATGCCAATCTAAAGTAAACATATGGCGGATGTTAATTAGCAACAATTTTGTGTGGTATAACTGCCTGCCTTACAAGCAGATACATTTAAATTTAGAAAAATGGTAATTTTTGCAATTTTTCGTTACATTTTGGTGTTTTTCACAATTAAATACTGAATTTATCTAGCAAATTTTGGCAGTATCATAAAGTCCAATGTGTCACGAGAAAACAAACCCAGAATCGCTTGAATAGGTAAAAGCATTCCGAAGTTATTACCATAAATTGAAACATGACAGATTTGAAAAATGAGGCTCTGTCAGGAAGGTCAAAAGTGGCCAAAGAGGGAAGGGTTTAAAGTGTAACTAAACTTTTAAAAAACTTTTGACATGTCATAGGGATGCGCAGAACTTTTAATTGGTGGAGGTCCAAGCGCTGGGACCCCCACCGATCGCTAAAATGAAGCGGCAGAAGCACTCCATTGAATGCTACATAACTACTGAGGGTTGTATGGGGGGAATTATATTGCAAGGGGAGGTCAGATTGTCTGACTGACTGCTGAGGGCTCTATAGGGGGTCTGAGTGTCTGACATCTCTATGGGGGGGATATCCCTCCCATAGGGACCTCAGCAGTTAGTCGCTCAGACACCCCTTTAGAGCCCCCAGCAGTCAGTCAGACAATCTGACCTCCCCTTGAAATATATTAGTAACTACTGGGGGCTCTATGGGAAGGGGGGATTATACTGAAATGGGGTCTAACCATACAAGTGACTGCAGAGGACTCTATGAAGGGGGGAATAATCCCCCCATCCCCCATAGAGCCCTCAGTATTTATTATACTGCAGGGGCGGCAGGGGTTGAGCGTCTGACTGCTGAGTGCTCTTTGGGGGGAAATGATTATCCCCCAATAGAGCCCTCTGCAGTGAATTAGATGGACTCCCCCTTTCTGTATAATCTACTCCCCCCCCTAGCGTCGGCCGATCAGTTTAATGTTGACTGGGGCAGGAGGCGAGTACCACACTAACCTCACCCCATGACCACTGCCCTGCTTTCCTGTTCCTCTCTGGCATGGTAGCACAAACCCCACAATACTCAATCAAAATGAAATAAAACATGACAACAGTTTCTTTGGATAAAAATGGCCACGGTGTTTATTAAGGGTAACCTAAGATAAAATAATTCGAAGAGAATAACCATAAATAATCGAATAAATAATAAAATATAAATATTTTGACCAATAAAAACCAAGTCCGCCCAGCATTAGCTGGGTGACAAACCCCTCTAACAAACAACGTGACGTGAAGGAATTTAAGAACAATAGGGCGGGAGGGTGGGCGACGGTCCAATCTTCAAAAACTGGCTGCTTGACCACGATGAACTGCTCCTTTTATGTCCAATTTTCCCGCCTTTAGGATTTTATCAATGACCAATCAGCTGGCCTTCCACAAATCTGCCTGGAGATAGAATCTGCCAGAACCTGCTCATGCAATTGCACAGCTGACCTAGGTCCAATCAGCTGGGACCAACTCCAAACTGCCCAGAGACAGAAACATCTGGAAACCGGCTCGTGCCACCAGCACAGCTTACCCGGGGGACACCACGATGGTAAGTACCATTCTAATATAAAATAACAAATGGAGAAAAGAGGGAAAGGGGGAGAGAAAAACATACCAAGCAAAAAAAACATATTTTATTAACAACTTATGGGGGGCCGTGCGACCATGTGTCCCCCAGGCAATAGCCTGGGGGGCCCCTGACATGGTAGCACAAACCCCACAATACTCAATCAAAATGAAATAAAACATGACAACAGTTTCTTTGGATAAAAATGGCCACAGTGTTTATTAAGGGTAACCTAAGATAAAATAATTCGAAGAGAATAACCATAAATAATCGAATAAATAATAAAATATTAATATTTTGACCAATAAAAACCAAGTCCGCCCAGCATTAGCTGGGTGACAAACCCCACAAGCCATGACATTACCAAGACATGGCCCCCCCAAAACACCGCAGCCATTCTTCAATTAAATTCTGCAGGCCCAAATTGAAAATGTCGATACCCACATCAGAAAGATGTATACAATCATTTCTGAACAGCCCGTCTGTGAGGTCTTCAAGGTCACTGTGTCTATAAGAAAGACCACCGAGGACCGACATGTATTTAGACATGGCTCTATTAATCCTTTTACGGATTCGATTCAAAAACTTATAATTTCCAGAGGACCATAGCAGTCTTGGAATAATCTCTGAAAAGGAAATAGTAGCGTCAGGGAAAAGACATTTTATCAAGGCTATATCCCTTCTCATTTCCCAAAGTAAGTCCAAAGTCTTTTCTTTACCTAGGTCATTGCCTCCAGCATGGATGACAATTAAATTCGGATCCGGCCAATAAGAACTCAGTGATTTAACTAAAGAAAACACGTTCTTCCATTGCAAACCCCTTACCCCATGCCAAAAAACCGAAAAAACTAGCGGATCCATAGACAAATTTTCTGTATAGGACCTTCTCGCGGCTCTCTTCTGTGCCCAAAATATAAAAGAGTGGCCAAGGATCCAAACAACCAAACGCTTACCTGTGGATATATAATTACACTACTAACAAGTCTGGTCGAACATAAAGTTTAAATCTATTAGACTCCCACCTTCCAATTCTTTTTATAATCCCTTCATCAATTCCTAACTGTGCAGCTTCCGTAGCTGCACCTATTCTAAACGAATGGGAGGATATTTTTAAATGCTCCAACTTCAGGGACTTCAAACATTTCTTCAAAACAGAGTTAAACTGAAATCTGGACAGCTGATCCCCATTCTGATGAATCAGGAAAGCAACCCCAAGACTCGGCCTGATTGACAACCAATGTTTAACATTAGAAACTGGGCAAAGAACAGAACCCGAAAACTGATTAATTCTAACCAAACGACCTTTTCCTAATTGATCTGTCTTAGATTTTTTTAACAATAACAAAACATGGTCAATTTTGCAACTAACATCCTGAAATGAAAGGCCCGGGACTGAAACTTTACTCTCTGCCACCAGTTCGCTTATTCTCAAGGCTGCAAAGAACATTAACACAAATGCTGTTCTAAACAAACACACTTCAAAATTACTAAAACAAACTAAATGTAACACATTGAATAATTTTAACAACAAATCTAATGAAATAGGCCTTCGTCTTTCCACAACCGGAGCTGACCTATGGTAACCTTTCAAAAGCTGCTTAACTGGGAAGAGCGAAGAAATAGCCGGACAACTGTTTAATTTAAGAAAGAAAGAGATGCCTGCCAGAGACTTAGAAATGGAGGCAAATGACAGCCTCCTACTAATCAGGCTACATACAAATTTTAAAACTAGACCTACCTCATTATGAAAGAAATTACAGTTCTCATTAACACAGAAATTAACCCACTCCTTCCAAGCAGCTGAATAATCAGCCCATGTTCTTGGAGCCAAGGATCTCTGAATATTAACATAGATTAGTCCCAAATCAGATTCCATAAATGAGGAGGACACGGAATTCCACAAAGCTCCGCTTCTGGTGCCATCGTTCTGAACCTCCGCCACTGACAACGAGATAATGAATCTGCTATATCATTCTTTTTTCCTTCTATATAGCTAGCTTTCAACCAGATGTTCAACTTCAGACAACATAAAGTTAAATGTCTTAATATCTTAACTACTAATTCACATTTTGAAGATAATGTGTTAATTGCAAAGACCACACCTTTGTTATCCGTAAACAACAAAATTCTCCTATTCTTAAAATAATGACCCCATACAACTATGGCTACCAAAACCGGAAATAATTCCAATAAGACAATATTTGAAGTAACTTTGCTTACACGCCAAGCACTGGGCCATAACTCAGCCGACCATTGACCATTAAAGAATGCCCCGTAGCCCATACTACCGGCTGCATCCGTAAATAAAGACAAAGAGTCAGAATCCTCAAAATTAAACTGCCAGCAACTGCGTCCATTAAATTTAGATAAAAATTCTAGCCATACAGCTAAATCTTCTTTTAGCTGAACCGTTAACCTAATATGGGACCTAGGTGACTTAAGACCCCTTGTTGAAAAATACAGTCGCTTTGAAAAAACTCTTCCCATAGGAATAACTCTAGAGGCAAAGCTCAACAACCCTAACAGTGACTGCATATCACGTAATGAACATTTCTTCCTAGCTAACATACTGACTAAAGAAACCCTTAACTTTAACAATTTTTCCTCTGGTAAACTAAATTCCATTCTCTCAGAATCTATTCTAATACCTAAAAATTCTAATGACCTACATGGAAACACAGTCTTCTCTTCAGCTAACGGAACACCAAAAAATTTCATAAACTCGACAAATTTTAACAATAAGGAATAACATAACTCAGAACTAGCATCACCTATAAACAAAAAATCATCAAGATAGTGCAGAACACCTCCATCCGGAATTTGCTTCTGCACTACCCAATGTAAAAAGGATGAAAATGCCTCAAAATAGAAACAAGATAAAGAAAAACCCATTGGTAAACATTTGTCATAAAAATAATCACCTTCAAATTGAAAACCTAGAGAGTTGAAACCTGCAGGGTTAACTGGTAGTAAACGGAAAGCTGATTTGATATCAGCTTTTGCTAAAAAAGCATTTTGACCAAACTGTCTCAATAAAGAGACAGCCTGATCAAACGAAGCATAGTGTACTGTCGCTTTAGACTTGTCAGCATCATCGTTTAATGAAGCCTTAAACGGGTAAGAAAGGTGATGTATTAAACGGAATGAATTCAATTCCTTCTTAGGGACAATTCCTAAAGGTGAAAGTCTAAAGTTTGTAAACGGCGGATGTATAAAAGGACCAGCGATCCTGCCAGTTTCAAGCTCTTTCGGGATTTTCTGATGCACAATATCCTTATGCTGCTGGATGGATTTCAAATTATCCACCCAGCAACAACCAGATCCTTTGAAAGAAGGGATATCAAAACCAAACTTAAAACCGTTAAAAATTAAATTAGCTTTCTCCCTGTCTGGGAACATTTCTAGCCAAGGCGCCATTCTTATTAATTTCACTGGCGTCCATGCTTTTGGATAACTGTTCTTTGGAACTAGGGGGTTGAGACTGGTTTGCTCTTTTAAAACAGCGACACATTGGGTGCGAACCCCCACAAAAGGAACATTCATGTTTATACCGACAATTGTTCAACCATTTACACTGAGCTTCATTATAAGCAAAGCAAACTCCTTTCCTCAACGTATTCTGAGAACTAGGCTGCTGCTTGGGCACTGACCTTTGTGGAAGCATTAAACTAAGCCACAAACCAACATCCTTAGTGCCCCATTTTAATGAAGGGTACACTGCCATCTTCTGGCGAAACATTTCATCATAATTGTACCATGCTAAACCACCAAACTGGCGGTAAGCCTCAAGAATAATGTCTACATGCTGAAATAAATTACTAGAATTAATGAAAGACTTTTCCCCTAAAACTGAAGCATAGATACAGAACGCCTGTAGCCAGTTAAAGAAAGACTTAGGAGGAGAACGTTTTTTATCCTCATCTTTATCAGACTTACCATCCTGCTTGACAAGAGTCTCCTTCGCGGATGGTAATAAAGAAAATAAATCTATAAACTCGTTCCTCCAAATACGCTCCTTAATTGCTGGCTGTAAATGAAAACCTAATGGCGAAATATCGCAAGACATCACTTCCTTACAACAAGTTTCCGAAACACCAATTCCTTTCTCTAAAACAGGAATATTACTAAAACCAGCATTCTGTAAATGCTGACTACTATGCTTCCATACATCAGCGGGGGAACTAGCAGGAACAGCCGACTTACTGACCAAATCAGCTAATAATTTTAAAATATCAAACATTACATTAGAATTGAGGGGAGGGGGGATGGGGTGGGACAGATAAGGGGTAGCTGGCATCTCACCACTCTGTTCCACCTGTCCTGGGTCGTGCACCACTTCTGCTACCTCCTGCTGCGTGCCTGTAGATCCTGGGGAAACTTGCTGACAGGAAAGTTGACTCCTGGGACCTCTTCTTCTCCTTGATACTGGCGGGGGTGGGGAATAAGCCACCCTAGTCTTCCGGCTCCTCTTCCTCGGTTGCAGCTCTGAAGAAAAGTCCTGCGCCGCCTCTAAAACCAGTGAGGCCGGCGCTTCCGCTGTGTCCTCCACACCATCCTTGGAGCAGGAGGGGGTACCCGACCAACCTGTTGTCTCCCGTTCTCTGACTAAACTTCTGGCCAGCGGGTTAGCCAATTGCGCCGGCACTTGCTGCGCACTTCCGGCACTGTGCGCCACCTTCTTTGATGACACGGTCGGCCGCCTCCTCTCAAGCTCCGGCACCTGGAGTGAACGTCCGGAACTGCGCTCCACCCTCAGTGATGACTCTGCTGCAGACTTCATCCTCTTGGCTGCAGCTGATGACGGCACCTCGAGCGACGACCCAGCAGGAGACACTGCTTCCTCTATGTCGTTTTCCAGCCCAGTAAGTTCGCTTCTTCCCTCGACTTCCCTCGACGGCGCTGCTGCTAGGCATTGCCTCAGCCAGTTTTCTCCTCCTTCCGACTCCGCTCTTCTGATCAGCTCCATCAGCAGGACATCCATGGCGACGGTCCAATCTTCAAAAACTGGCTGCTTGACCACGATGAACTGCTCCTTTTATGTCCAATTTTCCCGCCTTTAGGATTTTATCAATGACCAATCAGCTGGCCTTCCACAAAACTGCCTGGAGATAGAATCTGCCAGAACCTGCTCATGCAATTGCACAGCTGACCTAGGTCCAATCAGCTGGGACCAACTCCAAACTGCCCAGAGACAGAAACATCTGGAAACCGGCTCGTGCCACCAGCACAGCTTACCCGGGGGACACCACGATGGTAAGTACCATTCTAATATAAAATAACAAATGGAGAAAAGAGGGAAAGGGGGAGAGAAAAACATACCAAGCAAAAAAAACATATTTTATTAACAACTTATGGGGGGCCGTGCGACCATGTGTCCCCCAGGCAATAGCCTGGGGGGCCCCTGACATTATCAGAGAGGCGGGTTCTAACTTCTACCACTACTAGACGTGCCTATCGGGACGCATGTCTGCTAGCCCTATCCCGCCCCTGCAAGTGCTGTCCCTCCCCCTCCTCCCCATCAGCAGCGGCCCTATTCTGTCCCAGCTTGCCGCTGCTGTTGCTCTCCATGACCCTCCTCCCCATCAGCAGTGGCCTCCTGCCATTAGCAGCGCTGGCATGCTGCATAGTTCTCTCAGTGATTTTTTAAATAAGGCCCCAAGGAGCTTAATTGATGCGACCTCAATGCATTCGATAGATCAAGATTCTAGCTAATGACCGTGCTTTGTTGTGTTCTTGGTGCTCGCAGAGTGCTGTCGCAATGTTTTTTTGTTATGTATAGTGATTTTACAATGGCCGTTCAAGGGACTATTTCTGATGCGCCGCAGCGCTTCAGAAGTTTATTGCAACACTATGCGTTGTTCAATCCCTGTGCCAAAGCTGTTGCTAACAGCCTTGCACAGCATGGCACTGATCAGAGACCAATAAAGTCACCTTAGATGTCGCATCAACTAGCAAACGTAGCATCTACGGTGTTTGACAGAGGGAGGGGCTCTTAAGATGCGACAATGAAATAAACTAAGATCCAAAACACGTGTGGTATTAAAGGGTTAACTTTAGATGCAATAAATAATATAGGGAAGCGTAAGAAGGGAAGGTGGGCAAAAACATTTCATCTTTTTATTTAAATTTTATCAAAATCCCGACAAGAGCATACATGTAATGCCTATTGGGAAAGGATGGGTGTGTAATACCCTATGTGTATTCACCCTATTGTTTCACATTTCTAATCCCATTTATTTTTATTTTTGTTAATTGCTCTCATTTGCATTCTTTTTAAATATACCGAGAACAAAGAGTCAAATATAAGAAATGGGAACAAGGAAGGAAAGCTCAGACCAAATATATTACAAAAAATAGGTTGAAATATTTGCTAATATATGCACAAGAAGCTTTGTATGAACAGTGCAATTAACAAAAATAAAAATAAATGGGATTAGAAATGTGAAACAATACGGTAAATACCCACCCTATCAGTTCCCAATGGGCATTACATATCTGCTCATCTGATTTTAATAAAATTTAAATAAAAATATTAAATGTTTTTGCCAGCTTCCCTTCTTACCCTTCCCTATATTATTTATAGTTTACTATTGGTGGTGTACATCAGGGTATAACATAAGCAACCCAAAGAGCGTAATCGGCGCGTA
The DNA here is from genome assembly GCF_050947455.1 of Rhinoderma darwinii. Lineage (NCBI taxonomy): Eukaryota > Metazoa > Chordata > Amphibia > Anura > Rhinodermatidae > Rhinoderma > Rhinoderma darwinii. The sequence goes on along the minus strand of NC_134690.1, from coordinate 164,010,010 downwards.
CATGCCTTGCCCCGTACTATTTGTAACGCGCACGCGTCCCTGCACTTTACTCGGTGCATGTGCAGTTCGATATTTCTGTTCGACGTTCTAATTGGCAGTACTGCGCATTCGCTGAATAAAGATCAGGGACGCTGCGCATGCGCAGTACTGCCAATTAGAAGGTCGAGCAAAAAGATCGTACTGCCCATGCGCCGAGTGGAGAGCAGGGACGTGCGTGCGTTATAGATAGTACGGGGCCAGGCATAAACCGATTACGCTGCCTGGCCCCTATCAATCAATGTAATAAGGGAGGGGAGTTGAACTGGGGAGCAAAGTAAGAGCATTTAGGTGCAATGGTCACGCCCTCATTGCACCTAAATGCTCATTAGCATAAACTTCATAAAACATATTTCTCTACAAAGGAGGCATTAAGCAGAAATTTAAACTAAACGCTTGAAACAGGTTAGTCTCCTCTACAATACCCTGGTATTAGTTTAACTCGTACATTCTGGTGACAGACTCCATTTAACTTTAGACGCAGTCTCTGTACATGGGTGAAAATCATCCAAGTACAGAAATCTTTTTACTGAAGGCACAACAACATATAGTATTAGAATAAAACAGCCAAAACTTGGTGGTCGGGAGTAATTATTAGGTTTTTGTAGTAATGTAAATTATGCCTGAATACCTGGTGTGGGATTTTTCTTTTTTTTAAATTACTTTTTCCATAGTTTTTTATATATGTTAATTTTTATTTTATTTTTATATATTTTTTTACAGTTTACTATATTTATTTAATAATTATGTTCCCTTTTTTTACTATAAGGCACAAGACATCAGGGAACATATGATCTATGTTACCTGAAGTCTGTATCCACATATGTCTGCGGCAAGACAGCCTATATAAATATATAAAGACCTCATCCAAATGGCTATATTACAGATGCATACATTCTCTAAGTTATATGGAGCCATAGTGTAGCACCCTTAGAAGTGTATGGAGTCTTACTGTACCTCCACCTGATTTCATAAATAGCAGCATGCTCCATTGGATGTCATATTATCCCCTAAAAGCATTGCTTCTACAGAATAATATACCTATAATATGGTGCCCCAACAAGTACCATACAGCAGTGCACAAAGTGGATTTAGCACTGTAGTACAGGCCTCCAGACTCAGTGAAATGAAAACACATGGACCAAGCTTCTAAGCCCTTATTCACACGACAGGGTTTCTCGGCCGGGTGACGGGCGTTCATAAATCGTCCGTCACCCGGCTGCATTAGGAACAATAGACCCCTAATGGGGCTATTCACATGACCGATTTTTTGACGGCCCGGGAAACCTGGCCGTCAAAAAATGGGACATGCCCTATTTTCGGCCGTTTACCCGGCCGCCCGGCTCCCATAGAAATCTATGGGGCCGGGTAATACACGGCCATCACCGGAATGTGTCCTGAGTGAAGACCATGTATTCCGTCGCTCGCGCTCTCTCTCCTCCTCCTCCTCCTCACAGTGCAGAGTGCATGTGAGGAGGAGTAGGAGGGTCTCTATTTTTGCTCCCTGTAGGAGTCGGAATCCCCAATCCCCGGCCGGAGATTGGGGATTCCGCTACAGGAGAAGTGAGTGACTACACTGTCCATATATGGACACTCAGCGACGTCACTCACTTCTGCAGCGGAATCCCCGACTCTATGGCCGGGGATTCCGCTACAGGAGAAGTGAGTGACTACACTGTCCATATATGTACACAGCGACGTCACTCACTTCTGCAGCGGAATTCCCGACTCTATGGTCGGGGATTCCGCTACAGGAGAAGTGAGTGACTACACTGTCCATATATGGACACAGCGACATCACTCACTTCTGAAGCTGAATCACCGACCCTGTGGCCGGGGATTCCGCTACAGAATAAGTGAGTGACCAAACTGTCCATATATCGACACAGTGATGGTCACTCACTTCTGAAGCGGAATTCCCGACCTGTGGCAGGGAATTCCTCTCCAGGAGAAGTCAGTGACTACACTGTCCATATATGGACATTGAAGTCAGTGACCTCTCCTGGAATGTTGGGGGGGGGGGATGGGTGCAACCTACAGGGGGCTGTGTGGCATCACCTACACGGGGCTGGGTGGCATCACCTACAGGGGGCTGGGTGGCATCACCTACAGGGGGCTGGGTGGCATCACCTACAGGGGGCTGGGTGGCATTACCTGCAGGGGGCTGGGTGGCATTACCTGCAGGGGGCTATGTGGCATTACCTGCAGGGGCTGGGTGGCATTACCTGCAGGGGGCTAGGTGGCATTACCTGCAGGGGCTGGGTGGCATTACCTGCAGGGGGCTGGGTGGCATTACCTGCAGGGTGCTGGGTGGCATTACCTGCAGGGGGCTGGGTGGCATTACCTGCAGGGGGCTGTGTGGCATTATCTACAAAGGGCTGTGTGTGGCAACAAATTTAAATGAAATTCATCTGATTTTAAAACGGACAGGGAAAAAAACGGATGCAAAACGGGTCAAAATCGGCTGTTAAAAACGGCAGCACGGCCCGGAACAGAATCGGAACGGATGCAAACCGGCCGGGAAAAACGGCCCAAAACGGCCGATTTTATCGGCCGACACTCGGACCCTGTCGTGTGAATGAGGCGTTAGGCCTCATTCACACGACAGGGTCCGAGTATCGGCCAATAAAATCGTCCGTTTTTCCCAGCCGGTTTGCATCCATTTTGCATCCGTTCCGATTCCGTTCCGGGCCTTGTTGCCGTTTTTAACGGTCGATTTTGACCCATTTTGCATCCGTTTTTTTCCCTGTCCGTTTTAAAATCGGATGAATTTCATTTGTACATTTTTGCCACACACTTCCCACTGTAGATAATGCCACACACAGCCCTCTGTAGATACTGCCACAGCCCCCTGTAGGTAGTGCCACACAGCCCCCTGTAGGTAGTGCCACACAGCTACCTGTAGGTAATGCCACACAGCCCCCTGTAATTCCACACAGCCCCCTGTAGGTTGTGCCACACAGCCCCCTGTAGGTAGTGCCACACAGCCCCCTGTAGGTAGTGCCATACAGCCCCCTGTAGGTAATGCCACACAGCCCTCTGTAGGTAATGCCACACAGCCCCCCCCATAGCTAATGCCACACAGCCCCCTGCAGGTAGTTCTACACAGCACCCCCCCCCCACCTGTCTGTAGATAGCGCCACCGTTCCAGGAGAAGTCCTTGACTTCAATGTCCATATCTGAAAACAGTTAAGTCAGGGACTTCACCTGGAGCGGAGACACCGGCCACAGGGTCGGGCATTCCGCTTCAGAAGTGCCTGACATCAATGTGTCCATATATGGACACAGTGAAGTCAGGGACTTCTCCTGGAGCGGAATCCCCGGCCACATTGCCATGGAATCCGCTTCAGAAGTTGCTGACGTCACTGTGTCCATATATGGACAGTGAAGCCAGGGACTTCTCCTGGAGCGGAATCCCCAATCCCCGACCACAGCGTTTCCTTAGCTCCTACAGGGAGCAAAAAAAATACCTTCCTCCTTACATGCACTTCGCACTGTGAGGAGGAGAAGGAGAGAGCGAGCGACGGAAGACACGGCCGTCACTTGGAGCACATTCAAGTGATGGCCATGTATTACCCGGCCCCATAGACTTCTATGGGAGCCGGGCGGCCAGGAGAACGGCCGAAAATAGAGCATGTTTTTTGGCTGTTGGGTTACCCGGGCCGTCCAAAAAATCGGTCGTGTGAATAGCCCAATTAGGGGTCTATTGTTCCTACTGCAGCCATGTGACGTCTGTTTTTTGAACGTCCGGAAAACCCAGTCGTGTGCATAAGGGCTAAGGCCAATAAAAACGGCCGTTTTGGTACATTTTTCATCCGTTTTGCATCCGTTCCGCTTCTGTTTCCCTGCCCGTTTTAAAAACGAATGAATTTCATTTGTACATTTTTTGCCACACACTTCCCTCTGTAGATAATGCCACAGACTGCCCTCTGTAGATACTGCCACACACTGCCCTCTGTAGATAATGCCACACACTGCCCTCTGTAGGTAGCGCCACAGCCCCCTGTAGGAAGTGCCACACAGCCCCCCTTGTAGGTAGTGCCACACAGCCCCATGTAGGCAATGCCACACAGCCCCCTGTAGGTAGTGCCACACAGCCCCCTGTAGGTAGTGCCACACAGCCCCCATTGGTAATGCCACACAGCCCCCCTGTAGGTAATGCCACATAGCCCCCCTGTAGGTAATGCCACACAGCCCCATCTAGGTAGTGCCACACAGCCCCCTGTAGGTAGTGCCACACAGCCCCCGTAGGTAATGCCACACGGCCCCCCTGTAGGTAATGCCACACAGCCCCCTGTAGGTAATGCCACACAGCCCCCTGTAGGTAATGCCACACAGCCCCCTGTAGGTAATGTCACACAGCCCCCTCTAGGTAGTGCCACACAGCCCCCTCTAGGTAGTGCCACACAGCCCCCTCTAGGTAGTGCCACACAGCCCCCCCATAGGTTATGCCACACAGCCCCCTGTAGGTAGTTCTACACAGGACCCTTTTACATAGCACCTCCCCCCCATGGATGGGAAATCCACCCCCCATCTTTCTGTAGATCGCTCCATCGTTCTAGGAGAAGTCCCTGACTTCAATGTCCGTATATGGACAGTGAAGTCAGGAACTTCTCATGGAGCGGAAACACGAGCCATAGCGTCGGGGATTCCGCTTCAGAAGTCCCTGATGTCACTGCGTCCATAAATGGAAAGTGAAGTCAGGGACTTCTACTGGAGCGAAAAAACACCGGCCACACGGTCGGGGATTCCTCTTCAGAAGTCCCTGACGTCACTGTGTCCATATATAGACAGAGAAGTCAGGGACTTCTCCTGGAGCGGAATCCCCAATCCCCGGCCACAGCGTTGCCGAAGGTTTTGGATTCCGCTCCTACAGGGAGCAAAAAAATACACTGTGAGGAGGAGGAGGACAGAGCGAGTGACGGAAGACATGGCCGTCACTTGGAACACATTCCAGTGATGGCCGTGTATTACCCGGCCCCATAGATTTCTATGGTGGCCGGGAGAACGGCCGAAAATAGGGCATGTCCCATTTTTTGACGGCCTGTTTTTCCTGGACGTCAAAAAAATTGGTCGTGTTAATAGCCCCATTTGGGTATATTGTTCATACTGCAGCAGAGTGACGGCTGTTCTTTGAACGGCCATCACACGGCCGGGAAACTCTGTCGTGTGAATAGGGCCTTAGGCTACATTCACACGACAGTGAAGAAAAATGGCCATTAAAAACGGATCACCTGTCAGTTTTTCATGGCCATTTTGCATCAGTGTGCCTCCAAATTTACATCCATTTCCAGTCCGCCTGTTCTTTTTTAATGGCCGTTTGACATCCGTTGTGCATCTGTTATTCATGGCCGTTAAAAAAACGGATGAATTTCACTTGTCAGGTCACATGTTCACCTAGACACTATTTACAGCCCTCGTGTAGATGATGCCACACAGCCCCCTGTAGATGCCACACAGCCCCCCTGTAGATAATGTCACACAGCCCCCTGTAGATGATGCCACACAGCCTCCCTGTAGTTGATGCCACACAGCCCCCATGTAGATGATGCCACACAGCCTCCCTGTAGATGATGCCACACAGGCTCCCTGTAGATGATGCCACGCAGCCTCCCTGTAGTTGATGCCACACAGCCCCCATGTAGATGATGCCACACAGCCTCCCTGTAGATGATGCCACACAGGCTCCCTGTAGATGATGCCACACAGCCTCCCTGTAGATGATGCCACACAGCCGTACAAACTCACCGATGCAGCGCCGTCTTTTTCAGGTGTGGTCTCTAGCCTTCACGTGTTCTGTGAAGGCGACGTGATGACACACCGATGCAGCACAGTCTTCTTCATGTATGGTCTCTCGTCTTCACAGGATCTGCGAAGGCGGCGCGATGACGTCTGCATCAGTGAGTGTGTAGAGCATTCAGCGTCATCGCGCCACCTATAGCCAAAAAGGGAACCAATAGTTTCCTTGCCTCTTGAATCCCCATGTCCAGGGGCATAACTAGGAAAGACTGGGCCCCATAGCAAACTTTTGACTGGGGCCCCCCCTCTGCTGGGTATCACACAGCCCCCCCCTTGTAGATAGTGCCTCCCTATAGATTCCACCACACAGCGCCCACTATAGATAGCACCATACACAGCCCCTTGTAGATAGCGCCATACACAGCCCCCTGTAGATAACACCTTACAGCCCCCCTGTAGATAACGTCTTACAGCCCCAAATCCCCCTGTAGATAACACCATACAGCCCCCTGTAGATAACACCATACAGCCCCCCTGTAGATAACGCCATACAGCCCCCCTGCAAATAATGCCATACAGCTCCCCCTGTAGATAATGTCTTACAGCCCCAAATCACCCCTGTAGATAACGCCATAAAGACCCCCCCTGTAGATGACGCCATACAGACCCCCCTGTTGATAACGCCATACAGACCCCCCTGTAGATAACGCCATACAGAACCCCCCCTGCAGATAACGCCATACAGACCCCCCCCCTGTTGATAACGCCAAACAGACCCCCCTGTAGAGAACGCCAGATAGCCCCCCAAAAAAAACGGCCTATGTGATCGCTGGCAGTGATAAGGAGAACGAGGGACCGAAAGTCCCCCGAAGTTCTCTATGACAAACCTCGGACTTCCGGCATCTGCGCAGTTCAATAAAAATGAAAGGAGCGATGGTCACGCATGCGCACAAGCGCGACCGGTGCGCAAGTCATTTCTATGCTAACAAATATATGAAAGACCCTTGGTAGCTGGCAGGCTGAATATATAAACTAACAGACAGATGCCAGAGGCAGAATAGCCTTATTTCCCAGCTACCATTAAAAAGTATTTTGTATTCTTTATTGTGCTATATTCAGCAGAAGGACCAACAGACAAAACAAACATAAAGAGTTAAAATTGCCAATGCATGGAGCGGGCTAACGGACTTGAGTAGCTATGGCAGAGTGCACGTGTATACGACGTCTGTCAAACAAGACGTACAACCTAAACACAGAGACCACTGGTGTTAGCAGCAGTCACCTAGGTAGATTAGTATTGTGCCCAATATCCAAGCATGAGTTAAAATTGTAAGAGTAGCCCCCCGGACATGTTTCGATACAGATGTAGCGTCCTCAGGGGTTATCGGGGCTAATCACTAGCCCCTCATGCTGCGGACCCCGTAGCAGCCGCTACGGCTGCTATAGCGGTTGTTACGCCACTGCCCATGTCACAGATCTGCTTTTAACGGTTGTTACATGTATTGGCGGCCGTTAAAAATGGATCCATTGACTTCTATGGGGTCTATCTGGCCGTGAAAATGTCCAAAAATAGGACATGTCCTATTTTTTGACGACCAATTATCACGGGCCTGTTAAAAAACCGGCCGTGTGAACACACCTATGGAACATCATTGTTCTGAAAACGGCCGTGTGACGCACACCAGTTTTTCACTGTCATGTGAATGTAGCCTCAGGCTGGAAATTCACACACCAGTCTTAGCTATCCATTTTCGCCCCCCATTGGACATAAAAAACACAAAAATTATGCTCAGTGCTTTCTCTTCGCTTTTTCCCTCCGTGTCTCCTCTATGCTGCAGCTCATACAAGGTCTTGACGCAGAGCAGCAACGTCATCAGTGTTGCGTCACATACAACATCCTGACACTTCCCAGCATCAGTGCTGTAAGTTGTACCAGCTGGGGCTGGTAGTGAGAACCTGAGGTTACCGGGAGGGGATAAGAGAAGCGGCGAGGTAAGTATTTTTGTTTTTTAATTTTTAATTTTTTTATTGGCTGATAAGGGGGCTAGTCCTGTCTGAGGAAGCAGGGTAGGGTACTCAGCAAGGGGCTTTACCTTACTACAACCCACAGAGTGAAATCTACGCCAGCTCATGTGAATTACGCCAGTTATCTCGCGTAAATTATATTAAGTTTGTTGGGCCAAAATGGCCCAACCCATTATGTAAGCCACGCCCCTTTTAAAAAGCGATGAGGATTGTGTAAAAGACCCAATACACCATGGGGGGTATTTATAAACCTTTCTATGCCAGTTTTCTGGTGTCCAAACATTGCAATTTGCATTGAAAGGTTGATATATTCCCCCCATGGTGTATTGTAAAATCTTGTAAAACTAATATTTATACAGAATCACACATTAGTTTGAGGGATATGTGATGTAATGTAGCTGTAATGGTAAGGGGAATACAGCAGGGTCGGACTGGGACTTAAAATCAGCCCTGCCATTTTCTATGCCAACAGGCCCACCGCAGGCCATACGGAGCCGCCAGTGTTGGGATGGAATACATGGGACCAACTTTCAGCTATACAACACATGGGGAGATTTATTAAAGAGGCTCTGTCACCAGTTTATAAGTGCCCTATCTCCTACCTAATCTGATAGGCGCTGTAATGTGTACAGTGGTTTTTATTTTGAAAAACGATCATATTTAAGCAAGTTATGAACAATTTTAGATTTATGCTAATTAGTTCTTAATGCCCAAGTGGGCGTTTTTTAACTTTTACCAAGTGGGCGTTGTAAAGAGAAGTGTATGATGCTGACCAATCAGCGTCATACACTTCTCTTCATTCATGTCCAACTTGTTTCACTGCACAACGTGATCTCGTGAGATCACGCTGTGACGGGACTTCCTCCCACAGGTCCTTCACAGGAGCGATGGAAGAGTCAACAGACATCGCCTCCAGCCATGCCAGGATGTTTATCCAAATCTGCAGCGGCTGGAGACGATGTCTGTTCAGTCTTCCATGGCTCCATGGCTCCGATGAAGAACCTGTGGGAGGAAGTCCCGTCACAGCGTGATCTCGCAAGATCACGCTGTGCAGTGAAACAAGCTGGGCATGAATGAAAAGAAGTGTATGATGCTGATTGGTCAGCACCATACTCTTCTCTTTACAATGCCCACTTGGTCGAAAGTTAAGAAATGCCCACTTGGCCATAAATTAGCATAAATCTAAAATTGTTCATAACTTGCTCAAAAATTATCGTTTTTCAAAATAAAAACCACTGTTGTTATTATCAGATTATGTGGGAGAGAGGGCACTTATAAACTGGATACAGTGACTCTTTAAAACAGGTGTAAATGAAAAGGGGATTGGTTCTTGATAGCTCCAACTCCAACGAATCCACTGCTTTTCCACGAGAATAATAAACATGCTTATTATTCTGGAAAATTATTTTTTTGCGGAGCCGAAAAAAATTCAAGCAGACTTATTTCTGCTGCATGTGAATGGGGTATAAAATAGCCCATTTACTTGTAATGGATGCAGAATGTTAGTGGATTTGAAAGGAATTTAGGTGTGGAATCAGGAACTAGTCCTAATCCTAATCAAATCCTGATTGCGTGATCATGGCCTAATACTGACGTATAAAGATTGCAAATTATACCATTATACAATGCTAAAATATCACCATACTGTAACTAAATAGCATGATTTATATTTTATTTTCAGCCATATACACACACACTCACAGGCTGGACACATGACGCACAGATTCAATCCACAAGCTGGACACGTGCTGCATTAGTGCCACTCACACCTAGGACACATGCGCACGCACACCACTCACATCTAGGACACATGTGTACGCACACCACTCACACCTAGTACACATGCACACGCACACCACTGACACCTAGAACACATACCCCACTCACATCAAGGACATATGCAGCACATGCACCACTCACACCTAGGATATATCCTCCACTCTCGCCACTCACACCTAAGACATATGCCGCACGTTGTCTACCCACACCAAGGACACATGTTGAACACGCACTACTCACACCGGGCACAGATGCTGCACACACCACTCACGTACTAGACACATACCACTCACATACTAGACATGTACCACACACACTACTTACACTAGACACATACCGCACACACCACACAAATGCTAAGCACATACTACACATACCACTCACACTCACATTGAAAACAATACGCACACAAATGCCACTAATACATTAGAAGACACAAAACTCACAAATTGCATATTTCACTCATAAAATTGACATACACAGTTAAAGGGAAGGTGTCACAAAAATTTTTTTTTTATATAATTTTGCTTTTAGTATGTTATTAAAATACATTTTTGTGTTTTTGTGTTCTACTTTTTACTTTTTTCTCACTTTTACTTCTCTATGGGGCTGCCATTTTTTTTTTCATCTCTGTATGTGTGGCTGGGTTCACACGACCTATTTTCAGACGTAAACGAGGCGTATTATGCCTCGTTTTACGTCTGAAAATAGGGCTACAATACGTCGGCAAACATCTGCCCATTCATTTGAATGGGTTTGCCGACGTACTGTGCAGACGACCTGTCATTTACGCGTCGTCGTTTGACAGCTGTCAAACGACGACGCGTAAAAATACAGCCTCGTCAAAAGAAGTGCAGGACACTTCTTTCAGACGTAATTTGAGCCGTACTTCATTGAACTCAATGAAGCACAGCTCAAAATTTACGGCTGTCAGAGAAGCCTCGCAAAATGCGAGGAGGAGGAATTACGGCTGAAACGAGGCAGCTGTTTTCTCCTGAAAACAGTCTGTCATTTCAGCCGTAAAAGCCTCTCATCGTGTGCACATACCCTGTCGATTAACGACACATACAGAGATGGATTACGGCACATACATCCCTATAGAGAATGCGAACGGGAGCCGTTCCATTCCCTATAGCGTACGCCGTCTGTGTGGAAACGGCGCATGCACACAGACCAGAAGGAAGGTCTTCGGCAGAGCGAAATCCGGCGCCATTTTCATGTGGACCGGAAGCCGCGGGCGGACAGTAAGATGATGACTTCCGGTCGCGACTTCCGGTCCACAGCGAAGACGCAAGGTATAGGAGCGGAGGGGGCAGCGGCGGCAGGAGCAGGTAAGTTATGTTTGTGTATGTGATGTGTGTATTATATTAACTCTGTATCTAATCCTCCTACACTGTGCATTCTCTCAGAAAATGGCGGCACACAGTGTAGGAGGTTTGAAGATTCAACCCCCTTATTCTCCTGTCACTAGCCAGGATAAGGGAGGGGGGATTGTGTGAGGACACTAGAGCGAGTGTGTCTACCTCAAATTCGACCAGCACATGGAAATGTTATAAATTAGACTCTAATTTATATTTCCTGACTTGTGAAAAAATTAAAACAATGTGTATTCACTTATATACTAACTGTTTAACTGAAAAAAAAAAAACAATTTTCTAGCGACACATTCCCTTTAACACTACATCAACCAGTCACATTTACAAAAATCAATCCAACACTTCACTCACATTGCTATATTTACCTGCTATCTTTTGTAGACTGCTGATTCCTGGGCACTGGCATGCAGGATGCTGGCAGTTCATAGGCATCTATATCTGAGATGCCCTCTCCACCACTAAGCACCATCCATGTGCCCACTAAGCCATGCCCCTTTTACAAAGCTCCTCCCATCTGTGGCTGAAATTAACCATAACCTGATGCTCACACTTTTAACTCTATAGCTCCTCCTATCTACAGTATCTGGACCCCCTGCTCTCCCACAAGCAGTTTGCTTGCAGATACTGTGTGCATCACCCATGTCCGTTACATTCACTTATGCCCCCCTACCCCCCTCATTGTAGAAGGCTGCTTGCAGCTTACATGAAGCTGAATCAGATAAAGGAATAAACCTGCTGGCGCTACAGCCATCAGCAAAATACCTGGCAGGGGCTGGAGTTTCCTACTCCTCGGCAGCCAGACTGAAGCTGTGCTCAGGGGGCAGTAGAAAGAGCAAGCCCATCACTGATTGACTGATGCTCAGCCAACCAGCGTTACGTTTAATTTGTACATGCAGGCTGGGCAGGTACTGATTCTCCTTTTCCTCTGCGGAGCCAGAGATGTGCGCTAATGAGCGAGGCATCAGTGCAGAAAACAAGTCTAGAGCTGATTAGCTGTGGCTCGGCCAACAAGCACTATACTTCGTTTCTGCAGTGCTCCTTCCCATCATTGCAGAGTACATAGCAATAAATTTCCGAAATATGTGGTTTTAAACACCAGGAGGCAGCAGTTATTGTTATGTTGGTGCTTGTGTTCACCACTGTCTGCAGGGCCGATTCTAGCTTTTCTGCTACCTGAGGCGAAAATTGAAATGGTGTCCCCCAGATTTTGATTGACATCCACCTGGCTGTTCTACATGACTAGCAGCCTCCCCCAACTCTTGCAGATGCACCATTGCCTTGTACTGGCATGCACGGTGCAGTCGGGCGGAGTACACCTCACTGCATGGTGTGTGCCCAAGTAGTACAAGGCAATGGCGCATCCGAGAAAGTTGGAGGAGACTGGTAGGGATGTATAACAGCTAGAGGGATGTCAATCAGGCATGGAAGTTGGGTTTGGAGGCAGAACTCTGACTCTCCAAGATAGCGGCACAGCCCCATGACCCTTTAATGAGTAATAAGCATATAGTGTGCGCCGGTTTAAAAGTACATTTTATAGATTTTTCTGCATCTGAAAACAACATACAGGGGAACTTTTGGAAATATTGTCAGGTCATGTATTACTGCATGGTGGCGGTACAAGGGATTAAAACAACCAGACAGTTTCCCATTAAATATACAATGAATTGAAAAAATTCCGTCTGCCCTGTAATTTTGTTATTATACATATATTCTATATAATTACAGCTCCAGAACCAAGCTTATACATATATACAGTCCCAGTACCAAGCTCAGTACATAAATACAGCACCAGAACCAAGCTCAATACATATATACAGCACCAGAACTAAGCTCAATACATATATACAGCACCAGAACAAGCTCAGTACATATATACAGCACCAGAACTAAGCTCAGTACATATATACAGTACCAGAACAAAGCTCATTACATAAATACAGCACCAGCACAAATACAGCTCAATTTCGTGCATCCCCTGACGTATAGGTTTGTACGACGTAAAACTACAGCTCCCAGCATGGCCCGAACAATGGTAAGGATATGCTGGAAGTTGCTGTTTCACAAAAAAAATAAAATCATACCACCCATCATCTTGCTGAAGATCATACAGTGACTACAATACTGATTAGAGGCAGAATAAACATTTATATTAAGTGACTCACCGGTGATGATCTCAGATTCTAGTTGTTCTTTTTCTCGTTTCTTCTCCATCCGGTCCAGACCTCTATGATGACTTCTCTCGGCCACGGCCCATTTCTGCAGAGTTTACCGCTCAGATGTGTTCAGCTACTCACTTTTCAAACATCCTGCACCTATAAACGAAGATAAAATTCTCATGGTGACACACACTGTGCCCATAAATATAATAGTTCCATACACTTCACCTCTAATTATAATAGCACCATACACTGTGTCCCCGATTATAATAGCACCATAAACTGTGTCCCTGATTATAATAGCACCATACACTGTGTCACACACACACACACACACACACACACACACACACAGTGCTCGCTGTAGATTGTGACCCCCATAGAGCCTCGTGTAGATAGTGCCCCACATATAGAACCCTTATAGATAGATCCCCCCTGTATATGGTGTCCCACATATAGCCCTCCTGTAGATAGTGACCCACGTAGAGCCTCCCTTGTAGATTGTGCCCCACATATAGCCCCCCTGTATATGGTGCCCCACATATAGCCCCCCTTCTAGATAGTGTCCCACATATAGCCTCCCCTATAGATAGTGTCCCACATATAGCCTCCCCTGTAGATAGTGTCCCACATATAGCCTCCCCTGTAGATAGTGCCCCACATATAGCCCACCTGTATATGGTGTCCCACATATAGCCCCCTGTATATGGTGTCCCACATATAGCCCCCCTGTAGATAGTGACCTACATATAGCCTCCCCTGTAGATTGTGCCCCACATATAACCCCCCTTCTAGATAGTGTCCCACATATAGCCTCCCCTATAGATAGTGTCCCACATATAGCCTCCCCTGTAGATAGTGTCCCACATATAGGCTCCCCTGTAGATAGTGCCCCACATATAGCCCACCTGTATATGGTGTCCCACATATAGCCCCCTGTATATGGTGTCCCACATATAGCCCCCCTGTAGATAGTGACCTACATATAGCCTCCCCTGTAGATTGTGCCCCACATATAACCTCCCCTGTAGATATTGCCCCACATAGTCTCCCCTGTAGATAGTGTCCCACATATAGCCTCCCGTGTAGATTGTGCCCCACATATAGCTCCCGTGTAGATTGTGCCCCACATATAGCTCCCCTGTATATAGTATCCCACATATAGCCCTCCTGTAGACTGTGCCCCACACCGCCAATCAGCGCCTTTCAACAACGGAAGCAGTGCGATGACGTCATCGCGCCGCTAGCATCGTTGAGAGGCGATTATTGGCTGGGCATGTCATTCTACCCTGCCAATCAGCCTTATTGTAAGGCAGGTACAATTAGTGCAGGAGGGGGTGGTGGCGGCAGAAGCAGAAGGCCGCTGACACTGATTGTTTGGGCGGCCAGCAAGCGGCCCACTGTTCACCGGCCCATCTGGCATTTGCCAGAACTGCAAGATGGCCAGTCGGGCCCTGGAATACAGTCACGCACATGGTTATATTATTGCTCTATACATGAGCCATATGTATAGTGCTAAGGATTAGCTTCCATCCCAGGAAATCAAGAAAGCCTTTCCCAAAGGCTTTCCTGATCTTACAGGATGAGATCTGATCCCGTCTTAATACACCAAACCATAATACAGCTGTGTGCAATAGCAGTAATGCATGTATATCCAGTAGTTAGATGGTTATTGTCAGTTTAATGGTGTTATAGCACATTTTATAAGTACAGTTATTTCTTTTTTTAGATTCAAATGCTCACACTGTCTGCGATTGTGGAACTCAGCACAGGTACACATCCTGTTTTTGATAAGATGGGACAGAGTATCTAGACATGGCACAGTGAAAATGAAGATCTTCAGGCAAGGATGTAGACGGTGTAACAGTTCTATTTTAGAAAAGCCTGAAATCACCGAAGAGAACGTTAAACGGGTCATCAGCAATCTGGTCAGCAAAATCCAAAACATGGTCTATGGACAGAACAATACAAACCCACCATTAAAGCCTGTGGTTTACAGTGATGACTTGGATGGTCCTCATGAAAAGGAACACTGCGAAGCTTGTAAGAAGCAAGTGTGTACAAGGAATGCTGAAAAAACAATGGTTGTCAAGCCCCAACCAATAAAATTCCAACCATGGAGAAGTTCAGGAGTTCAACAAGATAAAGATATTTCCTGGGATAAATACACTCATGTACCTTCCCGTCCAACTACAGAAGTTCACCAGTCACCAGAAGAGAATGGTGTAATATTGTTGTTAATTTTTTTCTTTATCATTGCTATGCTGTTATTCGGTGCCACAAAACAATAGCTGGAAAATGTGTAATCAACAATACCCCCTAGCTGCCACCATACAGTATAATCCCCCATACAGATGTAGCCGTCTTTACCTTGACTTTTAACGCATTAAATAAACAATGGCTAGATCTCTTATCTTGACTTTTTCAATGACTTTTCAATGGCATTTGTTGTGTGATATCACGCTGCAGCAAGTTATCAGAGTCAAGTTAAAGATGGCTACATCTGTAGATGCACCCATACAGTTTAAATCCAACATAGATTCCCCCATACAGTATAATGCCCACACAGATGCCCCATACAGTATAATGCGCAAAAAAATCCCCCTTACAGCATAATACCCAATAGCTGCCCCATGCAGCATAATGCCCACATAGCTGCCCCATACAGTATAATGCTCCCATACAGTATAATTCCCCCATAGCTGCCCCATACATTATAATGCCCCATAGCTGCCCCATACATTATAATGCCCCATAGCTGCCCCATATAGCTTAATGCCCCCAAAGCTGCCCCATACAGCATAATGCCCCTATAGCTACCCCGATACAGTATAATGGTCTCTAGATGTCCTTATACAATATAACGTCCCCTTAGCTGTCCCTAGTTTTAGTACCCTTATAGATAGTGCCGCAGTGCCCATGTTGATAGTGCCCATGTAGATAGCTCCACAGTGTCCCCTGTAGATAGTGTCCCTATATAGTGCCAGAGTGTCCATGTAGATAGTGCCACACACCCCTTGAAGATAGCGCCACCCTCCCTGTAGATAGCACTACCCCCTGTAGATAGCGCCATTGGGACCCTCTAGGAGTGGAATCCCCAGCCAGAGCATAGGCCAGGGATTCCGCTCCTAGAGGGAAGCCCTAATGTCAATGTCGATATATGGACAGTGACGTCAGTGGCTACTCTTTGAGCGGATGGTTCCCTGCTTCAGAATTCGGTTCAACTGTATCTGCCCAGTATGGTCGTAAGCATGAGGCTATACATAGAACAAAACCAATCACTGCAGTTGTGATGTGGATTGCTGTTAATGGTCAGTTAATGTGACTGATCATTAACTTGTCCTTGACAGTTTAAGGGCTCATGCACATGACAGATCTAAGTGCATGGAGTATTTACCACAGTACACAGAGGCTGTACTTCTCCTTAGTAAGGAGCTGCATGTCCTCTGTGTGCTGCCATACAGACTGCATTGGGTGCCGTACATATAAGAATACCTTTTGCATCTGATGGAGCATTCTTCTGTATGAAAGCAGAGGCAGACTGGTGTACAATAGAGGCCCCATGCACTATAGCAGTACTAATATAGCTCTGTACAAAATGGAGCTGTAATATGGTCATGTGCATGTCTTATATACAAAAATATTTGTTTAAAAAAACAAAAACTATAGGTCTCAAAGGCTTTTTATTCCACAAGAGAGGTATTCAATGTTACAGACTCAAAAGCAAAGTAAAGATAGTATTCATAATCTGTACGTGTCCTCGTTTCATCAACTCTACTTTTCCTTTTTTATTATTATTGGTAGTGCAGACATATGTAATATATAATATAATTAAACATATATGCACATATAAGTCATGTATAATTGCTATCATGCTCATTAAAACAGGAGTATCATCAAAAGCCACCCCCCCCCCCCAAAAGTGAAGAAATCTGTCCCACAATGTTTATTTGTAAAGTTTGCTTGTCAGAACTTCTCCATTGGCAACTAAATTTTGAGCCGATTTATGAAGATATGTCAGGTAATCAACAGTAGCTTCAATATTACTGTATTCTTTTAAAAACTGTTTTAATAATAATTATATGTAATTATACTTTTATTATTCACTTCAAATTTATCTTGGCTTTGCTTGAAGGAAAATCCATAAAAATGTTATTAAGTTGATTGAATATTAGTTATAAAGGTTGTATTTTTGTATACAAATTTGATTTAGTTATGCATTGGAAACTCATTTTCCCTGCCTTATGCCACCTCTTAGTTGGCTTTGTGCTAAAATGTTGACACACCTGGGCACATTTTAAACTATGCTCCCTTTTCACTAATCTATGTCCTCTTTTCTAGACACTTCAAAAAGGTCTAGTGAGGAGCAAATAGTGTCTAAAACACAAATCTGGCGCAAGGCATGTACGCTAGTTTTTTGTCGCAAATTGAGACAGAATTCTGGCGCATTTAGTTAAGAAAATCTCCCCCAACATTATCTGACCTTCTGGCATAGTGGTATAGAATTAGGTAATGCACTTGCATGGCTTAGTCACTAATCCGAAAAGTAGGTAATTCCGGTATCTTTGAAGGGTGGTACATTAAACCTCTCCTAACCGCCCACCGTAAATATACTTCAGCAGGGAAGGGTACAGTTTTCCCTGCCTCTTAATAATAGCAAATTGCGCTAAAAAGAATGTTACTAATAGGCAATTCGGGATGTCACTGTGATAGACCAGTCCTCGTAGTGTGACAGAGAACTAAAATAATAAGTTCTCTGTTATTAACAGCAGCCCTGAACAAAGCAGCATTTTCTGCACTTTGGCCATTAGTATGGTGCCCCACAACATTATTAATGATGTCATATGTTCCTGGAATGGAGGGAGGAGTGCAGTAACCGATCTGTGTCTTCCTAGAAAACCTCTGTTCTATTACAAAAGGTCTGTATATAGGTAAATTCTGAGGATACACAAAGCCTGCAAAATAATTAAGGCGGTGCAGGCGGCCACCAAGGGAGTCATTTATGGATACACACACACACACACACACACACACACACACACACACACACACACACACACACACACACACACACACTTCATTGCACAGGGTGAAATCTGCAGCAAATTCACAACAAAATTCACATGTAAAACATGCTGCTTTTGTGGTCGGATTCGCTGCAAACAAATCTGTGTCATAAAATGTTGGCACGTGTGAATCCACAATAAAATTCTCTGCAGACAGGTGTCTTGCACAAAACTAGACTAGGGTTCTTTGCTTCAAGGTGCTGAAGTGATGCCAGATATTAGATAAAGTACACACATTTCGCATCACTATACATGGGAAAATTGAGAGGTCTTTTTTTGGCACAAATCTTATCGGTTGAAAATAAATACTTTTGAAATAAAAAATAAATTGTCTTTACATTAAAGTTAAAAAAACAGTGTTGTGTGTACTATATTACGTTGTGTCTGTGTATTGATTAAGGAAAATTAATATTTAATAGCGGTTTTCCTCTGTGCTAGATAAATGGTTAACTTTTTGTTATATCTTTTAACGCTAAGTTAAGATATCTCACCATTATTAATAAATCTCCCCTATTGTATTTGACTTTTTAGAATTGTTGGCATTTCACGGCTCCTGTTTGTATGGAGCATCTATTGCAGTCTATGGGACCATACTGTAAACTCTACAATATGGTGCCATATGGATCCCACATGGGGGAAAGTTATAAACATTTCCACGCCAGTTACATAGTTACATAGATAGTACGGCTGAAAAAAGACACATGTCCATCAAGTTCAACCAAGGGACGGGAAAAGGGAAGGGAAAAATCTCTACACATAGGAGCTAATACTTTTTTGTTCTAGGAAATTATCTAAGCCTTTTTTAAAGCCATCTACTGTCCCTGCTGTGACCAGCTCCTGCGGTAGGCTATTCCATAGATTCACAGTAAAGAAGGCTTGTCACCTCTGCAGGATGAACCTTTTTTTTCTCCAGACGGAGGGAGTGCCCCCTTGTTTTTTGAGTGGGTTTTACATGTATCAGGATTTCACCATATGTTTTGTATGTGCCATTCATATATTTATATAAATTAATCATGTCCCCCCTTAGTCGTCTTTTTTCAAGGCTAAATAGGTTTCATTCTTTTAATCTTTCCTCATAACTTAGATTCTCCATGCACCTTATTAGCTTTGCTGCTCTTCTTTGTATTTTTTCCAACTCCAGCACATCCTTTCTATGAACTGGAGCCCAGAACTGAACTGCATATTCTAGATGAGGCCTCACTAATGCTTTGTAAAGTGGCAATATTACATCCCTGTCCCGCGAGTCCATGCCTCTTTTAAAACACCACAATATCTTGCTGCCCTTTGAAACAGCTGATTGACACTGCATGCTGTTATTTAGTTTATGATTTACAAGTACACCCAGATCCTTCTCAACAAGTGACTCCCCCAGTGTAGCTCCCCCTTGGACATACATATGATGCATGCAGGTTGTTGGTACCCAGATGCATAACTTTACATTTATCTACATTAAACTTCATCTGCCAAGTGGACGCCCAAACACTTAGTTTATTTAAATTGCTTGCAATTCACGAACATCTTCCATAGACTGAACAATATTACATAGCTTGGTGTCATCTGCAAAAATAGAAATAGTGCTATTAAGCCCATCCTCTATATCATTAATAAATAAGTTGAATAATAGAGGTCCCAACACGAAACCCTGGGGTACACTACTTATAACCGGGGACCATTTAAAGTAGGAATCATTTATCACAACTCTCTGGATACGGTCCTTGAGCCAATTCTCAATCCAATTACAAACTATATTTTCTAAACCTATAGTCCTTAATTTACCCATTAGACGTCTATGAGGGACAGTGTCAGATTCCTTTGCAAAGTCCAAAAACACTATAGCCACAGCGGCCCCTCTCTCTAGGCTTCTGCTTACATATTCATAAAAACAAATCAGGTTAGTTTGACAACTTCTGTCCTTAGTAAAACCGTGCTGGCTGTCACTTATAATACTATTTTTAGTCACATAATCCTGTATATAGTCCCTCAATAGCCCCTCAAACATTTTCCCCACGATGAATGTTAAGCTTACTGGTCTATAATTACTCGGGGAAGATCTAGAGCCCTTTTAGAAAATAGGCACCACATTTGCCCTGCGCCAGTCCCTTGGCACTATACCAGTCACTAGAGAATCTCTGAATATTATGAAAAGGGGGACAGAAATAACTGAACTAAGCTCTTTAAGAATTCTAGGGTGTATCCCATCTGGTCCTGGGGCCTTGTGCACATTTATTTTATTTTATTTAGCTTGGACCATATCTACATTCATCCAATTCAGTATATCAACTGATATATTAACAGCACTGACACCAGCTACATCAGCTGCTCTTTCTTCTGTTGTATATACAGAGCTAAAGAACCCATTTCATAACTCTTCTCTTGATCCCCTGTGACCAACTCCCCATTACCACTATCTAGGTGTCCTACATGTTCAGACCTAGGGTTTTTTGCATTTATATACTTGAAGAATTTTTGGGGATTTGTTTTACTATCCTTGGCCCCCTGCCTTTCATTTTGTATTTTTGCTGATTTTATTACATTTTTA
The DNA here is from genome assembly GCF_050947455.1 of Rhinoderma darwinii. Classification (NCBI taxonomy): domain Eukaryota; kingdom Metazoa; phylum Chordata; class Amphibia; order Anura; family Rhinodermatidae; genus Rhinoderma; species Rhinoderma darwinii. Next base: position 163,989,294 of record NC_134690.1, on the reverse strand, counting down.
CAGATTTTATTAAGCTCTTTATATTTTGCAAAGGCTACAGATGTACCCTCAGATTTGTATTTTTTAAATGCCCTTTTTTTTGTCATGTATTGCCTTTTTTAGAGAAGGTGTAAGCCATGTGGGATTTAATTTTAGTCGTTTATACTTGTTACCTATAGGAATAAATTTTGCACTATAATTACCCAAAGTAGATTTGAAAATCTCCCATTTATCATTTGTACCATTATTTGACATTAGTTCTTCCCAGTCTATATCCTGAATTGCAGCCCTCATCCTGGGGAAATTGGCTTTCTTAAAATTAAATGTGTTTGCCCTCCCAGCCTGTGTTTGTTTTTTACAGTATAGGTAAAATGTAACTGTATTGTGATCACTGTTACCAAGGTTTTCACGAGCATTCACATTCCCAACAAGATCTGCATTATTATAAATGACCAGATCCAACAGAGCTTCGCCTCTAGTCGGGTCTTCCACAAACTGACCCACACAATTTTCCTGCAACAGGTTGAGGAAATGTCTCCCCTTTGCAGTTGAAGCCGAACCATGACACCAATTAATATCCCGGTAATTAAAATTTCCCATTATTACTACAGTACCCGCCTGTGCAGCCCGCTCCATCTGTTTATATAGCTGACCTTCCATCTCCTCAGTTATATTGGGGGTCTATAGATTACACCAAAAGTAATTTTTTCAGTGATTACCTCCCTTTCTAGTTCCACCCACAAGGTTTCAACCTTCATAGTCTTCACCCACTATTGTCTCTTTCACACTCGCCTTCATATCGCTTCACACATACATACAGACATACACCACCACCTTTCCTATTTGCCCTGTCTTTCCTAAACAGTGTAAAACCCTAGCCATGTTTCAGCAACACCCACTATATCTATATTTTCTTCCAGTATCAAGGCCTCCAGCTCCCCCATTTTGCTTGCTAGACTTCTGGCATTTGTGAACATACACGTTTATTATCAGAAATGTGATTATTTGACATTTGGGCGTTTCTATTTACACTGCTGTTTTGTAACAAAAGAATCTCCTTATCCTATTGTCTAGTCCTCTCCCCACAGTCTGTTTCTCCCCCCACCAATAAAGTCTGACCCCTCTCTAACCTGACTACCCTTTTATTTTCTACATTGACCTCCCTCCTCAGTTATCTGATGTAAACTCCTCAACAATGAAATTGTAACATCAAGGAGGAAAAGTTTTGGAATTGTGGAAATCACAGGATCGATAGATATGTTAATGATATGCAAATGATAAAAAAACAGAAACAAAATATTCTGAACAGCTTGATTTATTCAGTATCGAGTATGAGCTCCACGCGCAGAAATACATGCACTTACACGCCTTCACATGCTATCAATGAGGTTATTAATGGTTGTCTGAGGAATGTTGTGCTACGCTGAATGCACTTGGGCACACAATTCATCAAGATTGGCTGCTGGCAGCTTCCTTTGCAATTGCCGACCAATGACGTCCCAGATGTGCTTGACGGGAGACAAGTCCATAGATACTGCAGGTCATGATACGTTTAGGCCACACAGGCAGCTCACAGTAGCACGAGCAACATGCGGCCTGGCGTTCTCCGGTTGAAAAACGGTTTCTAGGACACTTTGGAGAAATGACCATACCACTGGTTTCATGACCAAATTAATGAAACGCTGAGCTGTTAGTTTTCCTGAAATAAAGACTAGAGGGGTCCGCCTACAGTACATCGTGCCACCCCACACCATGTTCCCGGGAATAGGATTGGTGTGACGTTCCCTTGTGAAGGCCTTTTCATGGCGTTGCCCACGTGGTTTCCAGACCAATCTCCAGCTATCTTTGCATCAGAGACAAAAGCAGGACTCATCGCTGAAAAGGATAGACCTCCATTCCAGCCTCCATTGCTGTCCTGCTGTGCATCATGATAGCTTTTGAGTGAGGTGGCGTATGGTCAATGGAACACCTGTAGCTGGACATCTGGCTTGTAGCCCAATGTCGTGCAAACGCCTTCTGATTGTTTGTGTCGATACTGGTTGCCACCCTAGGCTTGGGATGTGACATACAATTTATTTTGCAGTACAGAATGGATCACTACGCGCCATTCTTCTAATCAGATGATCTGTCCGTGCAGAGGTTCGCCTCCGCACACCTCTTGCTGTCCTTCCAATGCGTTGTTGTTCTCCCAATCTCCAGGGCATTCAACTTTGAACAGTGCTGACATCTCAACCAAGGCGCGTAGCGATCTGACGGAGTGATAAACCAAGGTCTCTCAGTTCAAGGGTTCTGTCCCTCTCAGTTTGCGACAAGTGGCGATAACTGGCACGTCGACAAACAGGAGGCATTGCACAATTATCTCACAGTCATCTCACACTACTCGATCTGATTTTTGAGGTTTCATGTGGCTAAAAAACTTTGCTTTTAATCTGGCTTTTATGTCTCTCCCACATGCCACAGATTGAAGCTAGGGGCTGGAAAATTTGATAATGTGCAGATCTTACCGACACCTGGCTGCTCCTTCCTCGATTTGCATAACCTTACAGCTTGCCATTCTTGGTGTTGCAATTTCAACATTGAGGAGTGTATATACACAATGAAACTAATGATATCACCCATCATCTCGCTGCAGATCATACAAATGACTACAGTATTCATATAACGCAGTCAGAAGAAGAATGAAAAATGACGTTTAGTGACTCACAGGGTGACGTCTTCTCTGACTGCAGTAGTTCTCTTTCTTTTTTTCCTCCATTTGCCCCAGACCTCCATGATGACTTCTTCCAGGTACACCGTGCCTCTTAAGAGTTTGTTGCCCAGATGTCTTTGACTCCTCACTTTTGCAGCACACCGGGACCGCTATACCAACACAAACTTTTCATACTGCCCCACACTGCGCACCTGAATACAATAGCACCATACACTGTGCCCTGAATACAATTGTCAGCAAGAAAAGGTGTCAGTGGTAGAAGCCATTGAATTCACTTTACCGGACACCTGCAGTCCTCACTCTGCTCCTATCTACATACAGTTCAGCCATGTATTATAGCAGAACACGCACAGGGAAAGACCTTTTTTCGGGTTTTAAAATAGAATAAACTTACTCACGATGCAAGTCGTTCGTTTGGACACGATTAGGTCCTTTTTATTCTCTTCTTTGTTTTTTTGTTTTTGCTGAAGCCAGGAATGCTAAGTTTGCCTTCTCATGCCTCCTCACCTCGCTGCGACGTTTCTGAAGACCCCGTCCCCATGTGCACAGGTGAGATCTAAGAGGCTTAAATAGTAAAGAGGTCACATGTTATCAGACATGTGTTGGGCTTTTTAAAAAAAAATATTTCAAAGTTACATAATATACGCATGAGTTAACTCATAGCTAGTTTAAGCTAGAAATACAGATCTAATACCTGTATAAACAGTATAAAAATCGGTTAAACGTCTTATGCTCACAGGAACACTTTAAAGAGGCTCTGTCACCAGATTTTGCAACCCCTATCTGCTATTGCAGCAGATAGGCGCTGCAATGTAGATTACAGTAACGTTTTTATTTTTTAAAAACGAGCATTTTTGGCCAAGTTATGACCATTTTCGTATTTATGCAAATGAGGCTTGCAAAAGTACAACTGGGCGTGTTGAAAAGTAAAAGTACAACTGGGCGTGTATTATGTGCGTACATCGGGGTGTGTTTACTACTTTTACTAGCTGGGCGTTGTGTATAGAAGTGTCATCCACTTCTCTTCACAACGCCCAGCTTCTGGCAGTGCAGCACTGTGACGTCACTCACAGGTCCTGCATCGTGTCGGCACCAGAGGCTACAGATGATTCTGCAGCAGCATCGGCGTTTGCAGGTAAGTCGATGTAGCTACTTACCTGCAAATGCTGATGCTGCTGCAGAATCAAGTGTAGCCTCTGGTGCCGACACGATGCAGGACCTGTGAGTGACGTCACAGTGCTGCACTGCCAGAAGCTGGGCGTTGTGAAGAGAAGTGGATGACACTTCTATACACAACGCCCAGCTAGTAAAAGTAGTAAACACACCCCGATGTACGCACATAATACACGCCCAGTTGTACTTTTACTTTTCAACACGCCCAGTTGTACTTTTGCAAGCCTCATTTGCATAAATACGAAAATGGTCATAACTTGGCCAAAAATGCTCGTTTTTTAAAAATAAAAACGTTACTGTAATCTACATTGCAGCGCCTATCTGCTGCATTAGCAGATAGGGGCTGCAAAATCTGGTGACAGAGCCTCTTTAAAATTGCAGGCTTAATTTAACCCTTTTGGTTCAAAAGTTTTAAGTTTAGTAATCCAAAACACTTCCTTTTTAACAATTCTCACCTATTGTCTTTCTCATTATCTTTTTCCTCCAACTGCTCCAGTATTTGCTGTCACGGAGCGGGTAGTGGACCCACTAGGCCGTACCGCCGTAGCGGGGAGGCAGCTGGCCAAACAACAGGAAACCCCAGAATTACAATGTCCCGCACAAGGGTACCTGGATAGTCCAGACGGTGGCCGAAGCTCTGGCACAGATGGAGATGGATGCAGCAGACAGCGCCAAACGTGGCGGATGACACAGGAGCCGCAAGTTGCACCAGACGTGGCGGATTCCTCCGGACGTGGCAGATGACACAGAACGTGGCGGATTCCTCCGGACGTGGCAGATTACACAGAACGTGGCGGATTCCTCCGGACGTGGCAGATGACACAGGACGTGGCACAACTTGATACTAAGGAACAGCACAGGAAACAGGAACGGGGAACAAGGCACGGGTCACAGCAGGTACGGGAAACACTAAGGGACCATTTGCAAGACAGACTGGGAAAACTAACAACGCTCAGGCAAGGATTAGAAGGCCAGGGGCCTTCTTATAGACCATGAAATCGTGACAGTTGATGATGACGACTTCCTCCTATTTGCGCGCGCTGGCCCTTTAAGGCCGGGCACGAGCATGCGCGCGCTCCCTACGGGACACAGCCGAACTGAGTGGAAGTGAGCGCTGGCGTCTCCTAGGAAGGAGATGGGGACCAGCGCTCACAGATCCATGGCTGCGGGCGTCGGGAGGTGAGTAAACCCGACGGCCCGCGGCCATGGACGCTACAGTATCCCCCCTCTTACACCCCCTCTTCTTAGGGCCAGAGCGAGAGAGGAACTTTTTAATAAGAGCAGGAGCGCTGAGGTTCTCCTCAGGACCAAACCCTCTCCAGTCCACCAAATAGAAAGTCCTTCCTCCTACCCTTTTGCAGTCCAGGATCTCTTTTACCTCGAATACGTCAGAAGGACCGCTGGGAGCAACTGTGGAACTAGAAGTCTTGCTCTAGCGGTTCAGGACCACTGGTTTCAGGAGGGACACATGGAAGGAGTTAGGGATTCTGAGGGTAGGAGGCAGCCGCAGCTTATAGGAGACAGGGTTGATTTGTTGCAGGATCTCGAAAGGACCAAGGAACCTGGGAGCAAACTTGTATGAAGGCACCCTCAAGCGAATGTTCTGAGAGGACACCCAGACTTTAGTCCCCGGAAGATACTGAGGCGGCTCTCTTCTCCTAGTATCTGCCTTTCGCTTCATGCGATCTACCGCCAGCAAAATAGATGACCGGGTCTGTTGCCAGATTTGCAGGAAGTCCCCATATGCAGAGTCAGCAGCGGGTACCTGAGATGAAGTCGACACAGGAAGAGGGACTCTGGGATGTTGACTGTACACGATGTGAAACGGAGTGGAAGTGGTGGACTCATTTGTGTGGTTGTTGTATGAAAACTCGGCCCATGGAAGAAGCTGTACCCAGTTATCGTGCTGTGAAGAGATGAAGTGGCGGAGATAATTTTCCATGATCTGGTTGATCCTTTCGACTTGCCCATTGGACTGGGGGTGATAGGCTGAGGAAAAGTCCAAACTCACATCCAGGAGTTTACAGAGGGCTCTCCAGAACTTAGAGGTAAACTGAACACCCCGATCTGACACGATGTGTAGAGGCAAGCCATGTAAGCGAAAGACGTGAAGAATGAAGAGACTCGCCAGACGAGGAGCAGAAGGTAGGCCGGTCAGCGGGATAAAATTAGCCATCTTAGAGAACCGGTCCACCACCACCCAGACAGTGTTGCATCCTGCTGAGGGGGGAAGGTCAGTGTCAAAGTCCATCGCAATGTGCTTCCAAGAGGCACTGGGTACAGGCAGAGGTTGAAGCAGGCCGGCAGGCTTGGAGTGAGTCACTTTGTTAGAGGCACACACCGTGCAAGAAGAGACAAAGTCCAGAACATCCTTCGGCAGCGTGAGCCTCCAGAAGTGACGAGCAATCAGTTCTCGGGTTTTACGGACACCAGCGTGCCCAGCCAGTTTAGAACTGTGTCCCCAGCGGAGAATTCTTCTCCTGTTTGCCAACCGAACAAAAGTCCTCCCAGGAGGGATGTCTCTAACCTGCAGAGGATTAGCAGAGACAATGCAGGACGGGTCTATGATAGTCTGAAGGGACTCCACAGTGTCTTCCATCTCAAATAATCTGGACAGGGCATCGGCCCTCACATTCTTGTCCGCGGGACGGTAGTGGAGCAAAAACTGAAAACGGGTGAAGAACAGCGACCACCTGGCTTGACGGGGATTCAGTTGTTGTGCAGACTGAAGGTAGGTAAGGTTCTTGTGGTCGGTGAAGATCAGGATGGGGTGAGCAGCGCCCTCCAGAAGATGTCTCCACTCCTCCAGGGCCAATTTGATGGCCAGTATGTAAAGGATCTGCCAGGCACAGCTTCGGGGTTAACGCCCATAGATAATCAGTCTGCCCCTGCTTCTATGTCTGTGAGACTGACTCCATCTTCCACCACTCAGGGTGGCAGGCTTAGGAGTGGGAGAACCTATCACAGCCTGGCCAGACGGAGCTAGCTCCCGCCCTCTGTCTATTTATACCTGCCTTTCCTGTTCCTCCTTTGCTTGTGATTCTTCTCGTGTGGTTTCCTGGCCCTGCTGCAGCTTCTTGTACCATTGTCCTTGCTTCATATTGACCCCGTCTTGCTGACTACTCTCCTGCTCTGCGTTTGGTACCTCGTACACTCCTGGTTTGACTCGGCTTGTTTACTACTCTTCTGCTCTGCGTTTGGCACCTCGTACTCTCCTGGTTTGACTCGGCTTGTTCACTTCTCTTGTTGCTCACGGTGTTGCCGTGGGCAACTGCCCCTTTCTCCCCCTAGCTCTGTGTACCCTTGTCTGTCGTGCACTTATTGAGCGTAGGGACCGTCGCCCAGTTGTACCCCGTCGCCTAGGGCGGGTCATTGCAAGTAGGCAGGGACTGAGTGGTGGGTAGATTAGGGCTCACTTGTCTGTCTCCCCACCCCCATCATTACATAATCACAAGCTCATACCTAGTCTACCCTGGTCCCTGACACCACTATGGACCCCCTTGAGACCCTGGCTCAGCAAATGCAGCATCTCTCCCTACAGGTCCAGGCCCTGGCTCAGAGGGTCAACCAGCCTGATGCTACCATGGTAGTCCCCCTCACCTCATCTCTAGAACCCCACCTCAAGTTGCCCGACCAGTTCTCAGGGGACCGGAAGACTTTTCTCTCCTTTCGGGAGAGTTGTAGGCTCTATTTTCGTTTAAAGCCCCACTCCTCAGGTTCTGAGAGCCAGCGGGTGGGTATAATTATGTCCCGGCTCCAGGAAGGGCACGAAGAATGGGCCTTCTCCTTGGCTCCTGACGCCCCTGAACTTTCCTCCGTTGATCTTTTCTTTTCTGCTCTCGGACTCATCTATGACGAGACTGACAAGACTGCTTTTGCCGAGAGTCAGCTGGTGACCTTACGTCAGGGTGAGAGACCTGTTGAGGAGTATTGCTCTGACTTTAGGAAGTGGTGCGTAGCTTCTCGGTGGAATGACCCTGCCTTAAGGTGCCAGTTTAGGTTGGGTCTGTCGAACGCCCTGAAAGATCTGCTAGTTAGTTATCCCTCTTCAGACTCCCTAGACCAGGTTATGGCTTTAGCGGTACGACTTGACCGACGTCTCAGGGAACGACGACTTGAACGTCTTGATGTTTTCTCCTCTGACTCCCCCATGATGCCTCCCGAGGTTCCGTTGCTTCGTTCCTCCCCGGAAGACTTGGAGGTACCTATGCAACTCGGGGCCTCCCCCCAACAACGTAGAGATTTCCGCAGGAAGAATGGTCTCTGCTTTTACTGTGGGGATGACAAGCATCAAGTGAACAACTGTCCTAAGCGTAAGAATGCAGCCGGAGAACTTCCGCGCCTAAGTGATCATAGGGGAGGTCACTTGGGCGCACAGGTATTTCCCGTAAATATGAAACGTAATAAAATCTTGCTTCCCTTTCAGGTCTCTTTTGGTGGTAGGTCTGCTACCGGCAGTGCCTTCGTGGATTCAGGGTCTTCTGCTAATATCATGTCTGTGGAATTTGCTATGTCTCTAGCTATGTCTTTGATTGATTTGCCTAAACCTGTGCCGGTAGTGGGTATCGACTCCACTCCTCTTGCTAATGGTTATTTTACACAGCATACGCATGTTTTTGAACTCCTTGTTGGCTCCATGCATTTGGAGCAGTGCTCTGTACTGTTAATGCAGGGATTATAGTCCGATTTGGTTTTAGGCCTTCCCTGGTTGCAGTTGCATAATCCCACGTTTGACTGGAATTCTGGGGACCTTACCAAGTGGGGTAATGAATTCTTGACGTCATGTTTTTCTGTTAATTCTATTTCTCCCCCTGAGGTGGTGAACACGCTACCTGAGTATGTTCAGGACTTCGCCGATGTTTTCTCTAAGGAGGCCTCCGAAGTGTTACCTCCTCATAGAGAATATGATTGCGCAATCAATTTGGTACCAGGAGCTAAGCTCCCTAAGGGTAGGATATTTAATCTCTCTCGTCCCGAACGTGAAGCCATGAGAGAGTATATCCAGGAATGCCTGGCCAAGGGTTACATTCTCCCCTCTACTTCTCCAGTAGGTGCTGGCTTCTTCTTCGTAGGGAAGAAGGATGGTGGTCTTAGGCCATGCATTGACTACCGAAGCTTGAATAAGGTCACTGTAAGGAACCAGTATCCCCTTCCTCTGATTCCTGATCTCTTTAATCAGGTTCAGGGGGCTCAATGGTTCTCTAAGTTTGATCTACGGGGGGCGTATAACCTTATCCGCATCAAAGAGGGGGATGAGTGGAAGACTGCGTTTAACACGCCCGAAGGTCATTTCGAATACCTCGTCATGCCCTTTGGGTTGTGTAATGCTCCCGCGGTCTTCCAGAATTTCATAAATGAGATTTTAAGAGACTACCTGGGGTTATTTCTTGTAGTGTACCTTGATGACATACTTGTGTTTTCCAAGGACTGGTCCTCCCACATTGAGAATGTCAGGAAGGTGCTCCAGGTCCTTCGAGAAAACAAACTGTTTGCAAAGACCAAAAAATGTGTGTTTGAGGTGCAGGAGATACCATTTTTGGGCCAAATCCTCACTCCGCTAAGCTAAGCCTCTTACGGATCTCACTCGCAAAGGTGCTGATCTCCTCCACTGGCCTCCTGAGGCTGTTCAGGCTTTTGAGGTCCTTAAGAAGTGCTTTATCTCGGCCCCGGTGCTGGTTCAGCCCAACCAAATGGAGCCATTTATCGTGGAGGTTGACGCGTCCGAGGTGGGAGTGGGGGCTGTCTTGTCCCAGGGTACCAGGTCCCTCACCCATCTCCGTCCCTGTGCCTACTTCTCCAGGAAGTTTTCACCCACTGAGAGTAACTATGATATTGGCAACTGCGAACTCTTAGCCATTAAATGGGCATTTGAAGAATGGCGCCACTTCCTGGAGGGGGCTAGGCACCAGGTAACGGTCCTTACCGACCACAAGAATCTGGTTTTCCTAGAATCTGCCCGGAGGCTAAACCCGAGACAAGCTCGTTGGGCGTTATTTTTTTACCATATTCAACTTTGTGGTTACCTATAGGGCTGGGTCTAAAAATGTTAAGGCTGATGCACTGTCACGTAGCTTCATGGCCAGCCCTCTTTCGGAGGAAGATCCTGCTTGTATTTTGCCTCCAGGTATAATCATTTCCGCTATTGATTCTGATTTAGTCTCTGAAATTGCGGCTGATCAAGGTTCAGCTCCCGGGAGCCTTCCTGAGAACAAGCTGTTTGTTCCCCTGCAAGGGGTACTTAGGGAAAATCATGACTCTGCACTATCTGGCCATCCAGGCATCCTGGGTACCAAGCACCTCATTGCCATAAACTATTGGTGGCCTGGGTTGCCTAAAGACGTTAAGGCCTACGTCGCCGCTTGTGAAGTTTGTGCTAGGTCCAAGACTCCCAGGTCCCGACCAGCGGGCTTACTATGTTCTTTGCCCATTCCCCAGAGACCTTGGACCCATATCTCCATGGATTTTATCACCGATTTGCCTCCATCTCAAGGCAAGTCGTGGTGTGGGTTGTAGTAGACCGCTTATGTAAGATGTGCCACTTTGTGCCCCTCAAAAAACTACCCAATGCTAAGACGTTAGCTACCTTGTTTGTCAAACACATCCTGCGTCTCCATGGGGTCCCTGTCAATATTGTTTCTGATAGAGGGGTACAATTTGTTTCATTGTTTTGGAGAGCCTTCTGTAAAAAGTTGGAGATTGATCTGTCCTTGTCCTCTGCCTTCCATCCTGAAACTAATGGCCAAACTTAGAGGACTAATCAGTCTCTAGAACAATATTTAAGGTGTTTTATCTCTGACTGTCAATATGATTGGGTCTCATTCATTCCCCTCGCCGAATTTTCCATTAATAACCGGGTCAGTAACTCGTCAGGGGTCTCCCCCTTTTTCTGTAATTTTGGGTTTAATCCACGGTTCTCTTCCGTTTCACCTGGTAGTTCCAACAATCCCGAGGTAGAGGTCGTTCATCGAGAACTGTGCACTGTCTGGGCTTAGGTTCAGAAGAATCTAGAGGCGTCCCAGAGCATACAAAAAACTCAGGCAGATAGAAAACGTTCTGCTAACCCCTTGTTTATGGTCGGGGATCTGGTGTGGCTATCGTCAAAAAATTTGCGCCTTAAGGTCCAAGAAGTTTGCTCCCCGGTTTATAGGGCCGTACAAGGTCATTGAAGTCCTCAATCCTGTCTCCTTCCGACTGGAGTTGCCCCCATCTTTTCGAGTACACGACGTGTTCCATGCCTCCCTCCTTAAACGCTGCTCCCCGTCCTTGGCTCCCTCGAGGAAACCTCCGGTCCCTGTTCTCACCCCTGAGGGGGCAGAATTCGAGGTGGCCAAGATTGTGGACAGCAGGATGGTCCAAGGCTCCCTCCAGTACCTGGTCCATTGGAGAGGATACGGGCCTGAGGAGAGGACTTGGGTACCTCGTACACTCCTGCTTTGACTCGGCTTGTTTACTACTCTTCTGCTCTGCGTTTGACACCTCGTACTCTCCTGGTTTGACTCGGCTTGTTCACTTCTCTTGTTGCTCACGGTGTTGCCGTGGGCAAGTGCCCTTTTCTGCCCCTAGCTCTGTGTACCCTTGTCTGTTTGTCTGTCGTGCACTTATTGAGCGTAGGGACCGTCGCCAAGTTGTACCCCGTCGCCTAGGGCGGGTCGTTGCAAGTAGGCAAGGACTGAGTGGTGGGTAGATTAGGGCTCACTTGTCTGTCTCCCCACCCCGTCATTACACAGTAGCTCCCGATCTCCAATGGAGTAATTGCGCTCAGCAGAAGAAAACAGTCTTGAGTAATAGCCACATACTACTGCCTTTTCTTTGGAGCGCCTCTGGAACAGAAGTGCACCGGCACCAACAGAGGAGGCGTCCACTTCTAGAGAGAACTGCCGAGATACGTCAGGATGATGGAGGATCGAGGCTGAAGTGAAGGCTTTCTTGAGGCTAATAAATGCAGACTCTGCCTCTGGAGGTCACACCTTGGCGTTCACACCCTTCTTGGTAAGGGTCGAGATGGGAGCTGTCAGAGAAGAAAAGTTAGGAATAAACCGCCGGTAGAAATTGGCGAATCCCAGGAACCGCTGTATGGCCCTTAAGCCTTGAAGACATGGCCACTCCAGGACAGCTTTCACTTTCTCAGGATCCATTTTGAGGCCTTGATCCGAGATGATGTAGCCCAGGAAGGGCAGAGAATTCTTCTCAAAGACGCACTTCTCCAGCTTGGCGTATAAATGATTCTCCCTCAATCGTAGTAGAACCTGACGGACATGCCTCCGATGAGTTGTCGGATCAGGGAAGAAAATCAAAATATCATCGAGATAAACAACAACACAGACATAGAGTAGATCTCGGAAGATATCGTTAACGAACTCCTGAAACACTGCGGGAGCGTTACACAGTCCGAAGGGCATCACTAGGTATTCGTAGTGCCCGTCCCGGGTGTTAAATGCCGTCTTCCATTCATCACCCCGGCTAATCCGGACTAGATTGTAAGCCCCCCACAGGTCTAGCTTAGAAAAAATGTTGGCTCCTCGTATGCGATCAAACAGCTCAGAAATGAGTGGCAACGGGTATTTATTCTTGACTGTGATCAGATTGAGGCCCCGGTAGTCAATGCAGGGACGAAGGGATCCGTCCTTCTTTTTAACGAAGAAGAATCCAGCCCCGGCCGGGGAGGATGACTTTCATATGAAACCCCTCTCCAGATTGTCCTTGATATAGGCCGACATGGATAGAGACAGGCAAGGAGAGAGGATATACCCGTCCACGGGGAAGAGAGGGATTAGGAACCAGTCCAATGGGGCAGTCATAGGTCCGATGTGGAGGCAGCGTCTCAGCCTCCCTTTTGCTGAAAACATCTGCATACTGAGCAAACTGGGGAGGCAGTCCCGCCAATGACTGAGGCAGAGGAGGCTTGACAGGATGGATCTGCAACAGACAACGACCATGGCACTTGGAGCCCCATTGGAGAACCTCTCCAGAATTCCAGTCCAGGACTGGGGCATGTAGTCAAAGCCAAGGCAGACCCAGCAGTACAGGATTGATGGCCTTGGGCAAAACAAGGAAAGAAATTAATTCAAAATGCAGGACTCCAACTTGGAGCTTCAACGGTTTGGTTTTTGAAACGATGGGATCAGGCAGAGGCAGTCCATTAACTGAGGCAACAGCCAAAGACGTCTCTAGGGGAACTGTGGGCAACTGAAGATGATCCACTAGCTCTTTCTGGATGAAGTTAGCAGGAGAGCCAGAGTCAAGATAGGCCGAAACTTGATGCGACCTGTCGCCGGATACTAGGGTCATAGGAATAGTCAACTTGGAACAGAATGCTCTGTTAGGTTTCGTTCCACCTAGGGTAGTCTCTCCAACCAATCCTAGGGGTCTCTCTGGCCTCTGGGGACACAGACGCACAATATGGCCTCTGAGGCCGCAATACAGACAAAGTCCAGAAGTTCGACTGCGTTGTCGCTCCTGTGTAGACAATTTGTCATAATTACTCTGCATAGGATCCTCTGGTGGGATAACTGAGGAGGATTGCTGGAAAGTAGAATCCAGCCTAGGAAGTACTCTCTCCCGGAGAACCTCTTTGGAATGCTCCCGGATCCTCATGTCAACCCGGGAGGCGAGTAGGATAAGATCGTCCAGGGTAGTGTGCAGATCGCGAGCAGCCAGCTCGTCCTTGATCCCTGAAGACAGTCCCTGCCAGAATGTAGCCACCAAAGCCTCGTTGTTCCAGGTCAATTCAGCAGCCAGGATACGGAACTGAATGGCATACTCGCCCACGGAGAGGTCTCCCTGGTGTAGGGTCATCAAGGATGCAGCAGCCGAAGAAACTCTCCCAGGTACCTCAAAGTTCGAGCGGAAGGTCCGCAAGAAGCACTGCAAGTGCCGGGTCTCTGGTCCCTGATGTTCCCACAGAGGATTAGCCCATGCCAGGGCTTTGCCAGTAAGGAGAGAGATGATGAAGGCGATCCTGACGTCATCCGAACAGAAGGACCCGGCATGTAGTCTGAAATGGATCAGCCACTGATTCAAAAAAACCCTGCAGGACCTCGGATCTCCGTCATAACGTGGAGGTAGCGGCAAGAAACACAGGGGGTTGGCACCAGTACAGACAGGAAGTGTAGCAGGAGGAACCGCAGGAACGGGTGCGGTGATGACTGTGGTTGGAGCAAGCATCCGATGGGCTATGGCGTTCACTGACAGGAGGAGCTGGTCTTGTCGTGACTGGAGATCCTCCATCTTGGCCAGCATGGCTTGTGTTGTCAAAGTCTCAGGTTGACCAGCGGGGTCCATGGCCTGAGCGTACTGTCACGGAGCAGGTAGTGGACCCACTAGGCCGTACCGCCGTAGCGGGGAGGCAGCTGGCCAAACAACAGGAAACCCCAGAATTACAATGTCCCGCACAAGGGTACCTGGATAGTCCAGACGGTGGCCGAAGCTCTGGCACAGATGGAGATGGATGCAGCAGACAGCGCCAAACGTGGCGGATGACACAGGAGCCGCAAGTTGCACCAGACGTGGCGGATTCCTCCGGACGTGGCAGATGACACAGAACGTGGCAGGTTCCTCCGGACGTGGCAGATGACACAGGACGTGGCACGACTTGATACTAAGGAACAGCACGGGAAACAGGAACGGGGAACAAGGCACGGGTCACAGCAGGAACGGGAAACACTAAGGGACCATTTGCAAGACAGACTGGGAAAACTAACAACGCTCAGGCAAGGATTAGAAGGCCAGGGACCTTCTTATAGACTAGGAAATCGTGGCAGTAGATGATGATGACTTCCTCCTATTTGCGCGCGCTGGCCCTTTAAGGCCGGGCACGAGCGTGCGCGCACACCTCACGGGACACAGCCGAACGGAGCGGAAGTGAGCACTGGCGTCTCCTAGGAAGGAGATGGGGACCAGCGCTCACAGATCCATGTCGGGAGGTGAGTAAACCCGACGGCCCGCGGCCATGGACGCTACATTTGCCATCTCATATCTTATATTTGATGATTCATTTCACACAAATGCCTAGCCACTGTTGTCTCATGGAACTTACGTCCTATTTCTTTCTTCTCCATATCTTTTTTTTTCATTTTTTTATCTTCGTTCCCATATTGTGTTCCTGTGAGCATTCTGCATTTAACTGATTTTCCTCACAACACCTGTAGCATCAAAATGCACTAACACCCCCACATGAATTTCTTGGGAGGTGTAGTTTCAAAAATGGGGCTACTTCTGGGGGGTGGTTTCATATTGAGCTTCTGGGGATTTCCACTGTTTTGGTCCCTCAGGGCCTCTGAAAATTCGACATGGCATCCACAAGTCATTCCAGCATAATTTGAGCTCCAAAAGCCATACGGTGCTCCTTGCTTTCTGAGCTCTGCCGTGTGCCTAAACAGCATTTTAGGACCACATATTTTGGGGTGCCTTTTCTACTTTATTTGTGTGAAAATGAAAAATATTGAGCTTAACTTTATTTTATTGAATTTTTTTTAAATTTTCACTGCCCAATTCAAATAAAATCTGTGAAACACCTGTTGGGTCAAAATGCTCACTGCACCCCAGATTAATTTCTTGGGGGTGTAGTTTCCAAAATGTTTTTTTTTGTGGGTATTTTTTTTATGTTTTTTATGTTTTCGCACCTTAAAGAGGAACCTGTCACCAGCATTTCACCTATTAAACCAGCAATGCCTGGTGGTAGTGGGTGAAAAATCTTTTTTATGTAACCTATAATTATCTTCTAAGTAGGTTCTCTACCTTTAGTATTTGTTTTTCTTTAGTGTTCCTGCGCCAAATGTTAATGAGCATGAGTCATATCTATGTTTGAAAAGAGTCATATCTTCATTCCTCAAGCCTTTCCGAATTAACCACACCTCCTTACTTTTGACTGACAGCTCCTCGTCTCCGCCAGCACATACGAAATCCCGCGTTTGCTCATCGATGTCCTGTTCCGATGTGTGCGCCCAACATCGCGGCGCATGTGCAGTAACTAAATTTGAGGCCCGGACGAAGCAGGGAAGGGTGTCGGACCATATATGACAGGCACATGTGCGCAGCTCAGATGAGATTTCGACATTCAGGGCGGGTCAGTTTTCAGCGGTAGGCAGGCATAAGAAGAGGAACGAACTAAACTGCAGGATTATTACCATAAAAGGTGCAAAATGTTGGCAGACCATTAATTACGGTGGAAGGAGGAGTTTAGGAGAGGGGATAACGGCAATAAAATTTTGACAGCAGCAGCCAGCGTGGGGTGAGTAGAGTTCAATAGGTGAAATGCTGGTGACAGGTTCCCTTTAACAAATCTATAGTGGAGACTGGAAAACATCCTAATAAAACGGAGGCTCTAAAATTGACAAGGTGCTCCTTAATTTCTGAGGCCTATGTTTGAGGCAAGTAGCACACTAGGACCACATATTGCATATTTTTAAAAACTGCAGAATCAGCGTTATTATTATTGAGCAGCATTTACACTTGCTGTGTTACAGAAATAAATAGTTATTTTAAATTGTATATATTAAAAAAATAAAAGAATTGTCAAATTTCTCTTTGCTTTTATTCCTGTGAAATGCCTAAAAGGTTAGTGTTAACGGGCGCGTAGTAATGACTAGGTTCAATGGCTAGTTTCACCCACTCTTACTGCCTCCTTTATATCAGGGTCACTAGGGTTATGCTTAGTTTCCCATACCTTTCTCTTGTATTAACATAAGTCTAATTGCTTTGCTACGAAGTAAGTGTATATGACTGCAGAGCAAATAAATGTATGTTTATTAATACAAACAGTAATCACACTTAGATATAAAATACACCAAACAAAGTAAATAATCACAGTATAGTATCAGTGTATCCCAATACACATAACAACTTCATATGTATTAAATACACTGACACTACACGTGGCACAGTATAAACATGGTATTACAAACACTAATCTATACCACAATCCACTTACCTAACATAATTCACTATATGAAATGTTTTCCATTCACTTTAATGAGGCCATTACCTCTTTTGCAATGGGCATCAGCAGTTGCTGTTTTCTTACGCCCAAAAACCGCAATACATATAATAACTACACGTGCCACAGTACCTGTACAATATATTACAATACTATACTAAAACCCACCCACTTAACTAACATACATACAAGTTACAGTGCACGCACTCATGCTTGCTTCTGTGACCCACCCCCAACTTTCCCTATACACTCAAGGGGTTAAATACTAGGGGAAATCTGTAGACCAGGGAAGGAAAAGTGTTACCAGGGAAAGTAGGGTTATGGGGAGAAGGGTAGGAGAGGGGAGAGAGAGAGAGAAGATACTTAGCGGTGCATGGGGTAAAGAGGTCTGTTGATGTCTGGTGAACAGGAGGTGAGAGCCGTAGGTGTCTGGCGAGCAGGAGGCAGGAGCAAGGGAGAGATCAGCATGCCTGTTGACCCACTTATACCTTGTCCGTGCACATCTGTATGACATCACATCCTCATGCACGTGCAAGTGGGGGGGCATGGGAATGTTTATGACTCCTCCATGGAGTCTCATTACCTGGAGAGGGGGGGGGGAGGCAGTGGGAATGCATTGGATATGTCCACTGTCTTCTCCCCCCTACACACCTATCTCTGGGGGAATATCTGCACTCACATGTACTGTACATAGAAAACACTTCCCTTTACAATCCCCCTGTTGTCAGGAACACGACAATGAAATTTGTGGAAGCGTTTGTCAGTTTGTATTTACCCCCACAACATTAACTTGTTACTGGTAATGGTCGTAGATGGAATGAAGTGTAGTTTTGGATTTAGGTACACCGGACATTACTTATCCCCTCAAGGACAACTTACTGCCAGTTCTCAAACTCAAAAGTTCATATAATGAAACTCACAGTCCATAGAAACGCAAAGCCCATCGAACAAACCTCAAAGTCCATAGACCGAACCTCAAAGTCCATAAAACGAAGCTGAAAGTCCATAGAAACTCAAAGTCTATAACAAAACTTAAAGTCCTGGATCTTCTTCTTTCTTGGATCTTGATCTTTCCTTATGAATCCTTTCCTCTTTAGCGGCGTCAGCAGGTCTTTTCAGCGGCCGATCCCATTTTAGCGTGCCGACCTGTGTAAGGCTACTTATTCCCTCACACTGTCAGCCTTGGAATGGCTTAGTCCTGCCTTTCGACAACCTTCGTTCAACACAGTTCGATAGTCGACTTTTGCGGCACCACCTTCAACTGGGTATGTGGTCAACTTGACTTTTTCCAAATTTCTCCAGCACCTCGATTTAAGACAAAACACAATCTTGTGGGTTGATACCCAGGTCTTTACCTTGGCAGGTTAGCCACCCTGAGTAGGAGGCAATGTCTCGGTACCTGAAATCTATTTGTTGGGTGGAACATCCTTCCATTTCCCCTCTACCTAACATTCAATCCATCATCTTATGAACCATACCAGTTCTAAGGTTGAGGTGGCAATTACCTACAAGGGAGTGTGTGTACCTTACCTGTCCCTAAGGGTTCCTACACACTACCCAATCATTCACATAGAATTTAAAATAATCAAAAATATTCCCCAAAACCATAGGTATATGTACATATAGAGATTCATGCTTAAACAGCATCTCTCACTACTCCTCCATATACACTTAAAAGGTACACATGTAAATGGGGTAACAACAGGCTGTAAATATATGCCCGCCTACATATACATACTCACTCACTGTGGGACGGGCATGTCCTCACTGAGAATGCCTATGGTGCAGACACATACTGTATCTACACCTGGAATGTCTACATGTACACCTTGAAAGTTTTGTTTACGACACATTGATTCATATTACACTACACAAATATATATATATATATCTATATGTATATATATATATATATATATATATATATATTTATATATATATATACATAAACTCGACGATTACTGGTCGCAGGTACTGTGTCCTTAATCCAAGTTCATGCTTTTACGCCTGACCTAGTTTACTTGGTCGGCAAGTCCTTTCACCCATCAGTACTATGACAGGGTGAATGAGCAGTTTGAAGAACAAAATTGCTTTAGGGCTGTACCCAAACAGGCTCTCCCAACAAGACACCTCTAAGTCTCTTTTCAGTGCATGCACAATGAGATGGAGGTTCGATTCTCAGACTCTTTAATCTTCTCCACGATATCCTCTTCCTAACTGAACTCAAGCGGTATTATCAGGAGTCTTACAGGAGCTTCTGGGCTGATATCGCACCTCTAAGAACTCATGGGTGACTGGAGTTCTTCCGTTCTGCTACATCGATACCTGTGACAATACAAAACGGTACAATGTTCCATGGAGGAGTATTCCTCTTCCAGTGCAATTAGTCACACAGATGGTGTAGTAAACATATTGCACTCGGTACCAACACCAATACCCTTGACTCATGTATCTTAAGCTTGAAGAGGATATTGGGTTGAGCTTCATGTCACAGGTCCCCTTGGTATCTTAACACTGGTGGATAAGCACCGGGTCCTAACTACCTTAGCAGAGGATCGCATGCTCCTCCTTTCAACATCCATCTGTGCAGACAGATATGGATGGCTGCCCTTATAGATATCCAAGGGGGGCTGTGGATGAAGCACTGTTTTGTGCTTCTTTACAATTCTCAGGTTTGTGAAACTATAACCCGTCTTACCAAACCCATTCTCTTAAAATCAAGATATGGGTGTAATGCCAGGGTTACCTCCCACTGTCAACCTTTCCTAAAGGAACACTCCAGTTAAGAACAAAAGAATCAGCCATACTTTTATTCGCTGTATTTAATTGCACTCACATTAAGATTCAGATGAAATTGTGCTACCTGTCTGAACCTCCCAGGTCTAGGTGCACAGTATAACATAAAACACTACACCATGAACTTATATTACCTGTCCGCACCTCGCTACCTGAGTTCACAGTATAATAACAATTCCAATGTTATATCCCAAATAGGGAGCAGTTAAAACATTTTGCGACTATAGATGTAAATGCATTACCATCCTGAACTTCAAGGTCTAGGTGGGCAGTATAACATAATACTAAACTTATGTTACCTGTCCGCACCTCTCTATCTGATCTTAGTTCACAGAACAAGCAAATACACCACTATTCAATGGCTGATTCTCCAGTTATTCTCCTGGAGTGGCTTTCTTATTATGTATTATAAATACAGGCAACACCATTATAGTATAACTACATCTTACTGATAACCAGGGATATACCACAATAGAATCTGTGAAGGAACCACAAAATGAAAACACAATTGAAAACAAAAGGACAACTGGGGACAAACACAAGACCATAAAAACACAGTACAGACATCAATGGCCTACTTAACATTTAGACCTAAACTCCTCCCCAGTTGTGGTTGGTCATTTAGATACTTGAGCACATTATAGAACATAGGGAGAGAACCTCCAGCTCACCTGACACACTCCAGTGTGTCACAGATGGCGCCCGGATCCTCGTGTCGGCACACGGATAACAACAAGAAGAAAGACGGGAGGTAGGATCCAGCGCTGAGTAACGTTAAAATGGAAATTTTCCAAGTTTAATTGATTGGATTAAAAGGAAAGTCCAGTGTAAAGGATCTGCCAGGCACAGCGGGGTTAACTCCCAGAACTAATCAGTCAGCACCTGAGAATACATCCCTGAGACTGACTCCTGCTTCCACCATTCAGGCTGGCAGGCTTAGGAGTGGGAGAGCCTATCGTAACCTGGCCAGACTCAGCTAGCTCCCGCCCTCGGTCTATTTAAGCCTGCACTTCCTGTCCCTCGGTGCTTGTTATTGCTTTTGTTTCTTTCCTTGTGGTTCCTGGCCCAGCTACAGCTCCTGCTATTTTTGATCCTGCTCCATACCGACCCTGGCTTACCGACTACTCTTCTGCTTTTCGTTTTGTACCTCGCACACTCCTGGCTTGACTCGGCTCGTTCACCACTCTGGTTGCTCACGGTGTTGCCGTGGACAACGGCCCCTTTTCCTTGCTTGTGTTCCTTGTATGTTTGTCGTGTTTGTCGTGCACTTACTGAGCGCAGGGACCGCCGCCCAGTTGTACCCCGTCGCCTAGGGCGGGTCGTTGCAAGTAGGCAGGGACAGAGTGGCGGGTAGATTAGGGCTCACTTGTCCGTCTCCCTACCCCCTGCCATTACATAATAACAAGCCCATACCTAGTCTACCCCTGGTCCCTGACACCACTATGGATCCCCGTGAGACCCTGGCTCAGCAAATGCAGGGTCTCTCCCTACAGGTCCAGGCCCTGGCTCAGAGGCTCAACCAGCCTGATGCTACCCTGGTAGTCCCCCACACCGAACCTCTTGAACCCCACCTCAAGCTGCCCGACCGGTTCTCAGGGGACCGGAGGACTTTTCTCTCCTTTCGGGAGAGTTGTAGGCTTTACTTTCGTTTAAAGCCTCATTCCTCAGGTTCTGAGAGCCAGCGGGTGGGTATAATTATGTCCCGGCTCCAGGAAGGGCCCCAAGAGTGGGCCTTCTCCTTGGCTCCTGACACCCCTGAACTTTCCTCCGTTGATTGTTTCTTTTCTGCTCTCTGACTTATTTATGACGAGACTGACAGGACAGCCTCCCGCTGGCTCTCATCCTCACCCCGGAGGGGGTGGAATTCGAGGTGGCCAGGATTGTGGACAGCAAGATGGTCCAAGGCTCCCTCCAGTACCTGGTCCATTGGAGAGGATACGGGCCCGAGGAGAGGACTTGGGTACCTGCCCGGGATGTTCACGCTGGGGTATTGGTCAGGAGGTTCCACCTGCGTTTCCCCAGTAAGCCAGGTCCACTTAGAAAGGGTCCGGTGGCCCCTCATAAAAGGGGGGGGGGGTACTGTATAGGATCTGCCAGGCACAGCGGGGTTAACTCCCAGAACTAATCAGTCAGCACCTGAGAATACATCCCTGAGACTGACTCCTGCTTCCACCATTCAGGCTGGCAGGCTTAGGAGTGGGAGAGCCTATCGTAACCTGGCCAGACTCAGCTAGCTCCCGCCCTCGGTCTATTTAAGCCTGCACTTCCTGTCCCTCGGTGCTTGTTATTGCTTTTGTTTCTTTCCTTGTGGTTCCTGGCCCAGCTACAGCTCCTGCTATTTTTGATCCTGCTCCATACCGACCCTGGCTTACCGACTACTCTTCTGCTTTTCGTTTTGTACCTCGCACACTCCTGGCTTGACTCGGCTCGTTCACCACTCTGGTTGCTCACGGTGTTGCCGTGGGCAACGGCCCCTTTTCCTTGCTTGTGTTCCTTGTATGTTTGTCTTGTTTGTCGTGCACTTACTGAGCGCAGGGACCGCCGCCCAGTTGTACCCCGTCGCCTAGGGCGGGTCATTGCAAGTAGGCAGGGACAGAGTGGCGGGTAGATTAGGGCTCACTTGTCCGTCTCCCTACCCCCTGCCATTACATCCAGTAGTATTGGTCCTAGGTGTGTATGAAGTGGAGGGGTAGTATCCTCTGGGCCTACGCGTTTCGGACGACTGCCGCGTGCTTAAACTTAGCTGTGGTACTTGAGCACATTGTTGAGCACATGGCTGGAAGGACACTCTGATGCAGCCATTTTGTCCTTGTCTAAGTCCAACATTTGTTGTAATGTGGCCATTTTCTATTGCTTCTTTACTAGGATTTCACGGTTGCTTATGCCGTGGCAGTTCCTAGCAATATGTCCCATCTGACCACATTTAAAACATTTAACAGGACCACATTGCTTAGTACCCAAAGACTTGCATTACTTCGCAATATGGCCTGAGCTGGCACATGCAAACCTTTTAACAGTACATGCTCTGCTGGACTTAGGGCAGTCAACAGTGCATGATCTATTAAAGTGCTGCATGGCTAGGGACGCACTTCTGATTATCGTACGCTTACATTTGCGTCACACTTTCGTAACAGTGTTACCTTCAGATTTCTGCATGGGATCACGGTTTGGGACATCTGATCCATCACTCTATCTACTCCCCCCTTTTTGCCCTGTAGAGGGCGAACTTACAGCGGAAACAGGCCTTGACTTTTGTGAAAAAGTGAAGGCCGGTAACATTTTTGAAAAATCCTTTATGACATTTTGCATAATGGTTACCAATTGTGACCTAGCAGCAAGCTCATCATTTAACTTGGCAATGATCTGTAGATGCCGCTTTATCCTTAAATGCATTGATCACAGCATAAGACTCAGTCAGCTGTCAATCAATATCATCACCATGATTTTTCAAAACATTACCTGCGATTCCAGCATGGAAATTTGCTTACCCCTCACAATTTTACATTGGGCATTCTCTGCAAGACTTGAAGGTCTAGGCGCACAGTATAACACAACACTTCACTGTGTGCGTATGTTATCTGTCCACGCCTCTCCAACTATCAGTTCACATTTGAACGCAATTTTATTGCACAAAACACAGGAATAAATTGAGAACAGTTTGGGCCTTGGCTCGCCATTATGTTAAAGGACGCGTAATAATAACAGGGTTCACTGGCTAGTGTCGCCCACTCTTAGTACCTCCTTTATATCAGAGTCACTAGGCTTATGCCTAGTTTCCCCTACCTTTCTCTTGTATTAACTTTAGTCTAATTGCAATGCTACTAAGTAAATGTATACAACTGCATAGTAAATAAAGGTATATTTATTAATACAAACATTAATCACACTTAGATAGAAAATACACCAAACACAGTAAAAAAAATCACAGTATAGTATCAGTGTATCTCAATACACATAACAACTTTATATGTATTGAATACACTGACACTGTAAAGGATCTGCCAGACACAGCTTCTGTGTCACGCCCATAGGTAATCAGTCTGCACCTGCTTCTATGTCTGTGAGACTGACTCCATCTTCCACCACTCAGGATGGCAGGCTTAGGAGTGGGAGAGCCTATCACAGCCTAGCCAGACGGAGCTAGCTTCCGCCCTCTGTCTATTTATACCTGCCTTTCCTGTTCCTCCTTTGCTTGTGATTCTTCTCTGCTGGTTTCCTGGCCCTGCTGCAGCTTCTTGAACTACTGACCCTCTGCTTGTTATTGACCTTGGCTTTACTGACCACTCTTCTGCTCTGCGTTTTGTACCTCGCTCATCTCCTGGTTTGACTCGGCTCGTTCACCTCGCTTGTTGCTCACGGTGTTCCCATGGGCAACTTTCCCATTTCCCCGGCTTCTTTGTACCCTTGTCTGTTTGTCTGTCGTGCACTTATTGAGTGTAGGGACCGTCGCCCAGTTGTACCCCGTTGCCTAGGGCGGGTCGTTGCAAGTTGGCAGGGACCGAGTGACGGGTAGATTAGGGCTCACCTGTCTGTCTCTCCACCCCATCATTACATAATCACAAGCCATATACCTAGTCTACCCTGGTCCCTGACACTCTATGGACCCCCTTGAGACCCTGGCTCAGCAAATGCAGGGCCTCTCCCTACAGGTCCAGGCCCTGGCTCAGAGGGACAACCAGCCTGATGCTACCCTGATAGTGCCCCTCACCTCACCTCTTGAACCCCACCTCAAGTTGCCTGACCGGTTCTCAGGGGACCGGAATACTTTTTTCTCCTTTCGGGAGAGTTGTAGGCTCTATTTTCGCTTAAAGCCCCACTCCTCTGGTTCTGAGAGCCAGCAGGTGGGTATAATTATGTCCCGGCTCCAGTACAGGCCCCAAGAATGGGCCTTCTCCTTGGCTCCTGACGCCCCTGAACTTTCCTCCGTTGATCTTTTCTTTTCTGCTCTCGGGCTCATTTATGACGAGACTGACAAGACTGCCTTTGCCGAGAGTCAGCTGGTGACCTTACGTCAGGGTGAGAGACCTGTTGAGGAGTATTGTTCTGACTTTAGGAAGTGGTGTGTAGCTTCTCGGTGGAATGACCCTGCCTTAAGGTGCCAGTTTAGATTGGGTCTGTCGAACGCCCTGAAA
Organism: Rhinoderma darwinii; assembly: GCF_050947455.1. Classification (NCBI taxonomy): domain Eukaryota; kingdom Metazoa; phylum Chordata; class Amphibia; order Anura; family Rhinodermatidae; genus Rhinoderma; species Rhinoderma darwinii. The sequence goes on along the minus strand of NC_134690.1, from coordinate 163,964,570 downwards.
GACCTGCTAGTTAGCTATCCCTCTTTATGGCTTTAGCAGTACGACTTGACCGACGTCTCAGGGAACGACGACTTGAACGTTTTTGTATTTTCTCCTCTGACTCCCCCATGATGCCTCCCGAGGTTCCGTTGCTTCGTTCTTCCACGGAAGACTCGGATGTACCTATGCAACTCAGGGCCTCCGTGTCCCCCCAACAACGTAGAGAGTTTCGCAGGAAGAATAGTCTCTGCTTCTACTGTGGGGATGACAAGCATCAAGCGAACAAATGTCCTAGGCGTAATAATAACCAGTCGGAGGAACTTCCGCGCCTAAGTGACCATCGGGGAGTAATAAAATCTTGCTTCCCTTTCAGGTCTCTTTTGGTGGTAGGTCTGCTACCGGCAGTGCCTTCGTGGATTCAGGGTCTACTGCTAATATTATGTCTGTGGAATTTGCTATGTCTCTAGCTATGCCATTGATTGATTTGCCTAAACCTGTCCCGGTAGTGGGTATCGACTCCACTCCTCTTGCTAATGGTTATTTTACACAGCATACCCCTGTTTTTGAACTCCTTGTTGGCTCCATGCATTTGGAGCAGTGCTCTGTACTGGTGAGGCAGGGATTATCATCCGATTTGGTTTTAGGCCTTCCCTGGTTGCAGTTGCATAATCCCACGTTTGACTGGAATACTGGGGATCTTACCAAATGGAGTAATGAATGCATGACGTCATGTTTTTCTGTTAATTCTATTTCTCCCCCTGAGGAGGTGAACACTCTACCTGAGTTTGTTCAGGACTTCGCTGATGTTTTCTCTAAAGAGGCCTCCAAAGTGTTACCTCCTCATAGAGAATACGATTGCGCAATTGATTTGGTACCAGGAGCTAAGCTCCCTAAGGGTAGGGCTGGGTCTAAAAATATTAAGGCTGATGCACTGTCGCGTAGCTTCGTGGCCAGCCCTCCTTTGGAGGAAAATCCTGCTTGTGTTTTGCCTCCAGGTATAATAATTTCCTCTATTGATTCTGATTTAGTCTCTGAAATTGCGGCTGATCAAGGTTCAGCTCCCGGGAACCTTCCTGAGAACAAGTTGTTTGTTCCCCTGCAATTCTGGCTAAGGGTACTTAGGGAAAATCATGACTCCGCACTATCTGGTCATCCAGGCATCCTTGGTACCAAGCACCTCATTGCCAGAAACTATTGGTGGCCTGGGTTGCCTAAAGACGTTAAGGCCTACGTCGCCGCTTGTGAAGTTTGTGCTAGGTCCAAGACTCCCAGGTCCCGACCAGCGGGCTTACTATGTTCTTTGCCCATTCCCCAGAGACCTTGGACCCGTATCTCCATGGATTTTATCACCTCTTTGCCTCCATCTCAAGGCAAGTCGGTGGTGTGGGTTGTAGCAGACCGCTTCAGTAAGATGTGCCACTTTGTGCCCCTCAAGGAACTACCCAATGCTAAAACGTTAGCTACCTTGTTTGTCAAACACATCCTGCGTCTCCATGGAGTCCCTGTCAATATTGTTTCTGACAGAGGGGTACAATTTGTTTCATTGTTTTGGAGAGCTTTCTGTAAAAAGTTGGATATTGATCTGTCCTTCTCCTCTGCCTTCCATCCTGAAACTAATGGCCAAACTGAGAGGACTAATCAGTCTCTAGAACAATATTTAAGGTGTTTTATCTCTGACTGTCAATATGATTGGGTCTCATTCATTCCCCTCGCTGAATTTTCCCTTAATAACCGGGTCAGTAACTCGTCAGGGGTCTCCCCCTTTTTCTGTAATTTTGGGTTTAATCCACGGTTCTCCTCCATTTCACCTGGTAGTTCCAACAATCCTGAGGTAGAGGTCGTTCATCGGGAACTGTGCACAGTCTGGGCCCAGGTTCAGAAGAACCTAGAGGCGTCCCAGAGCATACAAAAGACTCAGGCAGATAGAAGACGTTCTGTTAACCCCTTGTTTGTGGTCGGGGATCTGGTGTGGCAATCGTCAAAAAATTTGCGCCTTAAAGTCCCGTCCAAGAAGTTTGCTCCCCGGTTTATAGGGCCGTACAAGGTCATTGAAGTCCTCAACCCTGTCTCCTTCCAACTGGAGTTGCCCCCGTCTTTTCGAGTACACGACATGTTTCATGCCTCCCTCCTTAAACGCTGCTCCCCGTCCTTGGCTCCCTCGAGGAAACCTCGGTCCCTGTTCTCACCCCTGAGGGGGTAGAATTCGAGGTGGCCAAGATTGTGGACAGCAGGATGGTCCAAGGCTCCCTCCAGTACCTGGTCCATTGGAGAGGATGCGGGCCTGAGGAGAGGACTTGGGTACCCGCCTGGGATGTTCACGCTGGGGTATTGGTCAGGAGATTCCACCTTCGTTTCCCCAATAAACCAGGTCCACCTAGAAAGGGTCCGGTGGCCCCTCATAAAAGGGGGGGGGGTACTGTAAAGTATCTGCCAGACACAGCTTCTGTGTCACGCCCATAGGTAATCAGTCTGCACCTGCTTTTATGTCTGTGAGACTGACTCCATCTTCCACCACTCAGGATGGCAGGCTTAGGAGTGGGAGAGCCTATCACAGCCTGGCCAGATGGAGCTAGCTTCCGCCCTCTGTCTATTTATACCTGCCTTTCCTGTTCCTCCTTTGCTTGTGATTCTTCTGTGCTGGTTTCCTGGCCCTGCTGCAGCTTCTTGAACTACTGACCCTCTTCTTGTTATTGACCTTGGCTTTACTGACCACTCTTCTGCTCTGCATTTTGTACCTCACTCATCTGGTTTGACTCGGCTCGTTCACCTCGCTTGTTGCTCACGGTGTTCCCGTGGGCAACTTTCCCATTTCCCCGGCTTCTTTGTACCCTTGTCTGTTTGTCTGTCGTGCACCTATTGAGTGTAGGGACCGTCGCCCAGTTGTACCCTGTCGCCTAGGACGGGTCGTTACAAGTAGGCAGGGACTGAGTGGCGGGTAGATTAGGGCTAACCTGTCTGTCTCCCCACCCCATCATTACAGACACTACACGTGGCACAGTATAAACTAGGTATTACAAACACAAATCTATACCACCAACCACTTACCTAACATAATTCACAATATAGCATCAGCATACCTAAATACATATAACTACACGTGCACAGTACCAATACAAAATATCACAATACTATACTAAAACCCACCCACTTAAGTAACATACATACAAGTTACAGTGCACTCACTCATGCTTGCTTCTGTGACTCACCCCCAACTTTCTCTACACTCAAGGGGTTAAATATCAGGGGGCATCTGTAGACCAGGGAAGGAAAAGTGTTACCAGGGAAAGTAGGATTATGGGAGGAAGGGTAGAAGAGGGGAGAGAGAGAGGGAAGATACTTAGCAGTGCATGGGGTAAAGAGGTCTGTTGGTGCCCGGTGAGCAGGGAGTGAGAGAGGGATCAGTAAGCCTGTTGACCCTCTTATACCTTGTCCGTGCACATCTGTATGACATCACATGTTCATGCATATGCAAGTGGGGGGCATGGGTCTGTTTATGGCTCCCCCCATGGAATCTCATTACCTGGCGACGGGGCGCAGGCAGTGGATGCATGCATTGGATGTGTCCACTGTCTTCTACCCCCTCTGCTGGAGGGCAGAGATACACACCTATCTCTGGGGGAATATCTGCCCTCACGTGTACATAGAAAACACTTCCCTTTACAGTTAGGAACTTCAAAAATGCTGTTTTTAATTACTTTGAGGGAGGGCAGTTTTTAAAATCAGGTGAATTGTAGGGGGTTTGTAACATAAAAACCCCTAAAGCTCATTCAGATCTGAATTAGACCCAGAAAAAACAGGGTTATGAACATTTTCTTTGAAATGTGAAAAATTACTTCTAAATTTATAAGCCTCCTAAAGTGCTAAAAAAGTAAAAGGATATTCAAAAAATTTCACCATAAAGTAGACTTATGGCAAAAGTTATTCAGTAACTATTTTATGTGGTATTACTCTCTGTCTTACAAACAGAGAAAATAAAATTTTGAAAAACGTTTCTATACATTTTTATGTTTTTCATAAATAACAAAATTTTATCTCTAACATAAATTACAATATATCACAAACAGTGTCAGAATCACTTGGACAAGTAAATGCATTCCAAAGTTATAACCACACAAAGTGACACGTCAGATTTAGAACTGGCTGCAGTGCTAGAGGGTTAATATAATTAGCATCCTGACAAAGCTACTGACGCAGTGGAACACGCGTAAAGGTTATTCTTTTGGAATACGCCCTGATGAAAAATTTCCAAGAGTTTGTTTATTTTCTAAAGTACAGTTAAGTTTACCGCTCAGGCGGCACTGGTAACAGTCCAATATAATTCAGTATGGACACTCTCTCCCAGAAAAATGCAGTGGACAATCCGCAATCCAAAGAGGGTGTGGATGGTAATTCTTATCCTTGTACTGTAGTTCCACCGAGCTCCTTATCGTCTCTCTCCACCAGGGGCGTAATTAGGAAATACTGGGCCCCATAGCAAACTTTTGACTGGGGGCCCCCCTCCTATGGGTGTCACACAACCCCCCCTTGTAGATAACGCCATACAGCCCCCCTGTAGATAACGCCATACAGCCCCCTGTAGATAACGCCATACAGCCCCCCCTGTAGATAATGCCATACAGCCCCCTCTGTAGATAACGCCATACAGCCCCCCTGTAGATAACGCCATACAGCCCCCTCTGTAGAGAACGCCATACACCCCCCTGTAGATAACGCCATACATCCCCCCTGTAGATAGAGCCATACAGCCCCCCTGAAGATAACGCCATACAGCCCCCTGTAGATAACGCCATACAGCCCCCCTGTAGATAACGCCATACAGCCCCCCTGTAGATAATGCCATACAGCCCCCCTGTAGATAACGCCATACAGCCCCCACTGTAGATAACGCCATACAGCCCCCTCTGTAGATAATGCCATACAGCCCCCTGTAGATAACGCCATACAGCACCCCCTGTAGAGAACGCCATACAGAGTCCCCCCTGTAGATAACGCCATACAGCCCCCTCTGTAGATAACGCCATACAGCCCCCTCTGTAGATAACGCCATACAGTCCCCCCTGTAGATAACGCCATACAGCCCCCACTGTAGATAACGCCATACAGCCACCACTGTAGATAACGCCATACAGCCCCCACTGTAGATAACGCCATACAGCCCCCACTGTAGAGAACGGCATACAGAGTCCCCCCTGTAGATAACGCCATACAGAGTCCCCCCTGTAGATAATGCCATACAGCCCCCTTTGTAGATATCTACGGCTGCTACGTCGGTAGTTACGCCACTGCTCTCCACATTCAAAGAACTCAAGGTAGGAAAAGGATCTTATGTCTCTAATAGATGGAAAAAGGAAGACACATAGTGCAACAGCCTCTGAAAAAAGATTGCTCCAGGCCAAGTTTAATCCATACTCACAGAAGTAGCAAGAAATAAAAGCATCAAGGTAAGTAAAAATCGTTAAAATCTCTAGGCGGCACGCCAAACACTGTCGCCCGACCCTGGGTTTCGCCCTTCCGGCTTCCTCTGGGGCATGTGTGACGTGTCTAATTGACAAGTTTATATAGCCGCAAAACATTTAAATTCATATAAATTTACATACATATCAAAAATGATTAAAAATACATATACAACCAATGATCTCTGCAATATATAGAGATAATCTGATCTTATCATCATAATCGTATACATATATAAACTTCTAAATATTATACTTTTTATTTACATACATATTCTCTTTAAAAAGTAAAAGAACACTATATTATGCTAAACAAGCCTATTCAACACCTTTAGGCCTTATTCACACCGACACTACAGCACAGCAAGCGTAATCTCGTTTTAAATGACAGTTTACAGCGTAATCTCGCGAGATTACGCTTGCTGAGCTGTAGTGTCGGGATTGTGTTAGCGAAGTATCAGGATTCTGAATAGACATCACGCCCTGGCTGGAGGTAATGTATATTCATTGTCAGAACACTGCAGTAATGTTATAGTGTGTTTATGTGGCTGCACATAGCGATATAGCTATATCGCTATGTGCTGTGTAAATGAATGGAGAGAAGTGTATGACGCTGATTGGTCACTGATTGGCCAGCGTCATACACTTCTCTCCACAACGCACACTTGGCCAAAATGTAAAACACGCCCAGTTGTCCATTAAGAAACTCATTAGCATAAAGCTAATATAGGTCATAACTCAAAAATGATAGTTTTTCTAAATATAAAACACTGCTGTAATCTACATTACAGCGCCGATCACATCATGTACAATATAGCCCACTTATAATGTGGTGACAGCCTCTTTAAAAGGATCACATCTACTTATGTCTCTGTGGCATAAGGTATATGCTGCAGCAAAGTTAATAGCTAGATTGGTGACACCCTGAGAGGGTAAACAGGCACAGATTACTTATTAACTCTGTTGCTATCAGTGCAGCTTGTAATTGAATGATGTATTATGTTTTAAGTTTCATTTCCTGAGAATTAATGACATGTCACTAATACAAGGGATGAAGTTCACATTACAGCTATTCAGTCCATGAAAGGTAGAAGAGATGGATGAAGACACTTGGATTGTAGATTTTCAGAATGAGATTATGAACAGAGGAATTCTACATTTTTGGAGCTTGGAAATAGAAGAAAGATTCCTAAAGCATCAGCACTGGTTGCAGTATGTCCTGTGCTCATTTGCCAGGTAGGATAACATAGTATACAAAATGTTCCTCTCTGCACCACACTGGATAATCGTACTTTAGGTACATTTTATGTATTCTATTTTCTATCTGCAAACTTGTTGTGAAGAACAGTAACAACATTTTTTCCTACGTTCTCTGCTGTTCTCTGCTGTAAATTGGCATCATTTTCTGCCCCCTTCACACGAACCTGAGAAACGAAGGTTGTCAGGTTCAGTTGGGGGCCTAGAGGTCGGACCGCCATTGATCAGGAAGTGGTGGCATATCCTAGAAATATGCCATCACTTTATTAAAGGTGGATAACCCTTTAAGTGCACCAATGCAAATAGAATTTGAGGCAGACAGAGTGCATTTACAATAGAAAAAGTATTTACTACATTAAAAATGGTTACCCGTTTAACCCCTTAATGACCAGCCTATTTTAAAGAGGCTCAGCAACGGATACGAAATCTCGCGAGATCACGGAGCTAAACGAGATTTGGTTTCACTTGCCGGAATCTCACAAAAAAAAGAGTCAGAAGTGTCAGGATTCTGAGTACACATGACGTCCAGGCTGGATGGTCATGTGCATTCATTATCAGGACACTGTAGTAATGTTAGGGCTTGTGTATGAGGCTGCACATAGTGATATATCTAGATCGCTAGTGCAGTGTAAATGAATGGAGAGGAGTGCATGATGCCGATTGGTCAGCGTCATGCACTTCTCTGTACAACGCCCACTTGGTCGAAAGTAAAAGTACGCCCACTTGGGCATTAAGAAAGCTCATTAGCATAAACCAAAATCGCTCCTAACGTTGTGAAAAAAGATCGTTTTTTTTAATAAAAAGCATTACTGTCACCTACATTACAGCGCCCATCTCCTTATATAGGAGATAGGGCACTTATAATGTGGTGACAGAGTCTCTTTAAACCTTAATGACCAAGCCATTTTTTAAGTTTTTCCATCGTCGCATTCCAAGAGCTATAACTTTTTTATTTTTGTGTCGACATAGCTGTATAATGTCTTGTTTTTTGCGGGACAAGTTGTATTTTTTAATAGCACCATTTTGGGGGACATATTATTTATTGATTAACTTTTATTAACTTTTATTTGGGGGGAAATAGAAAAAAACCTGAAATTTTGCCACTCTTTTTCGCGTCTTAAATCTACGCCATTTACCGTGTGGTTATAAATAACACAATAACTTTATTCAGCGGGTTGTTACGATTGCAACGGTACCAAATTTGTATCGTTTTTGTATGTTTTACTACTTTTACACAGTAAAAACGCTTTTTTTTCAAAATTATTTGTTTTTGTGTCTCCATATTTGAAGAGCCGTAACGTTTGTATTTTTTCGCCGATGCGGTTGTGTGAGGGGTTTTTTTTGCGGGAAGACTTGTAGTTTTTATTGGTACCATTTTGGAGTAGATGCGACCTTTTGATCACTTTTTATCACATTTTTTAAAGTCAGTATTCACAGAAAACAGCAATTTTTCCATAGTTTTTTATTACATTTTTTACGGCGTTCACCGTGCGGGTTAAATAATGTAATAGATTTATAGTCGGGTCGTTACGGACGCGGCGATACCAAATATGTGTAACTTTTTAACTTTATTTTGTTTTTTTAATAGTAAAGCATTTTGTAAGGGGAAAAGCTGGGTTTTTTTTTCACATTTTTTTTAAAATTAACGTTATTAAACTTTTTTTTCACTATTTTACTAGTCCCACTAGGGGACTATAATATGTGATTCTGCGATCGCATTTATAATACACTGCAATACTTTTGTATTGCAGTGTATTACTGCCTGTCCGTTTAACACGGACAGGCATCTGCTAGGTCATGCATCCGGCATGATCTAGCAGGCATTCGCTCCAGGCAGACCTGGGGGCCTTTATTAGGCCCCCGGCTGCCATTGGAGACACAGACACTCGGCGATCGTATCGCCGGGTGTCGGTGGGAGAGAGAGGGAGCTCCCTCCCTCTCTCTAAAACCACTCAGATGCAGTGCACGCTATTGTGCACCGCATCTGAGGGGTTAAACGGGTGAGATCGATACTAATATCGATCTCACCCGGCAGAGCAGGGACGCTCCCAGCCCTCAGCTGCAGGGAGATTTGACAGCTCCCTGCTCTGTTTACTTATTACGATGCCGCGACGTAAAAAGTCTATGGCATCGGAATAAGGCCCGTTAGTGACCGACGTAAAAACACGATGGGCCGGTCACTAACGGGTTAAATTCTCACAGGAAACTGGTCTTCCATGGTAAGGTCTCATGCACACGACTGTAGCCATGTGCACAGCCGTGATTTTTGGGTCAGCCGGCCACGGAGTGTCAGCCGCGAGCCGCCCGCAAATCGCGCGCCGTGCACATGGCCACGGCAATTATTTTCAATGAGCCCGGACCCACGGTCGTGTGCATGGCCCCATAGGAATGAATGGGGGCGCAATTCTCCTGTGGATTTTCGGGGGAATTGCGCGTTCGTGTGCATGGGGCCTAAATTTGGCATTTTCTTCATCCAATAAAAGTAGTATATGTTCTTGCACTTCATGTTTTGACAACCCGTGTTTATCTAATGGTCTGACTTAATTATTTAACCCCTTAAGTAGATAGCTTATTTTGGGAAGTTGGGTCAAGGCCAGGACTATGGGTTTGGTTGATAGTCATACTTTTTTTTTTTAACATTTAGGGTATGTTCACATGCAAACTCAAAAACTTCTGAAAATACAGAGCTGTTTTCAAGGGAAAACAGCTCCTGATTTTCATACGTTTTTTATGCCACTTGCGATTTTCGAGGCGTTTTTGGAGCTGTTTTCAATAGAGTATATGAAAAACGGCTCCAAAAAAGTCCCAAGAAGTGACCTGCACTTGTTTTTCGCAGCCGTTTTTTTATGTGGCCATTTTTCATAATGGCCACGTAAAAAAACAGCCCATCGGAACCGAACACCGTTTTTCCCGTTGAAATGAATGGGCAGATGTTTGGAGGTATTCTGCTTCCGATTTTTCAGCCGTTTTTCGGGTGTTTACGGCCTGAAAAATGGCTGAAAATAGGGCGTGTGAACATACCCCTATTAGCAACTTTTTCCTTTACTTCTGACAAAGAAAAAAACAGGCCAGTATAAACCCCAGGAACATGCACCGTACATTTGCAGAGTTAGGCTCCATGCATACAACCGTGCCAGTAATTAAGACCCATAATTACAGGCACGGCTGGCCACGGGCGACCTCGGACAGCTGGACGTTTTTATGGACCATGCTCCCATTGTAAAGTACGGGAGCACAGTCCATAAAATAAAAAAATAGGACATTAATTGGCCCGTAAATACAGACCATAATTATGGTCCCTACTAATGGGCGATTGTACGGTCGTGTCCATGGAGCCTTAGGGTATGAGCACACGAGACAAAATAGATTTCATCGCAGAAAATCTGCAGTATACTTCAGTAGCAGCAAAGTAGATGAGGTAGATAGGCTGCGGAAAAAAAAAGCAGAAAAGAAGTGCAGAAATTTACTTGCGGTGTAGATTCCCAATCTGCAGCATGTCAATTACACTTGTGAAAATGTTGCGGAATTTCCACACCGAAGATCCGGTCGGAATTTCCCCAATGTTTACACTGTGTGTGTGGACGTACCCTTAAAAGAACACAAAAATAGAGAGTATATGCGTTGCAGCTTCACACAGTGACTGGAGAGATATACAGTTTCAGCAAATGGGAATTTAAAAAACTTCTATTAATAAATTTTTGTTTTTTTTTGTCGTTTTGCAGGAATTTTAGTCCCATAGACCACAACAAAAAAGCAACAAATTGTAAATAAGAATTTTGAAAATGTTGCATATTACAAAGTCTCTTGTCTAACACTTTTTAGTTACACTCTATCTGAGGCAGATTTTTCTCGTCATGTTTCCAGTGGACAAGCATCTGCCTGGCCAAGAGAGAATAGTGTGTCCTAGGTATATACTTCTCTTCGAGAAGAAGGGATATATATAGAAACCACCAGGGGCGTAACTAGGAAAGACTGGGCCCCATAGCAAACTTTTGACTGGGGCCCCCCCTCTGCTGGGTATCACACAACCCCCCCCCCTTGTAGATAGTGCCTGCCTATAGATTCCACCACACAGCGCCCCCCTATAGATAGCACCATACACATCCCCCTGTAGATAACGCCATACAGCCCCCCTGTAGATAACGCCATACAGTCCCCCCTGTAGATAACGCCATACAGACCCCCTCTGTAGATAACGCCATACAGACCCCCTCTGTAGATAACGCCATACAGCCCCCTCTGTAGATAACGCCATACAGCCCTCTCTGTAGATAACGCCATACAGCCATCTCTATAGATAACGCCATACAGACCCCCTCTGTAGATAACACCATACAGACCCCCTCTGTAGATAACGCCATATAGCCCCCCCAAAAAAAAAACGGCCTATAGTGTGTCCTACAAAAGACATGTATCCCCTCTCCACAGGATATCCACAGGATAGGGGATACATGTGTGATCGCTGGCAGCGATAAGGAGAACGGGGGACCGAAAGTCCCACGAAGTTCTCCATGACGAACCTCGGACTTCCGGCGTCTGCGCAGTTCAATAAAAATGAAAGGAGCGCTGGTCACGCATGCGCACAAGTGCGACCGGTGCGCAAGTCATTTCCATGGAGCTGCCGACACCGACCCCGGAAGTCCGAGGTTTGTCATGGAGAACTTAGGGGGGACTTTCGGTCCCCCGTTCTCCTCATTGCTGGGCGTCCCAGCGATCCCACATGTATCCCCTATCCTGTGGATAGGGGATGCATGTCTTTTGTAGGAACAACCCCTTCAGTGGCGTCGCGCTGTAGCAGCCATAGCGGCTGCTAGCGGAGCCTGTGGCCATGGGATGGGGCCGTGCCGGCGGGTGGCACAGGCCCCCTCATGCTGCAGGCCCCGTAGAAGTCGCTACGGCTGCTATAGCGGTAGTTACGCCACTGCGTATATGTTTGTACGGCGTAAAACTACAGCTCCCAGCATGGCTGGAGCAATGGTAAGGATATGCTGGGAGATGCGGTTTCACAAAAAAAATCATACCACCATCATCTCGCTGCAGATCATACAGTGACTACAATACTGATTAGAGGCAGAATAAACATTTACATTAAGTGACTCACCGGTGACGTCTCAGATTCTAGTTCTTTTCTTCTCCCTCCGGTTCAGACGTCTATGATGGATTTCTCCCGGCCATGACCCAGTAGATATACCCCCCCCCCCCACTATAGATAATGCCATTCACATTCTTATGAGGAAAAAAATATATAAACTTTACATACTCACATGATCCCGTTCCCACGCTGTTCACTGGCGATGCAGACATGCTCTCTTCTGAGCATGTCTGCAGGAGCTGAATGAGCGTCCTCCAATGACGCTGATTGGCGGGGCAGAATGACTTGCCCCGCCAATCAGCACCTTCCAGGCATGGAAGCGGCGCGATGATGTCATCGCGCCGCTAGCCAATCAGCAATCAGTGTCATTGTAAGGCACTAGATGGTCAGGCACGGAACATGCCCGGCCATTCAGTGCTAATACATGTATTTGGCTGCCGCTAACACTGGGGCCCCCTCCGGTGCTAGCGACACCTACAGGCACGAGAGGGCCTGTGTAAGGCTCGGCGGCGCGGGCCCCACAGTAGCGGCGCTACCGCTGTAGCAGCCATAACGGCTGCTAGCGGCGCCACCGGGCATTTGGGTGGGCGTGTCGGCTGGCGGCACGGGCCCCCTCAAGCCCCGTAGCAGCCGCTACGGCTGCTACCGCGGTAGTTACGCCACTGGAAACCACATTTATTTTTTGCCTTTTACACTGAGCATAATAAACTTTTCCTAAACTAAATTTAATATTAAGGGGGACCGGCCAACAGATCTTCTTCAATGACTGGAACAAAATTTAGCAATTTTATTGTATTGACCAGCATCATAAAAACTGTTATAACCAGAACTAATCTGATATGATAAAAACATCTATGGGGAAATTAATATAGCCCCATAAAGGTTAGTGTCTCTATAGATAATATGGCCATTTTAACTTCTACATTATACTCAATGGAACCTCAAAAATAGAGGCTACATTTTTTCAGGTTTCTTGACATAACAATTCTGACATAAATACTGAGCTAAATGTAGACAAAACTATCCATATTTTGTGTCAGCATTTAGTTACATATTTCAATATAACAGTGAATGAGGCCTAAACCTGACAACAGCCAGGAGCATAGCCATAGGGGTGCAAAGGTAGCAGTCACACCTGGGACATGGTGCCAGAGGATGTCAAAAAGTCCCCTATTCAACTCAAGAGTAGTATAAATGGCACATGGTAGGTGGAAGGGGGGGGGGGGGCGCTGTTACAGATTTTGCATTAGGCCCCAGAAACTTCAAGTTACACCTCTAACTACAGTCAAATGTGGAAGCTTGCAGTAATATTCTACCACACACCACAGTCTGTAGTAAATATGCACCAAGCAAGCCTACACATATTCACCTGTACCAGTAGAGCACTGTTTATTACATGGGTTCCTTTCGTTGTCTGTAAACTAACAGGATTAGCTGGATAGATTTTACTGGTGACAGAGATTATATATTTATACAAATCCATTACAATTTTTTGTTTTAACCCTTGTTTTAGGTTCTGTTGCCAACTATGTGGTCGACGCTGGGCCTCTTCAAAAGTGCACATATTATTCCAGATAAAGTATAAGAGTAAAACAGGGAAGGTCATGATGCACATCTTCAAGCAAAAGTGTAAAATATGTAATGCTGGATTATATGAGCACCCTATGTTTACACCTGAGAATATAGAAATTACTATAAGCATGCTGGTTAATAGGATATGTGAAAAAATCTACAATACCCCTAAAGAAGATATGCCATCAAGAAGCTTTATCACAAATGGAAGACAAGATGGTCCGCATGATTCCAGCAATTGTGAAGGTTGTGCAAGCGGGATATGCACGAGAAACAATAACCGGAATGAAGGCCTCAATCAGAACAATGTGGAAGTCCAAGCTCCTTCTTATGGAAATTATTTGGGGAGAACAGAATCACATTTGTTTCATAATAATAGACATACTCGGCAATCTGACCAAGATAGTGTAGATTTAAATTCATTATGCAATTGCTGTGTTATACTGTAAGAACCGAATTAATGGGGTTGTACAAGATTAGAAACAAGAATCCGTTTTTTTATTCAAGAAACAGCACCACTCTTGTCTATGGATTTTTGTTTGCTTTGGCAGGTCAGCCTTCAATTGAGATGGGTTGCAATACCAGACACAGCCAATAGCTGTTTCGGGGGGGGGGGGGGGGGGGTAGAAGCTTTTTTTCTAATCCTAGTCAACCTCCTTATGTAATATAGTGGATTAACACATGGAAAAAGGGATTTAAATGTAAAAACATTTTGTTGACTTTTAAATATGATAATCTTTCTGGCCTAGACCTGATGACAAGTATATTGGTTTATCCTAGCATGTGGAATTCATTGATCATGTGGCAGTTTGACACAGCAGAACATACGTTTGTTTTCATAAGATACAGATGGGTTAAGGGAGATATGTCACTAGTTTATTAATGCCCTAACTAATCTAATAGGCACTATGATGCTAATAACTAGTGTCTTTTTTTTTTCAAAAACGTTTATTATTTGCAAAGTTGTGTGCATTTTTCTAAATATGCTAATTAGGCTATACTTGCCAAATGGGAGGTAACTTTTTCTTTTTACTGTGGGCGGTGTAATGTTTTCTGTGTGATGCTGTCCAATCAGCGTCATACAGTTCTCCTCTTCCCAGCCCAGAAATACAGCATAATCATATAGTATACAGTTCCATTCCCGACTGTGTTTTCAACTGGTGATATTTCTGGTAGTTTCATAGCTAGAACTGTGATCCTGGTGTCATATGAACGATTAGAATCTAATTTTTCATATGCTACCAGAACCACAGCCGGAGATATGGCTATTTGATGTGATTCCCCCTTCCTTACAGCCGCAGTCTCTCACACTGTGTGAAGCAGCTTCATGCTGATAGGACAGCGTCAGAGGCTGTGACGTAGCTCCACCTCAGGAGAATCGCTGCTGTTGACACCCACTTGTCTAGTATAGACTAATTTGCATATTTAGAAAAAGCTCATAACGTTTAAAATAATAAAGGTTTCAGGACACAATTTTCACCAGTATTATCAGTGTGACAGCGCCTATTAGATTAGCTAGGAGACTGGGCGTTACTCTACTAGTAACAGATCCTCTTTAATTGACCCTCATGTGTTTAAGAAAGGGAATTTAGATCATGAATCCCACGGGGCACAGAAACTAATGTGAGTGATGACAATTTCTGTACAACATTGCGGAATATGTTGGCACTATATAAACAACAGAAATTAATAATTATTGGTTATTTGATGTAACAAGAGGTAATTTAAGAACTATAATATTTTTTTACTAAATCATTTCTGGTGTATAAAAATTACCTTTCTTTTATTCTGTGTTTGCTTACTCTTGTTGTATTTTTATCTATACATTAAAAGGGATACAAAAAATGACGCAACTATTGTATGTATTTATTATGCATTACACAGATTATAGATAACATACACTATATAGACAAAAGTATTGGGACCCCCTCACATTTCCCCTACAGGAGAATTTTATGATACCCCATTCTAAATCCATAGGCATTAATATAGAGTCGTCCCCCCTTGCAGTTATAGCAGTCTAAACTCTTCTGGGAAGGCTATCTACAAGATTTTGGAGCTTGTCTGTGGGAATTTTGCCCATTCCACCAGAAGAGCATTTGTGAGGTTAGTCACTGATGTTGGACAAGGGGTCCTGGCTCACAATCTCCATTCTAGTTCATCCCAAAGGTGATTGATGGGGTAGAAGTCAGGGCTCTGTGCGGGCCAGTCAAGTTTTTCTGCACCAAACTCGCCCAACCGTGCCTTTATGGACCTTGCTTTGTGAAATGGGACACAGTCATGCTGGAATAGGAAAGGATCTTCCCCAAACTGTTCCCACAAAGTTTATGGCATACAATTGTCCAAAATGTCTTTGGTATACTGAAGCATTAAGATTTCCTTCACTGTAACTTAGGGGCCTAGGCCAACCACTGCAAAACAAACCCATAGCATTATCCCTCCTCCACCAAACTTTACAGTTGCAACAATGCAGTCAGTCAGGTAACGTTGTACTGGCATTCGCCAAACCCAGACTTATCCATCTGATGGCACACAGCAGTATCTCTGTGTGTTTCTCCCTGTTTGCTCCTGCTCTCCTCCTTTCCCTCCCCTATCCATAGAATTCTGTGTGCAGCATGTAACCTGATCCCTCAGTGAGCTGAGTCCGTCAGGGATGGTGGCTGGTATATACAGGAATGATGGGGGTTATGTACAGGGATGATGGGGGTTATATAAGGGGATGATGGCTGGTATACACTGGGATGATGAGGGTTAATGCAGGGATGATGGCTAGACTTACCCATCAACCCTGTACAGTATATAACAACCATCAAGACAGATTTGGAAGTAAATTCAGAGTGACTAAACATTTAGGAGAGAAGGAGAGGAGCCAGATAAGTGGCAAAAGAGGAATTTTCCTGTAATAAAATATACTTTTTATATTGGCTTATACTCTTGATTTATGCAAAGTTTGTTTAAATGACAGTGCCTATTTAAATAAAACAATAAATACTAAGTGGGCATGTGCAGTGATTATATCTGCTGTCAGTAAACAGATCACTATGCAGAGACCTGGCTGTGGAGAGCGTGACCGAGCATGCATGTTTACCAGTACTCAACTCATTAGGTGGTTGTGCACAATTCTATACACTTTGAGCACTAGTTAGCGCCAGACTATGTAAGTTAATGTTGTAACTCTTCACTGGATCATTTTTTAACAGCATGTAAATGGCATTTGTAATATGTTATGATCAACACAATGAATACAGAGGTGTAGCTAGGGGTTTAGCACAGGGGGGGGGGGATGGACGGACATATCTGAGTGGGCCCCAGCCCAGCGGGCCCCCCGCTAACGCATGTTTACAACTGAAGAGGCACATTCTAATTATATACCAGCTGTAATGACGGGGTAGGGAGACAGACAGGTGAGCCCTAATCTACCCGCCACTCAGTCCCTGTCTACTTGCACGGCCCGACCTAGGCGACGGCGTACAACTGGGCGACGGTCCCTACGCTCAATATGTGCACGACAGACAAACAGACAAGGGTACACAGAAGCTAAGGGAAATGGGGCAGTTGCCCACGGCAACATCGTGAGCAACAAGAGTAGTGAACGAGCCGAGTCAAACCAGGAGTGAACGAGGTACCAAACGCAGAGCAGGAGAGTAGTCAGTAAAGCCAGGGTCAATTAGAAGCAGAGGTAAATAGTACTAGCAGGAGCAGCAGAGCCAGGAACCCAGACAGAATCACAGGCAAAGGAGGAGCAGGAAATGAAGGTATAAATAGACAAAGGGCGGGAGCTAGCTCCATCTGGCCAGGCTGTGTGGTAGCAAATCGAGTCACTCTATCAGACTTAGGAGCAGGTGCAGACTGATTAACCACCGGCGTCGACACAGAAGCTGTGTCTGGCAGATCCTTTACAGTACCCCCCCTTTTATGAGGGGCCACTGGACCCTTTCAAGGTGGACCTGGCTTATTGGGGAACCGAAGATGGAACCTCCTGAGCAATATCCCAGCGTGAACATCCCGGGTGGGTACCCAAGTCCTCTCCTCAGGCCCATATCCTCTCCAATGGACCAGGTACTGGAGGGAGCCTTGGACCATCCTGCTGTCCACAATCTTGGCCACCTCGAATTCTACCCCTTCAAGGGTGAGAACAGGGACCGGAGGTTTCCTCGAGGGAGCCAAGGATGGGGTGCAGCATTTCAGGAGGGAGGCATGAAACACGTTGTGTATTCGAAAAGATGGGGGTAACTCCAGTCGGAGGGAGACAGGGTTAAGGACTTCTATGACCTTGTACGGCCCTACACACCGGAGAGCGCATTTTTTGGATGGGATTTTAAGGCGCAAATTTTTTGAAGACAGCCACACCAGATCCCCGACCACAAACAAGGGGTTAACAGAACATCTTCTATCTGCCTGAGTCTTTTGTATGCTCTGGGACGCCTCTAGGTTCTTCTGAACCTCTGCCCAGACTGTGCACAGTTCCCAATGGACGACATCTACCTCGGGATTGTTGGAACCACCAGGTGAAATGGAGGAGAACCGTGGATTAAATTCAAAATTACAGAAAAAGGGGGAGACCCCTGATGAGTTACTGGCCCGGTTATTAAGGGAAAATTCGGCGAGGGAAATGAAGGAGACCCAATCATATTGACAGTCAGAGATAAAACACCTTAAATATTGTTCTAGAGTCTGATTAGTCCTCTCAGTTTGGCCATTAGTTTCAGGATGGAAGGCCGAGGAGAAGGACAGATCAATCTCCAACTTTTTACAGAAAGCTCTCCAAAACAATGAAACAAATTGTACCCCTCTGTCAGAAACAATATTGAATGGAACCCCATGGAGGCGCAGGATGTGTTTGACAAACAAGGTAGCTAACGTCTTAGCATTGGGTAGTTTCTTGAGGGGCACAAAGTGGCACATCTTACTGAAGCAGTCTACTACAACCCACACCACCGACTTGCCTTGAGATGGAGGCAGATCGGTGATAAAATCCATAAAGATATGGGTCCAAGGTCTCTGGGGAATGGGCAAAGAACATAACAAGCCCGCTGGTCGGGACCTGGGAGACTTGGACCTAGCACAAATTTCACAAGCGGCGACGTAGGCCTTAACGTCTTTAGGCAACCCAGGCCACCAATAGTTTCTGGCAATGAGGTGCTTGGTACCCAGTATGCCTGGATGGCCAGATAGTGCAGAGTCATGATTTTCCCTGAGTACCCTTAGCCGTTTTTGCAGGGGAATAAACAGCTTGTTTTCAGGAAGGTTCCCGGGAGCTGAACCTTGATCAGCGGCAATTTTGGAGACTAAATCAGAATCAACAGAGGAAATGATTATACCTGGGGGCAAAACACAAGCAGGATCTTCCTCCAAAGGAGGGCTGGCCATGAAGCTACACGACAGTGCATCAGCTTTAATATTTTTAGACCCAGCCCTATAGGTGACCAAAAAGTTGAATCTAGTAAAAAACAACGCCCATCGAGCTTGTCTCGGGTTTAGCCTCCGGGCGATTCTAGGAAAACCAGATTCTTGTGGTGGGTATGGACCATTACCTGGTGTCTAGCCCCCTCCAGGAAGTGGCGCCACTCTTCAAATGCCCATTTAATGGCTAAGAGTTTGCGGTTGCCAATGTCATAGTTACTCTCAGTGGGCGAGAACTTCCTGGAGAAGTAGGCACAGGGACGGAGATGGATGAGGGACCTGGTACACTAGGACAAGACAGCACCCACTCCCACCTCGGAGACGTCAACCTCCACTATGAATGGCTCCATTTGGTTAGGCTGAATCAGCACTGGGGCCGAGATAAAGCACTTCTTAATGACTTCAAAAGCCTGGACCGCCTCTGGAGGCCAGTGGAGATCAGCACCTTTGCGAGTAAGATCCGTAAGAGGCTTAGCGATGACCGAGAAGTTAGCAATAAATCTCCTGTAATAATTAGCAAACCCCAGGAAGCACTGTAATGCCTTCAGGGAGGCAAGTTGGACCCATTCAGCCACAGCCTGAACCTTGGCAGGGTACATGCGGAATTCATGAGGAGTGAGGATTTGAACCAAAAATGTTATCTCCTGCACCTCAAACACACATTTTTAGGTTTTAGCAAAGAGTTTGTTTTCCCAAAGGGCCTGGAGCACCTTCCTGACATGCTCAATGTGGGAGGACCAGTCCTTGGAAAACACATGTATGTCATCAAGGTATACTACAAGAAATACCCCCAGGTAGTCTCTTAAAATCTCATTTATGAAATTCTGGAAGACCGCGGGAGCATTACAAAACCCAAAGGGCATGACGAGGTATTCAAAATGACCTTCGGGCGTGTTAAACGCAGTCTTCCACTCATCCCCCTCTCTGATGCGGATAAGGTTATAAGCCCCCTGTAGATCAAACTTAGAGAACCATTGGGCCCCCTGAACCTGATTGAAGAGATCAGGAATCAAAGGAAGGGGATACTGGTTCCTTACAGTGACCTTATTCAAGTTTCGGTAATCGATGCACGGCCTAAGACCACCATCCTTCTTCCCTACGAAGAAGAAGCCAGCACCTACCGGAGAAGTAGAGGGGCGAATGTAACACTTGGCCAGATATTCCTGGATATACTCTCTCATGGCTTCACATTCGGGACAAGAGAGATTAAATATCCTACCCTTAGGGAGCTTAGCTCCTGGTACCAAATTGATTGCGCAACCGTATTCTCTATGAGGAAGTAACACTTCGGAGGCCTTTTTGAAAAAAACATCAGCGAAGTCCTGAATAAACTCAGGTAGAGTGTTCACCTCCTCAGGGAGAGAAATAAAATTAACAGAAAAACATGACGTCATGCATTCATTACCCCATTTGGTAAGATCCCCAGTATTCCAGTTAAACGTGGGATTATGCATCTGCAACCAGGGAAGGCCTAAAACCAAATCGGACGATAATCCTTGCATCACCAGTACAGAATACTGCTCCAAATGCATGGAGCCAACAAGGAGTTCAAAAACAGGGGTATGCTGCGTAAAATAACCATTAGCAAGTGGAGTGGAGTCGATACCCACTACCGGGATAGGTTTAGGCAAATCAATCAATGGCATAGCAAATTCCACAGACATAATATTAGCAGAAGACCCTGAATCCACGAAGGCACTGCCGGTAGCAGACCTACCCTCAAAAGAGACCTGAAAGGGAAGCAAGATCTTATTAGGTTTCATATTTACGGGAGATACCTGTGCGCCCAAGTGACCCCCCGATGGTCACTTAGGCGCGGAAGTTCTTCCGGCTGCTTATTCTTACGCCTAGGACAGTTGTTCACTTGATGCTTGTCATCCCCACAATAGAAGCAGAGACCATTCTTCCTACAGAGCTCTCTACGTTGTTGGGGAGACACGGAGGCCCCGAGTTGCATTGGTTCATCCGAGTTTTCCGTGGAAGAACGAAGCAACGGAACCTCGGGAGCCATCATGGGGGAGCCAGAGGAGAAAGCACAAAAACGTTCAAGTCGTCGTTCCCTGATACTAAAGCTATAACCTGATCTAGAGAGTCTGAAGAGGGATAGCTAACTAACAGGTCTTTCAGGGCGTTCGACAGACCCAATCTAAACTGGCACCTCAAGGCAGGGTCATTCAACCGAGAAGCTACACACCACTTCCTAAAGTCAGAACAGTACTCCTCAATGGGTCTCTTACCCTGACGTAAGGTCACCAGCTGACTCTCGGCAAAGGCAGTCTTGTCAGTCTCGTCAAAGTTGAGCCCGAGAGCAGAAAAAAAAAGATCAACAGAGGAAAGTTCAGGGGCGTCAGGAGCTAAGGAGAAGGCCCATTCTTGGGGCCCGTCCTGGTGCCGGGACATAATTATACCCACTCGCTGGCTCTCAGAACCTGAGGAGTGGGGCCTTAGACGGAAATAGAGCCTACAACTCTCCCAAAAGGAGAAAAAAGTATTCCGGTCCCCTGAGAACCGGTCAGGCAACTTGAGGTGGGGTTCAAGAGGTGAGGTGGGGGGCACTACCAGGGTAGCATCACGCTGGTTGCCCCTCTGAGCCAGGGCTTGGACCTGTAGGGAGAGGCCCGGCATTTGCTGAGCCAGGGTCTCAAGGAGGTCCATAGTTGTGTCAGGGACCAGGGTAGAAAAGGTATATGGGCCTGCGATTATTTAATGACGGGGTAGGGAGACAGACAGGTGAGCCCTAATCTACCCGCCACTCAGTCCCTGCCTACTTGCACGGCCCGTCCTAGGTGACGGCGTACAACTGGGCACGGTCCCTATGCTCAATATGTGCACGACAGATAAACAGACAAGGGTACACAGAAGCTAAGGGAAATGGGGCAGTTGCCCACGGCAACACCGTGAGCAACAAGAGTAGTGAACGAGCCGAGTCAAACCAGGAGTGTACGAGGTACCAAACACAGAGCAGGAGAGTAGTCAGAGCCTGAGTGCCTGAGTGGTAGCAGATCGAGTCACTCTATCAGACTTAGGAGCAGGTGCAGACTGATTAACCACGGGCGTCGACACAGAAGCTGTGTCTGGCAGATCCTTTACACCAGCCATCATCCCTGTATATAACCCCAATCATCACTGTATATAACCCCATCATCCCTAAATATACCAGCCATTATCCCTGTATATACCAGCCATCATCCCTGTATATAACCCCCATCATCTCTGTATATAACCCCCATCATCCCTAAATATACCAGCCATCATCCCTGTATATACCATCCATCATCCCTGTGTATACCCATATCATCTCTGTATATACCAGCCAGGCTAGTATATACAGGTAAGATGGGGGTTATAAACAGGGATGGTGGCTGGTATAAACAGGGATGATGGGGGTTATATACAGGGATGATGGGGGTTATATAAAGGGATGATGGGGGTTAATGCAGGACTACCCATCATCCCTGTACAGTATATAATGACCATCATCACAGTATATATAACAAACATAATCCCTGTATATAACAACCATCATTCCTGTTTATAAACCCCATCATACCTGTATATACCAGCCAGGCTACCCCTGCTGTATAGGTTGGTATGGCGTAAAACTACTGCTCCCAGCATGACCCAAACAACGGTAAGGATATGCTGGGAGTTGCTGTTTTAAAAATAAAAAAAACATATCACCCATCATCTGATTAGAGGCAGAATACACATTTACATTAAGTGACTCAGCGTTGACTATCTCAGATTCTAGTTGTTCCTTTTCTCTTTTCTTCTTCATCCGTTCCAGACCTCTATGATGACTTCTTCCGGCCACAGCTCATTTCTGCAGTTTGCCGCTTAGATGTCTTCAGCTTCTTACATTTCAAACATTTCTGCACCTATAAACGAAGATAAAATTCTTACGATGCCACTCACTAGGCGCCTAAATATAATAGCACAATACACTGTGTCCCTGATTATAATAGCACCATACACTGTGTCCCTGATTATAATAGCACCATACTGTGTCCCACACACACACACACACACACACACAGAGTGCTCCCTGTAGATAGTGCCCCCATAGATCCCCCTGTAGATAGTACCCACATACAGCCCCCTGTAGATAGTGCCCCACATATATCCCCCTGTAGATACTGCCCCATATATAGCCCCCTGTAGATCGTGCCCTATATTTAACCACCCTGTAGATAGTGTCCCACATATAGCACCCCCTGTATATAGTTCCCCACATATAGCCCCCGTGTAAATCATGCCCTACATATAGCCCCCCCTGTAGATAGTGTCCCACATATAGCCTCCCCTGTAGATTGTGCCCCACATATAGCTCCCCCGTAGATAATGCCACTCACACTTTTAAGTGAAAAAAAACAAAAACTTTACATACTCACCTTGATCCTGTCCCCACACCATCCTGTGTCTTCTGAGCAGGTCTGCTGGAGCTGAATGACGCTTACGTCATTGAAGGGTGCTGATTGGCAGGACAAAATGATAAGGTCAATCAGCGCCTTTAAAAAATGGAAGCAGCGCGATGACGTCATCACGTCGCTAGCGTCGTTGAAAGGCACTGATTTGCAGATCAGAATGACTTGCCCCGCCAATCAGCGCCTTTCAACAACGGAAGCGCTAGCGTCGTTGAAAGGCGCTGATTGGCTGGGCAAGTCATTGTTAGGTGCCCGGCCATTTGGCGCTTTTGCATGTAATTGTATCTGTGTCAGGAGGGGGTGGCGGGGGCTGGTTTCAGTTGAGCCGCTGCCCCCTCAGGCAAGCAGCATCCTCCTTTGTGGAGCGGTGCTCATGGCGCGGACGATCGCAGTGGGCCAGCATAGGCTCTCGTAAATGTCAGAGTTGGGGGCCATTGTTAGGCCCAGCGTTGCCATGGCAATATTTGGCACCCCAAAATTGCATTGCGGTGTTGCCGATGGGCTTACAGAGGGCACCCTCTCAGTATAGCCTGCCACAAAAAATTATCCCTACTTCTAAATCCAAATAAAATAATAGCAATATTCCAAACACACTGTATATGAATATAGAATCTAATTAAATATTATTGCACGTAATAGCAATTTATCCTACAAATTATCCAACTTTGTGTGCACCTCTCCTCCCCCTCCCAATGTAGAATTTTAAACTGGTTTGCCACACTAGAATATATACCTTCCCATACTCACTACATTACACTTATCCCTTACTTATGGACATACAGTATTTGTTCACATTAAGTATCAGAGACGTGTTCTGCTTATTTAGTTCTATAAAGACAGAAGAGTTGCAGATTTTCTTCCCACCTTTGAAATTGTAAGTTTTACAAATACACTAAGCTCATACATAAATAAAGTAGCAGTACTAAACTCAGTACAGAGATCAACTGCAAAGTAGTAATTGTCATATAAGTTTGTACTGTGTGAAACTACAGCTTCCAGCATGGCCTGAACAATGGCAGTGTTGGATTAAGTAGACCATAGGCCATAGGCCGTTCCCCAAACTTGGGCCCCTCTTTCCCACCGCCGCTCTGCCATGCCTATAGTGAACATTACCATGTGTGTTACGATTCCCCATGTCAAAGTGCTGTGTCCCTACATCGCTAACAGTATCACGCTGTGTAGGGACACATTCTATTGACAATGGAAATGGTAACACGCATTTGTCTATTAGTCCTGGGCTACTCAAAGACTTTATGTGGAATTCAAGGGTTTCCTATAACAGACATTTCAGGAGAGGGGACAGATCCTCTATAGATCCAGTGACTCACAAGAGATGTCTTCTCTAATGGGAGTCGTTATATTTTCTTTTCTTCTCCATCTGACAACAAAACGTTATGGTGACTTCTCCTTATGACTGCCGAGTTTTCTGATGAGAAATCTTTGCCCCACACTTCCGCAGCCATTTCCAGCCTCCATTTCCATACCAAGGCCCAGGCCCATACATTAAAGGTGTCGTCCTGGCACGGACCAGTTTTTTTTACTGATAACCTATCCACAAGATAGTTTATCAGTATATGATCGGTGCGGGTCCGAAACCCAGACGCTGCACTAATCAGTTGTTGTGGCTGTCTCCGGGCAACGGATGTTGTACTGTGTTCAGTGCCCGTTGTGCTGGAAGCAGATGGCTCCATATACTGCATAGCGGTCGTACTGCAGAGCTTTAACTCTGCTTCTATTCACTTGAATAGGAGCAGACCTGCAGTATTGCAGCACACCCGGAGCCATGTGCTTCCGGCACAGTCATCCAGTGCGCAGAGGCAGCTGAGCGGTGTGGGGTATTTGTGTCAGACCCCCATGATCATATACTGGTGACCTATCTTTTGGATAGGTCATCAGTATGAAAAAACTATACGTGCCTGAACAACCCCTTTACTCAGACTAATAAATTCGGACCCCAGACCAGACTCTAGAATTCATACAGATCCCAGAACTTCTAAACTATTGCAGTCCCCAGACCAGACCCCCCTAAACAAATACAAACCCCAGAACTGACCCCCTAAACTAATACATACCCCAGACCTGACTCCCTAAACTAATACGGACCCCAGACCCCCAAATGCAGACCCCAGACTATCTAAAGTAATACAGACCACAGATTCCTTAAATTTAGACAAATAAATAAAGACCCCCTAAATACAGACACCAGACCCCTAAATACCGACCCAAGACCTGACCCCCTAAACTAATAATGGCCCCAGACTTGACTCCCTAAACTAATACAGACCCCAGACCAGATGCCCCTAAATAAATACAGACCCCAGAACAGACCTCCTTCATACAGACCCCAGACCCCTTAACCCCTTAGTGACCACTAATACGCCTTTTCACGTGATTCACTAATGGGCTTTAGGCTAGGCTGACGCCTTTTCACGTCATCCTAGTCTAAGTCCTGCACGGGTCTCCCGTGCAGGCTGGAGCCGGGGCTCTGCTGTCTGATGACAGCTGAGCTCCTGCTCCAACGCCCGCGATTGAAGTTTACTTCGATCGCGGCCGTTTAACCCGTTAAATGCCGCCGTCAATAGCGACCGCGGCATTTAACTTTGTTTACAGAGGGAGTGCGCTGCCTCTGTCACCCATCGGCGGCCCGCGAATGAAATCGCGGGTCTCCGATGGGGTGTCATGGCAGCCGGGGGCTTGATAAAAGCCCCCAGGTCTGCCCTGGACATATTCCTGTTAGGACGCGCCGGAGGCACGTCCTAACAGATTGCCTGTCAGATTTACACTGACAGGCAATAATGCTCTGGTATACGAAGTATACCAGAGCATTATAGCAGCGATCGCAATATCGCACAGTAAAGTCCCCTAGTGGGACTAATAAAATCAGTCATCAAAGTGAAATAAAGATTATTAATAAAAAGTACAGTAAAAAAATAAATAAAACCATTTTTTTCCATAAAAAGTGGTTTTATTTAGTAAAAGTGTAAAAAAAAAAAAAAAAGTACACATATGTGGTATCGCCGCGACCGTAATGACTCCATTAATAAAGTTAATATGTAATTTAAACCGCAAAGTGAACACCGTAAAAAAAAACGCAAAAAACAATGGCGAAATTGCAATTTTTTTCCATTGCCCCCCAAAAAAGTCATAATAAAAATCAATCAATAAGTCCCATGCACCCCAAAACAGTACCATTCAAAACTACGTCTTGTCCCGCAGAAAACAAGCCCAAAAAATCACTACATTGATGGAAAAATAAAAAAATTACGGCTCTTGGAAAGCGACGATGCAAAAGCAAATAATTTTAGTTCAAAAATGTTTTTATTGTGCAAAAGCCGTAAAACATAAAAAAACCTCTACATATGTGGTATCGCCGTAATCGTACCGACCCATAGAATAAAGGTAACATGTTATTTACGTCGCATAGTGAACGGCATCAATTTAAAAATGCATAGAACAATGGCGGAATTTCAGGTTTTTTTTATAATCCCCCCCAAAAAGGTTAATAAAAGTTAATATAAAAATTATATGTACCCAAAAATGGTGCCATTAAAAAGCACAACTAATCCCGCAAAAAACAAGTCCTCATACAGCTATGTAGACGAAAAAATAAAAACTTTATAGCTCTTTGAATGCGACTATAGAAAAGCGAATAAAATAGCTTGGTCATTAGGGCCTAAAATGGGCTGGTCACTAAGGGGTTAATCTATTACAGACCCAGACAGACCCCATAAATACAGACACCAGACCCCTTAAAATAATCTATCCCCTTAAACTTACATAGTAGCTCATTCTTCTCTCTTGATGCTGTTCAGGGACCTTTGGTCATGTGACCTGAAGGTCTCCAAACAGTAACAAGAACTGCAGACGTAAGGCCATGTGACCTCATGTCTGCAGGTCCTTTTGCAGAATATAGACAATGCAGTCTGTCGCGGCAAAACTGCAATGTACTGTACTTTGGGCGACCATGGGTCCTCGGGAGCCTTGGGCCCCGGACGGCCGCACAAAACACCCCTATTACGATACGCCATTGAACAATGGTATGGGTATGCTGTAAGTTGTTGTTTCACAAGGAAGAATGCTACCACTGATCATCATGCTGTAGGCAATGCAAGTGAATACAGTACTAATGAGACGCAGTCAGTTGCAGAATTATCATTCCAACTTGTTAGTGAGGCTTCTGTCATAAGTATACATGCACTTTGCGTTTACCCATTAGATTTCCTTTTATTCCTATTAACTGTCCTACCCCTTCCCTCTATTCCACCCCCAGTTGTATTACTTGGCCCAGTAGCTCAGTAGCTATGCTGTCTTCCCCTCCTATGCTGTAATTTCGCTCCGCCATCTCTATTTTAACCGGTTAAGCAGAGGCATAGCTAGGTTCTCCAGCACCTGGGGAAAAGATTCAGTTTGGCACCCACCCCCAACCTCTTCCCCGACATCTCCTTCCCCCTCGCCGTGTTTGGGCGTAAAAAACATTTGTACATTTTACAAGCAATATAGTTCTATACACAACACCAGAACCAAGCTCTGTACATATATACAGCACCAGAACAAAGCTCAGTACATAAATACAACACCAGCACAAATACAGCTCAATTTAGTGCAACCCCTGCCGTATAGGTATGTACGGCGTAAAACTACAGCTCCCAGAATGGCCCGAACAATGGTAAGGATATGCTGGGAGATGCTGTTTCACAAAAAATTAATCATATCATAATCATACCACCCATCATCTCACTGCAGATCATACAGTGACTACAGTGCTGATTAGAGGCAGAATAAACATTTACATTAAGTGACTCACCGGTGACGTCTCAGATTCTAGTTCTTTTTCTCCATCCGGTCCAGACCTCTATGATGACTTCTCCCGGTCACAGACCATTTCTGCAGTTTGCCGCTCAGATGTCTTCAGCTTCTCACTTTTCCAACATTTCTACACCTATAAATAAAGATAAAGTTGTCATTATACCACACGCTACGCCCTAAATATAATAGCGCCATACAATGCACCTCTAATTATAATAGCACCATACACTGTGTCTCACACACACACACACACACACACAGACACACACACACACACACACACACACACACACACACCGTGCCCCCTATAGATAGTGTCTGCCATAGAGCCCCCTGTAGATAGTTCCCCCATATAGCCCACCCCTGTATATAGTGTCCCACAAATAGCCCCCCCTATAGTGCTCCACAGATAGCCCACCCCTGTATATAGCCCCCCTGTAGATATAGTCCACCCCTGTATATAGTGCTCCACATATAGTCTATCCCTGTATATAGTGCTCCATATATACACCGCGTTCCAAATTATTATGCAAATGTTATTTTTCGCTGATTTTCCTAAATAGTCGATGCAAATGACAGTCAGTATAAACTTCAAGCCATCAACCGTTGGAGTATAATGCTAATTTTATTGAATAAATCTCCTAATGATGACAGTTTTTTTTTTTTAGAAGTAAAAAACTCAAAATACACTGTTTCAAATTATTATGCACAACAGAGTTCAAAATTTTTTAAAGGTTGTAAAGAGAACTAAAATGGTAATTTGTTGAATTTGCAGCATCAGGAGGTCATATTTACAGAAATCAAAAGCTCTTTCAATCAAAAAAAACTTAACAGGCCAAGTTACATGTTAACATAGGACCCCTTCTTTGATATCACCTTCACAATTCTTGCATCCATTAAATTTGTGAGTATTTGGACAGTTTCTGCTTGAATATCTTTGCAGAATGTCAGAATAGCCTCCCAGAGCTTCTGTTTTGATGTGTACTGCCTCCGACCCTCATAGATATTTTGCTTGAGGATGCTCCAAAGGTTCTCAATAGGGTTAAGGTCAGGGGAACATGGGGGCCACACCATGAGTTTCTCTCCTTTTATGCCCATAGCAGCCAATGACACAGAGGTATTCTTTGCAGCATGAGATGGTGCTTTGTCATGCATGAAGATAATTTTGCTACGGAAGGCACGGTTCTTCTTATTGTACCACGGAAGAAAGTGGTCAGTCATAAACTCTACATACTTTGCAGAGGTCATTTTCACACCGTCAGGGACCCTAAAGGGGCCTACCAGCTCTCTCCCCATGATTCCAGCCCAAAACATGACTCCGCCACCTCCTTGCTGACGTCGCAGCCTTGTTGGGAGATGGTGGCCATTCACCAACCATCCACTACTCCATCCATCTGGACCATCCAGGATTGCACGGCACTCATCAGTAAACAACACGGTTTGAAAATTAGTCTTACTGTATTTCTGAGCCCACTGCAACCGTTTCTGCTAGTGAGCATTGTTTAGGGGTGCCCGAATTATAGCTTTATGCACACTTGCAAACCTCTGGAGGATCCTACACCTTGAGGTTCGCGGGACTCCAGAGGCACCAGCGGCTTCAAATACCTGTTTGCTGCTTTGCAATGGCATTTTAGCAGCTGCTCTCCTAATCCTATTAATTTGTCTGGCACAAACCTTCCTCATTATGTCTTTATCTCAATGAACCCGTCTGTGCTCTGAATCAGCCACAAATCTTTTTACAGTACAATGATCACGCCTATGTTTTCTTGAAATATCCAATGTTTTCATACCTTGTCCAAGGTATTGCACTATTTCACGCTTTTTGGCAGCAAAGAGATCCTTTTTATTTCCCATATTGCTTGAAACCTGTGGCCTGCTTAATAACGTGGAACGTCCCTCTTAAGTAGTTTTCCTTTGATTGGGCACACCTGGCAAATGAATTATCACAGGTGTCTGAGATTGATTACAATGATCCAAAGAGCCCTAAGACACAATACCATCCATGAGTTTAATTGAAAAACTAATAATTTAATGTTTATGACACTTAAATCCAATGTGCATAATAATTTGGAACACGGTGTATTTCACAAATCACATTTTTTCAAAGCTGGTTTTACAAAACTCAACAGAGTTTCTATAACACTTCCAAAATATCTGCTCTTGAAGCAGAGATCCAAAAATATACATCTAGGGGTATAATGGGAATTTATTTTTTGGGGTTTCCTAAAATAAGAAATTGCAGGTTTATGCAAATGGGGCTTTCCAGCAGTTGAACTTTAGAAAATATGCAAAAATTACATCCACCCCCAACCCATTCCCTTCCTCACGCTTGGAGTAAAATCATTGGAAAAATAAAAATGTAATGTAGGGCAAATATATTTTCAACTAATTAACTAAAATCTAATAATCTCAGAACAGTATAGCATTTTTAAAAACATAGGTGAATGCATAGGCCTGGTTGCGAGGGACATGAGGGACAGAAATATCGGAATCTTTGCGGCGCCCATCTTTTCTGCAGACGCGGCACTTTTTCTGGGGGTTGCTTCTAGTTGGTGTTGGGGGAATGCGAGTGATAAAATGTCTTTCAGTCATTAGTAGTTTGACATCCTCAGACTAGGGGCATTCTCTGGTGTCCTGAACGTCAAATATGAGGCCTTCGATAACTTTCTCCTGGAAATCCAGGTATGTGTCTCTGCCTCTTTTTATTTATATAGCACAAATGAGTTGTGGATTGCCACCTTTAAAAGATAAATGGCCACTTTTTTCTACCAGGCTTTTGTTTTGCGTTTCACTAAATAGGGCTGTAAAACCTGGTCGCTTAAATCCACCCCCCCCCCATGTACTTGTTATATTCGGACACGCTTACTGGTTTGTGCTTGTCCGATGTTGTCCTCCTTTCCCTCACTGCCACTGTTCCTGTGGTATGTATCGTTCTTAGTACATACACATCTTTGCGATCACTGTACTTGACCGCCAGCAATTCCTCAGATGCATAAGCACAGGAGTCCCCATTTACCATGCACTTCCCGACTAATTGCTGCAGAAAACCAATTCGGTTTTTGCGCATGGTACCACATGCCCCGGTCCATGCAGCATGCAAATGGCTAAACAGGGGCACTCTAGATTAAAAATTATCGCAGTACAGGTGCTACCCCTGGTGAAGCAGAGGCTGCATTATCTCCCACACGATCTTACTGCTGGTGGAAAGATCAGGGGGGCATCCAGGAACATTTATTGAGCGGTCCCGTCCTTCATAAATTCTGAAGTCAGTAGTATATCCTGACACGCTTTCACCCAATTTATAAAGCTTAACGCCATATCTTGCCCTTTTGGAAGGTAGATATTGGCGAAAGCTAAGTCTTCCATGGAAGTTGAGGAGGAATTCGTCCACGCTTATATTGTGCTCAGTGGTGTAGAGTTGCAGAAATAAACATTTGAGAGAATTTATTTGCGGTCTTATCTTGATCCCGCTTTGCATTGGTACTTGGGGGGGGGGGGGGGGGTCTGTGCGTTGTCATTGAAGTGGAGGAACCTCATTATTGTTTCATAACGAGACCTTAGCATTACTGCAGAATACACTGGGGTATTGTTGACCAGTAAGACCTAACGGAGGGCTTTTCTACAATACCCATATTTAGGATGAGCCCCAAATTTTTTTTTTAGTTCCTGCTAATTGGTGGGCATCCAATCTCTGGCATGAGTGGATGAAGGTTTCTGCCTTATATACTGAGCGGCATATAAATTTGTTTCGTGGACAGTGATATTTAGGAGGTCGTCTATAATAAATAAATGGAAGTAATGCATTTAGACAAAATTTGCATTGTCCACAGTTATGCCAGGAGTGGCAGTAAATCCGTGGATTTTAGGCCAAAAAGATGGAGCAGGTGCCCATACAAGAGCCTTAACTGGAGGGACCAGGCTGTCCCGTGCTACAGCGCTACTAGGCCCTGCACTTTCATGTTCCGCTGTTTCTACTGCGTCACGGATAACGTCCCCTGAAGTTGAACCTGAAGTGACGCTATCATCGTCACTGCCTAGAACAGGTTCCATCTCTGATGCGGTCTCAGACTCTGACCACAGCATGGCATATGCCTCCTCAGCGCTAAATAACTTCCTCTATACACACACAAACTAACTGGTATTTATACACTAACGTTCAAAAGTTTGGGGTCACCCAGACAATTTTGTGTTTTCCATGAAAACTCACACTTATATTTATCAAATGAGTTGCAAAATGACTAGAAAATATAGTCACGGAATTGACAAGGTTAGAAATAATGATTTTTATTTGAAATAATAATTTTCTCCTTTAAACTTTGCTTTCGTCAAAGAATGCTCCATTTGCAGCAATTACAGCATTGGAGACCTTTGGCATTCTAGCTGTTAATTTGCTGAGGTAATCGGGAGAAATTTCACCCCATGCTTCCAGAAGCCCCTCCCACAAGTTGGATTGGCTTGATGGGCACTTCTTGCGTATCATACGGTCAAGCTGCTCCCACAACAGCTCTATGGGGTTGAGGTCTGGTGACTGCGCTGGCCACTCCATTACAGATAGAATACCAGCTGCCTGCTTCTTCCCTAAATAGTTCTTGCATAGTTTGGAGGTGTGCTTTGGGTCATTGTCCTGTTGTAGGATGAAATTGGCTCCAATCAAGCGCTGTCCACAGGGTATGGCATGGCGTTGCAAAATGGAGTGATAGCCTTCCTTATTCAAAATCCCTTTTACCTTGTACAAATCTCCCACTTTACCAGCACCAAAGCAACCCCAGACCATCACATTACCTCCACCATGCTTGACAGATGGCGTCAGGCACTCTTCCAGCATCTTTTCAGTTGTTCTGCGTCTCACAAATGTTCTTCTGTGTGATCCAAACACCTCAAACTTCGATTCGTCGGTCCATAACACTTTTTTCCAATCTTCCTCTGTCCAATGTCTGTGTGCTTTTGCCCATATTAATCTTTTCCTTTTATTAGCCAGTCTCAGATATGGCTTTTTCTTTGCCACTCTGCCCTGAAGGCCAGCATCCCGAAGTCGCCTCTTCACTGTAGACGTTGACACTGGCGTTTTGCGGGTACTATTTAATGAAGCTGCCAGTTGAGGACCTGTGAGGCGTCTATTTCTCAAACTAGAGACTCTAATGTACTTGTCTTGTTGCTCAGTTGTGCAGCGGGGCCTCCCACTTCTCTTTCTACTCGGGTTAGAGCCTGTTTGTGCTGTCCTCTGAAGGGAGTAGTACACACCGTTGTAGGAAATCTCCAGTTTCTTGGCAATTTCTCGCATGGAATAGCCTTAATTTCTAAGAACAAGAATAGACTGTCGAGTTTCACATGAAAGCTCTCTTTTTCTAGCCATTTGGAGAGTTTAATCGAACCCACAAATGTAATGCTCCAGATTCTCAACTAGCTCAAAGGAAGGTCAGTTTTATAGCTCCTCTAAACAGCAAAACTGTTTACAGCGGTGCTAACATAATTGCACAAGGGTTTTCAAGTGTTTTCTAATCATCCATTAGCCTTCTAACACAGTTAGCAAACACAATGTACCATTAGAACACTGGAGTGATGGTTGCTGGAAATGGGCCTCTATACACCTATGTAGATATTGAATTAAAAACCAGACGTTTGCAGCTAGAATAGTCATTTAGCACATTAACAATGTATAGAGTGTATTTCTGATTAATGTTATCTTCATTGAAAAAAACTGTGCTTTTCTTTCAAAAATAAGGAAATTTCTAAGTGACCCTAAACTTTTGAACGGTAGTGTATGTATATCGTTTTTTTATGTTTTGCAGAGTTTGCACAATAAAATCACATATTTATAAAAATAATTTATTTTTTGTGTCACCATATTCTGAGAGCCATAACTTTTTTTTTTTTAGTCAAAAAAGCTGTGCAAGGAC
This sequence comes from Rhinoderma darwinii, assembly GCF_050947455.1. Classification (NCBI taxonomy): domain Eukaryota; kingdom Metazoa; phylum Chordata; class Amphibia; order Anura; family Rhinodermatidae; genus Rhinoderma; species Rhinoderma darwinii. The sequence continues at coordinate 163,930,687 of NC_134690.1, read as the reverse complement.
TTGTTTTTTGCTGGACAGGTTGTAGTTTTTATTGGTACTCTGTTGGGGTAAATGCGACTTTTTGATCATTTTTTATTCTATATCTTGGGAATAACATTATAGTTTTATAGTTTGGGTCGTTACGAACGTGGTGATACCAAATATGTGTACTTTTTTTAACATTTACATTTTTTTTCCTATAATGAAAGAGTTATTATAGGAAAAAAAAATCTGTGTTTGTTTTTTTAACGTACAACTTTTATTCTTGCACTTTTATAAAACGTTTTTATTAACTTTTTTTACGTGCAGGACTGATCGCTGCTAAAATACATTACACTACCTAGTAGTGTAATGTATTTCAACTGTCAGTGTGTCGTCACAGTCACTCTGACAGTAAGCCTATAAGGACCAGCCAGAGGCCGGTCTTTATAGGCTTCCATACGTGGCAGACCCGGAGGCCATTGTCTCGCGTCTCCTGTTGCCATGACAACCGTCGGCAACCCCCACAATTGCATAGGGGCTACCGATGTGCTACAAACCCCGTTAATGTGGAGATCACAATCGATCGCACATTTAATGGGTTAATTGCCTAAATCAGCATCGATGAGCCACTGATCGGCAACAGTGGAGTGCCAGCTGTCGGGGGCAGTGTGCATTGGGAACGACAGAATGACTTCCTGTCACTCTTAGGCTGGTCCTGATAGACTTCTGTCCATGGCAGACACAGAGGCCATTATTTGGCCTCTGGTTGCTATGCCAACCATCGTCAAATCTCACGATTTCTTCGTGGGGTCTGCCGATGTGCTAGAATCATCTAAAATGAGGCGATCGCAACCGATCGCCGCATTTAAGGGGTTAATTGCCGAAATCGAGTGGCAAAGGACCGCTGTCCGGCAAGAGTGAAGTGTTAGCTGTCGAAGACAGCTGACCTCCCTGTTCCCGATGCACCCTGTCGCCGACAGCGTGCACTGGGAACGACTCAGTAACTATACGTCCTCGTGCGGGAAGTAACCTCCCACAATGACGTATAGTTACTGAGTTGTGCGGGTAGGGGTTAACTGTAGCTTCTGTACATGGCCTAGTGTGGCCTTCAGGATGCAGTGATTTATTTTATTTTTTTCATCTTTAAAAGCAATAACATTGTTTTATTTTTATGTCAACGTAACTGTATAAGAGATTGCTTATTGCGGGATGAGTCGCATTTTTCAATGGCACTATTTTGATGCACATATAATTTTAGCACATATAATTGTATTCGTTTTTTTAGGGGCATAATGAAAAAAAAACAGCAACTGTCCATTGTTTTTTGTGTTTACAGCGTTCACCATGCGCTATGAATTACATGTTATCTTTATGCTGCATGTAGTTATGGTAATACCAAATTTATATAGTTTTTTATGTTTTACTACTTTTGCACAACAAATACACTTCATTGTACTTCATTTTGAGAGCCATAACATTTTATTTTCCCCTTGAAGTAGCTTAACAAGGGCTTATTTTTTGCAGGATGAGTTCTAGTTTTAATCATTACCAGTTTGGGGTACATATGATTTTTAAAAAACTTTCTATTGCTTTTTTTGGGAGGCAAGATAACCTGGTTGCCATGGCTACCTATCGCGGCGCAAAGGTACCCATGGGCATAAAGAGTTAGCCCCTATCCTTTTACTTCTCTATTTTATACATATATTGTATTAGCATACTTCTGTACAGGCCTAGAGTGCCCTAACCTTTCTAGGTCCCCAGGGCTAACTATATGGGTGGTTCCCCCTGACAGTAACCCATTCATCAGGAATGCTGGTGACCCAATCAAAGGGAGAGACCCACATAGGGTAACAGGGACGGGATCAGATAATGCTCTGATCCTGGCCTTGACTTAAGGATAGTAGATTCCTGCCGTGAACCTCCAACCATATTCCTACATATCAATAAAACACAGACTTTGATGGAAAGGCCACAGCAGCCATTTTAATTAAACACATTTTTATTTACAACAATTCACAAATATCAAAATACCATAAATATTATTATAAATAACACTAGAAATAATATTCTAATAATATTATAATTAACATTATAACCTCTTTGCTTAAATTATGAGTCCTTGAAGGCATTCACACTTCCTGAAATCCATTAACAGGCCTATGGTCTCTGCCCTCAGCCGTGCCCTACGCTTTCAGCTCCATTCCGGTGTCTTGCTTTACAGCAGGAGCTAAGCTGTCATACAACCATGCATCCACTCCAGGGGACACGTCATTAAGAGTTTGAAGGCTAGATTTGATCATAATTGAGCTTTGAAGATCATTTAGGAGCACACGGGAACAGCTGGAAAATTAGCGGACAGACCAGGTCTCTGTAGGATTTGTCTGTGTACGGGATTCTGCAACCCGCTATTTACAAAAATACATGCAGACTGTAGAATCTAAATGGAACAAAAAATGTTATCAGAACCATTTGCGAAAGTGGTTTTTTTTAATCACATGCTATAGCAAATGCAAAAAAAAAAAAAAAGACCCCAAAGGTGTCCCTAGCTTTTAATTAGCCTATTAGTTATATTGAAGATATTAGAAAATAATAAAATGGTGTGCTTCTGGTGCTGGTTAACAGAAGGACTTGATCCTTGTTTGCCCCCATTTCCTTACCAGGATCCTTGGGTTAATTCCCCACAAACCCTGCTATTATTGTAGGGCCTTGAATATGGGATATATTTGCAGATTCTTACAACCCATTGAAATGAGTGATGCATCTATACTGTGCTCATCTACCTCTCTACAGGGGCCCTATAGCAGTCGCATGGGCTCCCTTTGTGTTACGTATGCCCTTGAATGCACTTATTAGCCACCAAACTTAGTTGCATACTGCATTTCAACAAACTACGTTGTCACTAAATAATGATAATAATGATTAAAGTATTTTGGATATGCATAAATATATATATATATATAATAAATGTACATAAATATATATATATATATATTTTTTTTTTTAATTTTTGTCTTTCTCGTAGTTTTGACTGCTTGAATTGTAAGCGCAGATGGAGCTCATCAAAGGTAGTCATATTGTTCCGTATGAATCTTGACAAACACCAGAAATGTGGGAACGTGACAATGAGGATCTTCAAACAGGAATGCAGAAAATGCAGCATTCCCACAATGTCAGAGCCTACAATATCAGATGATAACATAACAACATTGATCAGCAACTTAGTCCATCGTATCCAGAGAGTATTTTATGGGAGAATAAATTTGAATGAAGACCGTCCACCAGAAATTCCTGTCATGCTGGATGGTCCACATGATGAAAAACATGGTGAGGCTTGCAAATACAATCTGTGTGATAGGCAGACTTTGTCCTCGGAAGAACCATCATCATTACCGAGTTTGTTATCTGATCTTGCTATTTGAATTGGTGAATTGGCATAAATGTACTTCTAAAACAAAAAAGAATAATAATTTAAAAGGGAAAAGATGATTGTTAATAATTTGAATAATAATTTAACATTTGCATTTTTATCCATTTAAATGTATCTGCTTATAAGACAAATAATGTTATACCACACAAAATAGTTGATAATTAACATTCCATATGTCTACTTTAGATTGGCATCGTTTTTTGAACATCCTTTTAATTTTTCTAGGACGTTACAAGGCTTAGAGCTTTAGCAGAAATTTCTCACATTTTCAAGAAAATTTCAAAAGTCTATTTTATCAGGATCAGGAACCAGTTCAGTTCTGAAGTTGCTTTGAGAGGTCCATACAATATAAACCCCCGTAAATGATCCCATTTTAGAAACGGCACCCAAAGTATTCGAAACAGAACTTAGAAAGTTTCTTAACCCAAGTAGAGGTTGAAATTTACAAATTTCATTTTTTTTGCAGAAATTCATATTTAACTCATATTTTTCTGTAACTCAGAAAGTTTTACGAGAGAAATGCAACTCAATATGTATTGCGCAGATTTTGCCGCTTTTAGAAATATCCCACATGTTGCCCTAGTCTGCTATTGGACTGAAGCACAGGCCTCAGAAGCAAAGAAGCACCTAGAGGATTTTGGGGCCTTCTTTTTATTAGATTATATTTTAGGCACCATGTCAGGTTTGAAGAGGTCTTGTAATGCCAAAACAAAGGAAACACCTTAAAAAAATTATTTGGAAACTACACCCCACAAATAAATCATCTAGAGGTGTGGTGAGCATTTTGACTCCACAGGTGTTTCATCGATTTTATTAGAATTTGGACACGAAGATAAAAAATGTTACATTTATCCAATAAGATGTTGTTTTAGCTAAAAAAAAAAAAAGTCTATTTCCACAAGGAATTAAGAAGAAAAAGCCCCCCAACATTTGTAAAGCAGCTTCTCCAGTGTATGTAAATACTCCATATTTGGTCATAAACTGCTGTTTGAGTACATGGCAGGGCTGAGAAGGGAAGGAGAGCCATTTGGCTTTTGGATCACAGATTTTGCTGAAATGGTTTCTCCCATGTCGCATTTGCAAAGCCCCTGAGGGATCAGTACAGTGGAAACTCCCCAAAAGTGACTCCATTTAGGAAACGACACCCCTTGAGGAATTAATCTAGGAATGTAGTGAGCATTTTGACTCCACATGTGTAAAGAAATTTCTCCCGAGTATGGCAATACCCAATTTGTGGTCATAAACGGCTGTTTGGGCACACAGTAGGGCTCAGTAGGCAAGGAGCGCCATTTGGCTTTTGAAGTACAGATTTTGCTGGATTGGTTTCTGGGAGCTATGTCACATTTGCAAAGCCCCTGTGGGAACAAAACAGTGGAAACCCCTCAGAAGTGGAAACTACACCCATCATGGTATTCACCTAGGGTTGTAGTGAGATTGTTAACCTCGCATGTGTTTTACAGAAATTAGTGTACACTCGATGTTGCAGAATGAAAATGGCAATTTTTCCATATAAATGTCAATATGTGATGTCCAGCTTGTGCCACCATGAAAAGACAGCTCTCTAATTATTATGCGGTGTTTCCCTGTTTTAGAAACACCCTACATGTGGCCCTAATCTTTTGCCTGGACGATCGACAGGGCTTAGGAGTGAAAGAGTACCATGTGAAATTGAGGCCTAATTTGGCAACTTGCAAAGTATTGGTTCACAATTGCAGAGGCTCTGATATGAAATAACAAATGAAACCCCTGAGAAGTGACCCCTCAAGGCATTTATTAAGGGGTGTAGTGAACATTTTCACGCAACAGGTCTTTTTCATAAATGATTGCGCTGTAGTAGACGAGCTGTAGTTTTTATTGGTACCATTTTGAGGTACATGCGACTTTTTGATCACTTTTTATCCTTTTTATTGGGAGGCAAGGTGACGAAAAAAAGCAATTCTGACATCGTTTTTTTTTTAAGTAGCATTAACTATGTGTTATAAATTACATGTTAACTTTATTCTGCGGGTCAGTACGATTGCGGCGATACCAAATTTATAGTTTTTTATGTTTTACAACTTTTTGCACAATAAAATGACTTGTAAAAAGAATGTATTTTTTCTGTCTCCTAGTTGTAAGAGCCATAACTTTTACATTTTTTAGTTGACGGAGCTTGTTTTTTGCGAGACGAGCTATAGTTTTTATAGGTATCATTTTTGGATACATGCGACTTTTTGATCACTTTTATGTAAAATTTTGTAAGACAAAGTGACCAAAAACCAGCAATTCTGGCAAGGTTTATTAGTTTATTTTTACGCCGTTCACTGCGCGGGATAAAAAATATTTTTATATAGTTTAGGCCATTACGGATGAGGCGATACCAAATATGTATGGTTTATATTTTCTTTCAATAATAAATGACTTGATAAGAGAAAAAGTGCAATTGTGTTTTATATTATTACTTGAAACTTTTATTTTATTTTTTACAACTTTTATTTAAAAAATTTTTTACACTTTTTTTTTGTCCCACTAGGAGGCTTGATGGTCTAACTGTTTGATTGCTGTTCTAATACATTACACTATGTAGTGCAATGTATTAGAATTGTCAGTCGTTCACTGACAGCGAGCCGAATATTCTCCACCTCTGTACCAGTCCTAATCGGCTTCCGTAATGGCAGACCAGGAGGTCATTGTCAGGCCTCTTGTTGCCTTAGTAGCAGGGCTGCCGATTTGCTACAAACCACTAAGATGCAGCGATCGCTTTTGATCTTGCCGTTGGTACCGGAAGCCTTTTAGGCCTCGCCTCCAAAAGGGGCATAGGACGCTTCCGTAATTGGCATATCGGGAGGCCAGTATTAGGCCTCCGTTTGCCATTACAGCCATCTGCAACCCAGCGATCACGTTGCTGGGGTGCAGGTGGCTAAAAAACCCTTAGATGCTGCAATCTCTATTGAGTGCAGCATCTGAGGGGCTAATCGGCCAGACCGGAGGCTAGCTCTGGTCCTAGCCATTACAGCAGGGTGTTAGTTGTAACATACAGCTGCCACCCGCCCGTGATGGTGTGGGCTCAGCTCTTAAGCCCGCACTATGCCCGCAACGTAACTGTACTGCGGTTTGCGAGAATCCCTACCCGACAGTGCCGTATATATACACGGCAAATTTCGAGAAGGGGTTAATATAACAAAAAAGCTTGTTATTGATAAACGTAAAGGCATCGCAATGTCTGCACTATATATTTATTTTTAATCAGTTCTTTGAAAAAGTTTAAAAGTCAACAAAATTCTTGATGATATAAGCAACTGTGCAATCATAGCTGAGTGTTTTATCACCCGGGACAATTATTCAGTTCGGCGAAAGCAAAATGAATCTTATACCCACACCTTCCTCGCTCCAGCATAGCTTTGGAAAGTGACAGTTAGCAGTCAATAAGTGACGATATGTGGGAATCATTGAGTGTTTCTGCAGGGCAGTCTGTTTCCAGGCTTTGCCGTCTTGCCTCTACACCATTATCTTGCTCAGCATCCACTAGCACATACAATATCCAAGATATGCCAGGCCTTCTCGAGATGTGCCAGAGTGTGGATGCTGACACGTCTGCCATACTTCAGTATCGCCAGCCTGAAAGGAAAAACCCAGGTGTATTGCAAATTGTGGGACCTAAGTAGATACAGTAGGGGTTTCAAGATACATCTCTTGGCAAGGGTGGAGGGGGCTATATACTGAAAAAAAGGCAAGGTCTGCATCATTATATATCACCCCTCTTTTTTCTCTGACGACTTGTAGAATCTCTGCAGCGTCCACATACGATAATGGACCGCATATAACATCTCGAGGCCGTTCGTTGGGTCTGTGCTTGGGGCGTGGGGTGGATCCGTTCAATCACAATACCAGACGCTCTGTCTGAACCCAGTAGGTTTGAGAAGATCTTACCCGCCACTTTCTGTAGGGCTTCATTTGCCCATGACTCCGGTAGGCCTTTAATGTGTATATTACGCCTACGGTTCCTGTTCTCTTGATCCTCTATAAGGACCAGGGCTTTATTCATGTCCTTGTGTGTTGGTCGACCTGGGCTGCTAGAGCGCCTGCAAAGTAAATCCCTTCTGAACACGAGGATTCCAAGGCCTCAACTCTGTGTCCAATCTGCTTTACCTCAGTTTTAATGTCCACCAAATCCAACAGCACTGGGCGCATCACCTGTAACAAGGTCTTTGAAGGAAAGGTTTAGTGATAGGTGCTGAAGAGGTTTTATTGTGGTCAGCTAAGCTGTCCGCATCTAATTAATCTGCTGCGTCTGCAGCTGTCATGGCTTCCGCCGCCATCTTAAGTTCTCTGGCGGGAGTGAGCATTCCGATTGTTCCAATAGTTAGTCAAATCTGCCTGCTTTTTCCCTGGTTTGGGTGTCCCAGGCTGTTCACTACCTCTGTCCTTGTCAGTTTTAACAATTTTCCTGGCTAAATATAGGCTGTAAGGGCCACTAAGAACACAGCATAGTAGTCTCAAGCGTCCATCTCTTGTAGCGGTCAGGCTCCACCACCCCAAAGGTGCTTTTAAATAAGTAAATGTTTATTTCTTGGCTACACGTTTTGTCATCAGAATGATGTCTTCATCAGGATGTACCAAAGATGCGTAGCCAAGAAATAAACATTTTCTTCTGCAGAAATACTCCTCATGTCTAGTTTGGTTCCTGTCTGAAAGTCCTTGTTTTTTTGTTTTTATCTCTATTGTTCCAAAATTTGTCCCAAGTTGTGCTATAAGATCATGCAGCTGCTTCATTCTAGCCTACTTAGAAGTGATTAGTAGTATACCTACATGAAGAACACCACGAAAAATATTCCCCGGATACATTTATTGTAGTCACAAATCTGACTTATAACGTAATAGCTTATGGGGAATGAAGCATGGTAATAACGGTGAACCCGCTGTTTAATAGCAAAAACCTAAAGTTCGGAGTCTGACACACCAAAATGGTTTTAAAACAAAAATTTCTTTATTAGATACATCTAAAAATGCAACAAAAGTTAAAACAGAGATGATTTCCACAGTGCAGAAAGACAACCAGATTAATTGTATATGATATTTCCAAATATATGGGTAATGGGCAACACTGTTGAAATACAAGAATACATCCACAGTATGTTACAATTATATGATGTGATGTACATATTCTGATACAATAAACAGAAAGAAAAGCTGTTCAGCAATAAGACAAATTTTCTATATATATATCTCTCACAATTAAAGTATGATTTAAGTAAACATAAATTAATGAGTGTACAACATTATAAATACCCCTGAATAGAGCCAGATGCAAAAATCAGTAATAGTACTATGCACGAGTAAAATACATGGCTCAATTTAAACAGGTGAACAAAGACACATGAAGCAAGAGCAGGGCAATAGCTGTGTTGTCTCTGGGGTTGACACCAGAGACGGAGACTTGTCACAATGGGTATGAGCTCCGCTTTCAGCATATGTATTTTTTCCAGCAAAAGATTCTTCACATTATATTAAACCTATTGGGCTTTGAGTGTCTGCAACTGTGGCTGACAACACTATTACTGATTTTTGCATCTGGCTCTATTCAGGGGTATTTATAATGTTGTACACTCATTAATTTATGTTTACTTAAATCATACTTTAATTGTGAGAGAGATATATATATATAGAAAATTTGTCTTATTGCTGAACAGCTTTTCTTTCTGTTTATTGTATCAGAATATGTACATCACATCATATAATTGTAACATACTGTGGATGTATTCTTGTATTTCAACAGTGTTGCCCATTACCCATATATTTGGAAATATCATATACAATTAATCTGGTTGTTTTTCTGCACTGTGGAAATCATCTCTGTTTTAACTTTTGTTGCATTTTTAGATGTATCTAATAAAGAAATTTTTGCCTACTTAGAAGTGAGCCTGATAGATTGTAATGATTGCTGAATAGTCCTATGGAGGTGCTGATGGGAGGACCTACCGGTATCACAGTGTGATTCATTAACCTAGACATCACTGAGTTGGGGGACTGCAGGCTGAAGTGACTTCTTAAAGTTTTACTCATTTATTGGATTATTCACTACAATATACACCTTGTTGGTGAAGAATTCAATGATTATGTAAACCATTTTATTGATGTGAAAAAAACTTTTTTGTTTAACAAATAAATGTAATAAAAAAAAAAGTGTTCTGTAGCAGTTGGTTATTCTGCTCCAACAGGGTTTTGAATCCATGACCTGTGTGACCAATACATATTTTCCTCCTATAGGCCACTTCATTTAGAGTTTCTCTGCTATGTGTGAACATTGTCTCAGTTCTAACTCAGGCTTTGGCTAAAAAAAAAAAAGTGATCAAAAATGACACTAATTTGCCCTGTGTAAACCTGGCCTCAAATATAATAAATAGGAAATAACAGTGGAGGTGTCTGGCCCAAAAATGTAGTAACCCCCTTCCCAGCAACAGTGTTATATGATGCATGGATAAATGATGCTAGTCCGAAACATAAATTACAGGAGATCTCACTGATGACAACTGGATCTGGTAGAAATCTAATTTGACTTTTTCTCTTCTCTTGGCGGAAACAATATCTGATTCTATGTACAACCAAGAGATTAGCACTCCCAGAGTTATCGGACAGCTGCTTACTGTATCTCCCTCTCCCTATGGTAATAAACATGCACGTTAGCAGTACAAGGGGAATGGAACTCTGACCTCTAGCAATAGATATTAGTAAATCCTGCTAATCCCCTTTTTTACCATACATTAAAACTTTTATATTATTGAAGATAAACTTCTAGAAATCAGCTGAAGGGAACAGGGTGGTAAAGGCCTTCAGGTGGTGGAGGCCCATGGGTAACTGCTCCTTTTTCCCCACTTATAACCGAGCTCTGGGATACAATTTAGGGCCAGTTTCACACACAATGTTTTGCTGCGTTTTCTCTTTTTTGGGAGGGCTAAAACGCTGTGACCAGATGTTAGTTTAAAGTTTATAGTGAAATATGAAAAGCTTTATACATAGCGATTTTGTTTGTCGTGTTTTTGTAGCATTTTTTGGTGTCTTTCGTGTTTATCAACATTCACCATGCTCTAGGTGCCTGTACAAAATGACAAAATAAAAAAGTAAATAAAAACACATGGTAAAAAATGTTATAAGTCTAGAATCACACATGCAGTTTTTGTGGCAGTTTTTTGAGCCAAAGCCAAGAGTGTATCAAGCAGGATGCAGAAGTTCTTCATTTATATGTCCCACTCCTTTTGAATACTCCTGGCTTTGGCTAAAAACATCACCAAAAACTGCCACAAAAACAGCAGTCGTGACAGCAGTCACAAAAACAAAAAGAGCAGTCGTGATTGCAGCCGTGGTTTTCCCATCTTGGACGTTTATGGCTTTTATGGCATATCAAGAGGATATGCCATAAATGTCTGATAGATTCGTGTCTCACCTCTGGGACACACACCTATATCTAGAATGGGGTCCCCTGGCCACTGTTCTACCTTGTGTAGCTCCTGCTGCTTTCCAGCCACTACCTGATGAGGTCATCGGACGGATGGAAATAGTCGAGCTCGCCGAGCTACGCTACTTCCGTAACGCCCATTCACTTCTTTTGAAGTTACGTAAAAAACATAGCTAAGAGAGCTCGGCTGTTTCTATACTCACAAACACCTCATTAGACAGTGGCCAGAGAGAAGCGGGAGCGGGACAAGGTAGGACAGCGGTCATAGGTCTCAGTTTTAGAGATAGGTGCGGGTCCTAGAGGTGGGCACCACATCTATCGGTCATTTATGTATCCTGTGAATATGCAATTAATGGGAAACAGCTTTTAAGTAGCTTCAAGGCATAGCTTGATGAAATCATGATAATGCTTTTGTTTAAATAAACAAAGAGTAAATGTAAATAAAAAAAATACATTTATATAAAACAAAATGCGAGAAACACTCTGCATAGTCAGAACTCTCAACATTTAATCTATAATTATGGTATGTTCACACAGAGTTTTTTGCATGCCGTTTGCCGCGTTTTTCGCTGCGTTTTTCGCCCAAGGCAATTGAACGCAGTTGGGCAAAAACGCAGCGAAATACGCTTTCTCTGCCTCCCATTGATGTCAATGGGAGGTCAGAGACGTAAACCCCCAAAGAAAAGGCATGTCGCTTCTTTTTCCCGCGAGACGGTTTTTACGCTCGCGGGAAAAAAAACGCCTACGCCTCCCATTGAAATCAATGGGAGGCATTTTCGCCAGTTTTTCGGCGCGTTTTCCGACGCAGTTTCCGCATAAAAAAACTCAGTGTGAACTGGGCCTTACTGACATTATAATTTCCTGATTTTGTCTTTGAAAATACCTGTATTTTGTACTCACTGACAACTGCTAGAAGGTGCCAAGAATATCTTCACCAGATATCCTCATAAGTGCCATGCATTACATGGAGAAGGACTACATCTCTACCAGCCTGCTGATGAGCAGGGGAAGTGACAAGTAAAGGGGCTTTGGGATCTTTCTCCTAACAATTTTTTATGCCCCTTTAACATCAGAGAACGTCTTAGAGAGCATCTCTCCTGTATTTCTTTTTGTTTATCAAAAGGAAGATTGGATCTCGGCACAAGGGTGAGAAACATAAAGAAATGTTAGTGAATATTTCCCCTCCCTCTTGTGCCGAGCACTGATCCTCCCTTTATTCCAAAAAGACTTAGGCCTTATTCACACGAACGTGTATTACATCCGTGATACGCACGTGAAAATCACGCGCGTCGCACGGACCTATGTTAGTGAATGGGGCCGTTCAGACAGTCCGTGATTTTCACGCAGCGTATGTCCACTGCGTAAAACTCACGACATGTCCTATTCTTGGCCGTTTTCCGTGCATCACGCACCCATTGACTTCACGGCACACGGAAGCACTTCCGTGTGACACACGTGATTCACGCAACAGTAAATAAAGAAATGAAGGAAAAAATAAAAGCACTTCCTTCATTTCTTTTTCTAAACTTTAAAACCGCATGTCATAAGCATGGCATATGCGTGAAAATCACGCAGCCACGCAGCCAACACTGATGACACACGGAAGTGCAACGCGCGCAAACGCTGAATTTGTTGCGCGCGCAAAACGCACACGCTCGTGTGAATAAGGCCTTACAGGAGAGGTGATCTCTAAAACTTTCTCTAATATTAAAGGGGCATAAAAAACTTGACTTGCCTAAGTAGAGTCGTGTGCTGTTGAACCTTTTATTCTCCTTTTTTCTCACCCCCCCACCAAAGAAGACACGTGACAACCGAGGTTGGATGTGAAATGGCCACAGCAGCCGTTTATTAATTTACATTGGTTAGAAAATGCAATTTAATCCGAAACATTCGGATAAGTACTTAGGAATTCAACCAGAGAATTCCTCCTATAATTCACATGACCCAACATGGGTCAGTATCAGTAATAACAACAACAACATTAAAACTAATTAGAGCAGGGGAAGTCCTTGAAGCCATTTTTCCGGCTTTTTACCTTGAGTTAGCCATCTGCAAACCACCACCAACTATTTACCTCCAGCCATAAGCCAGCTCGTAGGCACCGCTCACCTCTGCAGATGGCTCCAACCACCAGAAGACCACTTCAAAGGGATAACACCCTATGAAGTTTTCCAAATAATATACCTTTCTGGGGGACGCATACCCCCGATGCGACCCCCCCACCAGTTCGTACTGACCAACCTCAATGACTCCCCCCGCCACAGCGAAACAGGCCTTGACCACCTTAAGCCTGTAAGTCCCTCCAAACCACCACCGCCCTTTCAATTCCTTCTACTAGGGCCAGGCTCCACAAATCAATCCCAACCTCGGTCAGATGCACTCTATCACTCCTCCAGTAATTACCTTCCCCTGACTCCAAATCCCTGTGCCGCACACAAATACCCCCGTTCTTGGCCACGAAACGTGACACCGCCCGGTTCACTTTAATGCAGGCTTTGTTAACCCTCTCCACCGACCTTGCCAACCGCCAATGCCTCCTCGGGACTATGTCAGACCAAACTATGACTAGGCACGGATAACATGCCCATAAACACAACATATCGTGTTTGATATCCCGCACCAACTCCGAAAAGGGAGCACCCCCAGATCATTCCCGCCCACGTGTAACACCAAGACATCCGGAACCCTATCTAACTGAGAGTATGTCTGAAACTCGGTCAATACCTGGCTCCATAACATACCTCTGAATCCCAGCCAATGTAAGACCGCGTCATGCCGCGGAATGCGTAGCTGACGGCCATCGGGGCGGACATCAGAGCCCCCCAATGCACATACGAAGTAAGGGCGCTGATCTGAAATGAAAGAAGGACAAGCACGCACACACGTAAGCCGATCCACCACGACCACAACAGCACAACCCACCTCCAAACAAAAAAATTAACAGTACAATCTTATAACAAATGAGGGCGAACATAAGTGCGAAACCTGTTGGACTCCCAACGCGCAATGCGACACACACCCTCATCATCAAGCCTCCAATGCCCAGCCTCAGTCGCCGCGCCGATCTGAAACGAGTGAGAAGAGTAAGAGCCAGAACCGACTCCGACCTCAGCTAAGCATTTTTTAAATACCGCACAAGATTGATATCTAGACAAAAACGATCCATTTTCATGACGGAGCAATGGCAACTCAGGCCCCCTTACCCATGGCTTAAAAGCAAACATGCAATCAACCGGACACATCGCCGACCCCGGGAGGGAAAACAAAACTATGCGCTTCCCCCGTCCCAATTGATCCGTTTTGGACCGCCGCAGAAACAATTCGAGTGTGTCCCCGTACAGACCCACATCTTCCTGTCCCAATTTCCCTGCCCGCGCCGTACTAGGCGAAACCAACTCACCAATTCGAAGTGCTCCAAAAAACGCTAAAGAAAAAGCTAAACGAAACAACTTAACTTCAAAAGGCGAATTACAAACCGACACCACAGATGTGCCCAATGAAGAGAGGAGAGTAAAAGACACGGGTCGCGTCTGATCTGTTTCAGCCCTGCCCCGACGCAAACCTTTCAAAGCTTGCCCTACCAAAAAATCCTTGGACACATCCCATAAACCCCGCTATTTAAAACCAAAAGCCAAGACAGAGACGAAACGATTAACCTTAGCCAAGGAAAACCCCGCCTACCAAGCTTCCCCCAACCAATACAATAATGGCACCAACCTGTCCTGATCCGTGCTGACGTTACTCAAACCTGTTACCCACTCCTCCCACGGCCTCAAACAAGCAGAATAAGCACTCCACGTCGCGCTCGCCAACGACCTTTGAATCGTTCAGCGGAACCAAAAACAGATCCCAGAGATGTTCCGGACAAGCCAAACCGACCAGATCCGCTCCCGGCACCAATTGACGGAAACGATCCCACTGCGAGCCAGAAAGAGCATCAGCGATACAATTGTGAACACCCGGCACATGCACTGCAACCACCCACATATTTAAGGACAAGCAAACCAAATGTCGCAACAACTGAACCACAGGTGGAGAAGATGCCGATATGTTATTAATCGCTAACACCACCCCCATGTTATCATAGTGCAAACAAACCTTTTTATCCCTGAGCCTGTCCCCCCAAATGGTTACCGCAACCACGATAGGGAACAGCTCGAGCAGGGCCAGATTGCGCGTAAGACCACTGACCACCCAGCTAGACGGCCAACTCCCCGCACACCATTGACCTCCCCCATACGCGCCAAAACTGCCTGACCCTGCCGCGTCAGTAAAAAGGTCCAGCTCACTCGTATTCTGCACCGGAGACATCCATAGAGATCTACCATTATATTGACCGAGGAAATGGTCCCATACCTGAAAATCGTCCCGATGTTCCACCCCTATCCTCACAAAATCATGTGGTGCACCTACACCCGCTGTCGCTGCTGCAAAATGCCTACTAAAAACTCTACCCATTGGCATAATCCGACATGCAAAGTTCAGCTTACCCAGCAGCGACTGCAGATCGCGCAACGTGATCTTCTTTAAAAGACAAGCCCGCCGCTCCTCCTGACGTAACGACGTTAACTTATCCTCGGGCAGTCTGCACTCCATATCAACAGAATCAATTTCAATCCCTAAAAAATAGATATTAGTGACAGGGCCCTCAGTTTCTTCTGGCGCTAGTGGAATCCCAAATTCCCTCACAACTTTTCGCAATGAATACAATAAATTACCACAAATAGGCGGGGCCGACACACAAAAAATTGTAGAGGTAATGTATCAAAGAATCAACCGCGGCTACGCCCTTCGTTACCCATTCCACAAAACTACTAAACACCTCGAAATATGCGCAAGAAAGAGAGCACCCCATGGGCAGGCACCAATCTACGCAAAACTCCCCATTCCAGAAACATCCCAACAATCTTTGACTCTCGGGATGAACTGGCAGCAATGGAAAAGCCGCCTCGATATCAGTTTTTGCTAACAACGCGCCAGGCCCTGCCTTCCGAACGAACACCACTGCTTTGTCAAAGGACGTGTAGACTACCGAGCATAAATCATGATCAATCCCGTCATTCACCGACGACCTCCTGGGAAAAGACAAATGCTGAATCAAACGAAATTTTAGGGACTCGCGCTTTGGCACTATTCCCAAGCGAGATACAATTAAATCCTCTATCGGCGGATTAACGAAAGGGCCCGCCATGCGACCTAACGAAACTTCTTTAAAAAGTTTTGCTGAAACAACCTCTGAGTGCAGATAAGCCGACTTAAGATTGCGCCGTGTAACCGGAACCTCATGAGGAGGAGGGGGAATAACAAAACCAAAACAAAACCCTCATAAATTAACTTGGCCGCAATCCTATCTGGGTATTCATTTAGATACGGGGCCATCTTTTCCACCCTCACCGGCGACACCCCCTTGACTAGTCGAGAAGTACTGATTACACGACCGCTTCCCTTTCCGCATACATTTTGAAGCCCCGTGCGAGGATCCGTTGCATTCCGAACACACGTGCTTAAATTTACAGGTAACCCCGAACTTACACTGGCCATCATTGAATTGCCAGCAAAAAGTTTTGACCCAGAGCCCTGCCCGACCTGGCTAGACTGACCTCGGTGCCCGACGCTCCCGGGAAAGGACTGTTTAACTGGAGCTGTCACCCTTAACCACAACGCAATATACTTTTGATCCCACCGAATCGCCGGCCGAACCGCCTTACGCTGACGAAACTGCTCGTCGTAACGCAACCACGCCAGACCACCATACGCCCTATGAGCTTCACCGATGGCATCTAAATAGCAGAATAACGCTGAGCAATTTTCAGGCGCCTTTTCCCCGATCACACTGACCAAGATTGCAAAAGCTTGCAACCAATTGACGAACGCAGGATAAGCCTATACCGGCGACATTCCTCCTCCTCCTTCTTACTCTCGTCCCGCTTTTCCTTATCCAAATTGAACCTTGTAAGCGGCAGAAGAGAAGAAATGTCAACATACTCATCTTTCCAAATCCGCTCGCGTACCTCCTGTTTAAGGTGAGCCCCTAACGGGCCCTCAAATCAAACGGAAACTTCACCACGAGCACGATCATCAAGACGAATTCTATCCCCGTCTTTTGGCGCCTTGGTTTGTACACACACAGCAACCACCTCCCTGGACGCCGCCAAAACTTCCCCGACAATAGGACGCCCCCCCAACTTCATGAGAACCTTCCCAGACTACAACCGGGGACCCCGCCGGGATTACTGGCGCCGTTGCCCTAAGCGCCCGACTAACTCCTGCAAACAACCCACTAAATCCGTTAAACCATCACGCCCGGCAGCGCCACTAACGACGGCCGATGCATCCGCGCTCGCTGACCCGCCACCCCTGACACCCAACATAAAAATTGCTGGATACGGCAAAGAAGGAGTTACATACTCACCAGGCTGCCCAGGCGCTGTGTTCCCGCCAGACGGAAAATCCTGCCCACGCTGAGACACGTCCAACTCGCCATCTTCCAAGTCCTCTCTCGCTGACGACTGGCAATCCCACCGACATCTACGACACGGGGACCTCAACGTGCTGACAGATGGGCCGGCGACCTGCCGCTCGACAGAAGGGACCCAGACTTCCGACCGGACCTGTTGCCTCACCGCTGCTGATGATGTTGTCGTCCTCCCTGAAGACCTTGAGAAAGCCAGCCCCCTAGCCGGAGCATCACCATGTGGGGCGGCCGTAGACATCCCCCTGGAAATGGCATCTGAAGGAGGTGGCGTGACTGGGAGCCCGACCTGCGACTCCCTATGGACCGCCGAGCCCCGTTGCGGCTGAGGATTCCTGCCAAGCCGCAGGACCTGAGAGGAGACAGCCATCCGTAGGTGCCTGGCCTGCAGCGTCCTTAGAAGGGCTCCTCCTGCGACGCCGGACCAGCGGGACCACCTCCGGGCTAAGCCACTCTGGTGCCTGAGCAACCGCCGCTCCCGACGGTGCATGCTCCTGCATTGTAATCAGAGAATCAATCACTAATTCCCCTCCCGCCGCCATGCCACCAGGGGAGCATGTCTGGCCCAGCAGTGGACACAGAGCGCCGGGCTCGGCGTGAAGAGGGGCCAGCCTGCAGTATCCTGGCCAGCGCCGCAACAGTCTCCTTCAGCCACCTTGGACCGTAAAACACAGCTGCAGCACACAGCTGCTCCAGCATCCTGTCGGCGGTCGCCATGTGGCAGGTAAGAGCAGGGGCAGTAGGAGCTTACTATTTTACTTGTTGTTCTTCCCGCTGCTTCCGGCTCAATGCCGAAAACAGCGGGAAGAACCGTTATCCAACCCCCAACTCCTCTCTTCCCAAACTCCTCCTTACCCTCCGCTGCACTAACCCCTTCCTGACAAAATTAATTAACCCCCTTCCCTCCTATAGCAGTCATGGAGGCTTCCTCTTAAGCCCTCCGTGCTGCAGTCCAGCCTCTCCTACATGTGTTGGAATAAGAGAATGAGAACTATCGTGGCCTCTCTGCAGTTGTTAGACAGGCAACTGACTATATGTGTCTAAGAGACTTAAAGGGACACTAAACCTCCAAAACATTTAAAAAAAAATACATACAGTACATACAAATAGGGAAAGGGGAGGTGGGGGAGAAAACATGGCTACCACCTAAGAGAACTTTACACTGCATTTCTATTGCATCTGTTAAGTAAAAAAATTGTGTTATAGGGCAAAAGAGGAGAAAAATAAGGACATTTGGTGAAGTCGTGCTTGTTGCTTTTTTTTTTTTTTTATCTGGATTCCAGATTTAGCAGTCCACCACCACCATGATCACAATCTCCTCCCATATAGAATTTAAGGTATTGTTTACACACTGTGGCCACAGTGAAAAATCTATTTAAAAACCACACTGTCTTGCCAGTTCAGGCGCAACGTGTGATCACAGCCTTAATGAATTGGACTGGGTATAATAACAGAGGGCCCATGTACAAGAACAGTGTATGTGCCCCTTACTCTCCAATAGCTCATCTTATTATAGCATCCCTTTATATTTCTCCAACAATAAACCAGTAATTGTGAGCTATAGACAGTAGGAAGCGGCTAGCTGCTTATAAGGTCACAGTGTGCCCACTAACCTATAGGGCCCTTCAGGGGTGTAGCTGGGGAGTGGCAGGCAGGGCATGTGTCCCTGGCGCAACTGGGAGAGAACGTAGGGGGGCCGGGCGCAGATACCATTAAGTACTCGGGGAGCAGAATCCCCCCTGATGCATTATCCATATATGCAGAGTGACATCAGGGGCTCCTCCTCCAGGAGAGGAACCGTCCCGGATGAATGGAGTATGTCCCGCAGTCAACTGTATCTGCGTCCTCAGGAAGCAGACACAGTTGAATCTAATGCTGAAGCAAGGAACAGTCAGCTCCCTGCTTCAGCATTAGTTCAGAGCGGAGGAGCAGATGGAGCTCCCGCGCTTGCCGAGGACTCCCCCCCAGGCACAGTGCTACTTTAAGCTCTGTGCCCGGGAAAGCCCTTGACCTCACTGTCCATATATGGACAGTGATGTCAGTGGCTCCTCTGAAACTGAATCCCCGTTGCCGACGCTCTGGCAGGGGATTCCGCTCCAGGAGTAGCCCCTGACGTCACTGTCCATAGAAAGCACACAAGAAAATGGCGACAGCACTCTGCGAACACTAATGCCACCTAAGCCACTAAATATAAATAAATATGCATTACCGCTAAATCTACTAACAATAGGGAAGTTCTTAGCGCACATTTTGATCAATACGTGTGAACCCAGCTACCACGACAAGGCAACCTCTATGAGGTGGAAACCTACGTTGCACATACACCCAGAACTGGGACTAAGCCTACATATACATGGGGATGGTAAGAACCAGCATTAAACTAATTCAAATCACCGAGGGCAGAATGGGAAGAGTGTAAGATCAAAAAATGGAGGCAGTCACTACCCCACATATATGAATCACATAAACAACACAATAGTTTGAACAGGGACATCGCTGTCCATATATGAACAATAGCATTTGGAGCAGATTCCCTGGCCTATGCTCCGGCTGGGGATTCCGCTCCTAGAGGGAGTCCCAATGGTGCTATCTAGAGGGGGAGAAGGTAGTGCTATCTACAGGGACGGTGACACTATTTTTAAGGGGTTTGTGGCACTATCTACATAGGCACTGTGGCACTTTATGGGGGCGCTATCTACAGGGGACACTGGCACTATGTACATGGGTACTGTGGGCACTATCTACAAGGGCACTGTGGCACTATCTTCACAGGCACTGGCACTAGGGGCATTTTGGGGGCATTATACTGTATGGGGGCATCTAAGGCGGCATTATACTGTATGGGGCAGTTATGGGGGCATTATACTGTATGGGAGAAGCTATAGGTGCATTGTACTATATGGGGCAGCTAAGGGGGCATTATACTGTATGGGGCAGCTATAAGGCATTACACTGTATGGGGAAGCTATGGAGGGCATTATGCTGTATGGGGCAGCTTTGGGGGCATTAAGCTCTATGGGGGCAGCTATGAAGCATTATACTGTATGGGGGCAGCTATGGGGGCATTATACTGTATGGGGCAGCTATGGGGCATTACACTGTATGTGGCAGCTATAGGGGCATTATGATGTATGGAGCAGCTATAGGGGCATTATGCTGTATGGGGCAACTATTGGGGCATTATGCTGTATGGGGGAAGCTATAGGGGCATTATTCTGTATGGGGCAGGGGCATTATGATGTATGGGAGCAGCTATAAGGGCATTATTCTATATGGGGGAATTTGATTGGGCATTATACTGTATGGGGGCATCTGCGTGGGCATTATACTGTATGGGGGCATCTGTATGGGCTTTATAATGTATGGCTGCATCTATTGGGGCATTATGCTGTATGGTGGCAGCTATGGGGCATTATACTGTATGGTGGCAGCTAGGGGGCATTGTACTGCTGGTGGCAGCTAGATGGCATTATACTGTGTGGGGGCAGCTAGAGGGCATTATACTGTGTTGCTATGCACGCCCCATCGGGTGTTCCTCTTTGTGATACTTAAAAGTTGGGAGGTATGGAGGAATCCCTGGCCAAAGCATTGCCGATGCTCTTCCTGGGGATTCCGCTCCTGGAAAAGCCCCTGACGTCACTATCCATATATGGACAGTGACGTCAGGGGCTCCTCTGTGGAACTCCAATGGCGCTATGTACAGGGAGGGGGTGTAGTGCTATTTACAGGATGGTGTATGTGGCACTATCTACAAGGAGGCGTGGGTGGCCATATCTACAAGGGGGGGCTGTGTGGCACTATCTACAGGGGGCTGGCAGTAACTACAAGGGGACGTGTGCGGCATTATCTACAAGATGGCGTGTGTGGCACTATCTCCTGGGGGAGAAAGTGTAGCAGTATCTACAAGGTGGGGTGTTTGGTATTACTTACAGGGGGCTGTGTGTGGCAGTATCTACAAGGGGAGGTGTGTGGCACTATCTACAGGGGGGTTGTATGGCACTATCTACAAGGTGAGTTGTGTGGCAGTAGCACTATCTACAAGTGGCTGTGTGGCACTATCTACAAGAGGAGGCTGTTCATTATGTCACCATATATTCTCATTAGCCTCAGTTATACAATATGTTGCAATTCAGAGGGGGGGAGAGGCACCAAACTGAATCTTTGCCCCGGGTGCTGGGGAACCTAGCTACGCCTCTGCTGCCCTTATGCAGCTGCACAGGTTGTACCAATGGTATGTCCGCTCCTGACACACCTGTATATAAATTCCTTATTGGTTTATATATTATTATATATTTTTTTAGGGGGAGCAATGGGAAAAAATAAAAAACACTAAAATGCACAGTACGTATGGAACATAACAAAGCGATAGTCCTTTCTGTACCACACATTGATCGCCCCCAGAGCAGAAGTCCCTGTACCATGCATGAGTTAACCCTTCGTATACACCCCTACACCAGTACATTATACTCTCCTGCACCAGACATCCCCTGTACAGCGAGTTAACCCCTCCAGCACCAGACCTCATCCATACAGAACATTAACATTAAACTACTCATAGAACATTAACCCCTCCAGTACCAGATCTTCCATGCACAGAGAATTAAACCCCTTCCCTTCTTTATTCCACATTGAGCAAATGACAGTACAGAACATTAGGCCCCAGCAGCATGATATGATACCTACAGAACCAGTCCTCCCCTACACTAGGGTGTTCAAGTTGAGACACAGTCTGCACTGAATAGTAAGGAAACAGCAGAGAAGTGTCATATGACAGTTTTTTTCCATGTGATTCCTATGTCATGAAACCTAGCAGATAGTCAGAGACGCCCTAAGAGGGGAGGGAAGGGGCAGTAGTGAAATGTCATTGGCTATCTGGCCTTAAGTTTCGTTTCTTAGAAAATGTCATAGACACTTGATGCAAGCAGCCAGGCTGCTATTTACACAGATGGAAAATGGATGCAGAGACCTGGGAAGATGAATTTAGCCGTGAGATAAAGGAAAGAAGAGTGCCTGGTGTGTGGGTACTCCATGAGGATGAAGGCCTTCAGATGAAAGAGAAAGGAGCGCAGTTCAGACAGCGCACATTTGGAAGGTAAATCAAATGAAATATAAGTAAATCTGTTACTGCCAAACAACTTACTTTCCCCGGGTGTCACCTGATGAAATGGCATACTTACCAAATCTCCAATCTTCTGTGCGAAATACAGTAGCAGCGCAAATCTCTCTAGTTTGCTGCATTGTACAGTATCGTTCTGGTGTCCAGGCGGTTTAGCACACAGAGCTTGGACTTGGTCTGTATGGTTTTTCAGCCTCTGGTCGTAAACAAGAATGGTTTTCATCCACTAACAGGAAACATAAATATTGAAAATCGTAAAGAACTCAAACACAAAGTATATTAGAAAGTTGCAGAACTTTATCATACAGAGATTAAAGGAACAATCTGGTTTTTATATGTTCTTTTCTTTTACATTGTAAAGTCTTTGTGCTCCCTTAAATTAGTCATTTCTTTTTCGGGTCAGTCACAGACAACAGTGGGCAGATAAACACAACTGAGCTCCACCCAGGCTGGAGAAAATGTAAAGCCCCATCATCACTGGTGTCTCATTCCTATCCAGCAGGAGGCTAGTCGTCATTGTATCATTATGTGATGCTATTTGGGTATAATTACTGACTTCCAAGTAACCCATGCATGGACGATGGCATTCCTGGAAAACTTGATTCTTTATTAGGTCATGTGTCACACCCAGTGACGTTTTGGCCTAATAAAGAATCAAGTTTTGTAGAAATGCTGTTGTCAATGCGTGGGTTATTTGGAATTTCACTTGATGAGTGAGAGTTAACCCATTGGGACTGATTATCGCATTTGACCATATAAAGCGTCTTTTTACGTCTCCCATTGATTTCAATGGGGTTTTTGACCCAGAAAATGCCTCAAGATAAGGCATGTCGCTTCTTTTTACCGCGAGCGTTTTTTTTCCGCTCGCGGGGAAAAAACGCCTCCACCTCCCATTGCAATTTCTATAGATTTTTTAAGCGGTTTCTGTATGAACAGGGCCAAACTCTGGACAGCATTGCTCTATTGTTATGGCTAGCACAGGCTTCAGCTGCGGCCTAGTAGGTTACAGCAGATGATCCTTGTTATTGCACTATTCAAGTAAATGAAACTTTGGGGGCTTGTAGAACTCCACGACTGTAGCGAAAAGCTGATTTTTTTGTTTTTCCCTGAAGTTTCACTTTAATATTGATTTGCATAAATGTGGAAAATCCTTTTAAATGGAGAAAATGTAATCACAACACTAGAAATAGGACATACAATTAGGGCTTATTCAGACGAACGGGATATACGTCCCTGCAACACGCGTGATTTCCACGCGCGTCGCACGGACCTATATTAGTCTATGGGGCCGTGCAGACAGTCGTGTGATTTTTACGCCGCGTGAGTCCGCTGCGAAATAGTCACGACATGTCCGTTCTTTGAGCGTATTTCGTGCATCACACACCCATTGAAGTCAATGGGTGCGTGAAAATCACGCATGCCACATGGAAGAACTTCCGTGGGACGCGCGTGATTCGCGCAACAGCTGTAAAACTATGAATGAAAACAGAAAAGTACCACGTGCTTTTCTGTTTACAAACATCCAAACGGAGTGTCATAATGATGGCGGCTGCGCAAAAATCACCCAGCCGCGCATCATTTGGGGCTGACACACGGAGCTGTTAAGTGCCTTTTGCGTGCGCAAAACGCCTTGTTTTTTTGCGCGCGCAAAATGCACACGCTCGTGTGAATCCGGCCCTAGAGTTAGCAGTTAGAAAAAAAACAACAGTCAGTCCGAAAACCCATGCGATCCTGATTTGGTGTGAAGCATTGATTATAGAAAACTTTATGTGTACCTGCGGATTTCTGCGGGTGTTACTGTGATTACACTTTGCTGTACAAACAGCAACTCAACTTGTGGTTTTTAGTGCAGAATTTATACTCCACATTGAAGTCTATGGGCCAAACACGCAGCAGCTCCGCACAGAATACGCAGCATAAATTGACAAGCCACAAATTTGAAAGTCACACCGCAATCTCATCCACTTTGTTACTAAAAATGCTTCGGAATTTCCGCACAGAATTCTGTTACGGAAATTCCACAGTGTTTACGCTGTGTGAGAGAAGGTATCTGTAATACGGCTGTATTTATGGTTCATATAAATCAGTATGACATCAGTATTGCATGTGTATTATGGATTCATGAGGCTGAATTTGCATGTGCCATTACTGCAGCAGTTTAGCCACACCTTTTTTTTTTTTATATTTTTTTATTACAATACTGTAGTTTAAAAAAAGAAAAAATTAATTCTAAATTTGCAACAAAAACTGCATGTGTGAATCCAGCACTAGGCAAATCTGTAATGGATCTTGAAGTTAATCTGCAGCAGAAATTCACAGCTGAAATTTGGATTGCTGCCGCTATTTGGTATGTGGATCCATATGCAGATGAGTCAGGGGTGGGATTAAAATTTTTAACAACTGGTACCCTGCTTGGCGGGCAAAGATATGTGGGGATGGCATCGTAGCACACCATGGAAAATTATTCCTTCCCTAATAATCAAATAAAACAATTACAATATTCCAAATACACTGTATATTAATATAAAATCTCCCAGCTTTTTTGCCTCAAATACATATGTTGCCAAAACCAAGTTCATAACATAAATACTGTGCCTGAACCAAAATCTGTACATTTATACAGTACCAGAAACAAGCTCACTACATATATACAGCACCAGAACCATGCTCAGTACATAAATACAGTACCACAACCAAGCTTATTTCATAAATACAGTACCAGAATCAAGCTCAGTACATAAATACAGTACCACAACCAAGCTTATTACATAAATACAGTACCACAATCAAGCTCAGTACATAAATACAGCACCAGAACCAAGCTCAGTACATATATACAACACCAGAACGAAGCTCAGTACATATCCTATATAAAAATGTTGTCTGTCCTTGATTTTTGGATAATTTTCCAGAAATAAAAATGAAAAATCAGGTTGGCACCCCTGCAACTGATACTTTAACAATAATGTCAATAATCCAATTGAGTATTTTTTTGGTTTGGGACGAATAATTTAGTATTTAATATATTGTATGTTTTGTTTAGGTTCCGATGTTCTTGCTGTAAACGTTGGTGGAACTCCGCAGAAGTCCATGTGTTATTTTTCCTAAATCTCAATAGAACCCAAAAACATGGCACGGTAAAGATGAGGATCTTCAGGCAGGAATGTAAAAAATGCAACATTCCTAAATTGGAAAAGCCAAAGATTAGTCCTGAGAATATCCTGAGAATCACCAAAAATATTGTGAATCGCATAATGCAGGTATTCTATGGAGAAAAGAAGGCCAAACAGGATCTGAAACCGGAGGTCTACAGTAAGGATATGGAAGGTCCTCATGACAAGGAGCACTGTGAGGCTTGCAAATTGAGGATCTGTAATTGGCAGATAGAGGCATACAAAAAACAATCAGATATAAAAACAGCCGTTAAAGATTACTCTGCCCTAAAGAAACCAGCGATTAAGTCAAAGACAAAAGGTGGACAATGGCAGTCAGATAAGATAACATCATCATATGTTTTTCCAACTTCAGAAACCTACCCAGAATATGAAACCGCTTTTCGATCTACCTCAAATTATAAAACAGAAAGACATGCAGCTTACTCATCACCACGTGAACAAGAAGCATCTAACTTTCCTGTTTTAGCCTCACTTGTTGCAGGAATTGGTGCTTTGGCTCTATGGTATCTTAGAAGATAAAACAAATTCATTATACTATATGGACCACACTCCTAAAAATGTAGGTTACAGTTGTCTATAAAAGTCCCTGTAAATGGAATAGAAAAACAAAACAAAATTCGCAAAATTGGTCATATAATAAAGTCGCAAATCTTCATGGTCTCGCCTTTTTCAGGTTCACTTGCCTCAGTATACAGTAGTGGTGTAGCCATTACAAAATAACCCTTTTCTTCTCATTGATGGGAATCAGCTCTGTATGAACTGATGGTCGATTTGTACTAATATCCAGTAGCTGTCTGAACAGGCAGAGGTACAGTATTAAGGCTGGATTAACACACAGCGTTAAAAATGCTTCGAACGAAGACCTTTTTTACATGCGTTTTAAAACGCAGAAAAAAAAGCGTGTGTCAAGGAGGCCTATAGCATGAGGGAGTCACAGAGCAGCATGAGTTTCTTCTTAGGAAGGTAGTAGTAGATTCTGACTGCTCAGACGCCCATTAGACCAGGGGTTCTCAAACTTTTCCTACTGGGGCCTCCCCAGTCAGTACATGGTGATACCTGGGACTCACCACCTGTGATTGAAGTCCATGCTAAAATATCAAATATTGCTCAATCTACCTTTTATTTATCTCCTAAACTCAGTAGAACATTAAAATAAGCACAAAAGGAGTCTGTTATGCTGCTAAACCAGATTCCTGCAGCCAGATAAAGAACTGAAAATTCCTCCTGCAAAAACTGCTCCAGACGGTTTTTGCACAGTGGTTTGACAAAAACTCGTCAAAACACTCGTCGAGGCGTTTTTTTCCTCTTTCTGACTGATTGAAATGGGGTTTTGGAGGCGGAAACTGCCTCAAGATGGGTCATGACGCTTCTTTTTACCGCAACACGTTTTTTTTACTCGCGGTAAAAAAAAACTCGTCCAACTCCCATTGAAATCAATGGGAGGCATTTTCGGGCGGTTTTTGACGAGTTTTGCAGCGCGGTTTCCGCGTCAAAAAACTTTCAAAAAACTCTGTGTGAACAGGCCCTAATAAAGTTTATGATCACTCCTATCAAAACTGCCACCCTCGCTGCGCTTCACCAACAACTAGAGTGCGCCTAACAGTTTGAGAAACACTGCATGAATCAATGCAGCCAAGCTGCAGTCACTGATCATGGCATCTATAAAAAAATCACTTACACATTAGGTTTTACATGCTCCCAAGAGAATGCACCATTGTATGTACTGAGAACTTGTCTACTTGCTATCATTTACTATTATTCTAATATACATTGGGGGAGAATATAAAATTTGCTCATTAGGGTATGTTCACATGGCTTATTTTCAGGCGGATTTCAGGGTGTAAAACACTCGTATTATGCTCAAAAATATGCTTGAAATATGCCTGCTACAGAGTTCTTTTCGGACTTGAGCCACCCCTGGAAAGAAAAAATTCCTCAGGGCCCCCCTACCAAAAATTGCTTAGAGAAAGACAGAAAATAACTAAAAATAAGCACTACATTCTTAGGGTATGTTCACACAGCGTTTTTTGTAAGGCAGAAAAAAATCTCCTTTTGAATTGACAGCGTTATTTGACAGGTTTTTTTTTTGCATTTTTTTTAAGCCGTTGAAGCGAATGCAAAAGACGCAGCAAAAAAAGCTCCAAACGAGCGCCACAGCTATTTTCTTCCTACTATTAATTTCAATTGGAGGTCAGAGGTGGAAACCACTTGAAGACCATCAGCCCCTCTACTCACAGTAAAATTACCATCAGCCCCTCCACTCACAGTAAAATGACCATCAGCCCTCCACCCACACTAAGGCTGGGTTCACACACACTATTTATGGACGTAATTCGGGGCGTTTTAGCCCCGAATTACGTCCGAAAATGCGGCTCAAAATCGTTGGTAAACATCTGCCCACTCATTTGAATGGGTCTTACGATGTTCTGTGCCGACGTTCATTTTTTTTTACGCGCTGCTGTCAAAAGACGGCGCGTAAAAAAGACGCCCACGTCAAAGAAGTGCCTGTCACTTCTTGAGACGTAATTGGAGCCGTTTTCCCTTGACTCCATGGAAAAACAGCTCCAATTACGTCCGTAATGGACGCAGCGAAAGACGCCTGCACATGCCATTACGGCTGAAATTACGGTGCTGTTTTCTCCTGAAAACAGCTCCGTAATTTCATCCGTAACGGAGGCTGCCGTGTGAACATACCCTAAAATGACCATCAGCCCGTCCACTCACAGTAAAACGACCATTAGCCCCCCACTCACAGTAAAACAACCATCAGCCCCCCACTCACAGTAAAACAACCATCAGCCCCCCACTCACAGATGCCCCCTGTAGATAGTACCACACAGCCCCCTGTAGATAGTGTCACACAGCCGCCTTGTAGGTCGTGCCACACAGCCCCCTTGTAGGTCGTGCCACACAGCCCCCTTGTAGGTCATGCCACACAGCCCCCTTGTAGGTCATGCCACACAGCCCCCTTGTAGGTCGTGCCACACAGCCCCCTTGTAGATCGTGCTACACAGCCCCCTTGTAGGTCGTGCCACACAGCCCCCTTGTAGGTCGTGCCACAAATGCCCCCTTGTAGGTAGTGCCACAAATGCCCCCTTGCTGCACAGCCCCCTTGTAGGTAGTGCCACACAGCCCCCTTGTGGGTAGTGCCACAAATGCCCCCTTGCTGCACAGCCCCCTTGCAAGTAGTGCCACACAGCCCCCTTGCAAGTAGTGCCACACAGCCCCCTTGTAGGTAGTGCCACAAATGCCCCCTTGCTGCACAGCCCCCTTGTAGGTAGTGCCACACAGCCCCCTGTAGGTAGTGCCACACAGCCCTCTTGTAGGTAGTGCCACACAGCCCCCTGTAGGTGGTGCCACAAAGCCCTCTTGTAGGTCGTGCAACACAGCCCCTTTGTAGGTAGTAGGGATGTCACGATACCTGAATTTGGACTTCGATACCGATACTTTGTTTAGTATTGCGATTTCGATACCAAAACGATACTTTGCCAACAGTAATAAAAAAAAGTTCTTCCATTTTCTGATGTGAGGCGCGTGGTGTGATGCTGAATTTAACCTCCATGTGCCTTACATTAATAGTAATCAACCCCATCATGTTTCTCAGTCATAATGGGTTAATGTGTGAGGTACATGATGGGGTTAATTACTATTAATGTGAGGCACATGGAGGTTAAAGAGGCTCTGTCACCAGATTTTGCAGCCCCTATCTGCTATTGCAGCAGATAGGCGCTGCAATGTAGATTACAGTAACGTTTTTATTTTTAAAAAACGAGCATTTTTGGCCAAGTTATGACCATTTTTGTAGTTATGCAAATGAGGCTTGCAAAAGTCCAAGTGGGTGTGTTTAAAAGTAAAAGTCCAAGTGGGCGTGTATTATGTGCGTACATCGGGGCGTTTTTAATACTTTTACTAGCTGGGCGCTCTGATGAGAAGTATCATCCACTTCTCTTCAGAACGCCCAGCTTCTGGCAGTGCAGACACAGCCGTGTTCTCGAGAGATCACGCTGTGTCGTCACTCACAGGTCCTGCATCGTGTCAGACAAGCGAGGACACCGGCACCAGAGGCTACAGTTGATTCTGCAGCAGCATCAGCGTTTGCAGGTAAGTAGCTACATCGACTTACCTGCAAACGCCGATGCTGCTGCAGAATCAACTGAAGCCTCTGGTGCCGGTGTCCTCGCTTGTCTGACACGATGCAGGACCTGTGAGTGACGACACAGCGTGATCTCTCGAGAACACGCTCTGTGTCTGCACTGCCAGAAGCTGGGCGTTCTGAAGAGAAGTGGATGATACTTCTCATCAGAACACCCAGCTAGTAAAAGTATTAAAACAGCCCCGATGTACGCACATAATACACGCCCACTTGGACTTTTACTTTTAAACACACCCACTTGGACTTTTGCAAGCCTCATTTGCATAACTACAAAAATGGTCATAACTTGGCCAAAAATGCTCGTTTTTTAAAAATAAAAACGTTACTGTAATCTACATTGCAGCGTCTATCTGCTGCAATAGGAGATAGGGGTTGCAAAATCTGGTGACAGAGCCTCTTTAAATTCATCACACCTCGTGCCTCACAATAATAAGTGAAAGAAGTTTTTTTTTCGTTTTTTTTTACAGCGTACACATCATAAATGACGCAAAAAAATTGTTGTGCAGGTTATTACAGCCGCACCAATACTGAATGTGTATATTTTATATATTGAGACTTATTTTAATGTTTATTGTAAAAAAAAGGCGTATGTGTATTTTTTAAAATGTAACATTACTTTATGTTT
The DNA here is from genome assembly GCF_050947455.1 of Rhinoderma darwinii. Classification (NCBI taxonomy): domain Eukaryota; kingdom Metazoa; phylum Chordata; class Amphibia; order Anura; family Rhinodermatidae; genus Rhinoderma; species Rhinoderma darwinii. The sequence continues at coordinate 163,900,325 of NC_134690.1, read as the reverse complement.
TTACTTTATTTTTAAACTTTAATATACTGGCATATATCAGATATATGCCAGTACATTAGCCGGTGTATGTATAGTACACAGGCAGTTGTTAGAACATACCTAAGTATGCCCTTACAGGAAATATGGTAAGACAGCCATGGGGTCCTTCAATAGACCCTGGACAGTCTGCCCATATATGGTATGGCCCTCGATCGCGTCACAGGAATTCCCTGTGACGCTATCCAGGGGCATCCCCCCTCCTCACTTTCCCCTGAATTCTGCAGTCAGCTGTGATCGCAGCATTCAGGAGAATAGCGGCGGAGATGAGCGGTTTCTCTGATCTCCGCCGTTATAGAGCGGGGCTGCGGCTGTGTAATATAGTCATTGCCCCGCTCCTGACATTAAGTGCACGCGCGGTCAGCATGAGGTGAGCAGTGCGGCCGCCATGTTCTGTTTTCAGTGCTGCCGCTCATTAGTGCAGCGCTGGCCGCATCGCATCATCCTCGCGGCGCGCACTTGTCAGGACTCAGGAGCGGGGCAATGGCTGTATTACACAGCCACAACCCCACTCTCATTCATCATGTATTACTATACTTAGCTGTGTGGCTCGAACCATTTGGGGATGCACAGTATCAAAACAGTATCGAAGTTTCGATTCATTGTGCATCCCTAGTAAGTAGTGCCATAAATCCCCCCCTTGCTGCACAGCCCCCTTGTAGGTAGTGCCACACAGATCCCTTGTAGTGCCACACACACACTTGTAGGTAGTGCCACACAGCCCCCGTGTAGGTAGCACTCCCTTCCTGTAGATAGCGCCACTGTAGCTCTCTGTGGCTGGGGATTCCACTCCTTGACGGAGCGCTTGATGCGTCCATAAAGGGTGTATTAATTCATGGCCGCACGATTTTTCAGATAAAGGGACGGTTTACCGCGTTAACGTGCGGCCATGAATTAATACACCCTTTATGGACGCACGATTTTGCAAATTACAACAGCTTACCTCCTATTCATTCTCTATGGGAGCGCCGGAAAAAGCCGAACACTGCACTCGGCTATCTCCGGCGCTCCCATAGAGAATGAATGGAGCGGCAGTGCGCATGCGAATGTAACCGGAATACCCCTTAACAAGGTATTTGACAGCCGCTCCTACATAGTGCCAGCGCGGTTGTTGGCCGCGTTGTGACAGTGTGAGGGCCGCTCCGTGTGGCCTTACCCTAAAGAATCCTTTCTCCCCATACATAACGCCAAGTTCCCCTCCCGCATGATTCATAATAAGCTCCTACACCACTAAATAAACTATACAGAAGTCCCCCTCCCCACAAAATACATTTATAAAGAATCCCCCACACTCCTATAGCATTTAGGGCAATGTCCCCTCACCTTCAAAATCGATCTGTAAAAAATACACACAGAGAACCTATAACCTAGTCTCCCCTCCCCCACAAAATCGATCTTTGCAAAAGAAAAACAAAAAACATCCTGTTACACATCAAATAAAGCTCCCTCTTTCCACCTCCCTCACACAGCACATAAATAAACATAGATTAACCTAAAGCTGCTGCTCTTACATGACACTGGAGCTCCGTGGAGGAGTCTTCACTGTGGCAGCAGCAGAGGAGGAAGGAGCTGCGTGAGGCTCTGAGTCTGTGTGACACTGCAGTACAGGCTGTGCTGATTGGTGGAGCAGACGGAAGCACCTGCTGCTCCTCCAATCAGCGCTCACTTCACACAGCCGTGGAGAGGAAGGAACATTTCTCCTCTCTTCGGCTCGTAACCACTGGCGCCCCCCTTACAGCATGGCGGCCGGCGCCCTGTGCGACCGCACGTGTCGCACATAGCTAAGGCCGGCCATGCTTGCTGTTTATCTGAGGGCTCCTGAGCCTAGGAGGAGTTGCGCCCACCACTGAGCTGTGATTCTTTCTTCTTTTTATATATATATATATTAGGCCTTTGCGATTCTGCCCAAAAATAAAATCTAGTTTTTTTTCAACCCTATGGCCGATTTTCGATTTGAATCTCGATTTTCTTATTACTGTAAAAAAAAAACTGAAAAAAATACCAAGTGTTTATTTAATAATGTATTTATTTTTTAATAGAAATAACTTTTTAACATATATTGCTATAATAATTCTACATAACTTCACAACTTTTAACCTCTGCAAATACTTTATCAGAAATACTATTGGAAAAATTTATATATAATTGTTTACAATTTCTGTGTTCACCGGCAGGGAACAGGTTAACAGAATCTATAATCAATGATGCGCTGCGTGCACTAACATCTCTCTCTGTCCGTCACCACCTCAGCCGGTCTCTGACATTGCAGGCGGGAGCAGTGTAAACTGCAGCAGGGCCAGGCAGATAGCGCTGAGCGGGCGAGATTACATTATAGTGTTTGAAGTGTGAGCAGGACCCTGTGCAGTACCGGCCCCACGATGGAGGGTTAAATAAGTGACATTAGGGCGGATTTCTCGGCCCAAACACGGTACATGTGAACTGGACTCCTAGCATCAGTCATTTAGGCTACAGTCACATGACAGTGGAAAAAAATTGGCCATTGAAAATTTATCAATTATCAATTTTTCATGTCCATTTTGCATCAGTGTCTCCAAATGGATTTCCTTTGTCGGGGTTTTTTTTTGTCCCAATCTCCTGAAAACACCACTGTGCCCATGTAGATAGTGCCGCAATGTCCTTGTTGATAGTGTACACAAAAAAAAAGTGGTGACAGCACACTACGAACATTAATGTCCTCCATAGGTGGGGACCTACTCTGCACATACACCCATACTGGGACTAAGCCTACATATATATCTGGGGATGGTAGGAACTAATTAAACTAATTAAATCACAAATTAATAATTTAATTTGGCATTAAACAAATTAAAATCACCCAGGGCAGAATGGGAGGAGTGCAAATACAAAAAATGGAGGCAGTCACTAACCCCACATATATGGATCACTCAAGCAACAGAAACGTTTGAACAGCACATTCCAACAAAATGAAACAAAACGTGTTTGCAGGTGCAAGAACACCGGTGCCTGTTTTGTTTCATTTTTTTGGACTATGCTGTTCAAACTTTTGTGTTGTTTGTGTGATCCCAGTAGATAGTGACACCGGGCCCCCATATAGTGACACCGGGCACCCATATAGTGACACACACCCTTGCAGATAGTACCCCACCTTGCAGATAGCAACCCACTCCTTGTAGATTGCAGCACCACCCCCATCCCCCCATGTAGATTGCACCCCACATGTACATTACACCCCCCTTGTAGATCACACCCCCACATTTAGATCACACTCATACCCCCCCTTGTAGATCGCAGCACCCCACCCCATCCTTCTTGTAGATAGCGGCCACTATAGCTGCCACTAGGGGCTGAATCCACGGCCAGAGGTTGCCGACACTTTGACCAGGAATACAGCTCCTAGCGGGAGCTACAGCGGCGCTATCTACAAGAAGGGAGGTGATGGGGCTATGTGAAAGGGGGGGGGGCGATCTATAAGGGGGGATGGTGGCGTGATACGCAAAGGGGGTGCTATCTGCAAGGAGGGATAGTATCTATGGGGCGGTATGGCTTTATATACTAGCAGTCTGTGCTTCCCCACGGAACTGCTGTTCCACACTGTATCATTTTGTTCACTACAGAACAGCAGTTCCATAGGGAAGCACAAACAGAACGGGGAGCAGCTTGTCAGACGGGGAAGATCAGGCAGTGTCCTGCAGCATGGCGCCACAAAAAAAAAAAAATAGATTTAACGATTCTGTTAAAAAACAGAATTGTCAGAGGCCTTGAGGGTGAATTAATCAAATTAATTCCATTAATTGCCCAGCCCTAATATATATAGGGCTGGTCATGGGAAATTGCTTCAGGCAAAACCGGACGGGACAATTAGAAATTGTCCTTTCCGGAATGCCCAGGAAGACAGGAGATTCTGCTTTGACTCTCCCGCCTCCCTACTCAGCGGGGGTTGGAGACACGCTGTATCCCCCCCACACGCTCATGTTTCGGTCACGTCATATCATCGCATCGACCCACGTGAGCCGGGCGCGAGTGGCACTATTATACCTGCGCCTAGCTCAGGAGTGAGTGCACTAGGAGGGTTTAAATAGCCCTGCGCTGGTGCATTCGCTCTCTCTATTCCTGCTCACCCACACCAACGGACCTCTTCTCCTGCTCCCTCCGGATCCTTCCCCACTCCACCAATGCCTAAGTATCACCCCCATCTCCACGCGTAGCAACAGCTACACTTAAACTTTCCAACTATACAATGAACATTTCCCCTGGTTTAACCATATCTCTCTCTCTCTCTCTCTCTCTCTTTCTCTCTCTTTCTCTCTCTTTCTCTCTCTTTCTCTCTCTTCTCTCTCCTCTCTCTCACAGATTTTTTTATAGAAGTAAAAAACTCAAATTATTATGCACAACAGAGATCAAAACATTTTAAAGGTTGTAAAGAGAACTAAAATGGTAATTTGTTGAATTTGCAGCATCAGGAGGTCATATTTACAGAAATCAAAAGCTCTTTCAATCAAAAAAAACTTAGCAGGTCAAGTTACATGTTAACATAGGACTCCTTCTTTGATATCACCTTCACAATTCTTGCATACATTGAATTTGTGAGTATTTGGACAGTTTCTGCTTGAATATCTTTGCAGGATGTCAGAATAGCCTCCCAGAGTTTCTGTTTTGATGTGAACGGCCTCCCACCCTCATAGATATTTTGCTTGAGGATGCTCCAAAGGTTCTCAATAGGGTTGAGGTCAGGGGAACATGGGGGCCACACCATGAGTTTCTCTCCTTTTATGCCCATATCAGCCAATGACACAGAGGTATTCTTTGCAGCATGAGATGGTGCATTGTCATGCATGAAGATAATTTTGCTACGGAAGGCACGGTTCTTCTTTTTGTACCACGGAACAAAGTGGTCAGTCTTAAACTCTACGTACATTTCAGAGGTCATTTTCACATCGTCAGGGACCCTAAAGAAACCTACCAGCTCTACATGACTCCGCCGCCTTCTTGCTGACGTCGCAGCCTTGTTGGGACATGGTGGCCATTCACCAACCATCCACTACTCCATCTATCTGGACCATCCAGGGTTGCATGGCGCTCATCAGTAAACAACACGGTTTGAAAATTTGTCTTCATGTATTTCTGAGCCCACTGTAACCGTTTCTGCTTATGAGCATTGTTTAGGGGTGGCCGAATAATAGCTTTATGCACACTTGCAAACCTCTGGAGGATCCTACACCTTGAGGTTCGCGGGACTCCAGAGGCACCAGCAGCTTCAAATACCTGTTTGCTGCTTTGCTTGACATTTTAGCAGCTGCTCTCCTAATCCTATTAATTTGTCTGGCAGAAACCTTCCTCATTAGGCCTTTATCTGAACGAACCCGTCTGTGCTCTGAATCAGCCACAAATAAAATCTCGTTTAGCTCCGTAATCTCGCGAGATTTCATTTCACTTGCCGGAATCTCACAAAAAAGATTCAGAAGTGTCAGGATTCTGAGTACACATGACATCCAGGCTGGATGGTCATGTGTATTCATTATCAGGACACTGTAGTAATGTTAGGGTTTGTGTATGAGGCTGCACATAGTGATATAACTATATCGCTAGTGCAGTGTAAATGAATGGAGAGGAGTGCATGATGCCGATTGGTCAGCGTCATGCACTCCTCTGTACAACGCCCACTTGGTCGAAAGTAAAAATGCGCCCACTTGGGCATTAAGAAAGCTCATTAGCATAAACCAAAATCGCTCCTAACGTTGTGAAACTAGATCGTTTTTTTAAATAAAAAGCATTACTGTCTCCTACATTACAGCGCCGATCTCCTTATGTAGGAGATAGGGCACTTATAATGTGGTGACAGAGCCTCTTTAAAGGGCCAGCTGGCGTCTCATAGGAAGGAGATGGGGACCAGCGCTCATGGATCCATGGCTGCGGGCGTCGGGAGGTGAGTAAACCTGACGACCCGTGGCCATTGACGCTACACACCACAGATAACACAGTGATAACTCTCTGTGTACAGATAATGTAGTAGATGTTACCTGCAGTCCTATGTAACACCACAGATAACACAGTGATAACTCTCTGTGTACAGATAATGTAGTAGATGTTACCTGCAGTCATATGTAACACCACAGATAACAGTGATAACTCTGAGTACAGATAATGCAGTAGATGTTACCTGCAGTCCTATGTAACACCACAGATAACTCAGAGTGATAACTCTCTGTGTACATATAATGTAGTAGATGTTACCTGCAGTCCTCTGTAACACCACAGATAACACACAGTGATAACTCTTTGATTACAGATAATGTATTAGTGTTACCTGCAGTCCTATGTAAAACCACAGATAACACACATAGTGATAACTCTCTGATTACAGATAATGTATTAGTGTTACCTGCAGTCCTATGTAACACCACAGATAACACAGTGATAACTCTCTGATTACAGATAATGTATTAATGTTACCTGCAGTCCTACGTAATACCACAGATAACACAGTGAACACGGATAGTGTTAAGAAGTTAAAGGGGTTGTCCGGGTTTAAATTTGGCATCTGGAGAGGAGGGCTTCAAATAAAAACGCAACCCATACTTACCAGGGCCAGCGTCAGCACCCGGCGAACCCAGGCGAGTGCCAGGGCCCACTACCCTTGGGGGGGCCCACTTGGCCGCCGGGTGCTGACGCTGCCGTCTTCACGACATCACTGTCCATATATGGACAGTGATGTCAGGATCAGAGGAGGAGTCCCAGGCAGAGCGCTAGTAGTGCTCTGCCCTGGACTATGGCTCTGGGGCTGCCTCGGAAAACACTGTCCATATATGGACATGAGGGGCTGCTCCTGAAGCGGAATCCCCACCCAGAGTGTCGGCAATTCTTCGGCTAGGGATTCCACTCCTAGAGGGAACCCCAAAGGCGCAACCTACAGGGAGGGTGGCTGTGTGGCACTACCAGGGAGGGCGGCTGTGTGGAACTACCAGGGAGGTGGGCTGTGTGACACTACCATGGAGGGGGGATGTGTGGCACTACCTGGGAGGAGGGGGCTGTGTGGCACTACCTGGGAGGAGGGGGCTGTGTGGCACTACTTGGGAGGGGGGCGCTGTGTGGAACTACCAGGGAGGGGGGCTGTGTGACACTACCAGGGTGGGGGGCTGTGTGCCACTACCTGGGATGGGGGGGCTGTGTGGCACTACCTGGGAGGAGGGGGCTGTGTGGCACTACTTGGGAGGGGGGCGCTGTGTGGAACTACCAGGGAGGGGGGCTGTGTGACACTACCAGGGTGGGGGGCTGTGTGCCACTACCTGGGATGAGGGGGCTGTGTGGCACTACCTGGGAGGAGGTGGCTGTGTGGTACTACCTGGGAGGGGGCACTGTCTGGCTCTACCAGGAAGGGGGGGATGTGTGGCACTACCTGGGGGACTGTGTAGCACGACCTGGGAGGGGGGCTGTGTTGCACTACCTGGTAAGGGGGGGCTGTGTGGTACTATCTACAGAGGGCGCTAAACTTATGGGGGTGCAAACTGGGGGCTTGACTTCTATATGGGCACAAAGTGACGTTTTCTGCCATTTTACTGCCGCCGTGAGTTCCCCCACAAAGGGGCCTACTAAGTCTTGTGTCGGCCCACATAAACCTGGAGCCGGCCCTGATACTTACCTCTGTCCTACCAGACGTTGCTGCGCTGGGGGCTTCTGTCATCTCTGTTCTGTGTGTACACAGAGTGACTGCAGCGGTAAAATCACGATGACAGTACATCACCGCCGCAGCTAATTACTGGTGAACACCGCTGAGGCTATTAATAGGCTGCAGGGGTGGTGTACGGTCAACATGATGTCACCGCTATATACAAACAGAGAACAGCTCTGATGGGAGCCCCCAGCGCAGGAACGTCTGGGAGGAGAGCGGTAAGTATAAGTTCTTTTTTTTAATTTTAATTCCTCCTGCTGTTTCAACAAAATGTTTAATTTGTATTCCGGACAACCGCTTTAAAGCTATGCACACCTTTGAAATCTTTTTTTTTTTTTTTTATTTTTTAACCCCTACCCGCACCAGGACGTAACTGTCCGTCGTTGCGGGAGGTTACTTCCTGCACGAGGATGTATAGTTACTGAGTTTTTCCCGGTGCACACTCTCGACGACAGTGTGCACCGGGAACCAGGAGGTCAGCTGTCACCGACAGCTGACACTCCCCTCTTGCCGGCCAGCGGTCCTTTGCCGCTGATTTCGGCGAATTAACCCCTTAAATTCGGCGATCGGGTGCAATCGCCGAATTTTGGGGGTTTCTAACATATCGGCAGACCCCGGTCCGAAATCGCGGGGTTTGCCGATAGTTACTATGGCAAACGGAAGCCAAACAATGGCTTCCGGGTCTGCCATGGACGGTAGCCCATCAGGACCAACCTTCGGCTGGTCCTGATAGGCTTGCTGTCAGAGTGACAGGAAGTCACTGTGTCATTCCGGATGGCACACTGTCGGCGACAGTGTGCATCGGGAACTTGGAGATCAGCTGTCCCCGACAGCTGACACTCCAGTGTTACCGATCAGTGGCTCATCGCCGCTGATTTCGGCAATTAACCCGTTACATGCGGGGCTCGATTGTGATCTCCGCATGTAGCGGGTTTGTAGCGCATCAGCAGCCCCCATGCAATCGTGGGGGCTTCTGATGCTTGTGATGGCACCCGGGGGCCAGACAACGGCCCCCAAGTCTGCCATGTATGTCAGCCTATGAGGATCAGCCTCTGCTGATCCTCGTAGACCAACTGTCAGAGTGACTGTGACGTCACACTGACAGTTGGAATACGTTACACTACCTAGGTAGTGTAATGTATTCTAGCAGCGATCAGAGCTGCAGGTCAAAAAAATAAAGTGTAAAAAGTAAAAGAAAAGTTAATAAACAAAAATATAAAGTGTAAAAAGTAAAAAAAAAGTTAATAAAAATGTTTTATAAAAGTGTAAAAATAAAAGGTTTTGTTTTCCTATAATAAGTCATTTATTATAGGGAAAAAATTAAAACGTTTAAAAAAAAGTACACATATTTGGTAGCACCGTGTTCGTAACAACCCAAACTATGAAACTATAATGTTCATTTTTCCACACGGTGAACGCCGCAAACAAAATAAACGGAAAACTGTCAGCATCGCTATTTTTTGGTCACCACCCCTCCCAAGATATAGAATAAAAAGTGATCAAAAAGTCGCATTTACCCCAAAATGGTACCAATAAAAACTACAACCCGTCCCGCAAAAAACAAGACCTCCCACAGCTTTTTTGACGGAAAAATAAAAAGTTACGGCTCAGAATAGCGTGTCTCAGAAAATAAATAATTTTATAGAAACTTAATTTTATTGTGCAAACGCTGCAAAACTTAAAAAAAACTATACACATATGGTATCGGCGTAATCGTACCGACCGGCAGAATAAATTAAAACTTAATTTATTGCGCACGGTGAACGCTGTAATAAATAAAGAATTTAAAGTGCCAAAATCGCTGTTTTTTGGTCACCTTAGCTCTAAAAAAGATCCTGAGGGGCCAAAATGCTCACTATACCCCTAGAAAAATTCCTTGAGTGGTGTAGATTCCAAAATAGGGTCACTTTTGGGGGGTTTCCACTGTTTTGGTCCCTCCGGGGCGTTGCAAACCCGACATGGCACTGAAAACCAATCCAGCAAAATCTGCGCTCCAAAATCCAAAAGGCCCTCGTTCCCTCCTGAGCCCTGCTGTGGGTCCAAACATCAGTTTACGACCACATATGGGGTATTGCCGTAATCGGGAGAAATTGCTTTACAAATGTTGGGCTACTTTTTCTCCTTTATTCCTTGTAAAAATGAAAAAATTCTATGTTTCCACAGAAAAATAGGTGATTTTCATCTTCACAGACTAATTCCACTAAATTCTGCAAAAAAACTGTGGGGTCAAAATGCTAAGTATACCCCTAGAAAAATGCCTTGAGGGGTGTAGATTTAAAAATGGGGCCACTTTTTGGGGGTTTCGACTGTTTAGGTACCACAAGACCTCCTCAAACCTGACATGGTGCCAAAAATATATTCCTAAAAAAGGAGGCCCCAAAATCCTCTAGGTGCTCCTTTGCTTATGCGGTCTGTGTTTCAGTCCATTAGGACACTAGGGCCACATGTTGGATATTTCCAAAATCTGCAGAATCTGGGCAATAAATATTGAGTTGCGTTTCCCTGGTAAAACCTTCTGTGTTACAGATTTTTTTTATTACAAATGAATTTTGGCAAAAAAAAATGAAATTTGTAAATTTCACCTCTACATTGCCTTAATTCCTGTGAAATGCCTAAAGGGTTAAAATACTTTCTGAATGTGGTTTTGAATACCTTGAGGGGTGCAGTTTTCAAAATGAGGTGATTTATGGGGACTTTCTAATATATAAGGCCCTCAAAGCCACTTCAGAACTGAACTGGTCCGTGAAAAAATGGCCTGTTGAAATTTTATTGAAAATATGAGAAATTGCTGCTAAAGTTCTAAGCCTCGTAACGTCCTGGAAAAATAAAAGTACGTGAAAAAAAATTATGCAAACATAAGGTAGACATATGGGGGATGTTAACTAGTAACTATTTTGTGTGGTATTACTATCTGTTTTACAAGCAAATACATTTAAATTTAGAAAAAATGCTAATTTTTGCAAATTTTTGCTAAAATTTGAAGTTTTTCACAAATAAACACATTTTTTCACTAACTTAAAGTACAATATGTCATGAGAAAACAATCTCAGAATCGCTTGGATAGGTAAAAGCGTTCCGGAGTTATTACCACATAAAGTGACACATGTCAGATTTGAAAAAATCATCTGTGTCCACAAGGCCAAAACAGGCTGTGTCCTAAAGGGGTTAAACAATCAGTCAGTGTTTTGTGCAACTTTCTAAATAAATACTTTTTATTGAAAACTATTTTTACTTTTTGAGATACAGCTGCTTTGTATTCTGTATACAGAACATCCATATCTAGCGCTGATACCTGAATCTGTCAGGTCAGTGGGACTGACGGGTTCAGTGTCAGTAGGTCCTATGTCTCTGACACGCAGGATCCACCTGTTATCGATCACATCTAAGTTATGAACTGTCAGAGACACGCAGGACCCGCTGACACTGAAGCCGTCAGTCCACTGACCTGACAGACTCAGGTCTCAGCGCTAGTTACGGCTGCTCTGTATACAGAATACAAAGCAGCTGTATCTCAAAAAGTAAAAATAAGGCTCCGTTCACATGTGTGTCAGGGCTCCGTTCAGGCGTTCCATCTGAGCTTTCCGTCAGTACGGAACCCTGGCTGAATCAATACTGTAGTCGACTGCGCTTTTCATTCCGTCAAAACTACGGAACCCTTGCACAACTGAGACAAACGGAAACCATTTGCACCTGATTCGTCACCATTGAAATCAATGATGATTTATACGGAACTCTTTGGTTTCCGTTTGTTTCAGTCAGGGTTCCGTTCAGACGGAAAGCTCAGATGGAACACCTGAACGGAGCCCTGACGCAGATGTGAACGAAGCCTTAAATGTAATTACAAAGTTGCACCAAACACACAGATTTTTATAAAAAATAAAAAAAAAGATTTCAAATGTGTACGTAGCTTTTCACGTAATCTTAACAGGGTTTAAAAGAGCAACAAAGAGTAAATGTGCACTATGAAGGCACTGAATTCTGTGCCCATTTGACATTTATTAACACTTTAGTGTCTTTCAGTGCCACCATGCACCATGCGTCCTTCTGTTTGGTGGCCCCTTGATGCCCATTTGCCATTTACTGCCCCTGTAGCATTTAGCATCCTCTGTCACAGAAGAAAAAATAAAGGGGCAACAAAATGGAAAATGGGAATCAAGGGGGCACTGAATAGAAGGACACTAAAGGGGCAATAAGTGGCAAATTGGCACCAAGATGGCACTGAATCCTCTGTCCATTTGCCGTTATTGCCCTTTTTAGAAGCCCATCAGTTCCCCCATTCAAACAAAATCCACTCAGTGACTGACCTGCTTGGCTTCTGGCAAACACTGCCTGCTGGAGCTGCGGCCGACCTGGAGAAAACGTTTCCTCGGTGTCCCCACCAGCCCTGGAAATGCACAGGAAGCGCGGTGTCTCCTCCCTGTCTTGCGTCCTGATTGATGTCATCACGCCTGTCTCGTCATTCAGGACGGTTAACAGTTTTTTCTGCCATAAATGCGGGAGATTGCTCGTCTGATAAGCTGTCACTGGAGGCCTGGCGGTATTGCATCAGTGAATATTGAAAACCTGCCGGTACGTAAGAAGCTTATTCTTACAAACCTTGTTCACTCATTCATTGCCGAGGCCGGAATTAGCTGTGATGACGTCCCATCTCCTGAAACACAGTGTTTATCCAGCAGGCATGTTGAAAGCTTTCAGTGTGATGAATCATATAGATAAGAAAAATGAAAAAGTGGCACTCACCCGTTTGCATTTCTTCTAGACTTTATTATAACATCTTGGCAAGGGTCAGAAGAAGCGCTGCCTCTAGCGCGAAACAGGCTGTAACCTACAATTCGGAAGGAAGACGCTATAACAACTAAAAAGGGTTGTGTAATAATCAGGTTCTTTGTCAGGATTGTAGTAATCAAATGAATATATATGAAAGTGCATGTGAGATGTGCGATAAGGGTATATGTACCATTACTCAGTGCAATAGGAAAAACTTTGACTGTTGTTTTGAATAATCATTGATACACTTTTAGCACACACTGCCAGCTTTTAATACTGTGTGTAAGGGTCCTTAACAACAACAAGTTGTATTCATTGTCAGACTGGCATAAGGTCGGGATCAGTACAGACTGATTTCTAGCACACATTTGATAATTCGGCATGGACTTTTGATGTAGTATAACATCCAAGTCAGTCAGTCTGTATTAATATAACATCAGACCGCTGGAAATGAATACCATTGTAACATAACAATCTGTGTTCAAAGCAAAGAATGACCCACATGTGTCGTAGTAGTATAACTACCTACACAAATTACAGTGAAGGACATTTGTATTGGCACACACCCAAGGCCCTCAAAGAAATATTCACCACCATATGTAGCAAATCCCCAGACTACAGCCCACAGAGTGAATGGCTGAGTGGGGAGGATGAGAGATGTGATCAAATGAGTTGATTGTTCAAAAATTTAGGTTGTGTGGATGTTAGTAAATGGCTGTTTGTGAATAGGCAGAGACAGAAAATGAATCCGGAGTGCTGCATGTAAGGAATTGATGATGATGACTAATATAGATTGTGACGGGAAGGGGGGCTGTGTGATGTAACATGTGTGTGATATAAGCTTATATATTGAGCATGGACTGATGAGACAAGTGATTACAATATTGCACTGATTTTAGATCTACAGTATATTGTATGTTCTAATTTTTAATAGCAGTATTGTGTACAATATGTGTACAATATGTGTTATGTGTGTTAGACAGGAGAAGGCTGTTCGCTGGTTGAAGTGGTTAGGAATGTTTCTTATCTCTGCGCATGCGCTGTTGTCCGTAAGTACCAAGTGTGTCAAATATTATGTCAGAATTTGTCTGCATAAAAGATAAAAGTTACTCTGCATATTTCTGTGTTATGATGTGATAAGATTTAATGTTGTAATGTTTTGAACTTAATTCAAATGAATTAAAAAACAGATATTGTGACACACGGGGTCTTGAAGATGTATGTACCCCTACTCCCACATTTAGTTTATTGGTTTGTAGTAATTAATATTAGCAGATATATTATTTTCTGTTTTATTGGATAAAGAATTATAGTTGTTATTTTTGTTTTTACATGCATAGGAAGTGCTATAGTACTGTCTAAATGTTATTTTTGAAAATGTATGAGGTTTTAAAAGTAAATGGTTGCAAGGTATGGTATCTAAAAGATAACATGCTGTTTTGTCAGGAGAAAGTCATTTTTGTTTCAGGCTATTGTGTATTATAGGGGGCCAAGCTAGTGCCCTCAGATAGGGTGCCCAACCTTATTATGTTGAGATATGCAGTTTTGAACACTGCTACATTACTTTCGCAGAGTCCAAAAAGGAGGGAGTAGTGATGAGACTGATCAGGTAAAATTTTATTTTGTTTTGAAATAATGAATTTGGTTATAGGGGGTCTACAAAATGTCTATGAGACCCCAATGAGTAATCCAGATTAAATGTGTATGACAGTAACCTAAATTTTGAGGCTTTTTCTGTGTAGATGGTTCCAGATTCTTCCAGAATGGTATTTACAGGACCTCATGGGGGTGGGATTTACAAGTGTTCTGGATTATCAGATGATGTGGAAAAATAATTTTGGTGTCCCCGAAAACTCCACCCTTTTGAAATGGTCTATCTATATGTGACATGGGTTTTTGATGTCAATTTGTAAGGTAGAAATACTTTATCATATACAGTATGTACAAGACAGGGGGGCGGAGCTTGACCGCGAGCGAGAACGGAGGCATAGTTCGGAGCTCCTCGCATGACCTGATCAAGCCTGCCTGAATCAGCAGGATAAATCGGCTTCAAAATGGGGAAAACTGCCAAGGAGAATAGCAGGGAGCCCCCTGCCACGCCAAAAGTGGGGAAAACTCAGGCGGATTTGGATAAATTGCTCTGCAAACGGCTGGACAAGGTACCGTCGGGTGCTTCCAAGATGGCGCCGGACCATGTGGCTGAGGTGGATTCGGATGAGGAGAGCATGGGAGAACGCTCGGATGCAGGCGGTGAGTCAGACATTGCCCGTTTCTAGGGATTTCATAAGGAGCATTTTGTATAAAGCCCTGAGCCCCATTGCTAAAGACCTTGCAGACATAAAGGCTGATTTACGTCATATGGGTGAAAGAGTGGAAACTCTGGAAACTGCACACAATGCTGTGCTTACATTTGGATCTGCAGTGCATGAATCTCTCCAGGTACAACAAGACCACATTAATATGGCACTATTGCAAACTGAACATCAAGAGAATAGGAGTCGCCGCAAAAATGTTAGAATACGGGGATTACCTGAAAATATTGCATATGATGCTTTACCTAAAGTGGCCCTTGAGATCTTTGGTTCCCTTTTGGGGATGGAGGCTGCAGCACTTATCAAGATTGAACGGATTCATAGGGAGCTGCGTGCGAAACCGCGCTCCAATGATCCCCCTAGAGACGTTATTTGTGGCCTGTTATGCTTACTGATGCTGCGGCAATTTTGATGGCGGCTAGAGCATCTACTGAATTTAAATATGAAGGTTCTACCATTATTTTCTTCCAAGATCTGGCGGCCTCCACTTTAGCTAAACGACGCACCCTAAAACCTTTGCTGGAGGTACTGAGAGTTAACAACATCCCGTTCCGGTGGTTATTTCCATTTGGCTTGTCTATAGTGAAGAATGAGAAGCACATTGTCCTAAAGAAGACCGGAGGACTTGGACTCTGCCTGGGATCTGCTGGGTATAAGCCCAATTGCCATTCCATCATGGCTTCCTTTATCTCAGCTATCTGGCTTTCCTGCTCTGCCTGCACCTGAAACGTTGTCTGAGGTTTCCCGCTATCGTTCACCAGGCGGTAAAAGATCTTCTTACAAGAATCGGGACGCGTATGCCATGCGTTGAGGTGCCGTTGCATCTTTACGTATAACTGTCTGCCACATATTGCACTTATGGTTGTTATGTTTTTGACACTCTTCTCTCTTCTCTTTGGATTGTATGGCACTCCTGCTGCCTATTTTCAGAATGTATTAGTTAATTTTTTAGGGCTTGATCTAGGTTGTCACGCTGTGGGTCAACCTCATTTTCTACTACAGATCTCCCCACTTCTTCATATTTTGAAGGAGTTACGTTTCTATATTATTGGCTTGTTTATGTTATTTTGTGTTGTACCCGTGGTCTCCATGTTTGGGGGACAACGGATAGTAACACGAATTTTGATTGGTTCCTTTTTATATCCCTCTGTCTCACTGTCCTACAAGATACCTCTGCTAGTACTACTGATGGCTGTATTTCTATATATGGAGCCTTGTGACAATTTTATACCATGGCTACACTTAAGATAGTTTTGCATAAAGTGCAGGGTTTGAATGTGTAGTCAAGTGCTTCGTTTGTTAAAGAAGAACGCAGCGAGTATTGCCCTTTTTCAGGAGAAACATTTTAAGCATGATAAAATTCCCTCACTCCCTATAGGTGAATATGCCTTATGGTTCCACAGTACTTACCATGCAGCAGCTAGAGGGATGAGCATTGCCTTTAATAAGCGAGTACCTTTTACATTTATGACAGAAATGAAGGATGATGACGGCAGGTACTTATTTGTGAAGGGGAGAATAGGGGGAACCGTTTACACTGTAGCCAATTTGTATGCACCTAATGTAAATCAAACTTCCTGGATAGTCCAGACTTTGATATTGCTAAAGGATTTTGCTGAAGGGGTTTAAGTGGTTGGTGGAGATTTTAATCTTCCTCTGAACCCTATGCTAGATACAACTGGTTCTCAGCATGTGTCTTTTCGTAAATTATCTAAACTAAATAAGATCTTGCACTCTCTACATTTGATGGATATGTGGAGACTATTCCACCCCACGGATAAAGATTATACATATTTTTCTCCCACACATGAAACGTACCATAGATTGGATTATATTTTCCTTTCAAAGAGATGTACTCCCTGGGTGCAAGTTGTGGATATTGGAAATATTGTGCTCTCAGACCATGCTCCTGTATCTTTAATTATACGATTGGTAGATATTCCAAAGGGAGAGTGGAGCTGGTGGCTTAACAATACCCTTATTGCTGAGGCTTCTAACGTGCATATTGTTGAGAATCATTTGTCTCAGTATTTTCTTCACAACGCTTCTGACTCTATATCAGCGCCTATTCTGTGGGAGGCACACAAGTCTGTTATTAGGGGAGAACTCATTTCTTTAGGTTCCTATGTGAAAAAACAGAGGACCAAAACTTTAGATTCTTTGTTTGCTCAGATTTCTCGCCTAGAGGGGACACATAAGAAGACTAAGGCTGCTTCTTCTTTGAAGGAACTGTCTGATCTCCAGGATAGTGTTAAAGATGTTCTAAATGTTCAGTCGGCTAAAATGCTTCAAATTTTGAAGTTTAAACAATATGCACATGGTGATAGAGGTAATAAGATGATGTCAGCCCTGATACGTAAACACCAAGGACATACCTTTATCTCGGAGATAAAGACTTCCGGAGGGAGCTTGGTTACAGATACTAACCTCATAGCAGATGCCTTCCAGGCATTTTATCAGGATCTTTATAACATTAAAGACCAAGCCACCAATGGTTGAGTGATACTCCAGACACAGAGCTTATGACCTCATTTCTAAACTCTATCGACCTACCAACATTAGATGGCGAGGCCATAGAGATGCTGATGCGCCCCTTCTCGGAGGCTGAAATGGAGAAAGTGCTCTCTACTATCCCTTCGGGGAAAAGCCCTGGTCCTGATGTTTTCCCGATTGGATATTATAAATCTTTTAGGCCTCATTCACACGGCAGGGTTTCCCGGCCGGGTGCCGGCCGTTCATAAATCGGCCGGCACCCGGCTGCATTAGGAATAATAGACCCCTAATGGGGCTATTCACACGACCGATTTTTTGACGGCCGGGAAAACCGCCCGTCAAAAAATAGGACATGCTCTATTTTCGCCCGGGTACCCGGCCGCCCGGCTCCCATAGAAGTCTATGGGGCCAGGTAATACCCGGCCATCACCGGGATGTGTCCCGAGTGACGGCCGGGTTTTCCGACTCTTGCCCTCTATCTCCTCCTCCTCACAGCACAGAGTGCATGTGAGGAGGAGGAGTTGATGCCATTCTGACGAATGGCATCGCTGTACACGGTGTGGCAGGGCCGGGGTGTACAGCAGGTGGAAGGGAGCGCTGCGCTGGCTCCCTTCTCCTGCTTGTTTTAAAAGTGCCCTGGCCCGGCGACACCTTTGATGGCACCGTTAGCAGCTGCAGCAGCTGCTGCTGCTACTACTGTAGCGACGCCACTATAGCAGAGCGGGGAGGTATCTCCCCGCTCTGCTATGTGCTAGCCGCACTTTAGCTCCTTGAAGGAGCGGAATTCCCGTGTGTTCGGGGATTCCGCTCCTGGACAGAGCGCTTGATGTCTCTGTCCATATCTGGGCAGTGACATCAGGGGAAACTCCTGAAGCGGAATCCCCGAACACATGGGGATTCCCCTTCAGGAGTTGCCGCAGATGTCACTGTCCGGATCTGCCCGGCCCGGCACGGATGCATAACTTTATGCAAACCGGCCGGGCAGAATGGCCGATTTTACCGGCCGGCACTCGGGCTCGGACGCGACCCGGTCGTGTGAATCCCGCCTTAAATCTATACTACTCCCCCACTTCACTGCCATGTGTAACACCTTAATTACTAACTGCTCACTTCCTAAACAGTTCCTTGAAGCCATATAACTATATTACCCAAAGAAGGGAAAGATCCCACTCTATGTGGTAGTTATAGGCCGATATCCCTGCTTAACACTGACATTAAATGGTGGGGCAAGGCACTTGCGTCTAGACTTAGTCATATCCTGCCTGGGTTGATTGGGGGTGACCAAACAGGCTTTGTTAAGAACAGACAGGGTAAAGATAACACATGCAGGGTCATTAGACTAATTGAATTCGCCAAATCTAAGGGTATACCGCTGGTTCTTCTCGGTACAGATGCCGAGAAGGCCTTTGACTGGGTCAGTTGGCCATTTCTTGAAGCCACATTATGGAAGTTTGGGTTTCCTCAAATGTTTATTGGGGCCATCTTTTCTCTCTACAAGTCTCCCAGTGCTAAGATTAAGGTGAATGGAACTCTCTCAAATTCCTTTAATATATGTAACGGTACAAGGCAGGGCTGTCCCCTCTCCCCTTCTTTATTTGTACTTGTTATGGAGGCTCTTTTACAAAAGATTCGGCAGGATCCCATGATAGAAGGATTGACGGTGAGTTCATATACCATTAAAATAGCTGCATTTGCGGATGATCTTCTGGTCTTAACCACCAATCCAGCTGTTTCAATACCTTATCTAATACGTTTATTTGAACTGTTTTGCACGGTATCCAATTTTAAGGTTAACTTTGGGAAATCGGAAGCTCTAAATGTGTCTGCACCTGCTGCACTTATAGAACTTATTAAGGTCCGCTCTCCCTTTCAATGGCCATCTACTTCCATAAAATATTTAGGCATTCACCTTACCAAAGATCCCTCTAAACTTTATCAATGCAACTATCTTCCTTTATTAACCACAGTACAAACACTTCTCCAGAGTTTTAAAGTCCCATTTCTTTCCTGGATGGGTCGTAAAAACCTGCTTAAGACTTTTATAGTTCCTAAATTTCTGTATCTACTGCAAACATTACCCATTTGGTTACCAAGATCCTTCTTTGATAAAACTAGAAAACTATTCTCCAAGTTCCTGTGGAATAACAGTAGACCCAGACTCCGATATAAATATCTTATTCAGAAACCTAAATTGGGGGGTATGGGGGTTCCGGATGTTCTTACATATTATAAAGCTAACCAATTAAATAGAGGGATGGATCTTATTAATAGCTCTACCCATACTTTATATACTGAACTAGAGAAAGAACTTATTCCATTGCCAGATAAATTATTTTTATGGAATTTAAGACATTTTTCACCATTGACGTCTTGTTCCAGTGTATTGTTGAAAGGTATCTTTAGAGTTGGACAGGAGATTCATCATACTCTTCCCCTTCTGTCTAAGAATTATCCGTTAATGCCCTTGAGTCTTCTGCCTTATCTGGTTCATCCTAAGCGCCCTCCACAATCCAGTTTTTGGGATAGAGTAGGGGAGGTCACTCTCTCTTCCTTTTTTGATGCAGAAGATCAGGTATCCACGAACCTATTACTTAGAAAGACGGGTCTTATGCTGAGGGGTTTTCTACACATAAATGACTTTCAGAATGTTTGTACTAAATATGTTGATACTTATACATCTTTGTATTCTTTCACTCAATTTGAAACTCGCCTGCAGAGCTCGGCCCCTCAAAAGAAGGCACTGGCCACTTCATATGAGTTTCTGTTGCAATTAGAAACCGAAAGGCATGTTATAAATTTGAAGGAATGGGAAAAGAGTCTGCAGGTTTCCTTTAGTGAAAATTATTTAAAGATCGTGTTGAAGCATTCACATGGGTTCTCCCAATGTATTAAAATGAGAGAGAACTCATATAAACTTTTTTCCCGCTGGTATAGAACCCTTGAATGGTTGCATATGGTCAATCCTGATATCCCTGCAACCTGCTAGAGATGTCAATCGGACACGGGATCTTTACTACATATTTGGTGGGAATGTCCCTTGATCCGCTCATTCTGGGTGGCAGTGATTGACAAGATTAACGCAATTTGTTCTACTTCTGTTCCAGTTTCGCCAGCTGTGATTCTCTTATGGTTGCCTGCAGACTCTTATGTACCTAAACGTAAAATGAAATGTATTCTGCACACCTTAATTGTATTCAAAGATTTTTATTTCTTAAGGTAAATGCTAGCGGCTATGCGTGCTACGTAACATTTCGGTCGTGAGACCTTCGTCGGGCACTGAGGAAACATATACATGTAATTTATAGCATATAGCATCAAGTATGGGTTCGAAAAATACTATATAACATATAACAGGACATGTCATCAGTAGATTGAATATAACACAATATATACAAGATAGGTCATATTTGCATAGTTGCAAAAATAGAGATAACCATAAGATAAAAATAAGAGTACAGGAAGGTACAGTTACAGACATCTTGGAACAGTCGTCACATCAAAAGGGAATGGTAGTAGTAATATATGTATATATCTGTTAGGGCTAGTATCGGTACACATGTCAAGAGTGCAGTATTCCATACTATTTACGAATGCGTGGAGGTGCCCCTGCTCCACGGAGATCTATGCAGAGGTTAAGGAGTCAATGTAAAGTATAAAGTTGATTGTAAAGTTTTAACTGTGCTTTAGTTGGCAAGAGTGGAGGTGCATAGTAGAGAGCGAGACTGCAGGGTAGTTAAAGGTAAGTTATAAAAGACATCAAAGATATAAAAGATACAGGGGTAATCACAGCGCACATACCACATAAGCACTACATGTAATACAAGGAGAGGGGAGCCATGAGTAGAAATTGCATCAGATAATGTGGACAACCTTGCAAGTACTCACAGCTTCTGTGTCGACGCCCGTGGTTAATCATTCTGCATCTGCTCCTAGGTCTGATAGAGTGACTCGATCTGCCACCACTCAGGCTGGGAGACTGAGGAGTGGGAGAGCCTATCACAGCCTGGCCAGATGGTTCTAGCTCCCGCCCTCGGTCTATTTATACCTTCAGTTGCTGCTTGTCCTTTGCCTGTGATTCTCTCCTGTTTCCTGGCTCTGCTGTTCCTGCTATTACTATTGACCTTGCTTCATTTTTTACCCTGGCTTTACTGACTACGCTCCTGCTCTGCGTTTGGTACCTCGTACACTCCTGGTTTGACTCGGCAAGTTCAACTTGCGTCTATTCTGGCGCTCCTCAGGCATGAGTCTTGTTCTCTCCACCTGCATAGGTTCATCCGACCGAGAGGAAGATGAGGCAAGAAGAAGAGTCCGTTGGAAGGTTGGTGCCAACCGTGATGTCCGATTGCCCCAAGCAGATTCTTGTTGTCTCTTACGGAAACGAATGTCTACCCGATTGGCAAGAGTGATCAAGTCACCCATGGATGGTGGAAGTTCTCGGCCAGCAAGTTCATCCTTGATTCGGCCCGCTAGACCCTCCCTGAAGGTAGATACTAGAGCCTCGTTATTCCACATGAGTTCTGTAGCCAGGGTGCGGAATTGAATGGCGTATTGACCTACAGTGGAGGTTCCTTGCTGGAGCTTGAGAAGAGAGGAAGCTGCTGACGATGTCCGACCTGGCTCTTCAAACACCCTTTTAAAAGTGGAGAGAAAGTTCTGAATATTATACATTATGGGGTAGTTTCTCTCCCACAAGGGCGATGCCCATGCGAGCGCTTCGCCAGAAAGCAGGTACAGGATGTAGGCCACTTTAGCCAGGTCTGAGGAAAAATGATGCGCCATGACCTCAAAATGGATGGTGCGTTGATTAACTAATCCCCTGCAGGTCTTGGGGTTACCCTCATAGCGGGCAGCATAGGTAAATGTAGTCCAGGACTATGGACAGGAGCTTGCGGTGGTGGTGTCGGAGGCGCAAGTTCGTTCAAGCGAGTGGACACATTTTGCAAAAGCTGAAAAAGCTGATCGTGGCGGAGCCATATCAGCCGCGTCAGGCAGGGCTGTGTCAAGGGGATCCATGGCTTGTTCAAACTATCACGGTTCCCACCGGCTTCGTTTGTGGATCCTCTGTGTCGTCCGGGAGATGGTGCTAGTAACCCAGGGCAACGCTTGGCACAGCAGGTTTAGAGGCAGTCGGATGTATAGGCCAGAAGTCAGGACAGGCAGCAGACGTCGTTACAGGTATCTAAAGATCAATGCAGGCGGCACGCAAGAATAGTCAAGTTCAGGCAGAGTTCAAAAATGGGAAATCCAGACAAAGGCAAGGAAACAAGGAACCAGGGTACAGGGAAAGTCACGGGGAACTTGGTTGAACAAGCAAGGATTGAGAGGAAGGAGGATCCTTAAGTAGGAAGTCTAGGAATTTTGGCACGCGCTGGCCCTTTAAGAAGGAAAGAGTCAGCGCGCGCCCCCTAGTGACTGCAGCCGCACATCGTGGTTGACGGCCATGGAGAGAGGTGAGAGATGCAGTTACCTGACGCCCAGAGCCTGCAGAGAGTCCGGATCGGGTAAGTGGAGCTCGGGACAAGCAAGAGGAAATGGAGGGTGCAGAAACCAGAGCAGAGACCGTGGAAGAGGCGGGGAACGGCGCGGCAGCCATTACACCCCATTTGATCTTTAAAGAGACTCTGAGCCTCCAGAATGATGGAAACCCCCAGAAATTACCCCATATTGAAAACTGCACCCCCAAAAATAATGTATCTATGGGGTGTGAGCACTTTTTTGACCGCAGTTTTTTTTGCAGAATCTTGTGAAAATCTTTCGTGAAAAAGAACATTTTAAATTTTCTCACAAATACTTCATTTATAGGACAGATTTTTCAGACACAGAGCATGCAAGTGAAGAAAAGCACCTCAACATTTATCAGGCTATTTCGAGTTTAGAAATACCCCAAAATTGGCCCTAATTCTCCGTTTCTGGACATATGGCAGGGCCAGAAAGTATTGGAACATCACAAGGATTTTGAGGCCTTATTTTACTTGGATGATTTTTGGGCACATCATGTTTGCATAGGCCTAAAAAATTGTGCAGATGCTACACCATATTACAAATCCTAAATATTCATCTAGGGGTATAATGAGAATTTTTAGTTTTGTTATGGGGATGTTCAAATTTTAAATGGTAAAATAGTTATGGTAAATGAAAGGGACGGTAATTGTAAATGAAAGGGCCGATAATTATAAATGAAAGGGACGGATGAAAATAAAATTTAGAAATCCAGAGAGGTGTGGTATATCTGGAAGCACTTCTTCATACGCACTAGCTTCATGGCCGGCCCCCCTTCGGAGGAAGATCCTGCTTGTATTCTGCCTCCTGGTATAATAATTTCTTCTATTGATTCTGATTTAGTCTCAGAAATCGCGGCTGATCAAGGTTCAGCTCCTGGGAACCTCCCTGAGGACAAGCTGTTTGTTCCCCTGCAATTCCGGCTAAGGGTACTTAGGGAAAACCATGACTCCGCACTATCTGGTCATCCAGGCATCCTGGGTACCAAACACCTCATTGCCAGAAACTATTGGTGGCCTGGGTTGCCTAAAGACGTTAAGGCCTACGTCGCCGCTTGTGAGGTTTGTGCTAGGTCCAAGACTCCCAGGTCCCGACCAGCAGGCTTACTACGTTCTTTGCCCATTCCCCAGAGACCTTGGACCCATATCTCCATGGATTTTATCACCGATTTGCCTCCATCTCAAGGCAAGTCGGTGGTGTGGGTTGTAGTAGACCGCTTCAGTAAGATGTGCCACTTTGTGCCCCTCAAGAAATTACCCAATGCCAAGACGTTAGCTACCTTGTTTGTCAAACACATCCTGCGTCTCCATGGGGTCCCTGTCAATATTGTTTCTGACAGAGGGGTACAATTTGTTTCATTGTTTTGCAGGGCCTTCTGTAAAAAGTTGGAGATTGATCTGTCCTTCTCCTCTGCCTTCCATCCTGAAACTAATGGGCAAACTGAGAGGACTAATCAATCTCTAGAACAATATTTAAGGTGTTTTATCTCTGACTGTCAATATGATTGGGTCTCATTCATTCCCCTCGCCGAATTTTCACTCAATAACCGGGTCAGTAACTCATCAGGGGTCTCCCCCTTTTTCTGTAATTTTGGGTTTAATCCACGTTTCTCCTCCGTTTCACCTGGTAGTTCCAACAATCCTGAGGTAGAGGTCGTTCATCGAGAACTGTGCACAGTCTGGGCCCAGGTTCAGAAGAACCTAGAGGCGTCCCAGAGCGTACAAAAAACTCAGGCTGATAGAAGACGTTCTGCTAACCCCTTGTTTATGGTCGGGGATCTGGTGTGGTTATCGTCTAGGAACTTGCGCCTTAAGGTCCCGTCCAAGAAATTTGCTCCCCGGTTTATTGGGCCGTATAAGGTCATTGAAGTCCTCAATCCTGTCTCCTTCCGACTGGAGTTGCCCCCATCTTTTCGAATACACGACGTGTTTCATGCCTCCCTCCTTAAACGCTGGTCACCGTCCTTGGCTCCCTCGAGGAGACCTCCTGTTCCCGTTCTCACCCCTGAGGGGGTGGAATTCGAGGTGGCCAAGATTGTGGACAGTAAGATGGTCCAAGGCTCCCTCCAGTACCTGGTCCATTGGAGAGGATACGGGCCTGAGGAGAGGACTTGGGTACCCGCCCGGGATGTTCACGCTGGGGTATTGGTCAGGAAGTTCCACTTCGTTTCCCCAATAAACCAGGTCCACTTAGAAAGGTTCCGGTGGCCCCTCATAAAAGGGGGGGTACTGTAAAGGATCTGCCAGGCACAGCGGGGTTAACGCCCATAGGTAATCAGTCGGCACCTGAGTCTATGTCTCTGAGACTGACTCCAGCTTCAACCACTCAGGCTGGCAGGCTTAGGAGTGGGAGAGCCTATCGCAGCCTGGCCAGACTCAGCTAGCTCCCGCCCTCTGTCTATTTATACCTGCCTTTCCTGTTCCTCCAGTGCTTGTGATTCTTCTCGTGTGGTTTCCTGGCCCAGCTACAGCTCCTGACTATTTGATCCTGCTCCATACTGACCCTGGCTTACTGACTACTCTTCTGCTCTGCGTTTGGTACCTCGTACACTCCTGGTTTGACTCGGCTCGTTCACCTCTCTTGTTGCTCACGGTGTTGCCGTAGGCAACTGACCCATTTCCCTTAGCTTTGTGTACCCTTCTCTGTTTGTCTCGTGCACTTACTGAGCGTAGGGACCGCCGCCCAGTTGTACCCCGTCGCCTAGGGCGGGTCGTTGCAAGTAGGCAGGGACAGAGTGGCGGGTAGATTAGGGCTCACTTGTCCGTTTCCCTACCATTATCATTACAGAAGAATTTAAAACTCATGTAAAACACTCCATATAAACACTTTTCCATCTACAGGCATTTTTTCACATGTATATTAAAACGCAGAAAAAAAGCACGTGTGAAGAAGGCCTAAATGATAACAAGTCCCGCCAGAAGAAATTTCCACATTTCAAATGCCTACTTGATGGTGAGTAATTTCTGGTCATCATAGAATCATTTTTCTGTGCAAGTCTAAGGCTGAGCTCATATGTCGCGTATTTCTTGTGGATCTCTGGAACAGTGGGAACCAAGTAAGTGTAAATTTGGGGTTTGGTGCCCTCCAGGCAATAGCGCCATATTCAGCTTTGGGGGAGGGTCATTTTAAGACTCCACTAGTAAAAGAAGACGGAGCGGCACTGCGCTTTTTTATTCCTTTATTGCTCAACAGTAAAATCAAGTGGGTATACACAGTGAATGAACAACCTAAACAAAACCTCACACCAAAGAAATGGCGTATACAGGGGTCCCTCAATATAGCAAACAACCTAAAAGCGAACCAGAAGGGGCATGACCCTCAAAAAATAGTATATCAATAATATACAAGAGTACAAAAAATCTTTATTGAATATAGTACATAATCACATAATACAGGATAAAAAAGGAACCATACACGGAAGAGTTAAACAGCAGGGTCAGATGGAACAGACCATGAGCACACAGAGTCAACCATCCAAAAATGGCCAAAGCACACGCTAAAATAAATCCACAGGGGAAAAGATAAACGTGGGCAAAGGCTAGACTAGAAAAGCCCTAGTAATGGATGAAGGCAAAAATAGCCTAGGGACTGAACCTAACTCTAGCTAATGTACAAATATAAATATAAGAAAAAGAGGCCAGCACATACCCTGGGACATTGTGGAAAGCGGTGCAGAAGTACCAAAGTGAACGGATGAGTGAACGCCTCGACGCGCGTTTCGCCCTGTAGACCGGCTTCGTCAGGAGGCTACATGCATTAAAATTCCAGAGGTTTATATGGTAGTGGGACAAGGTTTAAGCTCACCTGGGACGGATGCAAATCGGCGCTTGACCCGCCCGCCGGGTGACGCACACAGTACGCGACGCGCCACATGTCAGATGACTGGGCACCGCCTGATGACAAAATCACCATGACAGAGCCAGACGCTAAGTGGCACTCGCGGCTGTGGGTCCCAGGGCGCATGCGCGTGCAAGCGTCTGTGCATGCATCGCAGGAAAGGCAACCAAAATTACTTGAACAAGAAGAGAGATATGAAATCACAGAAGCGGGGACTACTAATTTATGCAAAAGTACTAAGGATGACCGGACAGATACTCTAAAGATAAAATTATATGCATATGTACACAGCAGCTCATATATTACATATATCAATATACCAAAATAACAAATAAATATAAACTGAAAAAATGACCAAGAAATAAATATAAAAAATATATATATATATATATATATATATATAAATAAAGAAAGAAAAAATAATAAAATTATAAAATATAAATATACACAGTGAGACTGTTCATGAATTGTAAATGTTGCTCAGTCCTAAGGTATGTTGTAGATGTCCTGCAGACAGCATAGTTAACATAGCTATGTTATTTATATTCTAGTTCTGATTATTGGCTTTGAAATAGGTGCAGGAATTCCACTCTGCAGTAACATAGTTTCAGTTTCTATTCTCTTCTAGAGCTACAAGATATAAAAGCCAGGCAACATAGCCCAGAACTAGGAGTATTTCTGAGTCAGCTTCACTTACTCGGGTATGTATAACATAACTTTATACTGTTTTTCTTTTATTTCTGTTTCTTTCAGTACTGTATACTAAATGTTTAATTCTTTTTGTAGTCTAATAAATACTATTGTAACCATTTAAGTACTGTTTATTAAAGCCCATGTATAATATGTGGACATTGTTTACTAACTGAAAGATGCACTGTGCATATGTACATAAAAATGCATTCAACTAATTTCAGTGTTTTTCTACTGCTGCTAATAAGAACTATGACAAAATATTATTTTTCATAAAAGTGTAAATTATTTCATTATTCCTAATTAGAGACAATATTCTAGAAGGGGAAAGAGGTCAGGGGTGGTTTTCATGTACTGTTTGCATTTTTGCACTTGTAATATGAGTATTATTATTATAATTCATTTATATAGCTCCATCATGTTCTGTAGCGCTTTACATTGAGAACAATATTGAGGTAACATATTGTAACAAATACAAAAGAGTATGTAGTACAGAAAATTTACAGTATTCACAAGATAAATAACTAGGAGTCATATCCATAAAAGCTTACTCTATAGGGAATAAAATCAAGAATTGAGGGAAAGGGAGTGGGGTGGGTAATAATGAATTGTGATTTTGTTTAGTATTTTGTATTATGTATGTGATATTTTTCAAGTAAAAAGAATTGAGGGAAAGCTGTAAGCAGCTCTAGACATGTTAGGCTTCCTTCACATCTGTGTCAGGGCTGCGTTCCGACGTTCCGTCTGAGCTTTCCGTCGGAACGGAGCACTGACTGACACAAACTGAAACCGTAGGTTTCCGCTTCCATCACCATTAATTTCAATGGTGACGGATTCGGTGCCTATGGTTTCAGTTTGTCTCCGTTGTGCAAGGGTTGACAAACTGAAACCATTGGCACCAGATCCGTCACCATTGAAGATAATGGTGATGGAAACGGAAATCTACGGTTTCAGTTTGTGTCAGTCAAAGCTCAGATGGAACGTCGGAACGGAGTCCTGACGCTGATGTGAACATAGCCTTAGGTGGAGATGTTGGAATACCAGTGGGGGACTTTTATAGCCAAATGAGGCTATGTTCACATCTGCATTGGAGGCTCTGCAACACTATTTTTCCTGTCCAAACAAAGGGTGAAATCCGACAAACTCCATTGTAAGCAAATGGAGTCCATCTGTAACCTGTAACCGTCATGCGAAGTATCTATATACACAAACAGAAAAAATGGGACATAGATATCATCAAAACCACAAAAAAGGCCATACTTACTAGGTAGGTGGGTGGGTGAAAACCCGTTCCCATCAGGACGCAGACGGGTCAAAGAATGCTGCAAAAGGAGTGTGCATTAAATAGTGATAGCCCCTCCCACTAGTCTTGAGGGGAGTGGCGAACTAAGTGCTCAAAGGTGTGCGATAAATGAGTGTCAGTGTAGTGCTAGGGTGTGAATGGATGGTAAAAAATAAATATGTATGTATGAAAGTGTCAGAACTGTGTAATAATGTAATAAAAATAAATAAATAAATGTGATGAATAGGGTTCAGTGCTGTGAATAGTACATGGGGTGTCAGTACTATGTGTAATACGTGGAGGGATAATGTGCTGGTCGTAAGGCATGGCGTATCTTGCCGAATAACAGCCTATTTGTAACGCCGCTAGTGTTAGCTAAAGCGGGCTGCTCTGCATTCCAAACCAAACGCCAGTACATCATACCCTCCCAGCATATAAGACCCGGCTGCGTCCTGAAAAAAAGTGTAGTATACGTAGTAAGAAATATCCATGAAACATGGGGTATTAGTTGTTATTTTGGCCAAAATACGCAAAGCTCGCAACCCAACGTCAAGGGTCCCCAGTGCCTTGCGAGTCCCTAACCAGAACTTTTCGTTCCTAATTTAAAAACACAAACAGAAAAAATGGGACATAGATATCATCAAAACCACAAAAAAGGCCATACTTACTAGGTAAGTGGGTGGGTGAAAACCCGTTCCCATCAGGACGCAGACGGGTCAAAGAATGCTGCAAAAGGAGTGTGCATTAAATAGTGATAGCCCCTCCCACTAGTCTTGAGGGGAGTGGCGAACTAAGTGCTCAAAGGTGTGCGATAAATGAGTGTCAGTGTAGTGCTAGGGTGTGAATGGATGGTAAAAAATAAATATGTATGTATGAAAGTGTCAGAACTGTGTAATAATGTAATAAAAATAAATAAATAAATAAATAAATGTGATGAATAGGGGTCAGTGCTGTGAATAGTACATGGGGTGTCAGTACTATGTGTAATACGTGGAGGGATAATGTGCTGGTCGTAAGGCATGGCGTATCTTGCCGAATAACAGCCTATTTGTAACGCCGCTAGTGTTAGCTAAAGCGGGCTGCTCTGCATTCCAAACCAAACGCCAGCACATCATACCCTCCCAGCATATAAGACCCGGCTGCGTCCTGAAAAAAAGTGTAGTATACGTAGTAAGAAATATCCATGAAACATGGGGTATTAGTTGTTATTTTGGCCAAAATACGCAAAGCTCGCAACTATAAATAACAACTAATACCCCATGTTTCATGGATATTTCTTACTACGTATACTACACTTTTTTTCAGGACGCAGCCGGGTCTTATATGCTGGGAGGGTATGATGTGCTGGCGTTTGGTTTGGAATGCAGAGCAGCCCGCTTTAGCTAACACTAGCGGCGTTACAAATAGGCTGTTATTCGGCAAGATACGCCATGCCTTACGACCAGCACATTATCCCTCCACGTATTACACATAGTACTGACACCCCATGTACTATTCACAGCACTGACCCCTATTCATCACATTTATTTATTTATTTATTTATTTTTATTACATTATTACACAGTTCTGACACTTTCATACATACATATTTATTTTTTACCATCCATTCACACCCTAGCACTACACTGACACTCATTTATCGCACACCTTTGAGCACTTAGTTCGCCACTCCCCTCAAGACTAGTGGGAGGGGCTATCACTATTTAATGCACACTCCTTTTGCAGCATTCTTTGACCCGTCTGCGTCCTGATGGGAACGGGTTTTCACCCACCCACCCACCTACCTAGTAAGTATGGCCTTTTTTGTGGTTTTGATGATATCTATGTCCCATTTTTTCTGTTTGTGTTTTTAAATTAGGAACAAAAAGTTCTGGTTAGGGACTCGCAAGGCACTGGGGACCCTTGACGTTGGGTTGCGAGCTTTGCGTATTTTGGCCAAAATAACAACTAATACCCCATGTTTCATGGATATTTCTTACTACGTATACTACACTTTTTTTCAGGACGCAGCCGGGTCTTATATGCTGGGAGGGTATGATGTGCTGGCGTTTGGTTTGGAATGCAGAGCAGCCCGCTTTAGCTAACACTAGCGGCGTTACAAATAGGCTGTTATTCGGCAAGATACGCCATGCCTTACGACCAGCACATTATCCCTCCACGTATTACACATAGTACTGACACCCCATGTACTATTCACAGCACTGACCCCTATTCATCACATTTATTTATTTATTTATTTATTTTTATTACATTATTACACAGTTCTGACACTTTCATACATACATATTTATTTTTTACCATCCATTCACACCCTAGCACTACACTGACACTCATTTATCGCACACCTTTGAGCACTTAGTTCGCGTCTCCCCTCAAGACTAGTGGGAGGGGCTATCACTATTTAATGCACACTCCTTTTGCAGCATTCTTTGACCCGTCTGCGTCCTGATGGGAACGGGTTTTCACCCACCCACCTACCTAGTAAGTATGGCCTTTTTTGTGGTTTTGAAGTATCTATATGTAGCTATATGTTATAAAAGAAAACAACCACACAAGTGAGAACAGAGTTTAATATTCTTGTCAGAGAGGTTAGGAATGAGATTAGAGCGAATTAGGGTCAAGAGGGAAAATTATGAGATAAGAGTTATAAACAAGCAAAGGAACCTGTATTTGAACCTCTGTATGAGAAGGGGAGTGACATTTGTTATCGGAGATCAGAGGAGGGGTTAGAGAGGTCAGAGCAAACTGCAATGATTGTGGTTTGATCAGTTCATTTTTTGTTTTTAAGGACAGGTCTTCAGAGAAGATCCTGGGGCAGAAGGTGGAGGCTGCAGTAGGGATTTAAATGTATTGAATAGTTGTTTGAGATAACAGGATTGAGAGAATATAAGAGAGGAGGGGTAGGACTGCTTGGCTGAAGACAAGGCATTTCTGAGATCAAGTAGGGACTTCTTGTACAGTATATGAGAATGTCACATCTCGTCTTGGTATTATTCCCCTGCAGTTTAGCAATTCTGCAAACACGCTTCAGCAGTTATGTCTCAAGAGTTGGGCCAGATTTGTCTGAGAGCACCACGAGTGGAGATATTTTTGAGGGGAGGCTACATAAACCAGCACTTATCCAGTACTTTTACAGTTTGGAAAAAAAACTTTATGTACCCTAAAAAGTTAAGAAAAGTACAGTGAAATCTCTTAGAGATGACCACCCAAAATCGCACAGAAATTGTCTTTTATGGGTGTGGTCCTCTCAAGTAAAAATTATACAGATTCTTGGTTAAACTGTTCAACCTCTTAGGGCACGGCCAGACGTGGCGGAATTGCTGTGGAATTCCGCTGCGGACAGTCCGCAGTGGAATTCTCCAGCGGCTGTTTTTTACAGTTGTTTTAATAAATTTTTAGGCAAGTTAGTTCAGCCGTTGCGGAAAACTCCGCTGCGGACCATAGACTGCAGTGCAAAGTTTTCCCTCCGCAGCATGTACTGACTGTTGCGGAGAAGAAGCGGAATTTCACTGCGGATTTGAGCCTTTGCAATGCAAAAACTGAAATCTGTGGCTAGTCCGCTGTCTTTTCTGCAGCGTCTGAATTACCTGTCAAATATGCAAATGTTGGTGCAGATTCGTTGCGTAATTGCCCAAAATCTGCACCAACATTTGCAGCGGAAAAACCCCGACACGTCTGGCTGTGCCCTTAAAGAGGCTCTGTCACCACATTATAAGTGCTCTATCTCCTACATAATGTGATCAGCACTGTAATGTAGATAACAACAGTGTTTTTTATTTTGAAAAACTATCATTTTTGAGCAAGTTATGACCAATTTTAGATTTATGCTAATTAGTTTAATAATGCCCAACTGAGCGTTTTTTAACTTTTGACCAATTGGGCATTGTACGGAGGTGTTTATGACACTGATCAATCAACGTCATACGCTTCTCTCCATTTATGTCCATTTGTACTCAGCACAGCGTGATCTTGCTGTGCTGTCACATACACCCATATTAACTTTACTGAAGTGTCTCGAGAGTGAATAGACATTGCTTCCAGCCAGGATGCGATGTCTATTCACAATCCCGACACTTAGGTAACGTTTTTGTGGGACTTAATCACACAGCACAGCTGTGTTGTCATTCACAGCGTGATCTCGTGAGATCACGCAGTGCTGTGAGTACGTCCCACACAAACTTTACCAAAGTGTCGGGAGTGTGAATAGACATTGCGTCCTGGCTGGAGGTGATGTCTATTCACTCTCATGACACTTCAGTAAAGTTAATTATGTGACAGCACAGCGAGGTCACGCTGTGCTGAGTACAAATGGACATGAATGGAGAGAAGTGTATGATGCTAATTGGTCAGCGTCATACACACCTCTGTACAATGCCCACTTGGTCAAAAGTTAAAAAACGCCCAGTTGGGCATTAATAAACTAATTGGCATAAATCTAAAATTTCTCATAACGTGCTAAAAAGTGATCGTTTATCAAAATATAAAACACTGGTGTTATCTACATTACAGCGCCTATCAGATTATGTAGGAGATAGGGCACTTATAAAGATAGGGCACCTCTTTAAAGATGCAGCCAGTTGTGGCCTTAAATGAGTTGTCTGAGAGTATAAGATAAGAAACTAGCTGCAGAAAATGTAATAAAGAAACAAAGCAAACATTACTAACATTACTAACCAAATATTACTAACCTAATAAATCCCCTGCCGCTCCAGTGTTGATGCTAATATTACTGAATAATACAGCCACACCATAACCACATAGTGGCTGAATAATACCACCATATTGTTACTAAATAATACCGCCACATCATAACCACATAGTGACGGAAAAATACCCCCATACTGTTACTAAATAAAACCGCCACACCATAACCACATAGTGACTGAATAATAGCCCCATACTATTACTGAATAATACAGCCACACCATGACCACATAGTGACTGAATAATATCCCCACACTGTTACTGAATAATACTGCCACACCACAACCACATAGTGACTGAATAATACCACCATACTTTTACTGAACAATACCGCCATACTGTTACTGAATAATACCCCCATACAGTTACTGAATAATACCACCACACCATAACCACAATAGTGACTGAATAATACCCCCATAATATTACTGAATAATCCAGCCACACCATAACCACATAGTGACTGAATAATACCCCCGTACTGTTACTGAATAATACCGCCACACCGTAACCACATAGTGACTGAATAATACCCCCATAATATTACTGAATAATGCAGCCACACCATGACCACATAGTGACTGAATAATACCCTTATATTCTTACTGAATAACACTGCCACATCATAACCACATAGTGACGGAATAATACTTCCGTACTGTTACTGAGCAAAAATCACCATACAAAGACCAATATTACCACTATATAGTGACTATTTAGTGGTAGATGCCAGTTATACACAGTTCTGCTGATGATATAAGTGATTACAGCACATTTATATCCAATGACTCACAGGTGATGTCTTCTCTGATTAGAGTCAGTCACTTTCCTTTTTTTTTTCCATCCGGCCCAGACCACTGTGACGACTTATTCCAGCCACGACTCGTCTCTGCAGAATTTGACACACAGACATGTTGGTTTCTCACTTTTCCAGCACCTTCCACACCTATACCCCATCCTCTAAACAAACTCGTAATCCACAGTGACCCAGATGGTAATAATGATCCCTCAGTGCTCAACACAATAAAAGTGCTTCATCAGTAACCGTGCCCCTTTGTGTCCCCACATTAATAATGCCCCCTTTGTGCCCCTGTATATAACGCCACAGCATCCCCTGTAGATAGCGCCACACACAGCCCCCTATAGATAGCAACACACAGCCCTCTGTAGATAGCGCTACACACAGCCCCGCTTGTATATAGTTCCACACAACCCCTTGTATATAGTGCCACACAGCCCCACTTATATATAGTGCCACACAGCCCTCCTCTCCCTTGTATATAGTGCCACACAGTCCCCTCTTGTATATAGTGTGACAAAGCCCCTCTCTCTCTTGTATATAATGGCACCCAGCCCCCCTGTCTATAGTGCCACCCAGCACCCTCTCTCTTGCATATAGTGCCACACAGCCCCCCTTGTATATAGTGCCAAACGCCCCCTGGTATATAGTGCTACACAGCCCTCCCTTGTATATATACACAGCACCTCTTGTATATAGTGCCACACAGCCCTCCCCTTGTATATAGTGCCACACAGCCCCCCTTTTATGTATTGCCACACAGCCCCCTTGTATATAGTGGCACAAAGCCCCCCTTTGTATAAAGTGTCACACAGCCGCCTTCCCTTATATATAGTGCCACACAGCCCCCCTCTTCCTTGTATATAGTGCCACACAACCCACCTCCCTTGCATATAGTGCCACACAGCCCCCTCTCCCTTGTATATAGTGCCACACAGCCCCCTCTCCCTTGTATATAGTGCCACACAGCCCCCCTTGTATATAATGCCACACAGTCCCCCCTTGTATATAGTGCCAAACAGCCCCACTCCCTTTTATATAGTGCCACACAGCCTCCCTTGTATATAGTGCCATACAGCCCCTCTTGTATATAGTGCCACACAGCCCCTTGTATATAGTGCCACACAGCCCCTCCCTTGTATATAGTGCCACACAGCCCCCTCCCTCTTGTATATAGTGCCACACAGCCCCCTCCCTTGTATATAGTGCCACGCAGCCCCCTCTCCCTTGTATATAGTGCCACACAACCCCCATTGTATATAGTGCCACGCAGCCCCCCTGGTATATAGTACCACACATCCCCGCTTGTATATAGTGCCACACAAGACCCCCTTGTACATAGTGCCACACAGCCCCCCTCCTTTGTATATAGTGCCACACAACCCCCTCCTTTGCATATAGTGCAGCACAGCCCTCTCCCTTGTATATAGTGCCACACAGCCCCCTCTCCCTTGTAGATAGTGCCACACAGCCCCCCTTGTATATAGTGCCACACAGTCTCCCCTTGTATATAGTGGCAAACAGCCCCCCTCCCTTTTATATAGTGCCACACAGCCTCGCTTGTATATAGTGCCACACAGCCCCTCTTGTATATAGTGCCACACAGCCCCCCTTGTATATAGTGCCACACAGCCCCTCCCTTGTATATAGTGCCACACAGCCCCCTCTCTCTTGTATATAGTGCCACACAGCCCCATCCATTGTATATAGTGCCACGCAGCCCCCTCTCCCTTGTATATAGTGTCACACAACCCCCATTGTATATAGTGCCACGCAGCCCCCCTGGTATATAGTACCACACAATCCCCCCCTTGTATATAGTGCCACACAGCCCCGCTTGTATATAGTGCCACACAACCCCCCCTTGTACATAGTGCAACACAGCCCCCCTTGTATATAGTGCTACACAGCTCCCCCATATCCTTGTATATAGTGTAACACAATCCAAGAAAAACAAAAAAACATTGTACTTACCTAGCCCCATTCCCCCCGACGGATGTAGCGCTTCACAACCTCCAGGCGCGACCCTTGCGCAGACCAGCATAATGCAGTGTCGTTATCACACTGGCCTGCGCAGGAATTCTTCCCAGCTCCTTATAGGCTGCAGGCCTAACATGGCCTGCAGCCTATAATATTCAATTGTATTTGTGTCTGGAGGATGCAGATACAAGTGAATGTGGCTGCCGCTAGCACCAGGGCCCGCTCCGGTGCTAGCGATGCCACCGGGCATGAGGGGGCCCGTTTCACCCGGTCCATAAATGTTACGTGCTGGGCTGTGCAGGCTCCTTCATGCTGTAGGCCCCACAACAGCTACTATGGCTACTATAGTGGACAGAGGGCCCTAAGAGGATGGGGCCCCTGGGCAATGGCCCAGCTTGCCCCCCTAACGCAGAACCTGACAGGGTGTTAGCTCAATGTTACAGCTGACACCTGTTGCTGATGGCGTGGGCTTAGCTCCTGAGCTCGTGCCATCACTGCGCCATACATGTACAAAAGGGGTTAATTCAGTCAGCAAACATGTACAGTACACAAATAAACACACAAAATGATGACACAACCCAAAATCGTGACATTAATAAAACAGATTACAAATAGCATACAGTACTGTATTCTATGAATCTGTGAAGCATTGTCCTGCCGTGTACCTAGTTATGTAACTTATGTGTAACATGCAAACTCAATAACCATACAGTAAACTTCCTTAACAGGTAGTGGCAAGGGGTGCTGCAGCTTATCGCATGGGCTCAGCTCTGTTCACATGCAGCATGAAATCAGCTGCTCACAAAGCTTGACAACTCCACTTCCAACCTCGAGTAAGTGGTGACTTGCTCCCCTGTTATGCATTCAATCAGGGAAAGCTTCAGCGTTGAAAAGAATGAAGCACGAGAAGAGATTCAAAGCTAGGTAGCTCCCTTCCCTCACTAGCTTCCTCTTGTCGTCTGCTAGGACTTGCTGCCCCACTTTGCATTTTATTTCATAGGGCACAGCAGTGCGGAGAAGGGTCAATTAAGGAATGAATGCAGTCATAGCAAAGGGTGTCCCAGTAAAAAACATGTATAAAAAGGGTCTTCTTTGGTCAGAAGTGAGCTGGTCTTTCTAAAGGGGGCCACTGTTCATAGACTATAATATTCTTGCAAATCTGTCACAGAGAAATCTGGTCTTTTTTGGGGGGAATTCTTGTTAATAGGTGGATATTCTGGTGAGGTTTTACTGTATAAGTGAATACTAAACCAATAGTTGAAAGTGGAAATTTACTTTAGAGCAGTTGTTTAGGATTGAGACTTTACCCCTTCCCCACACTAAATAACCCTGGAACCTACAGAAAAATAAAGTGTTGTAATATACTCACTGTTGGTATTTTGTATCCCTTGTTGTCAGTCTTTCTCCAACCATTGTGATCATTAGTCCTCAGTAATGTTGCGTCCTTAGTGATGTATATTTGCGTGACTGTATGATTTCCGGATGTAGTTATGAACACAATGTCACTGAGACTTAAACATCACAGGGTACAGAGGAAGACTGGCACAAAGACAAAGCGATTTGGTTACTTTTATTTTTTTTTAAAACAAAAAACACACAGCTTTCCACAGCGGACATTTATTTCTTTTTTTAATTCTGATAGTAGTTTTTGGAAAATATATCTGAAACCCATAAAACACCTTTAACCCCTTGAGTACCCAGCTCATTTTGGCCTTGAGGACCAGACCCATTTTTTCAAATCTGACATGTGTCACTTTATGTGGTAATAACTCCGGAATGCTTTTACCTATCCAATTGATTCTGAGATTGTTTTCTCGTGACATATTGTACTTTAGGTTAGTGAAAAAAATTTGTCGATAAATTTATTGCTTATTTGTGAAAAACACCAAAATTTAGAGAAAATATGAAGAAATTATGATTTTTCACATTTTAAATCTATCTGCTTGTAAAACAGATAGTAATACCACACAAAATAGTTACTATTTCACATTTCCCATATGTCTACTTTATGTTTGCATCGTTTTTTTAACATCCTTTTATTTTTCTACGACGTTACAAGGCTTAGAACTTTAGCAGCAATTTCTCAAATTTTCAATAAAATTTCAAAAGGCTATTTTTACAGGGGCCAGTTCAGTTCTGAAGTGGTTTTGAGTGCCCTATATATTAGAAACCCCCATAAAACACCCCATTTTGAAAACTGCACCCCTCAAAGTATTCAAAACAGCATTCAGAAAGTGTTTCAACCCTTTAGGCGTCTTACAGGAATTGAAGTAAAGTAGAGCTGAAATTTGAAAATTTCATTTTTTTTTACAAAATTCATTTGTAATACATTTTTTTCTGTACCACAGAAGGTTTTACCTGAGAAACGCAACTCAATATTTATTGCCCAGATTCTGCAGTTTTTAGAAATATCCCACATGTGGCCCTAGTGTGATAATGGACTGAAACACAGGCCTCAGAAGCAAAGGAGCACCTAGTGGATTTTGGGGCCTGCTTTTTTTAGAATATATTTTAGGCACTATGTCAGGTTTGAAAAGGTCTTGTGGTGTCAAAACAGTGGAAACACCCAAAAGTGACCCTATTTTTTAAACTACACCCCTCAGGGAATTTATCTAGGGGTATAGTTAGCATTTTGACCCCACAGGTATTTTGCTATGTTTATTGGAGTTAGTCTGTGAAAATGAAAATCTACTTTTTTTCTGGAAAAACGTAGAAATTTCGAATTTTTGCAAGGAATAAAGGACAAAAAGCACCCTAACATTTGTAAAGCAATGTCTCCCGATTACGGCAATACCCAATATGTGGTAATAAACTGTTGTTTGGACCCACAGCAGGGCTCAGAAGGGAAGGAACGCCATTTGGATTTTGGAGTGCTGATTTTACTGGAATGGTTTTCGGTGCCGTGTTATGTTTGCAATGCCCTGGAGGGACCTAAACAGTGGAAACCCCCCAAAAATGACCCCATTTTGGAAACTATACCCCTCAAGGAATTTTTCTAGTGGTATAGTTAGCATTTTGACCCCACAGGTTTTTCGCTGCATTTATTGCAATTAGTCTGTGAAGATGAAAATATACTTTTTTTTCTGAAAAACGTAGAAATTTCGAATTTTTGCAAGGAATAAAGGACAAAAAGCACCCCAACATTTGTAAAGCAATTTCTCCCGATTACGGCAATACCCCATATGTGGTCATAAACTGTTGTTTGGACCCACAGCAGGGCTCAGAAGGGAAGGAACGCCATTTGGATTTTGGAGTGCTGATTTTACTGGAATGGTTTTCGGTGCCGTGTTATGTTTGCAATGCCCTGGAGGGACCTAAACAGTGGAAACCCCCCAAAAGTGACCCCATTTTGGAAACTATACTCCTCAAGGAATTTTTCTAGCGGTATAGTTAGCATTTTGACCCCACAGGTTTTTCGCTGCATTTATTGGAATTAGTCTGTGAAGATGAAAATATACTTTTTTTTCTGAAAAACGTAGAAATTTCGAATTTTTGCAAGGAATAAAGGACAAAAAGCACCCCAACATTTGTAAAGCAATTTCTCCCGATTACGGCAATACCCCATATGTGGTAATAAACTGTTGTTTGGACCCACAGCAGGGCTCAGAAGGGAAGGAACGCCATTTGGATTTTGGAGTGCTGATTTTACTGGAATGGTTTTCGGTGCCGTGTTATGTTTGCAATGCCCTGGAGGGACCTAAACAGTGGAAACCCCCCAAAAGTGACCCCATTTTGGAAACTATACCCCTCAAGGAATTTTTCTAGCGGTATAGTTAGCATTTTGACCCCACAGGTTTTTCGCTGCATTTATTGAAATTAGTCTGTGAAGATGAAAATATACTTTTTTTCTGAAAAAACATAGAATTTTCACATTTTTACAAGGAAAAAGGGAGAAAAAGCACCCCAACATTTGTAAAGCAATTTCTCCTGATTACGGAAATACCCCATATGTGGTCATAAACTTCTGCTCAGAAGGGAAGGAGCACCATTTGGATTTTGGAGCGCAGATTTGGTTGAAATGGTTTTCAGGCGCCATGTTGCATTTGAAGAGCCCCTGAGGTATTAGTACAGTGGAAACCCCCAAGAAGTGACCCCATTTTGGAAACTACACCCATTGAGGATTTTGTTTTAGGGGTGTAGTGAGCATTTGGACTCCACAGATGTTTCATAGAAGTCATAAACATTGGGCAGTGAAAGTGAAAATTTGCATTTTTTCCAATAAAAAGTTGATTAAGCCCCAAACTTTTCATTTATACAAGGGGCAATAGGAGAAAGAGCACTGCTCAATTTGTTACCCATTTTCTCTTGATTACAGCAATACCCCATATGTGGCTGTAAACTGCTATATGTGCACATGGCAAGGGTCAGAAAGGAGGGAGCACCATTTGGTTTTTGATCACAGATTCTGCTGGAATATTTTTCAGGCATCATATTGTGTTTTCAGAGCCCATGAGGTACCAATATAGAGGAAACTCACAAGATGTGACCCAATTAAGAAAACGACACCGCTCAAGGTATTCATCTAGTGGTATAGTGAGAAATTTTACTTTTCAGATTAGGAATTAAAACAAAATTGGTAGAATTTTAATTTTTATTTATTTTACAAACGCGTGGGTTTGATGAAACATTTTGGGGATGTATCAAGCACCAATGAGAAAAAAAAGAACTCACAATTCATTCATTTTTTTTTCCTGTGTTCATTGATACCCTATATAGGACCTTTTTGTATTGAGGCACACGGTGAGGCCCGGAAGTGAAGGTGTACCATGAGCCTCTTCAAGGCCTAGTTTTTGCTTGGGTGATTTTGGGCCACCATGGTGGTATTCATCTAGGGGTATAATGATTTTTTGTTTTGTTTTATATATCCAATTGGTGCACAAGTGGACAATTTTTAAATGAAGGTGACATAAAATTTAAGATGAAGTTTATATGGACATCCTGAAAATGGCATGAAAAAAATTAGTAGTCCACTGAAGAATGGTAAATTCTGAAACATTCTTTCATGCAAAGCCCTGGTTTGGAGGGGCAAGTGCTGCATTGATATATTGTATCCTTTCGGATACCCCTCTTCGCGCACACGCGACATCGTTTTTGTGGATGGCTCTTTTTTTCGGTTGGGGGGACTTCACTGGGGAAGTGCTGGCCAGGGACAATTCTATTTGCCTCACTTCCTGAAGCCCTGCTACTCGCTCCTTCCTCTTGGTCTTTAAAAATTAATTTTTTAATTACTTTTTCAAGGTACTCGAGGTACCTAGAACGATTGCCAGCACTTCGGTACAAAATAAAAGAATTGAGGAGGGCCATTTCAATTAAATATACGGACAGTTTTTTGTACCATACTTTCGTCTTTCGCATGGCACAGTATGGCTTCATTAGTTGATCTCCCAAATCCACCCCTCCCATATGCTTGTTGTAGGCCTGTATGCATACAGGCTTTGAAACAGTGGTGCTTGTTCCACGCACTGAAACTGGGCTTGTGGTGTTGCCATGCATGGTGGAGAGCATGAGGACCTCTTTTTTGTCCCTGAATTTTACCAGGAGCACATTTTCATCATATCGTGCCCTGGTTTCGCCAACTGACAGTTTCTCAGCAAGAAAAGGCTTTGGGAGGTATTTTAGATTCCTGCAAGCAGTGCCACAGGCCATTGTTTTCCTTTCAACAAGGCACTTAAAAAGCGGAACGCTGGTATAAAAGTTGTCGAGGTATAGGTGGTACCCCTTATCCATCAGAGGATGCAGCAGGTCCCACACTATTTTACCGTTTGTGCCAAGAACTGGGGGGCACTCTGGGGGACTAATCTGTTTGTCTTTCCCCTCGTACACACGAAAGGAGTGTGTGTATCCAGACTGGCTCTCGGACAGTTTATATATTTTTATGCCATATCTGGCTCTTTTGTCTGGCAAGTATTGTCAGAAATGAAGCCGTCCTTTGAAATGGACTAACGATTCATCAATGGCTATGTTTTTTTCAGGAACATAAACTTCTGCAAAAACCAAATTAAAATATGTGATGATGGGCCTAATTTTGAACAGCCTATCAAAATTTGGATGATCCGGGGGGGGGGGGGGGCACTGCTCATTGTCAGCAAAGTGCAAAAACTTTAAAAGGGCCTCAAAACGTTTTCGCGGCATCACAGCACGGAATACAGGTGTATCGTACAAAATATCTGTGGACCAATACGATTTGATGGTGGGCTTTTTTACAAGGCCCATGTGGAGCAAGAGCCCCCAGAAGGTTGCAATTTCATTTGCATTGGTTGGGTGCCAAGCTTGGGTTCTGGCATAATGGGATGTCGGATTTTTGCCTAAGAATTGTTGTGCATATAAATTTGTTTGCACAACCATTAGGTCAACTAAAGTATCCGAAAAAAAACATTTAAAAAAATCTATTTCCTGAAAGTCAGTTGGATTTATTTTTATGCCAGGGGCAGAGGTAAACGCAGGAATTTCAGGTGTGTAAGAGGTAGGCGGTAGCCATATGGGGCCACTGGTGCTGGGGTCACTGGTGCTGGGGTCACTTGTGCTGGGCTCATTCGGATCACTAGCCCTGCTTCGTTTCTGAGGGGGTTCCTCATCACTGGAGGAGGATAACACAAACTCAGATCCACCCTCACTGGCGCTATCTGTATCTGAACATAAAATGGCATATGCCTCCTCCACGCTAAATAGACGAGACATTACGGGTGTGTAATAACACTGCACTAACCCTGACGTGCAAAACTAAATTCCTGAACAGTATTGGCAAGGAAACTGTGACGTGCAAAAGTAGCACACAAAATTACTACTAAATTACTAAAACTTTTTTTGTATTTTTTTTTTTGTTTTTTTTTTGTTTTTTTATATTTTTTTTATGAAGAACTAAAGGATAGGGCAGTAAAGAGGGCTGATGGGCACTAAAGGGGGCTAATATACTGATGGGCACTAAAGAAAAGTATTATATAGGTTTGATTGTTACTAGGGAGGACTGATGGGCACTATAATGAGCAGCAAAGGGGGCTGGTGGGCACTAAAGATTGCTGGTGGGCACTAAAATGGCTGATGGGTACTAAAGATGGCTGGTGGGCACTGGAGAGGGCTGCTGGGCACTAAAGGGGGCTAATATACTGATGGGCACTAAAGAAGAGTATTATATAGGTTTGATTGTTACTAGGGAGGACTGATGGGCACTATAATGAGCAGCAAAAGGGGCTGGTGGGCACTAAAGATTGGTGGGCACTAAAATGGCTGGTGGGTACTAAAGATGGCTGGTGGGCACTGGAGAGGGCTGCTGGGCCCTAATGGGCACTAAAGAATATTATTAGTTATATTCTGAGGGATGATGGGCACTATAAAGGGCAGATGGGAACTATAAAGGGCAGATGGGCACTATAAAGGGCAGATGGGCACTAAAAACGCTGTTTTTCCACTGTTTTCAACTGTAGTTCTGTCACTCTCCGATCTCCTCACAGTTCTCACAGAAATGAGATCAGAGACGCTGACAGGAGCTTTCTCCGGTTTCCTACGTCATAGATAGCTGTCATTGGTCAGTCTCTAAAGACTGACCAATCACAGCAATCGCCGACATCGGGGCATGCAGATCTGTCCCCAGCACGGCAACAGAGGCGGTCAGCTATCACTGACAGCTGCCGCCATGTCGCTATCACTTTGTGATTTCACAGAGTGACAGTTTGATCCTTCGACGTAATAGTACGGCGAAGGTACGCTGGCATATGCGGCCAGCGACGTACTATTACGGCGAAGGTACGCAAGGGGTTAACTAATGTGAGTTCATAGCAATTTTTGTTGACCTTTTCATTTTCCTTTCATTTGTTTTGTTAAATGTACGCACGTTAATATATGTCAGTCAGGTTTACGAATTTCTGTAATAAAGTTTGGCTTGCATGTTCATTTTCATATAAATGTTTTTTTTTTTCAAGCCATGAGCAAATAACTATAATTAAAATACTCCGTGAAAATGATTTATTTATGTTTATAATTCAAATGTGTCTGAATGACAAAGCTATTTATTAAGTGCTGGAGCTAGTATGAGTACAGCATGGAAGAAAAAAGACGGACACACCTGTTGGGACTTCATTTTATTCAGTTGTTTTGTTATTATCATTTTTTTTTTTCTATAGAGCAATGGCTAGAATATCCTCTAGAAATATCTGGATTGATACATTTTATAGCCTGCAAAAAGAACACTTAGAAGAAAGACATAGAAAAAGGTGGGTTCTGCAGTTCAATTACAGACTGGTGGATAAATTAACTGATGATCAGAAAATGAAAGGGTGGAAGATCTCTCAAACCGCAAGGCACGCCAGGTAAAAATGCTGTTACCTAAACCTCTCAGAAATGTAATAGCACTCACACCCTCTAGTGGAATTGACATTGCACATCAATTTTGCTTCCAGTATAGAAAACACAAAAAAAATATACACTTTTTGTCATCTATAGGCTATAATAAATCTAGAAACAGATACGTCATTAAGATACATGAAGGTTTTAATCTGGTATTTGTTAAACGGTTACCATTATAGCCTATGGGCGACGGATGCCACTGTTAGGCATGCGTCACCCATAGACTATAATGACATCCGTTTAACGGATATGCCATGGAAAACTGATTAAAAGCTCATACAGTGGCATCTTTCACCCATAGACTACCATGTTAGAAAAAGACTCTGGACTCTGTGGAATGGAGTAGCGTAGTCCACTACGCTATTCTAAACCTTTTCTTTTTGCAGTATACTGATGTATACTGGTCAGACGGAGGCCAAAAGAACACTCTTTTGGTCTCTGTTTGACAATGGAGCCCTATGGACAAATTTAGGGCATACCATAGGTCGGTAGCATTCCTGACCCACACGCTAC
Organism: Rhinoderma darwinii; assembly: GCF_050947455.1. Taxonomy (NCBI): domain Eukaryota; kingdom Metazoa; phylum Chordata; class Amphibia; order Anura; family Rhinodermatidae; genus Rhinoderma; species Rhinoderma darwinii. The sequence continues at coordinate 163,855,425 of NC_134690.1, read as the reverse complement.
ACGTAAAAAAATTTGATGTGAACAGGGCCTAACTGATGTCAGTTACCATGTCTGATGTGTGCATGTGATTGTTGCATTTTAGCCAGAGAAAAGACCAGCTCAACATAAATGCTAAGCACAGGCTGAATCTTTATTCAGTTTTGTTTATTTTAAAAACACACTGAAAATCGCCATACTCCCCTGATACCCCGCTTCCGATTCCCATCTCTCCACTAGTGGATCCTTTAATTTTCTGTTCAGAGCGATAAGTTGTCCTGTCAACAGTAACCCCTTATAAGGGTTTCCCAATTTTACCTATGTATTTATTAGCTGCAGATGTAGGGACTGGGGCGACAATGTATGTTCATGGGTTAAGCATTGGTTAACAGACAATAAAAAAGGATAATTGTAAATGGTACACACACAAAATGGGCTAAAGTCAGCAGTGGTGTACCTCAAGGATCTGTGTTAGGCCAAAATATTTTTATTAATTACCTTTAGATGATGATAGAAAGTAAAGTGTCAGTTTCCGATGACACAAAACAGCAGGAGACTCAAAACTGAACTTGATGGTAACATATGTCAGCATAGGCAAAAAGGTGGCAGATGAATTGTAGCAGAGAAGTGGTGAGATCCAGCGCAAAAAATGGAAGGTTATTCAAAGATGTGTTAAAATGGAATCTGGTTCCAATTTTATTTGATAAATATACATAAAACAGGGAGTCTTAATCAGCCATGACTAAGGACGAGGCTATCGTCTGAAACGCGTAGGCTACGCATTCATTTTTCTTCCATCTACATCCACCTTACCCACTTCTCTGCTACAATTTTACCAACGTGTGCCGACACGAGGATCCGTGCGCAACAGGCATTTGAAATTCTTCTGCCCTAAGGTGAGCTGGAGGTCCCCTCCCATTTACTTTCTATCTTGAACGTGGTAGATGAATCTTAATGCGGATAAATGTAAAGTATTGAAAGTAAGCCACAGCAATAGTATTACTGAATATGTATTAAATGTAACAAAACTGGGGATAACAATACAAGAGAGGGACTTGAATATTCTGGTTACAGAAAAGTTGAAGGGAACCTGTCAGGTTGAAAATGTAATCCAATCTCAAGCCACAATGTTATAAAGCATAAGTAGGTGAACAGATTAATATATTTTGTAGCAAAAGATTTAGTATAATTTGTAATTTATTGATCTGCTCATTCTGGGCTTTGGAGTTAAATGGGTGGTCCTACTCAGTGATTGACAGCCATTCCTATTAGTGTAGATACAGGGCTAGCTGTGTATCGATGATAAGACCACCCACTGGACTCCAAAGCCCAGAATGAGCAGAAGTTTAGATCAATAAATTCAAGTTATACTAAAGCTTTTGCTACAACAATATATCTCAAACTGCTTAGCTGTCCCTGGTCTATAACATGCTGCATGCAGATCATGTAATACCTGACAGGTTCCCTTTAAGCAGTAGTACTCAACATCAAGCAGCAGATACAAAAGCAAGTAAGACTGTCACATCATTCAAACTTTTCTTCACCAAGGATTTAGCTGTAGCATCATTAGTTACCTCAAGAGGCAGAGTAGCTAGGCAGATCCCTAGAGAACAGTTCTAGTAATATATCAAATCATTCATAGCTGTTCATGTAGTTTCCTAATAGTGTTGGTGGAATTTGCTGAATCAACATAAAATACGTCAACCATTCATCTAAAAATGTGTTCAAATTGGATTAAACAGCAGCTTTAAAATATAAGAAGGATGTTCCAGGGTAAAAGAAATTTCTAAATTTTGATTAGTCCTGATGTATGATGGGAATTAAATTTCAGATGATAAAAAATCAATAGACCATAGCAGCAACTGACCGGTTCTAAAGTCAGCTCCTAATGGAATTGTCCTCTGCTGGACCTTTTTGGCCCATTACTATGCAAGAGCCTGTTCTACCCTAAAGATAGTAACTGTGTATAGTATAGTAAAGCTTCACTACAATGAGCACTGTTATTATTATAATATATTTATGTTTTTTTATAGTTTCACCTGCTTGAAATGCTCTAATTTTTGGAACTCTAGTCGAGTCACCCTTATCTTTCACTATTGTCTCGGAAAAACCAAGACAGGCACTGTCCTCCTTCGGCCCTTTAGCCAGATGTGTCGGCAATGTAACAATGACTGCTTCATCAATCCTACATTTAAGGTGGAAAATGTCACAGCAATTCTGGAAAATCTCATTTTAAAAATCAGAAAAAACTGTTATCGTGAGGAGATTGACAGAGATATCCAAGATGTAAAGCACCGTATATATATAAGAACCAAACCTCACGAGAGGCATCTGTGTGAAGCTTGTATGGATGGTGTATGTAATAAAGACAATGATGTTTTTTAAAGAGGACCTCCAATGGAATTACAACTTTCCATGTCTGCATTCCCCACCTGACTGAGTATCACTCTCTACACTTCTTTTATGTATATAGTACTTTTTTATTATTTTTTTAACTGCTGCATTGTCTGTGCCTTAAAAAAGCCTCCATCTTGAGTCTTAGATTTCCCCAGCTTTCTCTTCCTCTCTGCTTTGCTATGAATCCCATGATGCTTCAGCACAGCATCACATGACCAGCTAAAAACCTTACCATTTCTGCATGCTGGGAGACACTGTGATTATCATTGTCGCTATATTCTCCTAAATAAGCTGAGAAACATTAAGTATACAGACAGGGAGCCTGCACTATATTCTTGTACATTATACCTGTGTGACAGGAACTTGTCGTAACTATCAGTCGTAGCTGATGATAGAAGTTTCTTCCCCCCCCCCCTGTGCAAACCTAGTGTGGTACAGGAACTGCTGACGCCTGTGATGAGTGACACATAGATCTCCATAGACTCAAGTAGAGAAAGCGTGTCACCGTGCCTGATTCACACTGCTGCTGAGCAATTATCCCAGTCTGATACATAGCGATAGACACAGGGGCAGGACGCTAACTTAGGGATCCAGCATGACAGGTCAGTTGTATGCTCTCATATATTGGATTTATTTTGCACTAAACACTTTATTCTGTGGGTCTGTGATGTAGAGCTGAAATATCGATAATCAATACTATGATTAAGATATACTGTAGGCTTGTTATAGATACTGTAGGCTTTACTTATTTGCTCTGTCACAATACGTTATCTTCAGGGTACTCCACCTACTAAATGTACTTGCATTATGAACTTTTGTACCATGCCTTTGCTGTCATGCATATTATATTATAATATTTACAAATGATGTGATTTCCCTATGTTGGTACTCCTTTTTCATCTGTGTAGATTCATTGAATGGTATTTTTTGATCTAATAAAACTCTAAATTTTATTTACAAAAAGACTTATAGACTCAAGTCTCTTCTATCGGTAGTGTATATTTAAAGAGTACAATCATGTTACTTTACGTTATATACGTTGTGTATGTATTCCATTGTGGATAGGTTGGATTACATATATTATAAACTAGAGAAAAAAGAGTCCATACATATCAAAGTATGAAAAAATTAAACATCTTTATTGATAACATTAAATACAAAAAATAACAAAAACAGAGAATCTAAAATAAATCCTTGTCTGGATCACCAATATATACATTGATTACAGTATATATATGCATTACGCATGTAGTATGTAAGATTAATTTAGCTCAATGTAACTCCAACACGGGGTGCATCTATATTAGTAGTTTAAAGTACAAATGGTACAAAAAACAGAGTATACAGAGCTCAAGAGTCAAAACCTCTAATTGCTTAAAAGTGACTAGTGCCTTTGAAAAACGGCATAAAGCCAGAATAGGTCTAACAGACCCCTTGAGAAAGCTACAGGCGAAACGCACGTCGGGGCACTCTTCCACACCTTGGGTCACACTAATCTCCTATACATGGGTAAGTGCATCTGTTAGACCCATTCTGGCTTTATGCCGTTTTTCAAAGGCACTAGTCACTTTTAAGCAATTACAGGTTTTGACTCTTGAGTTCTGTATACTCTGTTTTTTGTACCACTTGTACTTTAAACTACTAATATAGATGCACCCCGTGGTTGGAGTTACATTGAGCTAAATTAATCTTACATACTACATGCGTAATGCATATATATACTGTAATCAATGTATATATTGGTGATCCAGACAAGGATTTATTTTAGATTCTCTGTTTTTGTTATTTTTTGTATTTAATGTTATCAATAAAGATGTTTAATTTTTTCATACTTTGATATGTATGGACTCTTTGTTTCTCTAGTTTATATTATCTATTGTTAGAGTCTTTATCTCTAATTATTTGTATGGGTGGTTGAGATTTGCCCACCTTGATACGTTTATGTCCTGTGAGACTTCTTGTCTAATCATGGATTACATATATGTGTTTAGTTCCCTGTATCACCACCACAGGACAAACTAAGCATTACACAGTTCCCACTAAGATCAACTGGCTGTCTGCAAACATAAGGTCCTCCAGGTAATGAAAAGCGATGCAATTTTACAATATACTTATTTATACTTGTATTTCAATTTCTCACCATTTTCATGGCCATACACGATCTGACCAACATTTTGATATTTGTCACTATTGTAATGCTGTTCATTGAAAGTCTATAAACTACAAGATATTTGCAAGCAAAAATAGGAATTACTAGCTTTTATACACGGCGTTGCTCGGGAGGTTGGCTTACGGTATATGCTCTGGCTGGGTGATTCCGCTTCTAGAGGGAGTCCCAATTGCACAATCTACAGGGGGGAGGGGCTCTGTGGCACTACCTGGGATGTGGCACTATCTACATGGACACTGTGGTACTATGTAGGGGCACTATCTACAGGGGAAACTATACTATGGTGCTATGTACATGGGCACTATCTACCGTATTTTTCGGACTGTAAGACGCAGTTTTTAGCAAGAATAATTCTTGCTAAAAAGTCCCTGCATCTTATAGTCCGCAGTCATGGGCTCCGGCATCGCCGGGCCCAATGACCGCGTCATTACTTAACCCCTTCCCGACCCATGACGTGCCGGCACATCATGGAGCTGGAGGGAGGTGATGTATGGAGTGGGCTCACGCACTGAGCCCGCTCCATGCACTGCAGGTGTCAGCTTCTGAGACGCTGCTATAACGGCCAGGAACAGCAATTTCGCTGTTCCTGGCAGTTTAAAGGGCTTGTGCCATAAAACACATACATCCCCTATCCACAGGATCGGGGATACATGTGAACGATAAAGAGAACGGGGACTGAAAGTTACCAGGAGCGCTGCATCAGCTGTGACTTCCATGTTCTGTGTCCGGCAGCTCCATGGAGATCAATGGGATTCTTTTGCGCATGCGCGAGCGGCTCTCCATCGGGCTTCAAACAAACAAACTTTCGAAAATATATAGAAGATTTTTTCTCCCACATTGCAAATGTCACTTGTGCTTTTGTAAAGCAAGGCAGAGAGGTATTAGTCGCAATGATGACATAGGCCCAAATCTGATGCAAAAACATTTATTTTACTAGGCCAGTGGTCTCACACAAACAGCCACATGGGGGTGCTAACTGCTTTAGCGTTATAGAAGATATTGGCAGCAATGCGAGCAATGGTGATTCATTAACTTAATTTGCGGACAGAGCGTTAAACTCCTCCCTGATGCAGGGGTAACATCCTCTTATCTCCAGACCCTCTCTCTCTGGTCTTTTTCTCTCTCTAGGGGAGGCAGGGACACCTAGCGTCATACATAACTATGATGCTAGGAGCCGACTCCCTGAACTGTGTTCGGTCCGGGAAATGCGGCCCACATGTGGTCCATATATTACGGACAGAACACGGCCGTGTGAATAAGACCTTATTCAGACGAACGTGGGGAAACTCAGATGTGAAAAACTGCAGTTTTTCATGTCTGAGTTGCCCCCGTGCGGGTCTCGTTTTCACGGATCCCCATAGAATTGAGTCTATGGAGGGATCCGTGAAAACGGAAGAACATAGGACATGTTCTATCTTTCAACGGACCCTTCAGAGAGTTTGTTGAAACAATGGCCGTGTGAACGGCTCCATTGAAATACATGGGTTCGTGTGACGGCCCTTGTTTTAACGGCCGTCACACGGACGTATTCTACGTTTGTCTGAATAAGGCCTAAATCTGATGGAGAACATTTTTATAAACTGGAATTGGAGTTGGTTATTAACATACTTATATCTTCTTAAAGGGTTTTTCCGGTTTTAGGATGCTCAAGCTTAAAGAGGCTCTGTCACCAGATTTTGCAACCCCTATCTGCTATTGCAGCAGATAGGCGCTGCAATGTAGATTACAGTAACGTTTTTATTTTTAAAAAACGAGCATTTTTGCCAAGTTATGACCATTTTCGTATTTATGCAAATGAGGCTTGCAAAAGTACAACTGGGCGTGTTGAAAAGTAAAAGTACAACTGGGCGTGTATTATGTGCGTACATCGGGGCGTGTTTACTACTTTTACTAGCTGGGCGTTGTGTATAGAAGTATCATCCACTTCTCTTCACAACACCCAGCTTCTGGCAGTGCAGATCTGTGACGTCACTCACAGGTCCTGCATCGTGTCGGCCACATCGGCACCAGAGGCTACAGTTGATTCTGCAGCAGCATCAGCGTTTGCAGGTAAGTAGCTACATCGATTTACCTGCAAACGCCGATGCTGCTGCAGAATCATCGGTAGCCTCTGGTGCCGATGTGTCCTCGCCCGTCCGACACGATGCAGGACTTGTGAGTGACGACACAGCGTGATCTCTTGAGAACACGGCTGTGTCTGCACTGCCAGAAGCTGGGCGTTCTGAAGAGAAGTGGATGATACTTCTCGTCAGAAAGCCCAGCTAGTAAAAGTAGTAAACACGCCCCGATGTACGCACATAATACACGCCCACTTGTACTTTTACTTTTCAACACGCCCAGTTGTACTTTTGCAAGCCTCATTTGCATAAATACAAAAATGGTCATAACTTGGCCAAAAATGCTCGTTTTTTAAAAATAAAAACGTTACTGTAATCTACATTGCAGCGCCTATCTGCTGCAATAGCAGATAGGGGTTGCAAAATCTGGTGACAGAGCCTCTGTATCACTGTATAAATGTAAAATTATACAACTTTCGAACATACTTTTGTGTTCCAAATTCTCACCATTTTCAAAAAAATGTGTTTGCTGTCAGTCAACGAGAACGCTCTTGTTTACCTTTACAGGCTGCAAATCCCCACAAATCCTGTTCTCAAGTGGAGACAATTGTATCCAGTCTAGGCAATGCTCTATTAGCTATATACATCATAAGCAGTTGCACAAATGTCTAGCAGTTTGCTACAATGTATCAGTCTGGAGTCCAGGTTATTTATTAAGGAAGCATTGTCTAGACTGAATAGAATTGAATCCACTTTTAAATTGAGGGCGGAACTAGGTATGTACAAGTTTGCAGAATGTAAACATAAACTAGATTGTTCTTATTCACTGACAGCAAACTAAAATTTTGAGACTGGTTAAAATATAAAGTATATTAGAAAGTTTATTTATCCAGTGATTAAGCTTTATTAACCTAACCCCAGGATTAGTAGAAATGTTTTAGAAACATACAGATGTGTCCATCCTTAAGGGGGTTGTGGGGTGACAGAAAATCTTTGGCCTATCCATTATGTGATTGGCGGGGGTCCGACTCTCAGCACCAATGAAGATCAACTGTTGAAGGTGATAGGCCATCGATTTTCTGTCACCAGACGATTTAACTTACCTTGAATTGTGTTAAATTATACCATTTGTTATGATACCACTTTAAGGCATCATTTACACGTACGTGATATACTTGCGTGTGACGCGCGTGCTTTGCACGCGTGTCGTACGCACCTATATTAGTCTATGGGGGCATGCAGACAGTCCGTGAGTTTTGCGCAGCGTGAGTGCGCTGCGTAAAACTCACGACATGTTCTATATTTCCCTGTTTTTCGCGCATCACGCACTCATTGAAGTCAATGGGTGCGTGAAAACCACACATGCCGCACAGAAGCACTTCCGTGCGAACTGCGTGATTCGCCCAACAGCTGTCAAACTCTGAATGTAAACAGAAAAGCACCATGTGCTTTTCTGTTTACAAACATCCAAACGGAGTGTCATAATGATGGCGGCTGCGCGAAAATCACGCAGCCGCGCATCATACACTGATGACACACGCAGCTGTTAATTGCCTTTTTCGCATGCAAAACGCCGCGTTTTTTGCGTGCGCAAAACGCACACGCTCGTGTAAATCAGGCCTAATACAGTATCGCGCCATGCAATAAACGTATCCATTTTTTTAACATGGGATTCTATAGGCGACGTATGGCATCAGTCAGAGGCATCCGTCACAGTCATCCAGTAAAAAACTTATATGTTAAACATATGCTTTTTTTTTTAACATGGGAATGTATGGGCGACGGATGGCTGAGACATCTGTCTAAGACATCCGTCGAAGGTATAAGTTATTTTATGTATGTTTAATATCTCTGAATATATTGGGTTTTGAAATGATTTAACACATCAAGTTCAATACATTTAATCACATCCGTTCAATACATATACACAGTAAATATTGTATACATATTTATCTATCTCTCTCTCACTCTCTCTCTCTCTCTCTCTATATATATATATATATATATATATATATATGAGATAGATAGAAAGTCCACAATCCAGCAGCACCAGTCAAAGTTGTGGATGGGTGCGCGCCCTGGGAGCTTGATCACTGCTCCAAATCCAAGTATAGTCGTCCAAAGACAGGCAGCACTCCAAGTTTCAGTGAAAAGATGGCTTTTATTTAGCCCTTGTGCAACGTTTCGGCTCAGCGTATGGAGCCTTTTTCAAGCATACAAAAAGTGTGTAAACCAGTGGTATATATGGGGATCAGACACATGATCCCATTAACAGGTGATTGGCATAAACAGTAGATAAAAAGCAGTAATACAATCATTACAATTTTAAAAAAAGCATACATGTGAATACATAGTGATCAATGTACAGAGTAAACCAGACGAATATAAATATCGCTGGATGTATAAGGAACATAAGTGTTAATTGATAAGCATACTATTAAACCCTCACATGTGTAAACCATAGGAAATAATTAAAAACAATACCATGTGGTACTGTGGATCCGTTCCAGTGTGTATCCGGCATTCTAAAAGTTGATGGGCACTTGTCAGTGACGCTGGTCCATGTATTTCCATGTATCAGCGGCGCATTTCCGCGCATGCGTATCACGGTCTCGAAGCCGGCAGTGGCCGTCTTGGTGAAGAAATCTACATAAGGGTTTATTGTAGTGTATCAGCGGCGCACGCGCAGAGCGCTTCGAACTGCGAATTCCTCGCAACTGGGCATACATAAAGATAACTCCCTTATACATCCATCGATATTTATATTCGTCTGGTTTACTCTGTACATTGATCACTATGTATTCACATGTATGCTTTTTTTAAAATTGTAATGATTGTATTACTGCTTTTTATCTACTGTTTATGCCAATCACCTGTTAATGGGATCATGTGTCTGATCCCCATATATACCACTGGTTTACACACTTTTTGTATGCTTGAAAAAGGCTCCATACGCTGAGCCGAAACGTTGCACAAGGGCTAAATAAAAGCCATTTTTTCACTAAAACTTGGAGTGCTGCCTGTCTTTGAACGACTATAGATATAGATAGATATATATCCCGATAATATATAAATGATCTACTGTATATTGAATGAGTAAAAACAAACTTTCATATATTGTGTCAAAAGGTTTATTTATTTTTTCCTAATCATAGAGGCAGCAATATTCATAGACTTTTGCACTGATGTTTTATATTTTATCAGGGCAGCTATGTATATATACTAGTATATAGACACTGCTGCACTGATGCAATATGCACAGATTGATACCATGTGCTATATTATATATAGAATCAACGCAGCAGTGTCTACATTATATACTTCTCAAAATCTGCGGAAGTCCCCCTGGAACAAAATTTATTTTGCGAATAAAAGGCCTTTTATCACCTGCATTCTTCAGTGGGTCTCGGTGCGGGCTACCACTTACCACACAGTTGACAGAATGGAGCTGCAACTCTTTCCAGTTGCACTTTGTAACTTTGCGGTGAATCACTCACACATCTCCGTGAGTCACGGTGGGAGATGCCCACTACATTTCATTGCTGGTTAGTTCTTATTGTCAGTTAGTCAATGTCTCAAACCACCAAATATTTATCCCAGTGACAGTGGAAAACAAGGTACAACCATGTAGGTTACAGCAAGCATACAACCACAATGAACGTTCACTTAGATGTTAATCTTTGCACTGTCTCATAATGGGCATCCATTGGGGTGTTTTAATGACACACTAATGGATGCGATTAATGGAGTTGCTATAACTGCTGACTCCTTTTAGGAAGCTAGAGGATTGATAATCGGCTGAACGAGTGCTCGTACAAATGCTTGTTTTTGATCTTTACATGTAAACAGGGTAGCGATCAGCTGACAAACCAGCAAACGCTTGTCTGTCAGCTGATCATATTGTTTTTGCCTTTTGTATAAAGGCGTTGTGCTGCCGACAATATGCAAACTATATGGGGATGAACAATCGTAATAATAATTTTTTTTGTCCCCATACTGCCGATCATTGCTTCATGTAAATGGAACAAACAAACGCCAATTGACATGTTGTTATCGCCGATCGGTGCTCGTTACCGGACAGATAATCTTCCCTTGTAAATTACCCCTACAGTCCGCACAAGGGTACCTGCTTGTGATACAGTTGTACCCTTTACACAACCTGCACGACTGCTACATATTTAATTATTGGCAACTGAATTTTAATGCTGAGCAAATTTTTTGCATACATATATTTTCATTCATGTTTTTCTTCTATATATGTATATATTACAGTTAATATGTTCTCACAAATCAATAAATTAGAATACCAATAGTAATTAAAAATATATTTTCTAGTTCATTCATAATTGTGACAGCAAAAGCATACCAGAACATGACCAGTGTTGAACTACAGAACTATAAAAAGGTGATTGTGTATCAGAAAACAGCAAATATAGAGTCCAGTTAGAGCTAAAATAAGCTAATATAGCAAATCTCATGGGAGCAGATGCCCTTGTAGTCGTCCCTACTTTAACAAAGCCCAGGGTGCATTGTATTTTTTTAGTTCATCGTTACTATCATGTACAGTATTTTTCAGCAACACATTCTCTATCAGAAGAGTATATTCTGTTTTGTATGATAATTTATAACTGAAATCTTACCAATATGTGAACAATGGAGATATGATTCTTTGTATAATGAAAAGTTATACAATTTTCTAATATACGTTCTGTATCAATTCCTTATGGTTCTCAAGATCCCTGCAAATCCCATCGGGGCTTCGCATGGTGGAAGTATGACAAGGAGTTCCGGACACGTCTGGCCTTGCTGCTGGAAATCGGTTAGGTTGTTAAGGCCTCGGACGTGTGACTTCAGGTTATGCTGTCCCAAAAATGTTTTCCCTTACAGCCAGCAGCCACTGTACCCAGTGTCTCTACCAGCCAAGGGGTAGTGGCTGCCCCGGGACCTGTCAGCTGTTCAATGAAGGGCACTGCGCTACTTTGGCCTTTGTAAGTACAAGTATGTGTGCTCCGCGTGTTGGGGTTCCCATATAGCAATCAGATGCCCGCACCATACTGCTTATTTGCCTGGGAAGCCAGGAGCCCAGGGTGAGCTCAAGGACCCTGGTGGGCATTGACACGATGGGCTCTTGGCTCAACCTATATTCCAATAAGGAGGCTGCGGCACAGCTTGGTTTTTGTTTTTATTATACCATTAAAATTGACTAGGTCCCCTTGACCCATTTTCTTACAATTTTAAATCAGCCAGAGAGTACTCTGAGGTACTATGGGAGAAAATTCAAAAATAAGTCTCCCTGGGGAGAATTGTTTGTCCCTTTGCCCACCCTCCATTCCCCAATCTTAGAGTATTTCTGTTGGGAGTAGTTCCCAAAAAAGAGCCGAGGAAGTTCTGTTTAATTCAGCACCCTTCTGACCCAAAGGGGTGTTCTATAAATGACAGCTTTTCGAAAGAGGACTCCTCAGTGTCCTACGTCTCCTGTGACAGGCCGGTGGCGCTAGTCAGGGAGGCTGGCTGGTGCAATCAGTCTACCATCATCTCTTGGGTTGCCATGTGTATGGTAGTTTTTACTACGATACATGTCTTCATATGGGCTGTTCCATATCAAGGCACTACTTTGAGCTGTATGGTACAATCTTGAAGTGGGTGGTTCATTTTTGCATTATTTGGACGATATCCTTTTCATTGCCCTTGACAAGTCAGGCACTGTTCTTACCTTTTCGACTCTTTCAAGTTCCTTATGAAGCAATTCAGTGTGCCCTTGTCCGAGGAGAAGACAGAAGGCCGCACGACAGGTTGTTCTTTTTGGGCATTGAAATTAACACAGTTGAGATGGTTTTCTGTCTTCCTTTGGCTAAAATCCGCCGATTGATGTATTAACTTGACGGTTTTTGCTCATCACACAGGTACACCCTCCAACAGATGCAATGGGGAAGAGGAGGTAATGGAGAATCATGCCCCTTGTTTATCAGAAGGGGAAGGAGTGGGGACCATTCAGTACAACAATCTCATTAGTAGATGGCCCTTACTGCCACTACCAATAAGTGGTTTCTATTAACCGGGGGCAGGGGGTGGCCCTGGACTTAACCACTTGTTTTTAAAGGTGTATAGTCCCTGTATGGGATAATATTAGTGTCCCATGATGATAAGCGGCGTAGCAGTCAGTATCACTCTCACTATTTGCTGCAGTGCCCTACAGACTCATCATTGTTTACTTCCAGTTGATAAACTTCTGTCCTGGTCATGTGATGATCACGCAGGTACACAGCTCAATAGAGATCTGATATCTGCACTGTAACTGAAATTATTCTTGCACCTGTGTGTCTATCACATGATGAGGACAGATTTTTTTAGTCCCCTGGGAATCAACAATAAAAGTTCCTATTAAAGGGATGCAAGCATCTTGAAAACCATGAGTAATTTATACAGCAAGTACATAGGAAATTAATATTACCTTTCATTATAGAAACAATATTTATTTGCTCAAACCCGAATAACCCTTTTAGGTCCTGTGCACATCACATTTTTCCCTATCTTTAACATACAGTATATGTCAGGAAAAAACTCCAGACCTATAGTCTCTGACGCATGCCTTACAGTGGCATCCGACACCCACAAGCTATAATGATATCCGTTTAACAGATATGTCATAAACTGTTATGACCCTGTTCGTGACATATCCGTTAATAGAAACATCGGGAAACTCCAGTGATGTAACTGTCCTTATATGGACTGTTGCACTGGAGCTTCCCGATGCAGCAGAGGCTGCCCTGCCCACAAACTCTGGCTACACTCTCCCCATGATGTAAGGCTCTGTGGGATCCTCTGGGATCCACACAGTGACCCCCCCACCCCCATTGCGCCTTCCGAGCAGCCGGAGTACCTGGCTGCTTTCAAAGCAGCTGAAATTCCTGGCTGCTATCTCGGCCTGGGGAAGCTAGCCCCAGTGATGTAATTGGCCAGTAACATCACTAGGGCTACCACAGGGAGGTTATAATAATGTAGCTTTCCTGGGAGAAGATTACAACTGAGCCGGGCACTCAACAAAAGAACTTCCCATGCGATGGCAACACCTTTATAGCAGCTGAAGTCCCTTAAGCGTAGGGCATAAACATGTTGTGAAGCGGGCATAAGTTCAATAACCATTCAATGTTACTGCCGTTATTTCTTCCAGGGCATCTTTTTGTATTTAACCTACCATAAGACATATGATTTTCATTTTAAAGGCATAAAATCTAACAAGAAGAGTTTATCTTTTTGGAAGACATTTGCTGGATATTAGAATTTGTGCATTAATATTTCACCCCACTTTCTTTTTTAATCCAGTCAACATTCTTGTAAACGTTTGAATATACTCCATACTTATTACTTTCGCCACAGCCCACTCCCCATGAAACCGTTCCTGCTAGGTACCAGTTGTTTGTTTGAGGGCTGAATGCGACCATTGGACCACCGGAGTCACCAGAGCAGGCATCTTGCCCTCCTAAAAGGTAAAAGAAATGTACTATTACCTTGTACAATAAACCAAGATCAGCTTTAGAGAAAAGGAACAAATGCAAAAAGTGACAATAAAGAAGAAATTCATCAAAACCATCTTTTGAGCTCTCATCTATATTGTTGCATATATCTTTTTTGTACCCAACTGATGCTCTCTTTTCTGGGAACTTTTATAATACTTATGATGTCATAGTTCATGCACTAGTTTGCTCTAAGGGCTCGTTCACACGTAGCAGAATTTACGCGTTTTTTCCGGCCAGAATTTCAGCCGGAAAAAACACAGCAAAATACAATGGCAGCATAGTGGATGAGATTTGACAAATGAATTACTGCTGCGGAAAGTGGACTGAATTGCTGCGTTTTTCAGAGGAGATGTCACCATTGTGAAAAAACGCAGCAAAATACGCACCATATTCTGCAGTAAAAAATGCAGGAATTGGTGCATTTTTGCCGCAGCGGAATGTCTGCGTTTTTCAACGGAATTGCTGCAGAAATTTTCTGCAGCTATTCCGTTGTGTGTGGACAAGCCCTAAGTATTCAAATAGCGCACATCTTTCTCATGCAGCTTTTTGCACTTTATGCACTTTACTACATAATTGCTGCAGATATAGGGAAGGCTTAGCATTAGCTACATTTGTTGTATTATATTCTCCTTGTCATACAGCCATTATAGTTTTGTATATGGTTATTTTGTTATTTAATATCATTGTAACCATTTCACTGTATCATCTTTTTATTAACGCTATGGTTGTTTATATAGTATGTGTATAATAATGGGCAGTATTTATTGTTAACTCTGTATTATGAGTGAATACTGCAGCAGGTCCTTTTGTATACTGTATGGACTTGGTTTACTTGTCTGTTTTTAGATGTTTTACCAATTGTATCTAATAAAACTTGAATTTATATTACGTTAAGACGTTAAGTGTGCACTCTTTCATAATGTGTCTGTTCATATAATGTTGCTCATCTGAGATGGTGACATTTGTGAAGTCTAATGCCGGGTTCCCATGGGTCGGATATGCTGCGTAAAAACTGCGCAGCATATCCGACCTGAAACCCGCAGCACATTCCATCCGAAAAACCACACCACGTTGTGATGTGGTTTTTTAGCCGGAATTTCTGCTGCGTAAAGCAGCGTAGAAAAAATAAATAAAAATTCATACTTACCCCGGCTGTTCTCCTGGTGACGTGTCCCTCCTTTGCTGTCCTGTCCGGCCTCCCTGAAAGACGCTGCAGCCCATGCGACCGCTGCAGCCTGTGATTGGCTGCAGGGATCACATGGAATGAAATGGCATCCCAGGATGCCAGACTGGAGGAAGTAGAATGTATGGGGGAATTTGTTTGGGCATTTTACTGTATGGGGGCACCTATTTGGCATTATACTGTGGGGGAGGCACTATGGGGTAGTATACTGTGTGGGAGGCAGCTAAAAGGGGCATTAAAACTATGTGGGGGGTTCTATGGGGGCATTATACTGTGGGGAGGCACTATGGGAGCATGATACTGTGTGGGCTGAATCCGGTGTGTATGGGTGGAAATTGGGCGGGGTTAGAGGCGTGGCTTAAAATAATAATAATTGCGCACAGCATCGGTTGTCCCTCTTTGCGATACTTGAGTTGGGAGGTATGAGAATGGTCTGCCTTTGCACCACGTGACATTCCAACTCACTGGAATTCCACCTTCTATATGTTGGACCATCTGTACAAGCAGCGAAAAGCGGTCAATGATTACATTATGCACCAGACCACCAATGCAAGGGACATGTGCTATTTTGAGCTCAGGCAGTGGCAGCTAATGAGGGACACATGCGCCTACTCATGCTCTACGAATGGAGCTTGCAGAAATCCATGTACTTGCCACCAAAACAACACCATTCAGATATTATTAATATTTTTCCGTTTTTGCATCTCTGGCTTTCAGCAGCCATAACTTTTTTATTTTTTCTTTGAGGTGACTATATGAGGGAGAAATTGATTTTTTTTGTGCGCGGTTTGGGGGTAGAATAAATTTACTCTGTAAGTTACATAGTTTATATTTGAAACGTGAATAGAGGAATAAGCGGCCCTTCACATATGTCCGGCGTCCGCTTCAGTTTACCTCCGGCGTGTTGAAGAAAAGCCAGAGGGAAACTGATGCTAGAACGGATCCCATAGCTTTCTATGGGATCTGTTTTGGCACGGGGGACATCAGTTGCCTGCAGCGTTTTTGGTTCCGGCTCCCAGGGAGGTCCGGCGCTGTACCCTATTTATTTTAATGGTGACCGGATGAACACTGAGTGCTGCCACATCTACCTTCTGTCAGCGCCTGGCGGGTAGGTGGATGTGAGCTAGGAGCGGAATCCCCGGTCATAGCATTGCCGGGGATTTCACTCCAGGCGGAGACTCTGGCGACTACCCTCCCACCCAGGGCCGGCATTAGGAGTGTGCGACCTGTGCCATTGCACATGGCGCATCACCCCAGCAGGTGGAAGTGGGCGCTGCGCTGGCTCCCTTCCCCTGCTTGTTTCAAAAGAGCCGGGCCCGGCGACTCAGTCGCCTTTCCGCCTGGCCGCTTCTTCACTCAGTGGCGGCTGCTAGCGGCGACACCAGGCATGAGGGTGCCCATGGCACCCGTCGGGATGTGGGGCGGGACATATAGCAGAGTAGGGAGGTATCTTCCTGCTCTGCTATCTACTAGCACCACTGTAGTTCCCTGAAGGATCGGAATCCCCGTGTGGCCCGGGATTCCGCTCCTGGACGGAGTGCTTGATGTCTCTGTTTATATATGGACAGTGACATCAGGAGCAACTCCTGAAGCGGAATCCCCATACACAGCATTGCCGACTATGGGACCGGGGATTCCACTCCAAGATAAACCAGTGACGTCACTGTCCATTAATGGACACAGGCGACAGGGGCTTCTCCTGGAGTGGAATCCCCGGTCACAGCATTGGCCACGCTGTGTACGGGGATTCTGCTTCTGGAGTTGCCCCTGATATCACTGTCCATATATGGACAAGGAGGTGAATCCCCGGCCAAATGGGGATTTCGCTCCTTCAGGGAGCTACAGTGGTGCTATCTAGAGGAGTGGGTGCTACCTACAAGGGGGCTGTGGGCTGTGTGGTGCTACCTACAAGGGGGCTGTGTGGCGCTACCTACAAGAGGGCTGTGTGGCGCTGCCTACAAAGTGGTCTTTGTGGCACTACCTACAAGAGGGCTGTGTGGCGCTACCTACAAGGGGGCTGTGGGCTGTGTGGTGCTACCTACAAGGGGGCTGTGTGGCGCTACCTACAAGAGGGCTGTGTGGCGCTGCCTACAAGGGAGCTGTGTGGCGCTACCTACAAGGGGTCTGTGTGGCACTACCAACAAGGGAGCTGTGTGGCGCTACCTATAAGGGGGCTGTGTGGCGCTACCTACAAGGGGGCTGTGTGGTGCTACCTACAAGGGAGCTGTGTGGCGCTATCTACAGGAGGTATTGGGGCATTATATACAGAGGGAACTGCGGCATTATCTACAGGGGCATGTGTGGCACTATATACTAGGGGGTATGTGGCACTATATACAGGGGGGTGTGGCACCATATAAAGAGGGCACTGCTGTATTATCTACAGATGGTATGTGGCACTATATAAAGGGGGTGGCACTATCAACAGAGGGCACCGTGGCATTATCTACAGGGGGTGTGGCACTATATACAGAGGGCACTGCAGCATTATCTACAGAGGACACTGTTTCATTATCTACACATTTTTTTTCTAATTCATTCATTTGTAAACCTGCCTGACGAAGGGGCCTGTGTGCTCTGAAAGCTTGCGTATATCATTTTTATGGTTAGCCAATAAAGGTATCATACCTACTATACTTTTGTCTTTTTTGACACAAAAGTATTTAACATTGCATATTATCTACACATGAAATTCATCTGTTTTTAAAAATTTGTCAAAAACAGAAAACACGGAACGGGTACAAAACGGATGCAAAATGGCCGTCAAAAACTGATCTAGATGGCTGTTGTGTGAATCCCTGTGTGGTGTGGGGTGGGTAGGAGATGCGGGGTGGTATTGGGTAGCTGTAAAGGCGCCAAAAACTACTACTCACTGAAGTTATGGCTAGTGTTTGGCGTCTTTTCAGGCTCCCATGGCTGCTTTCGAAGATTTGATCTGAGGTCAGTGGACAGAAACTGCCTTCTGGGCTCTCTCTCTCTTGGCGCCGGTATTGGCGCTGCACTGAATATGACACACGTGACATTACAATGTGTGGCATACTTCAGTGTAGTGCCAAGGCCCAAGCAGAGAAGGAGAGCCCTGACATGGAACACAACAAGTATCTAATCTATCATATATACAATCTATCACAAACTATCCACCACTCTTATAAAATTGGAACATATTCAGAGCCTAGACCACCTTTTTGGTGGACCATTGTGGTAAATACTGATGTTAAAAACGGACGGTAAAAACTGATGACAACTGATTGTTTTGTAGTAAAAATCGTGAAAAAGCCTGATGGCAACTGATACATTTTTGCATCAGTTTTTGCAGTTGTAATCACTTGAGAGACAAAAAAAACTGATGCTGATACCCTAAGGGCCGGTTCACATCAGCGTTCGCTTTCCGTTCAGGGGTTCCGTCTGAGGTTTCTGTCGTGGAGCCCCGCAATGGAAAGTCAAACGGAAACCACAGCTTCCGTTTGCATCACCATTAATATTAATGGTGACGGAAACATCTACTGCGCTATTGATTCCGTCGTCTAAACAGAAACTTGCCGGAACGGTGACAAACGGAAACCATTAGCAACCATTAGCAACCATTAGACAGAAACCTCCGACGGAACCCCTCAATGGTGAGCCAACGTTGATGTGAACAGGACCTAAGTGATTCTCTGCATTGTTTTTTTTGTTTATGTTTTCTATCCCGTTTGTGTTTCACACTGAATAACTTGTTAAATTAGTTATTCAGGTTATTACAGTCGTGTAAATACGTAATATGTGTAGGTTTTTATGTAATGTATGGGCAATAAAATATATTTTTTACAGAATAATTACTTTTTTTGGACATTTTTTTAAACTTATTTTTTTGTAACTTTTAAAAAAAATGTGATTAAGCAATAACTTTATTTAAAACTTTATTTTTTACTTATAATGTATTAATATACTCCTTTATGCTTATACATTACACTGTGTCACTATGACACAAGCTTCTGTTAGGGCAGCACATAGTGTGCCCGAAAAGCAGGCAAACGGAACAGACAGCCCTTGGATCCTTTCAACCACCCCCAGGGCTAACTGCAGTGGTATTCCCCAGTCCTCCACCGTAAACCCAGCGACGCGATCTGAGAGGGGAGTCCTCTTTGATCATGCCGCGGTCAAGGACCACGGCGATCAAAGGGTTAAACAGCTGGGGTCAGAGCTGTTCCCAACCCCAGCTGTGTTCAGGAGGCAGCACTCAGTTCATGAGCTGTTAGTTACAGCTCCTGCTTGTAGGATGCACGCCTACCAGCCTCTTCTAAAAAGTTGCCAAAAGACGTCGCTGTAGACTGGGGACCCGCACCGACTGACGTCAAAAGACAGTGGGCGGTTAGGAAGGTGTTAAGGGTGCAGTCACACGTGGCATACTTGCTTTGTATTTCTGCAGCGTAAACATATGCAGGGGAAAACTTTACAATGTATGCCTGTGGAAAAATATTCACACATGCAGTTCTTGATGTGGTAATTGATGCCGTTTTTATCCACTCCTGTATTTGGCTCAATAACTGCATTAAAATTGCACTAAAAAAACCTGTATCAAAATCTGCAAGTGTGAATCTAGCCTTACTTAAAATCTGACACAACATTATAACCAAAGTGTCACTGATCATGAATGGTCCTTACTTGCAATGATATGTTAGATTTTCGGGAGCACAAATCTCTGAGCAGTGCTAAAGGGGTTTAAGAGCTTTAAAGAGGTCTTTCATGCTAGAAAACAGTAGTGGTCAAAGCAATTTTGACTAGATAGAAATTACCATTAGCATTTCATAAGATAAACAATAGATTACAATACAAATTAGAGGTCATCAGTTGTCCGGTCGTGGACGACGTCTTTAAGGCTGTGTTCACATCAGCGTTGCCCTTCCGTTCAGGGGTTCCGTCAGGGGATTCCTTCGGGTTAACCCCTCAACGGAAATGCAAACTGAAACCTTAGCTTCCGTTTCCCTCACCATATATCTCTTAATGTCGACTGCGCTATTGATTCCGTCAAAACAACGGAAACCTTTCACAACGGTGACAAGCGGAAACCTTTAGCAACGTTTCCGTCACCATTGCAATCAATGGTGAGGGAAACAGTAGCTAAGGTTTCAGTTTGTCTTTACGTGGAGGGGTTAACACGACGGAAACCTCAGATGGAACCCCACAACGGAAGGACAACACTGATGTGAACTAGCCCTAAGTCACTGGTACTGCAGTGACACTTAGTGGCTGCAAATGACATGGCAGGCATACATCAGATAATACATAGATGCAAACAAAACAGGGGCACTCATCAGTCCACATAGCAGGGAACACAGAATGAAGGAGCCAACAAACATGTAGGATCCATAGGGAAGACAGTTCAATTTGAAGGGGCAGTATCACCACCTTACATGCTACGTCTCCCCTTAGGGCCTGTTCACATCACCGTTCGCTTTCCGTACCGGCATTCCGTTGGAGGTTTCCGTCGGGTGAACCCCGCAACAGAAAGTGAAAGTGACAGCACAGCATCCGTTTCACTCAATGGTGGCTGAAACGGAAGCTGTGCTGTCACTTTCACTTTCCGTTGCGGGGTTCACCCAACGGAAACCTCCGACGGAACCCCGGAACGGAAAGCGAACGGTGATGTGAACAGGCCCTTATTTGAATCCTTTTCTGGTTTTGGCTTCAAAAACTGCATAAAAAAACCTGAACAAAATCTGATCAACACCTGCACGTTTATGGGCATTCTATACAGCTTTTAGTGGCTTCAGACGACAATGAAAAAAAAACTGCCGTTAGAGACAAATCAATTATCCATTTTTTTATGGACGTTTTGCATCAGTGTGTCTCCAAATTTTCATCCATTTCCCAGCCATCCAACCATTTTCAATGGTCGTTTGTCATCTATTTGCCATCTGTTTTTTTAACGGATGTGAATTTTATTTGCCCACTGTAGATAGTGCCCACATAGATAGTTCCACAGTGCCCCTGTAGATTGTGCCACATACAGTGCCCATGTAGATATTGCCTCAGTTCCCCTGTAGATAGTGCCCATGCAGATAGTGCGAGAGTGCTAATGTAGATAACGCCACACACAGTACCCATGTATATAGCCTCACAGTGCCGACTGTAGATAGTGCCCACATAGTGCCATAGGTCCCCTGAATATAGTGCCCATGTATATAGTGCCACAGTGATTATGTAGATAAGGCCACACTCAGTGCCCATGTAGGTTGTGCCACAGAGTCCACTGTAGATAGTGCACACATAGTGCCATAGTAGATAGTTCCACAGTGATAATGCAGATAATGCCACACATAGTGCCCATGTAGATAATGGACAGTGCCCACTGTAGATAGTGCCCACTTAGTACCAAAGTGCCCTGTATATATTGCCCATGTAGATATTGTCACAGTGTCCCTGTAGATAGTGCCACAGTGCTAACGTAGAAAGATCCACACACTGTGTAACCTGCAGAGCTATTTCTAACCACTTCCAGTGTCTTGACCTTAACTGGACTGCTGTATAACTTGGGTCTGACCTGGAGAGTGCTCAGTGATCGAAGGATCATTTTCAGGGTGTATCCTGTACCAAGGGTAGGTGAGAGTGTAGTCGCTCCTGTCTACAAATATGACCAGACTGTAACCTCCAAGTTAAGTGACCACTAGAGACTATAACCATTACGCTAAGTACACATACCTGGAGTAAAATACTGTTGCATTGAACTGTACTGTGTTCGCCTCCAAAACGGCATTATCTTTGGCCGGGAACCCATGTCAGGCTCATGGGCCACATACACATTAAAAAGTGACCCTCTTACACCCACGTACTGTTTTTGTTTTAGCAAAACATAGCAGTAGTTTGATATTTGAGTAAGCCACACTAACAACCTTTCTTACCTTCCCTGAGACCTGCACATATCATGTCTTCAGTAAGTACTTTGCCCATTTTTATGTAGCTAGCTTTACATACATCATGGGCCACCACTGGAATTTCAATCTGTAAGCAAAGGACAATATTGTAAATTGATGCAGCTTTCCACTTCCAGGACTCACAGGTCTCTGATCATTAGATGTATAAGTATTAGCATTAGATTTATAAAGTTTTTGCTACTCTGCCACTTATTTATGTGATATAAGTATTATATATATTGTTTATATTTATTGGTTGATGACCTTTCTTTACTTAGTCCTGCTCATACAGCTATTTGACTTGCTAATCCTCTGTGTACTAAATTCAGCAGCAGCGGGCAGCACCAGAAGCGGGCAGTATCGAACAGCAGCAGCAGCAGAGTTCTCTCTCCTGTTCAGGACTTCAGACCCATTTCTCTCTACTTTGATACATTATAATAAACTTTAAGTTGTATGAGCAGCACTTGGTCAGTAAGGGTTTCTAAACTTTGAAATTGGACAAAATTTGTTTTGTGTAACTGGAGCAATAAGTACATAGGAATGTTGCATAAAGTTTCACTTTATATTTTGCATAAAACTGTAAATACCTTTTATAGGTGGCATCAGATATGGCATATTTTTACGCCACAGATTTGGCTGAAGCAAATCTGTCGCAAAATGCATATGTTTTAAATGCAGATTTTGATGTGGATTTGCTGAGGAATTGCTGTGGATTTCACCCTTTTTCACAAATTTTCTCTAATCTCAGACAAGCCCTTTAATTCTACAACAATGAACTTGTGCCTTCCCTGTGTCCTCCTGTTACAATTGCAATAGGTGCATAGAAAAGTATGTTTTAGTACTGTCACGTTGGGTTCGTAGACCCACTGGCCCGTACCGCCTTGGCGGTATGGCAGATGGCCAACAGGGCGCAGGTCACAGTCTATAGTTCTTATAGGGTACCTGTGGCAGATCGGACAGTAGCAAGGCAGGCTCGGCTGGGACTAGGCAGCAGGCAGACGTCAGGCGTGGAGTAGTAGGACAGGCGTGGACAATAGCACAGCACGACTACAACACAGCACGGCACTTGACCAGGATAGCATGGCACTGGGCAGCGTGGGCCACCAGAAATGAAGGGCAATCAGATCCCGGGTCTTACGGGTCCCCGCGTGACCTGCCAGTGTAGAGGAGTGTCCCCAGCGGAGGATTCTCCCTCGGTCAGCCATGCGCACAAAAGTCTTCCCTGGAGGAATGTTCCCAACTTGCAGAGGATTGACCGAGACAATGCAAGACAGATCAATAATGTTCTGTGGCATCTCCATGGTGTCTTCTGTTTCGAAAGACCTGGACAAGGCATCGGCCCTTACATTCTTGTCAGCCGGGCGATAATGGAACTTAAACTGGAACCTGGTAAAGAACAGCGACCACCTAGCGACCACACGCACTTCTCCAACTTGGCGTACAGATGATTCTCCCTTAACCGCAGCAAAACTTGACGGACATGTCTCCGATGCGTCATAGGATCTGGAGAAAAAATCAAGATGTCATCAAGATAGACTACTACACAAACATAGAGGAGGTCACAGAAGAGGCCATTAACGAACTCCTGGAAGACCGCGGGGGCATTACACAGGCTGAAGGGCATTACTAGATATTCATAGTGTTCATCATGTGTGTTAAATGCAATCTTCCATTTGTCACCCCGGCGAATCCGGATTAGGTTGTAAGCCCCACGCAGGTCTATTCTGGAAAAAATCTTGGCACCACGTATACGGTCAAATAGTTCTGAGATCAATGGCAATGGATATTTATTCTTCACCGTGATCTGGTTGAAACCCCTGTAGTCAATACAGCGGAGGAAGACTTCCGTATGAAGCCCCGCTCCAAGTTCTCTTTAACATAGGCGGACATCGACAGAGTCTCTGGCAAGGATAAAGGATATACCCTACCACGGGGAAGGCATGCACCGGGAATCAGCTCAATGGGACAGTCATACGCTCGGTGTGGGAGCAGCGTCTCCATCTCCTTCTCGCTGAAGACATCCAAAAATGCAGCATAATGACCAGGCAATCCTGCCAGTGACTGAGGCAGAGGAGGCTGAGCCAAACGAATCTGTCCCAGGCTACGTTTGTGACACTCGGGGCCCCACTTGAGAACCTTTCCGGAGTTCCAGTCCAGGACTGGGGCATGTTGTTGGAGCCAAGGCAAGCCCAGCAGCACGGGGTTAACGGCCTTGGACAAGACAAAAAATGATAGCAACTCAGAGTGGAGAGCTCCCACTTGGAGCCTCAGTGGCTTGGTCACATCTATAACTGGGTCTGGCAGAGGAAGTCCATTTACATCAACGGCATCTCCAGAGAGGTAGTAGGTAATTGAAGAAGAGCCACCAGGTCTCTACAAATGAAATTAGCAGCGGATCCAGAATCCAGATACGCAGAGACCCGATGCGTTTTCTCAACGGACACTATTGTCACGGGTAAGGACAGTTTAGATGGAAGTCCTCTTTTAACCAAGGTTGTCTCTCCTACCAACCCTAGGATTTGGGGCTTTTGGGGACACAGACACACAAGATGGCCTCCGAGGCCGCAATATGGACAGAGTCCCGAAGTGTGTCTGCGTTGTTTCTCCTGGGACGATAGCTTACACCGGTCCATGCTCACAGACTCCTTATGAGGATCCGCATCTGGGAACAACAGAGGTTGCTGCAAGGATGGGGTCGGACTAGGGAGACCTTTCTCTCGACGAGCTTCGTGGAGCCGTTCTCGGATCCTCATATCAATCCGGGCGGACAGAAGGATGAGGTCATCCACGGTAGACGGTAGATCTCGAGCGGCAAGTTCGTCTTTAATCTTGGGAAACAGTCCCTGCCAGAATGTAGCCACCAGGGCCTCATTGTTCCACTACAGTTTTCCCGCCAGGGTGTGGAAGTGGATGGCGTACTCGCTCACGGAGGTATCTCCTTGGCGCAGGTTTAGCAAGGAAGCCGCTGCAGAAGAGACTCGACCAGGCTCCTCAAACACCATGCGAAAAGTCCAGAGGAAGCCTTGGAAGTCTCGGGTCTCTGGTCCTTGTCTCTCCTAGATAGGGTTCGCCCATGCAAGGAAAAACGAGGATCAACTCTGCCAGGAGCTGTAGTCTGATGGTCAACACTGCCAGGAGGTGTAGTAGGAGGAACGGCAGCTTGTGACGTCATCTTGGTCTTGGATCGACCAGCTGGGTGCACGGCCTGAGTGTACTGTCACGTTGGATTCGGCGACCCACTGGGCCGTACCGCCTTGGCGGTATGGCAGCTGGCCAACAGGGCGCAGGTCACAGTCTATGGTTCGTATAGGGTACCTGTGGCAGCTCGGACAGTAGCATTGCAGGCTTGGCTGGGACTAGGCAGAAGGCAGACGTCAGGCATGGAGTAGTAGGACAGGCGGGGACTATAGCACAGCACGACTACAACACAGCACGGCACTTGACCAGGATAGCACGGGATACAGGATACAGGAGCAGGGTACACTGGGAACTGGGAAACACTAGGAGACCATTTGTTAAGACAAACTAGGATACGACAAACAACGCTCAGGCATGGAAGCAAGGGGCTATGCCCTTCTTATAGCCCATGGTGCTCTTGGAGCAATCAGCTCAATCTCCCACCTGCGTGCACTTTGGCTTCTTAAATTTGGACTGAGCTCGCGAGCGCACCCTGGTGGTCACTGTGGAACAGGACGGCCGTATGTGCAGATATCTCTGGAGAGAAGGGCGTCGACTGGATAGAAGGAGTTAGTGGTCAGCGACCACGGACGTTACAAGTACCTTTTTCTCTAAAGCTGGCCGTACACTTTAGATAGATGTCAGTCGACAGCTGTTCGTTTAGACTAAACCAACACATGCACGCTCGGCTCGGGTTAGGAAGAAGGGGGAATTCGCTGCCAGACTCCTCTGGCAGCGCATTATCCACTAATGAATAAAAGGATCGGCATGTTTAAATTCAACATGCCCGGCCCTTCTCTCCCACAACATCTGTTGTCAGGGGAGAGTCATGACGCCGCCATACACATTAGATGTTTGGTCGGTACCACTGAAGTAGGCGGGTTTCGCCAACATACATTTATTGTGGTTTCTCTTGGCTCAAATACCCACAATATCTCTCTCAGACCGGAGCAGGCAAAACTAAATTGGGTTTGATTCAACAAATACCCTTAATTACATATATAAAGTACAGTTAAGTTTACCGCTCAGACGGCACTGATAACAGTCCAATATCATTCAGTATGGACACTCTCGCCCAGAAATTTGGATTGCGTATTGTCCACTGCATTTTTCTGGGAGAGAGTGTCCATACTGAATGATATTGGACTGTTATCAGTGGCGTCTGAGCGGTAAACTTAACTGTACTTTATATATACATTTATTGTGTATGGTCAGCTGTAAAGAAGACCTGTCACTATGTCACATAAGTAGAACTGGTTAACTGACTTGAATAGCATTATCTTGCTGATTCTAACTCTGTTTTTTCCCCCCTGAACCCCCTGCATTCCAGAGATATGGTCGACTGTCTTGTGGGCTCCCTATATGCTAATTTGCTGTAGTTAGCCAATTTGGTGGAGCTAGCTTTCCTGCCTTTGATGCTGACCAATCAGCACGAGGCAGTTTGAGCGTAGTTCACGACCTGTAGGGTAACTACATCAAATTAGCATATACTGAGCCAACATAACAGTGGGCTATATCTCTAGAACAGGGGAGTCCAGGAAAAAAACAAACAAACAAACAAACAAACAAACAAACAAACAAACAAACAAATAGCGAGACAGCGGCATTCAGGTTAGTCAACCAGTTCAACTTACATGACGTAGTGACAGGTCCTCTTTAATGCACTGTCCTTTCTAACTATGTTTATATTTTATTTTGTTTTATCTGCTTGTACTGAATAATATAGATTGCAAATCTTTATCATATATAACTAAGTAAGATGAAATACCTCCATGAGAGCCTCAGGCAATCTTTTTAAGAACTGCTTGCCCCATCCACTCACCACTACAAAGTCATCTAGAAGTAAAAGAGTATAATTTATATCACAATGCCAATTAAAAATGTATCATGTAGCTACTGCAAATTACTAGATCATGCATTTTCCACAGCCATTCTAAAGAATTGCATTCTGGTTATTTGATATGCAGTACCTGGCTGAACTTCTACTTTTGGTAAGCAAACAGGCATCACATAATTATTGAGGGACGCCTTATGTGATAGCTCCACCAAGGCAAGATCATTCTGAAATGTACTGCTGTTGTATTCAGGATGCAGGATTAACTTCCTGGCCTGAAGCGCTTGTTCAGTATCATCCGTTTTTAAAGTCCTGTGTTTTCCTGGCAAAAGGAAAATAAAATAAATATGGACTGGAATAGTATACCCAAATGCACTTTATAACTTCAATTTTTGGCCTGTTAGCTGACTCTTTTATAGACTTATGAATGTAGGATTGTAAATATACAAAATAATTCAACCAATACAATTGAAATTATAAACATTATATATGAATTTTATTGGCTGCATATTATAAATATATGTTTTATTAAAGGAGCTGTCCTCGGTCTTCAGACAGTTAAGGGAGAATGTACTATTAAATAGGGCAGTGGCCCCCTCTCTATGATTCCATGTACCATAATAAACAAATGGATTGGGTATGTCCTGGATGGACAACATTTTTAAAGTGTAACTAAACTTTCAACAAACTTCTGACATGTCATAGTGACACGTCAGAAGTTTTGATTGGTGGAGGTCTGAGCACTCCCACCGATCACAAAAACGAAGTGACAGAAGAGCTCGGGTGAGTGCTGACCTATTTAGTTTCTGATCGGCTTTTCTCGGAAAGCCGAGGAGTTGGTGTACGGATTCATAGACGTTCTATTGAGTCCGTACACAGTTACATGTGCTTTCCCGAAAAAAGCCGATCAAAAACGAAGTGTCTGAGAACTCACTCGAGCACTTCTGCCGCTTAGTTTTAGCAATCGGTGGGACCCATACCGATTAAAACTTCTGACATGTCACTATGACATGTCAGAAGTTTGTTGCAAGTTTAGTTAACCTTTAACCCCTTCCCTCTTTAGACCTTCCTGACAGAGCCTCATTTTTCAAATCTGACATGTTTCACTTTATGTGGTAATAACTTCGGAATGCTTTCACCTATCCAAGCGATTCTGAGATTGTTTTCTCGTGACACATTGGACTTTATGTTCCTGACAAAATTTGCTCGATACATTCAGTATTTAAATGTGAAAAACACCAAAATTTAGTGAAAAATTGCAAAAATTAGCATTTTTCTCAATTTAAATGTATCTGCGTGTAAGACAGGCAGTTATACCACACATAGTAGTCGCTAATTAACATCCCCCATATGTCTAAATTAGATTGACATCGTTTTTTGAACATCCTTTTATTTTTTTATGACGTTACAAGGCTTAGAACTTTAGCAGCAATTTATCACATTTTCAAGAAAATGTCAAAAGGCTATTTTTACAGGGGCCAGTTCAGTTGTGAAGTGGCTTTTAGGGCCCTATATATTAGAAACCTCCAAAAAGTCACCCTATTTTAAAAACTTCACCCCTCAAAGTATTCAAAACAGCATTTAGAAAGTCTCTTAACCCTTTAGACGTTTCAAAAAAATTAAACCAAAGTAGAGGTGAAATTTACAAATTTCATTTTTTGTTGTTGCAGAAATTCATTTTTAATCCATTTTTTTTGTAACACAAAGTTTTACCAGAAAAACGCAACTCAATATTTATTGCCCAGGTTCTGCAGTATTAGGAAATATCCCACATGTGGCTCTAGTGTGCTAATGGACTAAAACACAGGCCACAGAGGTAAAGAAAACCTAGTTGATTTTGGACACTCCTTTCTATTAGAATATATTTTAGGCACCATGTCAGCTTTGAAGAGCTCTTGTGGTAAAAAAACAGTGGAAACCCCCCAAAAGTCACCCAATTTGGGAAACTACACCCCTCGAGGAATTTATTTAGGGGTATAGTAAGCATTTTGACCGAACAGTTTTTTAGCAGAAATTTTTGGAAGTAGGCCATGAAAATGAAAATCTACATTCTTTCAAATAAAATGTAGGTTTAGCTATTTTTTTTTAATTTCCAAAAGGACTAAAGGAGAAAAAGCACCACAGCATTTGTAGAGCAATTTCTCCCGAGTAAAATAATACCCCACATGTGGTCATAAACGGCTGTTTGGACACACGGCAGGGCTTAGAAGGGAAAGAGCACCATTTGGCTTTTGGAGCTCAAATTTAGCAGGAATGGTTTGCGGAGGCCATGTCACATTTGCAGAGCCCCTGAGGGGACAAAACAATGAAAATGCCCAAAAAGTGACCCCATTTTGGATACTACACTCCTTGAAGAATTCATCTCCGGGTGTAGCGATCATTTTGACCCCACAGGTGTTTCATAGAATTTATTGGGCAGTGAAAATAAAAACAATCCTTCAATAAGTTGTAGCTTTAGCTCAACATATTTCATTTTCTCAACAAATAAAGGAAAAAAAGAACCCCAACATTTGTAAAGCAACTTCTACCGAGTACGGCAATACCCCATATGTGGTCATAAACTGCTGTTTGGGCACATGGCAAGGAACAGAAGAGAAGGAGCGGCATTTGGCTTTTGGAGCAAAGATTTTTCTGGATTGGTTTCTTGACACCATATCGATTTTGCAAAGCCCCTAAGGTACCAGTACAGTGGAAACTACCCAAAAGGGACTCCATTTGTGATACTACACCCCTTGAGGAATTAATCTAGGGGTGTAGTGAGCATTTTGACCCCACAGCTATTTCATAGATTTTATTTGAATTGGGTAGTGAAAATAAAAATAATTTTTTTTTTCCAATAAGACGTAGCTTTAGTGCAACATTTTTTCATTTTCTCAAAAAAAAAAAGCAGAAAAAGCCTCCAACATTTGTTAAGCAATTTCTCCCGAGTATGGCAATTCCCCATATGGGTTATAAACTCCTTTTTCGGCAAACGGTAGGGCTCAGAAGGCAACGAGAGCCGTTTGGCTTTTGGAGTACAGATTTTGCTGGATTGGTTTCTGGTCGCTATGTAGCATTTGCAAAACTCCTGTGGGACCAAAACAGCGGAAACCCCCCAAAAGTGACCCCCATTTTGGAAACTACACCCCTCAAGGTATTCACCTAGGGGTGAGCATGTTAACCCTGCAGGTGTTTGGCATAAATTAGTGTGCATGTTGCCGAGTAAAAATGTTATTTTTGAATAGATATGCCAATATGTGGTGCCCAGCTTGTGCCACCATAACCGCTCTCTAATTATGCTGTCTTTCCCAGTTTTAGAAACACCCTACATGTGGCCCTAATCTTTTGCCTGGAAATTTGACAGGGCTCAGGACTGAGAGAATACCATGTGAAATTGAGGCCTAATTTGGCGATTTACACAGAATTGGTTCACAATTGCAGAGGCTCAGATTGGAAATAATAAAAGAAACCCCCCAGAAGTGACCCCATTTTAGAAACTACACCCCTCAAGACATTTATTAAGGGGTGTAGTGAGCATTTTCACCCCACGGTTCTTTTCCATAAATAAATGCGCTGCGTATGGTGCAAAGTGAAAATTTAAATTTTTCCCCAGAATTGCCAATTCAGTGGCAAGTATGTCGTGCCCAGCTTATTCCACTGGAGACACACATCCCAAAAATTGTTAAAAGGGTTCTCCAGGCTATGGCGGTGCCATATATGTGGAAGTAAACCGCTGTTTGGGCACGCTGTAGGGCTCAGATGGGTGGGAGCGCCATTTGGCTTTTGAAGCGTAAATTTTGCTTGGTAATAGATTTGTTTGTGTATTACTGGTGTTTCCGTTTATAATGTGGGGGCATGGGTAAGCTGGGCAGAGTACATCAGGGGCATAGTCAGGGGGTATAATAATGGGGTAAACAATAAAATAATCCATAGATGTGTGTTACCCTGTGAAGCAATCATTTCTGCACAGGCTGGTGTCGCACTGATAATCGGTGTCTTTACTTATCCCCCTTTTGGTCCACACTCCGCACCTTTGCAGTTTGGATAATTTTGCTAGGAAGTGTTGTCCTGGTATAATACGGGCACCCTCGCTTCTAGCAGATATGTTTGGCCCCCCCTTCCTGGTTCCCTAATTTTAGGGCCCCGATAAATCGCCTCTTGAAACAGACAAAATATTCCCCTCTGATCTGCACAACTGCATATTTTTTATTTCCTGACTTATGGAAGACTTAAAGAGGCTCTGTCACCAGATTTTGCAAGCCCTATCTGCTATTGCAGCAGATCGGCGCTGCAATGTAGATAAGAGTAACATTTTTATTTATAAAAAACGATCATTTTTGGCCAAGTTATGACTATTTTTGTATTTATGCAAATGAGGCTTGCTAAAGTCCAACTGGGCGTGTTTAAAGTAAAAGTCCAACTGGGCGTGTATTATGTGCATACATCGGGGCGTTTTTAATTCTTTTACTAGCTGGGCGTTGGGAATGGGAGTGTATGATGCTGACGAATCAGCATCATCCACTTCTGTTCATTAACGCCCAGCTTCTGGCAGTGCAGAGACACAGCGTGTTCTCGAGAGATCACGCTGTGTCGTCACTCACTTCCTGCCCCAGGTCCTGCATCGTGTCGGACGAGCGAGGACACATCGGCACCAGAGGCTACAGTTGATTCTGCAGCAGCATCAGCATTTGCAGGTAAGTAGCTACATCGATTTACCTGCAAACGCTGATGCTGCTGCAGAATCAACTGTAGCCTCTGGTGCCGATGTGGCCGACACGATGCAGGACCTGGGGCAGGAAGTGAGTGACGACACAGCGTGGTCTCTCGAGAACACGCTGTGTCTGTGCACTGCCAGAAGCTGGGCGTTCTGAAGAGAAGTGGATGATACTTCTCGTCAGAACGCCCAGCTAGTAAAAGAAGTAAACACGCCCAGATGTAACACACATAATACACACCCAGTTGTACTTTTACTGTAAACACGCCCAGTTGTACTTTAGAAAGCCTCATTTACATAAATATAAAAATGGCCATAACTTGGCCAAAAATGCTCGTTTTTAAAAAAAAACAAAAACGTTACTCTTATAACCATTGCAGTGCCGATCTGCTGCAATAGGAGATAGGGGTTGCAAAATCTGGTGACAGAGCCTCTTTAACTAATTTTATTTTTTTTAGAGACGTAGTGGTATGAAGGCTGTTTTTTTGCGGGACGAGCTGTAGTTATTATTGGTTTTATTTTGGGGTACATGCGACTTTTTGATCACTTTTTATCCTATTTTTTGAGCGGCAAGATGACCAAAAAACAGCAATTCTGCCATAGTTTTTTAAGGTTTTTTTTTATACAGCGTTCACCAAGCGTTATAAATTACATGTTAACTTTACTCTGCGAGTCAGTACGATTCCGGCGATACCTAATTTATAGCACTTTTTATGTTTTACAACTTTTTGCACAATAAAATTACTTTTGTAAAAAGAATGTATTTTTTATGTCGTGAGAACTATAACTTTTTTTTTTTCGTCGACTGAGCTGTATGAGGGCTTGTTTTTTACAAGACGAGCTATAGTTTTCATAGGCACCATTTTTGGATATATGTGACTTTTTGATCACTTTTTATTTCAGTTTTTGTAGGGCAAAGTGACCAAAAAACAAAAATTCTGTCATTATTTTTTACGTTTTTTTACGCCATTCACCGCGTGGAATAAATAACATAATATTTTTTATAGTTTAGGCCGTTACGGTCGCGGCGATACCAAATATGTATGGTTTATTTATTTTTTTCAATAATAAAGGACTTGATAAGGGAAAAAGGGCGATTGTGTTTTATTTTATTACTTAAAACTTTTATTATATTTTTTACAACATTTTTTTCACATTTATTTTACACTTTTTTTTTACACTTTACTTTAGTCCCACTAGGGGACTTGAAGGTCCAACTTTCAGATTTTTTTTCTAATACATTGCATTACCTACATAGTGCAATGTATTAGATTTGTTAGTCATTCACTGACAGCAAGCCGATTAGGCTTCGCCTCCGAGCGGGGCATAATCGGCCTCCGTAATGGCAAACAGGAGGCCATTGTTAGGTCTCCTGGTGTCATAATAGCAGTCGGCAGTTGTGCGATTTCAGGGCACAGCTGCCGATCTGCTAAAAACCACTAAGATGCAGCGATCGCATCCAATCGCTGCATCTGAGGGGTTAATGGCAGGGATCAGAGCTAGCTCCGGTTACTGCTATTACAACTGGATGTCAGCTGTAACATACAGCTGATATCCACCGCTGATATCCTGAGCCGGCGCCATCTTGCCGGCGGCTACGGAAGCCTTTCAGGCCCCGCCTCCGGGCAGGGGCTGGAAGTTTTCTGTGCTAGGCACACCGGGAGGCCAGTATTAGGCCTCCGGTTGCCATTGCAGCCACCGACACCCCGGCGATTTCATTGCTGGGGTGTCGATGAGCTGCAAACACCTTAAATATAGCGATCGATTTTGACGGCTGCATTAAGGGGTTAATGGCGGGGATCGGAGCTAACTTCAGTCCCCGCCATTACAGCAGGATGTCAGCTGTCAGATACAGCTGACAGCTGGGGATGATAGCACCGACTCAGCTTCTGAGCCGGTGCCAAGCATTTCGATGTAGCTACTTACCTGTAAACGCTGATGCTGCTGCAGAATCAACTGTAGCCTCTGGTGCCGATGTGTCCTCGCTCGTCCGACACGATGCAGGACCTGGGGCAGGAAGTGAGTGACGTCACAGCGTGATCTCTCGAGAACACGCTGTGTCTTTGCACTGCCAGAAGCTGGGCGTTGTGAAAAGAAGTGGATGATACTTCTATACACAACGCCCAGCTAGTAAAAGAAGTAAAAACGCCCCGATGTAACGAACACAATACACGCCCAGTTGTACTTTAGCAAGCCTCATTTACATAAATATAAAAATGGTCATAACTTGGCCCAAAATGCTCGTTTTTAAAAAAAAAAAACGTTACTCTTATCTCCATTGCAGCGCCGATCTGCTGCAATAGGAGATAGGGGTTGCAAAATCTGGTGACAGAGCCTCTTTAAACTTGGCGACACGTCTCTCTCTCTTCTGAGCGTAGTCCCGCCTCCTGTGATGATGCTGTAGTACATGTGACCACTGCAGCCTTTGATTGGCTGCTACAGTCACATGGCATGAAATGTCATCCCAGGAGGCCGGGCTACATTCAGTAGAGCGGATCGAGTCGCTAGGACTACTTTAAGGGTAAGTATGAGCTTTATTTATTATTTTCAAATTAAAGATTTTTATTTTTCATTTGTGATTCTTGCGGCGGAATCGCGGTGTTTCCGCCGCAAAAGTCGCAACACATAGCACTTTGTTGCAGGTATTATCATCCCACTGAATTCAATGTGTAAAACCCGCAACAGAAGAGCAGCGATTCCACAGCATAAATTGACATGCTGCGACGTCAAAAACCGCACCGCAGGTCAATTTATGAAAGTTTTTTTCGGCTGATTTTTCCCGCTGCGTGGGGATGAGATTTGTTCTAATCTCACCCACACTGCTGCTACTGTATTATGCTGCGGATTTTCCACAATGAAATCCGTCGCTGAAAATCCACAGTGTTTAAACGGTGTGTTCCTACCCTCAATGTGTGGAAGGAATGCTTTTTGTATGCCATATTTAAGGGCTCCTGCACATGCCTCTTTGTGGTAGATCCATGTGTTAAAGATTACATTAGTAGTACAGTGCTAATTGAATTCTATGGGCCCATTTTGTACCTTTGTGTGTCACAGGGAGGTTTTTTTCTCATGGACTCTGTCAGAATCATGTCATGAGATCATAAAAAGCTCCATCACATGCCGAAAAAACAGAGATACCATACGGCGGCGCACAGAGTGCCTGAGGATTCCATGTGCCGCCATACAGGATCTTTGCACACAAAATTCTTGTGTGAATTAGCCCTAATATCTGAGCTAAAAACGGTGTGCTACTGGGCTTTATAGAAATTACAGTATCTTTGGTGTCAGAGCTGAATTGGATGTATTCATAGCTGCTGCTGATCTACATACTAAGATTAGGGCTCTATTCACACTACAACGTATATTTGGTGTATACACTATTAAAAATGCTAACATACACAGCTAAGAGCCTGTTCACATCAGCATCGGGCTTCCGTTCATCCGTTCCATTTGACCTTTCCATCGGCAGAACCAAAGAACGGAAAGCCAAACGAAAATCATAGCTTCCGTTTGCATCACCATTCTGCGCTAGTCAACTGGAATCCAACTGCAACGGAAGCATTACCATTGAAAGACGGAACCGATGAACGGAAGCCCGACCCTGATGTGAACAAGCCCTTAGACGTATTCCAAACAGACACTCTTCTAACATACTTAGGCCGGATTTACACGAGCGTGTGCATTTTTCGCGCGCAAAAAACGTGGCGTTTTGCTCGCGCAAAAGGTACTTATCAGCTCCGTGTGTCAGCAGCGTATGATGCGTTGCAGCGTGATTTTCGCGCAGCCGCCATCATTATGACACTCTGTTTGTACACTTTTTACTGCTGTTGCGCGAATCACGCGCGTCACACGGAAGTGCTTTTGTGTGCTGCGCGGGAATTCCATGCCCCCATTGCAGCTTTTAGGGCTTATTTAGACGAACGTGATATATGTCCGTGCAACGTGCGTGATTTTCACGCACCTCGCACGGACCTATGTTAGTCTATGGGGCCGTGCAGACTGTCCGTGAGTTTTACGCAGCATGCATCCGCTGCGTAAAACTCACGACATGTCCGATATTTGTGCGTTGTTCGCGCTTCACGCACCCATTGAAGTCAATGGGTGTGTGAAAATCACGCGCAGCACACGGAAACACTTCCGTGTGACGCGCGTGATTCGCACAACAGCAGTAAAACGTATGAATGAAAACAGAAAAGCACCACGTGCTTTTCCGTTTACAAACAGAATGTCATAATGATGGCGGCTGCGCGAAAACCACGCAGCCACGCATCATACGCTGCTGACACACGGAGCTGTTAAGTACCTTTTGCGCGTGCAAAACGCACACGCTCGTGTAAATCCGGCCTTAGTCTCTAGAAGTCTATGAACACTTATGGAGTATAAGTTGGGAGCATTTCCTATCATGCACTGTATACCCCGAACATATGTGTTGTCGCTACTCATAATTCTGGTGGCCTCTTTGAAGAGCCTGAGTAGGCGACATGTGTCCCTCATTGCATTGGTGGTCTGGTGCATGATGTAATCATTGGCCGCTTTTTGCTGCTTGTACAGACGGTCCAGCATATACAAGGTGAACGTCCAGTGATTTGGAATTTCACAAGTGGTGCAAAGGCAGACCGTTCTGTCGCTGTTAGTCCTGGAGGATGTTTTTATCCACATAAGAATGGCTGAAATACGCAGATATTGTCAGCCCCTGCTGCAAGCCAAGATATGTTTTAAAAAAATGTTGGACCAGAAAATGTATGATGTGCGCCATTCAGGTAGCATGTGTTACTTTCACCAAATTCAGTGGAACCACAATGTTCCTGCCATTGTCACTGACTACGTTGCCCACTTGTAGCTGGCATCCAGTGGGAAATTTGCTGCTTGTTGCAAAACAGCAACTGACCCACTGTTTGACTTTTCTCAACCAAGGCTCAACAGGTGTAAGACAGCATGGCAGCAATTC
This sequence comes from Rhinoderma darwinii, assembly GCF_050947455.1. Lineage (NCBI taxonomy): Eukaryota > Metazoa > Chordata > Amphibia > Anura > Rhinodermatidae > Rhinoderma > Rhinoderma darwinii. The sequence continues at coordinate 163,818,580 of NC_134690.1, read as the reverse complement.
AGCTTACAGATGGAAATTCTGCATATTTATGCTATAAGTGAACTTAGCCATAGGGCAGATACAGACGGACGTTGCGTTTTTGCGCGCGCAAACAACGCAGCGTTTTGCGCGCGCAAAAACCATTTGACAGCTGCGTGTGTCATCCGTGTATGATGCGCGGCTGCGTGATTTTCGCGCAGCCGCCATCTTAGAGATGAGGCTAGTCGACGGCCGTCACTGTCCAAGGTGCTGAAAGAGCTAACTCTTTTAGCACCCTCGACAGTGAACGCCGAACACAATATCGAAAAACCGGTTGAAAAAAAAGAAAAAGTTCGTACTTACCGAGAACTTCCCGGCCGTTGCCTTGGTGACGCGTCCTTGGTGATGCCTCCTTGGTGACGCGCCTCTCGACATCGGGCCCCACCTCCCTGGATGACGCGCCAGTCCATGTGACCGCTGCAGCCTGTGCTTGGCCTGTGATTGGCTGGAGCTGTCACTTGGACTGATTTGTCATCCCGGGAGGTCAGACTGGAGGAAGAAGCCGGGAGTTCTCGGTAAGTCAGAACTTCGTTTTTTTTACAGGTTCATGTTTATTGGGATCGGTAGTCACTGTCCATGGTGCTGAAACAGTTTAACTCTTTCAGCACCATGGACAATGACTATCTCCTGACGTCGCGTACCGATAATTTTTTTGCCGGGTTCGGCCAAAACGAGTTCGGCCGAACCCGGTGAAGTTCGGGTTGCTTGTCCGGCTTCGCTCATCGCGAAGACACTCCGTTTGGATGTTCGGAAACAGAAAAGCACGTGGTGCTTTTCTGTTTACATTCATCCTTTTGACAGCTGGTGCGCTGTTTCAGTCGGTTCGCACGGAAGTGCTTCCGTGCAACCTGCGTGGTTTTCACGCACCCATTGACTTCAATGGGTGCGTGATGCGCGAAATACGCAGAGTTATTGAACCTGTCGCGCTTTTTGCGCAGCAGACAAACGCTGCGCAAAAAGCACGGACTGTCCGTACTGCCCCATAGACTTGTATTGGTCCATGCGTGCCGCGTGAAAACCACGCGGCCCGCACGGACCGAATACACGCTCGTGTGAATCCCCCCTTAAACGGCTTTTCTTTCTCGCTGTAAGGCCTCATTTACACGAGCGTAATATACGCGCGTGTGACGCGCGTGCTTTTCACGCGTGTCGTACGCACCTATATTACTCCATGGGGCAGTGCAGACGATGCGTCAATTTTGCGCAGCGCGAGTGCGTTGCGTAAAACTCACGACATGTTCTATAATCATGCGTTTTTCGCGCATCACGCACCCATTAAAGTCAATGGGTGCGTGAAAACCACGAAGGTCGCACGGAAGCACTTCCGTGCGAACTGCGTGATTCGCGCAAGAGCTGTCAAACTCTGAATGTAAACAGAAAAGCACCACGTGCTTTTCTGTTTACAAACATCCAAAAGGAGTGTCTTAGAGATGAGCGAACCGAACTTCACCGGGTTCGGCCGAACTCGTTTTGACTGAACCCGGCAAAAAATGTTGCGGTACGCGACGTCAGGAGACAGTCACTGTCCAGGGTGCTGAAATAGTTAAACTGGTTCAGCACCCTGCACAGTGACTTCCGATCCCAATATACGTGAACGTGTAAAAAAAAAAAAAGTTCTGACTTACCGATCAAACTCCCGGCTTCTTCCTCCAGTCTGACCTCCCGGGATGACAATTTAGTCCAAGTGACAGCTGCAGCCAATCACAAGCCAAGCACAGGCTGCAGCGGTCACATGGACTGCCGCGTCATCCAGGGAGGTGGGGCCAGATGTCAAGAGAGGCGCGTCACCAAGGACGCGTCACCAAGGCAACGGCCAGGAAGTTCTTGGTAAGTACGAACCTCTTTTTTTTTAAACAGGTTACTCGATATGGTGATCGGAATTCACTGTCGAGGGTGCTGAAAGAGTTACTGCCGATCAGTTAACCCTTTCAGCACCATGGACAGTGACTGATGTCGACTAGCCTCATCTCTATGATGGCGGCTGCGCGAAAATCACGCAGCCGCGCATCATACACGGATGACACACGGAGCTGTCAAGTGCCTTTTGCGCACGCAAAACACTGCGTTTTTTCCGCGCGCAAAACGCACACGCTCGTGTAAATGAGGCCTAATTGTGAGACAGTACAGGCTGGACCCGGCAGAATGCCCTGGGGGGAGGCCACCATGATCAGGGATGTAGGGAGGGAAGGAGTTAATGGAGTTAGGAGGGGTGGTTAGGAGGTAGTGGGGGGCGGAGGTTAGTGGGGCAAGGCTAGGATACTTAAAGAGGCTCTGTCACCAGATTATCAAATCCCTATCTCCTATTATGAGCAATTTTATATTTATGCAAATGAGCCTTTCTAATGGACAACTGGGAGTGTTTTCTCTTATTTCCAACTGGGCATGTATTATGTTTGTAACATCTGGGCATATTTACTTGTTTTACTAGCTGGGTGTTGTGAATAGAAGTGCATGATGCTGACATATGATGCTGACAAACACTACAGAGGGGGCTGTATGGCGTTATCTACAGGGGGGCTGTATGGCGTTATCTACAGTGGGGGCTGTATGGCGCTATCTACAGGGGGGCTGTATGGCGTTATCTACAGGGGGGCTGTATGGCGTTATCTACAGGGGGGGCTGTATGGCGTTATCTACAGGGGGGCTGTATGGCGTTATCTACAGGGGGAGCTGTATAGCGTTATCTACAGTGGGGCTGTATAGCGTTATCTACAGGGGGGCTGTATAGCGTTATCTACAGGGGGGCTGTATGGCGTTATCTACAGGGGGCTGTATGGCGTTATCTACAGGGGGGCTGTATGGCGTTATCTACAGGGGGGCTGTAAAAAAAGGCACTATCTACCAGGGGGGGGGGTTGTGTGACACCCAGGGGAGGGGGGGCCCCAGTCAAAAGTTTGCTATGGGGCCCAGTCTTTCCTAGTTACGCCCCTGGTATGGCCACTAAGGCGGGAAGGGGAGTGGGTGAAGTAACATGACCCTTATAGGAGTGCACACACTCTACAGTCCCCTGATCATGAAATGTCATGTGCCTACCCATTAGGCTTTCTTCACTCACAAAATGCAGCTAAAAAAAAAGACTTTTTGGGGAAAAATAGTACATGCGTATTTTTATGGTAATAGTGTGTATTACTACCTGTGTTTTTTTAGGTGATGTTTTTCACATTGCTAATCCTGTGATTCAGCGATTATGTCATACAAAGATTTCTCTTTGCAAAACATGATCAATTCTGAAAAACAATACCAAAAACACCAAGTATAACTTTTTTTTTCTTACTTGCTATTTTTGCGGCCGAATCGCTATGATTTTGCCGCAAATGTCGCAACACACACCACTTTGTTGCGGGTTTCAGCACCCCATTGAATTCAATGGGAAAACCAGCAACAGAAGAGCTGCGATTACGCAGCATTAAATGACATGCTGTGGTTGCAGAAACTGCACCGCAGGTCAATTTATTTGCGTTTTTTTCGGCGGCATTTTTCCGCAGTGTGGGGACGAGATTTGTTGAACTCTCACCCACACTGCTTCTACTGTAATACGATGCGGAAAATCCACAGTGTTTACGCTGTGTGTGTTCGTACCCTTAACCCCTTAATGATCAGCCTATTTTAGACCTTAATGACCAAGCCATTTTTTACGTTTTTCCATCGCCTCATTCAAAGACCTATAACCTTTTTATTTTTGCGTCGACATAGCTGTATAAGGTCTTGTTTTTTGCGGGACAAGTTGTAATTTTTAATAGCACCATTTGGGGTACATAGAATTTATTGATTACGTTTTATAAACTTTTTTTGGGGGGGAATAGAAAAAAACCAGCAATTTTGCCACACTTTTTTGCGTCCTAAATTTACGTCGTTTACCGTGTGGTATAAATACACAATAACTTTATTCAGTGGGTTGTTGCGATTGTAATGATACGAAATTTGTATAGTTTTTGTATGTTTTACTACTTTTACACAGTGAAAACGCTTTTTTTTCAAAATTATTTGTTTTTGTGTCTCCATATTTAACCCCTTAAGGACACAGCCTATTTTGGCCTTGTGGACACAGCTGATTTTTGCAAATCTGACATGTGTCACTTTATGTGGTAATAACTCCAGAATGCTTTTGCCTATCCAAGCGATTCTGAGATTGTTTTCTCGTGACATGTTGTACTTTATGATACTGAAAAATTTTTGTCGTTAAATTCAATATTTATTTGTAAAAAACACCAAAATTTAGAGACAATTTGCAAAAATCGGCATTTTTCTAAATTGTAATGTATCTGCTTGTAAAACAGATCGTAATACCGCACAAAATAGTCACTAGTTAACATTTCCCATATGTCTACTTTATGTTTGCATCGTTTTTTGAACGTACTTTTATTTTTCTATGACCTCACAAGGCTTAGAACTTTAGCTGCAATTCCTTGCATTTTCAAGAAAATTTCAAAAGGATATTTTTTCAGGGACCAGTTCAGTTCTGAAGTGGCTTTGAGGGCCTTATATATTAGAAACCCCCTATAAAACACCCCATTTTAAAAACTGCACCCCTCAAAGTATTCAAAACCACATTCAGAAATTATTTTAACCCTTTAGGCATTTCACAGGAAATAAAGCAAAGTAGAGGTGAAATTTACAAATTTCAATTTTTGTTTTTTACGAAATTCATTTGTAATACAGTTTTTTCTGTAACACAGAAGGTTTTACCAGAGAAATGCAACTCAATATTTATTGCCCAGATTCTGCAATTTTTAGAAATATCCCACATCTGACCCTAGTGCGGTAATGGACTGAAATACCGGCCTCAGAAGCAAAGGAGCACCTAGTGGATTTTGGGGCCTCTATTTTATTAGAATATATTTTAGGCACCATGTCAGGTTTGAAGAGGTCTTGTGTGCTAAAACAGTGGAAACCCCCCAAAAGTTACCCCATTTTGGAAACTACACCCCTCAAGGAATTTTTCAAGAGGTATAGTTAGCATTTTTAGCCCACAGGTTTTTTGCTAAATTTATTGGAACTGGTCTGTGAAAATTAAAATCTACTTTTTTTCTGAAAAAACATACGATGTTTTAGTTTTTACAAGGAATAAAGGAGAAAAAGCACCCCAACATTTGTAAAGCAATGTCTCCCGATTACGGCAATACCCCATAGGTAATAAACTGCTGTTTGGACCCACGGCAGGGCTCAGAAGGGAACGAGGGCCATTTGGATTTTGGAGCGCAGATTTTGCTGGAATGGTTTTCGGTGCCATGTCGTGTTTGCAAAGCCCTGGAGGGACCATAACAGTGGAAACTCCCCAGAAGTGACCCCATTTTGGAAACTACACCCCTCAAGGAATTTTTTAAGAGGTATAGTTAGCATTTTGACCCTACACGGGTTTTGCTGAATTTATAGGAATTATGCCGTGAAATTGAAAATCTAAATTTTTTCTAATAAAATGTAGTTTTAGCTCAGATTTTTTCATTTTTACAAAAGATAAAGGAGAAAAACACCCCAATATTTGTAAAGAAAACTCTTCTGAGCACAGCAATACCCCATATGTGTTAATAAACTGCTGTTTGGACACATGGCGGAAGTTAGAAAGGACGGAGCGCCATTTGACTTTTGGAGCTCAAGTTTTGCTGGAATGGTCTGCGGCCCCATGTGACATTTGCAAAGCCACTGAGGGGCCAAAATAGTGCAAACCCGGCAAAAGTTACCCCATTTGGGAAACTATACCCCTCGTGGAATTTATCTAGCGGTATAGTGAGCATTTTGACCCCACAGATTTTTTGCTGAATTATTGGGATTATGCAGTGAAAATGAAAATCTACATTCTTTCCACTAAAATGTTGAATTGTTTTCATTTTCACAAGGAATAAAAGAGAAAAAGCGCCCCAACAATTGTAAAGCAATTTCTCCCGAGTACGGCAATACCCCATATGTGGTTATAAACTGCTGCTTGGATGCACCGCAGGGCTCAGAATGGCAGGAGTGCTACTTGGCATGTAGATTTTGGTTGATTGTTTTTTGGGCGCCATGTCGCATTTGCAGAGCCCCTGAGGTACCCGTACAGTAGAAACCCCTTAGAAGTGACTCCATTTTGGAAACTTTACCCCTCAGGGTAATCATCTAGGGGTGTACTGAGCATTTTGATCCCACAGGTGTTTCATAGATTGTATTAGAATGAGGTAGTGAAAATGAAAAAAATTTTTTTCTTCCAAAAAATATGTAGTTTTGCACCCAATTTTTTTTCCCACAAGGGGTAATAGGAGAAAAACAACACATAATTTCTCCCGAGTACGGCAATACCCCATGTGTGGCCCTAAACTGCTGTTTGGGCACATGGCAGAGCTCAAAATGGAAGGAGTGCCATGTGGCTTTTAGAGCACAGATTTTGCTGGACTGGTGTAGGGGCGCCATGTCGCATTTGCAGAGCATTCTTAGGTACCAGAGTAGAGTGTAAAACCATGAGAAGTGACCCCATTTTGTAAACTACAACCCTCAAGGCATTTATCATTTGCCTGGACATATGACAGGGCTTAGGAGTGAAAGGCGCATGTGAGACCTATTTTGGTGATTTTCGCAGCATTAGCCCACAACGGCAGGGCTCTGAGGTCAAATAGTAAAACAAACCCCCAAGTAGTGACCCCCATTTTGGAAACTGCACCTCTCAAGGCATTTTGACCACACAGGTTTTTTTTTTCTATTAGAAATGAATGCTCAGTGGATGGTGCAAAGTGAAAGTTGCAAATTTCCACAGGTATGTGCCATTTTAGTGCACAATATTTTGTGCCCAGTTCGTGCCACTGAAGACGATGCCATATATGTGGACGTACACTGCTGCTTGGGCACGCTGCAGGGCGCACCATTTGGCTTTTGGAGCGTGGATTTTGCTCGCTAGTTGTTTTGTTTGGGGTTTTGCTGGTATTTCAATTATGATGTGGGGGAATATGTAAACTGTGCGGAGAACATCAGGGGTATAATAAGAGAGTATAATAATGGGGTAAATAAATAATTATCCACAGATGTGTGGCCAGTGTCGCACTGATAAATGGCGCCCAATCTGATCCGCTTTTGGACACTCTGCACATTTTGCATTGCCATATTCTGATAGCCAAAACGTCTTTATTTTTTCTCCACCGGAGCTGGGTGAGGGCTTATTTGTTGCGGGACAATCTGTAGATTTCATTGGTACCATTTTTGGGTACATGTGATTTTTTGATCACTTTGTATTTCATTTTTTTGGCAAGCAAGGTGACCAAAAACCTGCAATTCTGATGTTGTTTATTATTTTTTTTTTTACGGCGTTCGCCATGCGCTATGAATGACAATTTTACGTTATTCTGCGGGTCGGTACGATTATGGTGATACCAGATGTATATCGTTTTTCTTATGCTTTGAAGCGTCTGCACGATAAAATCACTTTTGTTTCAAATAATTTATTTTTGGTGTCACCATATTCTGAGAGCCATAACGCTTTTATTTTTCCGTCAAAAAAGCGGTGGGAGAGCTTGTTTTTTGCGGGACGGGCTGCGTTTTTCTAATGGTATAATTTTGGGGTACATGCAACTTTTAGATCCCTTTTTTTATTCTGTTTTGCGAGGGGTAGTGACTAACAAACAGCGATTCTGGAATAGTTTTTTAATAAAAACTTTTACAGTGTTCACCGTACGGGTAAAATAGCGTGATATTTTTATAGTTTGGGTCGTTACGGACGCGGGGACTTATTATAGGAAAAAAGGCTGTTATAGTGTTTTTTAACATGAAACTTATTTTTTTTAACTTTTTTACAACATTTTTATTAACTTGTTTTAACTTTTTTTTTTGTGCCACTAGGAAACTTGAAGGCATGAAGCCCTGATCTCTATTCTAATACACTGCACTACCTACATAGTGCAGTGTATTAGAGCTGTCAGCTATTCACTGACAGCAAGCCTATTAGGCTTCGCCTCCCGGCGGGGCCTAATAGGCTTCCGTACTAGGAAGCGATTGTTAGGCTATGGTTGCCATAGCAACCATCGGAACACCCGCGGGTGCCGATGGTTGTCCTTAGCAACCATAGGGTACGATCTAAGGGGTTAATCGGCCGGATCGGAGCCTTGATCCGGTCCAGGCCGTTAGGGCACGATGTCAGCTGTGACAAACCATCGTGGTTGCCGACAGGCTACAAGACACTTCGATGCATCGATCACGTTGATCGATGCATCGAAGGGGTTAATCGGCCGGATCCGGTCCTGGCCATTGCAGAGGGGTTAATCGGCCGGATCCGGTCCTGGTCCTAGCTCCGGTCCTGGCCATTGCAGAGGGGCGTCGGACAGCTGATTCCCGGCGGTGATAGCGCTGGCTCAGCTTCTGAGCCAGCGCCATCACATACACACGTCATGGAGCTGTGATTGGTCAGTCTGCTTTGACTGACCAATCACAGCGATCGCCGGCAGGAGACCGCTGTGAATGGTCCCCTGCCGTCTTACTTAAGGCACAGTTCTGTCACGTTGTCCTTTGACAGGCTGACAGTTTTTAGCCAGGACGTGCCGGTACGTCCCTGTGCCTTAAAGCACTTCAATGCAGGACGTACCGGTGCGTCCTGGTGCGCTAAGGGGTTAAAGAGCCGTAACGTTTTTATTTTTTCGCTGATGCAGATGTATGTGTTTTTTTTTTGCGGGACGACTTTTTATCGATACAATTTATGAGTAGATGCGACTTTTTGATCACTTTTTATCACATTTTTTTTTAAGGCTGGATTCAAAGAAAACAGCAATTTTTGCATGGTTTTTTATTTTATTTTTTACGACGTTCACCGTGCGGGTTAACTTATGTAATAACTTTATAGTTGGGGTCGTTACGGACGCGGCAATAGCAAATATGTGTAACTTTTTTACTTTATTTTGTTTGTTAATAATAAAGCAGTTTGTAAGGGGGGAAAGTGGGCTTTTCATTTTTTTTTTTCACGTTTTATTAAACTTTTTTTTTAACTTTTTTACTGGTCCCACTAGGGGACTTCACTATGCGATTATCCGATCGCATTTATAATACACTGCAATACTTCTGTATTGCAGTGTATTATGCCTGTCCGTGTAAAACTGACAGGCATCTGCTAGGACATGCCTCTGGCATGACCTAGCAGGCATTCGCTACAGGCAGACCTGGGGGCCTTTATTAGGCCCCCGGCTGAAAACGGAGACAGACACTCGGCGATCTTATCGCCGGGTGTAGGTGGGATGAGAGGGAGCTCCCTCCTTCTCTCCAAAACAACTAAGATGCGGCGCTCGCTATTGAGCACCGCATCTGAAGGGTTAAACGGGTGAGATCGATACTAATATCGATCTTATACGTTCGAGCAGGGACGCCCCCTGCCCTCAGCTACCTGTGGCAGCTGAGAGCAGGGAGATTTGACAGCTCCCTGATCTGTTTATTTAATCCGATGCAGTGACGTAAAAAGTCTATTGCATCGGAATAAAGCCCGTTAGTGACCGACGTAAAAACACTATGGGCCGGTCACTAACGGGTTAAAGAGGCAAAGAAAACCTGCAGATTTTGTGCTTGCTGCAGAAACAACCCCATTCAGATGAGAGGAACTGATTGTCAGTCGCAGAAATGTCTGCAACGGAATCTGCAGCGTGTGCAGGAGGCCTTAAACTGTGTTGCCACACAGTATAAATACTTCGGAAATTTTCGCAACGGAATTATGTGCAGAAATTCTGCAGCATTTACAGTAGCTTCAAAGTGGATGAGATTGTGCAAATCTCAGACCCACGCTGCGAAGATAAATCACAGAAAAGTTGTGCAAAGAGGGTTCTGCAGTGCGACTTTCAAATCTGTAGCATGTCAATTTCTACTGCTTATTCTGTGCGGTGATGCTGCATGTTTGGGCCATGAATCGCTATAAAAACCGCAGATCATATGCAGTGTGCTATAATCAATGATTCACACCTAATCCGCAGGTAAAATCGCTGCGGAAAATCACTTTGGTTTTCTGTGACTGATTTACCTGCGGTTTCTTGAGACTTTGCAGCAGATTTTCTTGCAAAAAAAAAATTCTGCAACAAAATGTACTGCATGTGACTGTTGTAACTCAGGGTAGGGCAGAAAATCTCTGCAGCAATTCCGTTGAAAACAGCAGACATTCCGCTGCGGCAAAACGCACCATTTCCTGCGGTTTTTATGGCAGAAGATGGTGCATATTTTGCTGCGTTTTTCACAATGCAAGGAGAAGGCGACATCTCCTCTGAAAAAGCAGCAGGAATAGACATACTGTGGTCTGAAAATTACGCACCTGCACAGAATTTGTTAAATCTCATCCACTATGCTGTTAGGGTATGTGCACACGATAGCAGGCATTTACTTCTGAAAAGACAAACTGTTTTCAAGGAGAAAACAGCTGCCTCGTTTCAGACGTAAATGCTCCTCCTCGCATTTTGCGAGGCTTCTCTGACAGCCGTAAATTTTGAGCTGTGCTTCATTGAGTTCAATGAAGAACGGCTAAAATTAAGTCTGAAAGAAGTGCCCTGCACGTCTTTTGACGAGGCTGTATTTTTACGCGTCGTCGTTTGACAGCTGTCAAACGACGACGCGTAAATGACAGGTCGTCTGCACATTACGTCGGCAAACCCATTCAAATGAATGGGCAGATGTTTGCCGACGTATTGCAGCCCTATTTTCAGACGTAAAACGAGGCATAATACGGCTCGTTTACGTCTGAAAATAGCTCGTGTGAACCCAGCCTTACTGTATTTTTATGTGTTTTTTCCGTCCGCAATTCTGGACGGAAAAAACGCAGCAATTCCGCAGGGTGTGGACAAGCCCTTAAGATACTTTACGTAACACAGTGGATGAAATGTAAAACTACTACAAAGGAAAAGTGACGTTGCTGCCCATAGTAACCAATCAGATTTTGCCTGTCATTTTGCAGCGGTCTTTTGAAAAATGAAAGCAGAAACCTGATTCGTTGCTATGAGCAATTTTCCCCCTTTCCCTTAAAACCAGTTTTGATAAATCTTCCCCAATGTATTTGGAAAGTTACTAACTACAATACGTATATAAATAATTTCTATGTAAAATGCCTTTCCAAGGTGATCATGCTATTTAATATGTTACTATTAGATAAAATGTTACCCACAAATGTCCTTAAAATAGTCACTTACCAAGTATTATGTTAAATGAAGATGGAGTGAAAAGATCTGCTTGTGTAAGGACATTATTCTCTTGCTCCAGTTCGTGGTGCAGGCAGTGAGCAGCTGTTACAATCCATTTGTCACCTAGATTGTGTATACATTGCAAATAATTCACATAATTCAACAGCACAATATTTCAAAATCTCAAGATGTCACTTTTTTGGCCCCCTGAAAATGTACATGGGATTTAGCCTTGATCATGTGTATTTATCTGCTGATACTCAATATTACATGTTTTTACAGAAGTGTTTGCATATGTTAAAGTCATCAGGAGCTTAGGCCTTGTTCACCATGAGTTTTTTGCAGGCAGAAATTTTTTCCGCAGAATTCCCTCAGGAATTTTGAGGCAAATTTTGAACTGCCTGTACTTATTTTTCCGCATTTTTCCACAGCGCTTTTTTTTACCCGCGGTCATTGAAGCTAATGCAAGCACCGCAGGCTAAAAATTACGCAAAAATCGCTCAGAAACGAGCGGCAAGAAAGGACATGCCGCTTTTTTCCCCTCGCGAGTGACCAAAAGCTTTCTAGGAAAAGAAAACGCCTCTGCCTCCCATTAAAATCAATGGGGGGTGATTTCGGATGTTTTTTGGCGCTGATTCAGACACGGTTTCCGCATCAAAATCAGCGCCAAATAACTCTGTGTGAACTGACCCTTAGAATATGTTCACACAGATTTTTTTGCAGGCAGAAAAATCTGCCTAATTCTTACCTGCTTGCACTCTCTTTGCTGCATTTTTGCGGCGTTTTCCGCATCGTTTTTCGGCCGTGGCCATTGAGTGCCGGGGACAAAAAACGCAGCCAAAACGTTTTCTCTGCCTCCCATTGATGTCAATGGGAGGTCAGAGACGGAAACGCCTGAAGAAAGAGCATGTCTCTCTCTTTTCCCGCAAGTGTTTTTTTCCGCTCGTGGGAAAAAAACACCTCCGCCTCCCATTGAAATCAATAGGAGGCAATTTCGGCCATTTTTTGTCGCGGTTTCCGACCCGATTTCCGCCTCAAAAACAGCGCCAAAAACTCTGTGTGAACTGGGCCTTACTGTGCCTACAGCTGTCAGGACACTAATACATATTTCACCCGTGTTTTTAACCAGTTTTAAGTATATATTTATAGGAATTATACTCTCACATAAAGTGTCCACACTTTGTAATAGTACATTGAAGGAGATATATCCAAACTGGTGCAAAGGGAAAGTGGAGTAGTTGCCCATGGAGTAGTTCCACCTTCAGAGGCCTTTTAGAAAATGAAAGCAGCAACCCGATTAGTTGCCACGGGCAACAACTCCCCTTTTCCTTTGCACTAGTTTTAATATATTTCCCCCATTCTGTTAAACGCAAAAGTGTAGCTAGTCTTTTCTTGGCTTGGGCAAAGATTCAGTTCGCTTGTTCATGCCCCCAGTGTCACCCAACACGCGGGGCACATGCCCAGCCAGCCCCATAGCCCAGCTATTTCCTCTAAACCTCTATCCTATCCTGGACTACAGACAAGAACCTCACAGCAATTCATTATGGTCTCAAAAGGATTCTGATTGCATCCTTTATATTTTATCGAAATCTCTACTAATGCTCATCCAATGCAATAAAACATCCTGTATCTGCTGATATGATGACACTGTCTAATCTATTAGCAGACCACTCCCAATCACACAAGAAGTTTATAGGGAAATTGCTGTTCATACAATTCTGTTAGTGTAGATTTATCTATAGTTCGCCAAAGGTGCACATTCACAATTATTGCCATAACTTTTGAAGACAGTAGAATTATATATTTCTGTTTGTGCAGTTTTTCTTACCAATCAGAGATCCACCACAGAAAGGTCTGTTATTGACTGCAAAGGAAAGCATGGCTATCCAGGGAGAGATCCCTCTCTTTGCTGTATTTCCCCGTGAAATTCTTGCAAGCTTTGATCTGGAAAACTGTGGCAACCCACACACTAAAAGAAGAAGGATAAACAACATCTATTTATATGCTCCATACTGTATATAGCATCTTCTGATTGAGCATGCACCCTGTATTGCCTTATATATGGCCTATCATGCTATTACATTTATAGATCTTGACTCTGAAACATCACTTTTGTAACAAGCAGAGGCATAACTTAGGCTTCTAGGGCCCCCATACAAAATCTGAAACAGGGCCCCCACCTACCATGTGCTATTTATAATACTGGTGCTTTCTTATTTATCATTAATAATACTAGTGTCGTCTTATGCTGTGGCCCACTCAGGCACCAGGGCCTGGTTGCAACTGCTACCTCTACACGACCTATAGCTATACCCCTGGCATACCTACCAACCTTCCCGGCTTCAGCGGGACAGTCCCGGATTCTGTGCGGTTTCCCGTTGTCCCGGGCGGCCAGGGGTATTGCCCGCTGTCAACTGTATCTGCAGCCTCTGGATGCTTATACAATTAAACCCAATTCTGAAGCAGGGAACAATCAGCTCTCTGCTTCAGAATGAGTTCAGAGCGAAGGAGAAGACGGAGCTCCTCAGCTCGCCGAGGACTCCCTGGGCACAGCGCTACTTTAAGCGCTGTGCTCGGGGAAGCCCTTGACATCACTATCCATATTTGGACAGTGATGTCAGTGGCTGCTCCGTGAGCGGAATCTCCGTTGCCGATGATCTCGCCGGGGATTCCAGTCCTATAGCAAACCCCTGAGGTCACTGTCCATATATGGATATTGACATCAGGGGCTTCTCATGGAGCGGAATCCCCGGCCAGAGTCGGCAATGGGGATAGGAGTAGTCGCTGACATCACTATCCATATATATACAGTGACATCAGGGCTTCCCTCTAGCAGCGGAATCCCCGGCATATAATCTGACTGGGGATTCCGCTCCTAGGGGGAGTCCCAATGGCGCTATCTAGAGGGGGGTTGCACTATCTTCAAGAGGGGTGTGGCACTATTGACAGGGACACTGTGGCACTATATAGGGGCGCTTTCTACAGGGGACACTGTGCTGCTATCTACAAGGGCACTGGCACTAGGGGCAGCTAATGCGGCATTATACTGTATAAGGGCAGCTAGGGGGCATTATACTGTATGTAGGCAGCTATGGGGACATTATGCTTTATGGGGCAGCTTTGGGGGCATTAAGCTGTATGGGGAAGCTATGGGGAGCATTATACTGTATGGTGGCATCTGTGTGGGCATTATACAGTATGGGGGCATTATACTGTATGGGGCAGCTATGTGGGCATTATGCTGCATGGGGGCATCTGTATGGGCATTGTACTACATGGGAGAATCTGTGTGGGCATTATACTGTATGGGGGCATACTGTATGGGGCATCTGTTTTGGCTTTATACTGTATGGGTGCATCTATGGGGCAGTATACTGTATGGTGGCAGCTATGAGGGCATTATACTGTGTGCTGACAGCTATGAGGGCATTATACTGTATGGTGGCATCTATGAGGGCATTATACTGTGTGTGGGCAGCTATTTGGTATTATACTGTGTGGTAGACACTATGGGAGCATAATACTGTGTGGGCTGACCCGGTGTGTATAGGCGGGGATTGGGTGAGATTAGAGGCATGGCTTAAAATAAAAAAATTGCCGCGATGCGTTTCCCGCGCCGCATTGGTTGTCCCTCTTTGTGATACTTGAAAGTTGAGAGGTATGCCCTGGTGACGTGGCTGTAAATATTATATCTATCTGTTTCTGGACTGCGAACACATACAACCTTGTTGTGGAGTAGGTATATTTAAAGAAACCTAACTAACACATTCTGCAGCGGAATCGCAGTAAAAATTCTAGAAAATCTGCAGGTGCACATGTAAAGTATGCTATAATCGGTGTTTCCTACTAAATTTGCAGGTAAATCCGCAGAGTTTTCGCAGAAATATGCGCAATGAAAATTAACTATTTGCTGCAGAATTCTGTGACTGATTTACCTGCATTTTTTGAGTTTTTGCAGCAGATTTTTTGTTGTAGAAACTTTGCAGCGTACCCAGTCTGTGAGATCATACCGTTAGCTCTTGTTCAAGATTTTGCATGCATTTATTACGCCAAAACCATAAATGGATCCAGGAGAGCAGACCTGTAAAGCCTTTCTTTATATATTCTTCTGTTTAGGTACCCTTTCTGGTTTTGGCTTTCCCTTGAAAACAGCTCCATATTTTGAGAAGTTTTTGAGTTTGTGCGCGAACATACCCTGAAGAATAATTTTAAAGAACTAGGCTACAAGCTAAAGGGAAGGAACTCTAAGGGTATGTTCACACGACCTATTTTCAGACGTAATTCAGGCCTTTTACGCCTCGAATTACGCTTGAAAAGACTGCTCCATTAGGGCATGACCACACGTGGCGGATTTCCTCCGCAACTGTCCGCATCAATGCCGCACAGAATCTGCGTTGCAGATTCTGCTGCGGATCTGCACAAAATGTGCAGTAAATTGATGCGGACTAGCTGCTGCGGACTGCAGGAAAAGTGCTTCCCTTCTCCCTATCAGTGCAGGATAGAGAGAAGGGACAGCACTTTCCCTAGTGAAAGTAAAAGAATTTCATACTTACCGGCCGTTGTCTTGGTGACGCGTCCCTCTTTCGGCATCCAGCCCGACCTCCCTGGATGACGCGCCAGTCCATGTGACCGCTGCAGCCTGTGCTTGGCCTGTGATTGGCTGCAGCCGTCACTTAGACTGAAACGTCATCCTGGGAGGCCGGACTGGAGACAGAAACAGGGAGTTCTCGGTAAGTATGAACTTCATTTTTTTTTACAGGTTGCTGTATATTGTGATCGGTAGTCACTGTCCGGGGTGCAGAAACAGTTACTGCCGATCGCTTAACTCTTTCAGCACCCTTGACAGTGACTATTTACAGACGTCTCCTAGCAACGCTCCCGTCATTACGGGAGCCCCATTGACTTCCTCAGTCTGGCTGTAGACCTAGAAATACATAGGTCCAGCCAGAATGAAGAAATGTCATGGCAAAAAAGCAAGACGCATCCGCAGCACACATGACATGTGCATGACAGCTGCGGACTTCATTGCGGAACTTAGAATCTCCATTGAAGTCAATGGAGAAATTCCGCCATGAGTCCGCCACTGCTCCGCAACAGACAGAGCATGCTGCGGACACCAAATTCCGCTCCGCAGCCTATGCTCCGCAGCGGAATGTTACGCATCGTCTAAACGAACACTTCTAAATAGAAGTGGAAGTCAATGCAGAAACGGCTCCGCTGCGGATTAACGCTGCGGAGTGTCCGCAGCGGAATTTAAGTGAAATTCCGCCACGTGTGAACCCAGCCTTATGTCTGCAAACATCTGCCCATTGCTTGCAATAGGTTTTACGATGTTCTGTTCAGACGAGTTGTAATTTTATGCGTCGCTGTCAAAAGACGGCGCGTAAAAATCCGCCCGCGTCAAAGAAGTGCATGTCACTACTTGGGACGTTTTTGGAGCCGTTTTTCATTGACTCCATTGAAAAACAGCTCCAATTACGTCTGTAATGGACGCCGCAAAAAACTTGCAAAAAGTTCTGAAAATCAGGAGCTGTTTTCGCCTGAAAACAGCTCCATATTTTGTATTTTGCGTTTGCGTGTGAACATACCCTAAGGTAGTATTCTCAGGAATACTGTCTGTGCCATGCGCATCACAGGAAAGACAGCGGGAGCTCAGGGAGTTAAATGCATGGCTTAAGTCTTGGTGTAGAGGAGAAGGCTTTGGGGTCCTAGAGTACTGGGCTGACTTTTCATTGGGGTACAAACTGTGTTCTGCAGATGATTTGCACCTAAATGGAAGAGGGTCCGCTGTGGGGGGGGAGAGAATGCTGGCTGGGATGGCGGAGTATTTAAACTAGGGCTGAGGATCTATGGAGCACCATATACAGGGGTGGGCTATATCTACAAGGAGGCTATATACAGGGGTGGACTATATGTGGAGCACTATATACAGGGGTGGGCTATATCTACAGGGGGGCTATATACAGGGGTGGGCTATCTGTGGAGTACTATATACAGGGGTGGGCTATATCTACAGGGGGGCTATATACAGGGGTGGGTTATCTGTTGAGCACTATATACAGGGGTGGGCTATATCTACAGGGGGTTATATACAGGGGTGGGCTATCTGTGGAGCACTATATACAGGGGTGGGCTATATCTACAGGGGCTATATACAGGGTTGGGCTATACGTGGAGCACTATATACAGGGCTGGGCTATATCTACAGGGGGCTATATACAGGGGTGGACTATCTGTAGAGCACTAAAGGGGAGCTATTTGTGGGACACTATATACAGGGGTGGGCTCCATGGGGGCACTATCTACAGGGGGCTCTATGGGGGCACTATCTACAGGGGGCTCTATGGCAGACACTATCTACAGGGGGCACAGTGTGTGTGTGTGGGGCACAGTGTATGGTGCTATTATAATTAGAGGTGCAGTGTATGGTGCTATTATATTTAGGGGCGTAGTGTGTGGTATAATGATAACTTTATCTTTATTTATAGGTGTAGAAATGTTGGAAAAGTGAGAAGCTGAAGACATCTGAGCGGCAAACGCAGAAATGGGCTGTGACCGGGAGAAGTCATCATAGAGGTCTGGACCGGATGGAGAAAAAGAACTAGAATCTGAGACGTCACCGGTGAGTCACTTAATGTAAATGTTCATTCTGCCTCTAATCAGCACTGTAGTCACTATATGATCTGCAGCGAGATGATGGGTGGTATGATTATGATATGATTTATTTTTTGTGAAACAGCATCTCCCAGCATATCCTTATCATTGTTCGGGCCATGCTGGGAGCTGTAGTTTTACGCCGTACAAACCTGTACAGCAGGGGTTGCACTAAATTGAGCTGTATTTGTTCTGGTGCTGTATATATGTATTGAGCTTGGTTCTGGGGCTGTATTTATGTACTGAGCTTGGTTCTGGGTGCTGAATATATGTACTGAGCTTGGTTCTGGTATTGTGTATAGAACTATATTGCTTGTAAAATGTATAAATGTTTTTATGCTTGAGTTACATAAAAAGAAAAGTGTAAAATAAATGACATGTCATTGATTGGTAGAGAAAACAAACACGGCGAGGGGGAAGGAGATGTTGGGAAAGAGGTTGGGGGGGGTGACAAACTGAATCTTTGCCCCGGTTGCTGGAGAACCTAGCTACGCCTCTGCCTTAGGATGCGGATACAATTGCTTACTGCGCTAGCGAGACAGGGAACTATTCCTTCCCTTCCTCCCATTCGGCGCTTTACTAATGACATAGTTGGCGCGATGATGTCATCACAGTCCTGCAGCGCTGGAGGAAGAAGCGAGAACGGGGACAGGTGAGAACGTTTTTTTTGTTCTGGGCAGCGTTGGGTGTAAAAGAAATAGGGGGCGCTATATCTACAGAGGACATTGTAAGTGGCGCTATCTACATGGGGCATTTTCTACAGAGGGCATTGTAACTGGCACTATCTACAGGGGGCATTGTGACTGTCGCTATCTACAGGGTGCATTGTGACTGTCGCTATCTACTGGGGGCATTGTTAGTGTGTGTGGTGTTGTACTCAACAGAGTTTGACACAATTTAATTCAGGGGCGCAGTGTACAGTACTATTATATTCAGGGGCACAGTGTATGGTACTATTATATTCAGGGGCGCAGTGTATGGTAGTATATTCAGGGGCACAGTGTATACTACTATTATATTCAGGGGCGCAGTGTATAGTGCTATTATATTCAGGAGTACAGTGTATAGTACTATTATATACAGGAGTACAGTGTATAGTACTCTTATATTCAGGAGTACAGTGTATAGTACTCTTATATTCAGGAGTACAGTGTATAGTACTATTATATTCAGGAGTACAGTGTATAGTACTATTATATTCAGGAGTACAGTGTATAGTACTATTATATTCAGGAGTACAGTGTATAGTACTATTATATTCAGGAGTACAGTGTATAGTACTATTATATTCAGGAGTACAGTGTATAGTACTATTATATTCAGGATTACAGTGTATAGTACTATTATATTCAGGAGTACAGTGTATAGTACTATTATATTCAGGAGTACAGTGTATAGTACTATTATATTCAGGAGTACAGTGTATAGTACTATTATATTCAGGAGTACACTATATAGTACTAGTATATTCAGGAGTACAGTGTATAGTACTATTACATTCAGGGGCACAGTTTATGATACTATTATATTTAGAAGCATAGAGTGTGGCATCATGAGAAATTTAATTTTCATTTATAGGTGCGGAAATGTTGTAAAAGTGAGGAGCTGAAGAAATGGGCCGTGCCCGGAAGAAGTCTGGACCGAATGGAGGAAAAAAGAGAAAAAGAATCTGAGACATCACCTGTGAGTCACTCAATGTAAATGTTTATTCTCCCTCTGACTGATCAGTACTGTAGTTACTGTATGATCTGCAGCGAGATGACTGATAGTAGCCTTCTTTTATGTTAAATAGCAACTCCCAGCATAACCTAACCATTGTTCAGGCTATACTGAGAGCTGTTGTTTTATGTTGTACAAATTTATGTATCAGGGGTTAAACTGTATTTGCAAATGATCTCTGTACTGAACTGTATTCGTTCTGGTGCTGTATATATTTACTAAGCTCGGTTCTGTTGCCGCATATATGTACTGAGCTTGGTTCTGGGTCTGTATATTTGTATTGATCTTGGTTTTGGGGCTGTATATATGTACTGAGCTTGGTTTTGGGGCTGTATATATGTACTGAGCTTGGTTCTGGTGTGGTATATATGTATTGAGCTTGGTTCTGGTGTGGTATATATGTACTGAGCTCGGTTCTGTTGCTGTATATATGTACTGAGCTTGGTTCTGGGGCTGTATATATTTACATTCTCTTAAGGTAAAAGTAGATGTTAAAATCGACTTTTACCTTAAGAGACGGTATATATACAGTAAAAACAAAACAAAAAAAACAGACTTGAAAAAGTGCCCGGGGCCCATGGTACCCTTAATCCGCCCCTGCAGGGGTCAGACTATATTGGTGGGGGGGGGAAACAGACTGTGGGGAGAGGACTAGACAACAGGATGAGATCCTTTTGTTACAAAACAGCAATGAAAATAAAAATGCCCAAATAATGTCAAATAATCACATTTCTGATATCAAACGTGGTATGTTCACAAATGCCAGAAGTCTAGTAAGCAAAATGGGGGAGCTGGAGGCCTTGGTACTGGAGGAACAATATAGATATAGTTGGTGTTGCTGACAACATGGCTAGTGTAAAGGATCTGCCAGACAAAGCTTCTGTGTCGACACCCATGGGTAATCAGTCTGCAACTGCTCCTATGTCTGTGAGACTGACTCCATCTTCCACCACTGAGGATGGCAGGCTTAGGAGTGGGAGAGCCTATCACAGCCTGGCCAGACGGAGCTAGCTCCCGCCCTCTGTCTATTTATACCTGCCTTTCCTGTTCCTTCTTTGCCTGTGATTCTGCTCTGCTTGTTTCCTGGCTCTGCTGCTGCTGCCTGAACTACTGATCCTCTGCTTGTTATTGACCATGGCTTACTGACCACTCTCCTGCTCAGCGTTTTGTACTTTGTGCACTCCTGGTTTGACTTGGCTCGTTCACTACTCTCGTTGCTCACGGTGTCTCCGTGGGCAGCTGCCCCGTTTCCCTAGCTTCTGTGTACCCTTGTTTGTTTGTCTGTCGTGCACTTACTGAGCGTAGGGACCGTCGCCCAGTTGTACCCCGTCGCCTAGGACGGGTCGTTGCAAGTAGGCAGGGACTGAGTGGCGGGTAGATTAGGGCTCACCTGTCTGTCTCCCTACCCCGTCATTACAGCTAGACTCTTCACATGACTGGGTTGTAAATCTACAATGTTTTACACTGTTTCGGAAAGACAGGACAAGTAGGAAAGGCGGTGGTCTATGTCTGTATGTGAGAAGTGATATGAAGGCGAGTGTGAAAGAGACAATAGTGGGTGAAGACTGTGAGGAGGTTGAAACCTTGTGGGTGGAATTACAAATGGAGGTAAACTCTGAAAAAATTGCTTTTGTTGTAATCTATAGATCCTGAATATAACTGAGGAGATGGAAGGTAAGTTATATAAACAAATGTAGCAGGCTGCACAGGCGGGTACAGTAGTAATAATGGGAGATTTTAATTACCGGGATATAGATTGGGGTCATGGTTCGGATTCAACTGCAAGGGGGAAAAATTTCCTCAACCTGTTGCAGGACAATTTTATGGCCCAGTTTGTGGAAGACCCGACTAGAGGTGAAGCTCTGTTGGATCTGGTCATTTCTAATAATGCAGAGCTTGTTGGGAATGTCAATATTCGTGAAAACCTCAGTAACAGTGATCATAATATAGTTACATTTTACCTAAACTGTAAAAAAACAAACACAGGCTGGGAGGGTAAAAACACTTAATTTTAAGAAGGCCGATTTCCCCAGGATGAGGGCTGCAATTCAGGATATAGACTGGGAAGAACTAATGTCAAATAATGGTACAAATGATAAATGGGATATCTTAAAATTTACTTTGTATAATTATAGTGAAAAATGTATTTCTATAGGTAACAAGTATAAACGACTAATATTTAAACCCAAAATGGCTTACACCTTCTGTAAAAAGGGCAATATACGACAAACAAAGGGCATTTGAAAAATACAAATCTGGGGGTATAGCTGTAGCCTTTGTAAATTATAAAGTGCTTAATAAAATTTGTAAAAAAGTAATAAAATCAGCAAAAATACAAAATGAAAGGCAGGTGGCCAAGGATAGTAAAACAAATCCCCAAAAATTATTCAAGTATATAAATGCAAAAAAGCCAAGTTCTGAACATGCAGGACCCCTAAATAGTGGTAATAGGGAGTTGGTCACAGGGGATCAAGAGAAAGCAGAGTTACTAAATGGGTTCTTTAGCTCTGTATATACAACAAAAGAAAGAGCAGCTGATGTAGCCGGTGCCAGTGCTGTTAATATATCAGTTGATATACTGAATTGGCTGAATTTAGATATGGTGCAAGCTAAGTTACATAAAAGAAATGTGCACAAGGCCCGGGACCAGATAGGTTACACCCTAGAGTTTTTAAAGAACTTAGTTAAATTATTTATGTCCACGTCTTCATAATATTTAGAGAATCTCTAGTGACTGGTATAGTGCCAAGGGTCTGGCGCAGGGCAAATGTGGTGCATATTTTCAAAAAGGGCTCTAGGTCTTCCCCGGGTAATTATAGACCAGTTAGCTTAACATCAATTGTGGGAAAAATGTTCAGCCAGCATGGTTTTACTAAGGACGGAAGTTGTCAAACCAACCTGATTTGTTTTTTTGAAGAGATGAGTATAAGACTAGACAGAGGGGCCGTTTTGGATATGGTTTTATTGGACTTTTCAAAGAAAATGTAGGTTTAGCTATTTTTTTCCCATTTCCACAAGGACTAAAGGAGAAAATACCTGCAAAATTTGTAAAGCAATTTCTTGCGAGTAAAACAATACCCCACATGTGTAAATATATGGCTGTTTGGACACACGGCAGGGCTTAGAAGGGATGGAGCGCCATTTGGCTTTTGGAGCTCAAATTTAGCTGGAATGGTTTGCGGAGGTCATGTCACATTTACAAAGCCCCTGAGGGGACAAAACAGTGGAAACCCCCCACAAGTGACCCCATTTTGGAAACTACACCCATTGAGGAAATCATCTAGGGATATAGTGAGCGTTTTGACCCCACAGATTTTTTGCAGAAATTATTGGAAATAGGCCCTGAAAATGGCAATCTAAATTTTCTCAAAGAAAATGTAGGTTTAAGTAATTTTTTCTCATTTCCACAAGGAGTGAAGGAGAAAAAGCACCGTCAAATTTGTAAAGCAATTTCTCCCGAGTAAAACAATACCTCACATGTGGTAATAAACGGCTGTTTGGACACACGGCAGGGCTTAGAAAGGAAAGTGCGCTATTTGGCTTTTAGAGATCACATTTAGCAGGAATGGTTTGCGGAGGCCTTGTCGCATTTGCAAAGCCGCTTAGGGGGCAAAACAATGAGAACGCCCAAAAAGTGACTCCATTTAGGAAAGTACACCCCTTGAGTAATTCATCTAGGGGTGTAGTAAGCATTTTGACCCCACAGATGTTTCAGAGAATTTATTAGAATTGGGCAGTGAAAATAAAAACATTTTTCTTCAATAAGACGTAGTTTTTGCGCAAAATTTTTCATTTTCTCAACAAATAAAGTGAAAAGAGAACCCAACATTTGTAAAGCAATTTCTCCTGAGTACGGCAATACCCCATATGTGGTCATAAACTGCTGTTTGGGCACACGGCAGGGCTCAGAAGGGAAGGAGCGCCATTTGGAGTGCAGATTTTCTTGGATTGGTTTCTGGGCGCCTGTGGGACCAAAACAGTGGAAACCCCCCAGAAGTGACCCCATTTTGGAAACTACACCCCTCAATGCATTTACCTAGGGGTGTAGTAAGCATGTTAACCCTGCAGGTGTTTTGTAGAAATTAGAGTGCACTCGATGTTGCAGAGTGAAAATGGGATTTTTTCCATAGATATGCCAATATGTGATGCCCAGTTTGTGCCGCCATAACAAGACAGCTCTCTAATTATTATGCAGTGTTTCCCGGTTTTAGAAAACCCTACATGTGGTCCTAATCTTTTGCCTGGACATTCTGTGAGGGATCAATACTATGTATATTGTTTGAAAAATATTATCCTCACACATATGTATATACATTTCAGTTCTTTGTGTAATATACTGATAAATATAACAAGTTCTTTGTTCATGTCGGACACACCTATGGAAGACACCGCCCCCTGGAATGCAAAGAGGAGTGTGCAGAAGAATGTATAGGAAGACTTACAGCAGAAGAGCCAATGGAATTCAAGCAAGTCCCACATCTATAGGGAGGGGCATGTGTCTTCTCTGTGTGTGTTTCTTTGTTCTGAATAAAGTTCAGTTCCTCCTGGCTGACATTGAAGCTGTACCTCAGACATTTGTGTGGTGTACTTCTCTCCAGGCATGCCTTCAGCTTTCAATTTACAGAGGTGGTTATTCGGTGTGAAATACGGACCTGACATTTCGACCAGGCTCAGGAGTGAAAGCGTACCATGTAAAATTGAGGCCTAATTTGGCGATTTACAAAGTATTGGTTCACAATTGCAGAGGCTCAGATGTGAAATAATAAAAAGAAACCCCTGAGAAGTGACCCCATTTGGAAACTACACCCTGCAAGGCATTTACTAAGGGGTGGAGTGAGCATTTTCACCCCACAGGTCTTTTCCATAAATGAATGCGCTGCGGATAGTGCAAATTTAAAATATATATTTTTCCCTAGATATGCCATTTCAGTAGCAAATATGTCATGCCCAGCTTATGCCACTGGAGACACACACCCCAAAAATTGTTAAAGGGTTCTCCCGGGTATGACGATGTCATACATGTGGAAGGAAACTGCTGTTTGGGCACACTGTAGGGTTCAGAGCGGAGGGAGCGCCATTTGGCTTTTGGAGAGCGGATATGTTTGTGCCCTCCCCTTCCTGGTTCCCTAATTTTAGGTCCTTGATAAATCGCCTCTTGAAACAGAAGAAATGTTCCCCTCGGACCTACACAACTGCATATTTTTTATTTCCTGACTTATTGGAGCCATAACTAATTTTATTTTTTCATAGACGTAGTGGTATGAGGGCTTTATTTTTGCGGGACGAGCTGTAGTTATTATTGGTACCATTTTGGGGTACATGCGACCTTTTATCCTATTTTTGGGAGGCCAGGTAAACAAAAAAAACGCAATTCTGGCATCGTTTTTTTAGTTTTTTTTATACAGAGTTCACCACGCGTTATAAATTACATGTTAACTTTATTCTGCGGGTCAGTACGATTCCGGCGATACCTATTTTATAGCACTTTTTTATGTTTTACAACTTTTTGCACAATAAAATTACTTTTGTAAAAAGAATGTATTTTTTCTGTCGCCAAGTTGTAAGAACCATAACTTTTTAACTTTTTTGTCGACTGAGCTGTATGAGGGCTTGTTTTTTGCGAGACGAGCTATAGTTTTTATAGGTATCATTTTTGGATACGTGCGACTTTTTGATCACTTTTTATTCCAAAATTTGTAGGTCAAAGTGACCAAAAAACAGAAACTCTGGTAAAGTTTTTTTCAGGTTTTTTTTACGCTGTTCCCCGCGTGCAATAAATAATATAATATTTTGATACCTCAGGTCGTTACGGTCGCGGCGATACCAAATACGTGTCGTTTATTATTTTTTTCAATAATAAAGGACTTGATAAGAGAAAAAGGGCGATTGTGTTTTATTTTATTACTTTTATTTACAAACTTTACAAACTTTTATTTTTTTCACTTTTTTTTACACTCTTTTATACTTTTTCTCAAGTCCCACTAGGGGACTTGAAGGTCCAACTGTCAGATTTTTTTTTTTCTAATACATTGCACTACCTACGTGGGGTTAAGGGCAGGGATCGGAGCTAGCTCCGTTTCCTGCCGTTATAGGTGGATGTCGGCTGTAGCATACAGCTGACTTCCACCGCTGATGACTCCGGATCAGCTCCTGAGCCGGCGCCATCTTTCCGGCGGCTACGGAAGCTGATCAGTCTCCGTCGCCGGGCGGATCTTGACCGGCTTCCGTGCTAGGCAGACCGGGAGGCCAGTATTAGGCCTCCGGTTGCCATTGCAGCCACCGGAACCCCAGAAAATTCATTGCTGGGGTTGCGATGAGCTGCAAACACCTTAAATGTAGTGATCGCATTTGAACGCTGCATTGAAGGTGTTAATGGCAGGGATCGAAGCTAATTTCAGTCCCTGCCATTACAGCCGGATGTCAGCTGTAAGATACCGCTGAGATCCGGCGATGATGGCACTGGCTCAGCTTCTAGCTTTCCATGGCGTACCCATACGGCAAATGTTGGGAAGGAGTTAAAGTCAAAGAGCAAATTCACATGTGCGATTTTTCCCCACGGACCATCGCTCTGTGCGACAAAATTGCAGCATCCACTAGTATGGTGCGAGACTCTCGTAAAACTCATGAGGTGCATGGAAATTGGACTGCACACGGACACCATCTGAGTATAGTACGACTTTCACACATCGGTTGCTAGGAGATCCATTAAAAAAAAAAAACCTGAAAGAAATGCCAGAGCATTATGCATGTGCAGAGAGTGACATACTGCCTGACCCTGCTGACATTTGTGACATCCTAAAAGATATGCACCACACAATGAACATGGCTTGGTCATTAGGGCCCAGAATGCAAGCAGGAGGAAGGGGTTAAAGGGAACCTGTCACCAGCATTTCACCTATTAAACCAGCAATACCTGGTGGTAGAGCAGAGGCGTAGCTAGGTTCTCTAGCACCCGGGGCAAAGATTCAGTTTCCCGACATCTCCTTCCCCCTCGCCGTGTTTGATTTCTCTACCAATCGACGTGTCATTGCTTTTTATGTAACACATTTGTACATCTTACAAGCAATATGGTTCTATACACAACACCAGAACCAAGCTCAGTACATAAATACAACACCAGAACAAATACAGCTAAATTTAGTGCAACCCCTGCTGTACGGGTTTGTACGGTGTAAAACTACAGCTCCCAGCATGGCCTGAACAATGGTAAGGATATGCTGGGAGATGCTGTTTCACAAAAATAAATCATATCATAATCATACCACCCATCATCTCACTGCAGATCATAGAGTGACTACATTACTGATTAGAGGCAGAATAAACATTTACATTAAGTGACTCACCGGTGACGCCTCAGATTCTAGTTCTTTTTCTCCATCCGGTCCAGACCTCTATGATGACTTCTCCCGGTCACAGCCAATTTCTGCAGTTTGCCGCTCACATGTCTTCAGCTTCTCACTTTACCAACATTTCTGCACCTATAAATAAATATAAAGTTATCATTATACCACACACTACACCCCTAAATATAATAGTGCCATACACTGCACCTCTAATTATAATAGCACCATACACCGTGTCCCGCACCATACACCGTGTCCCACACACACACTGTGCCCCCTGTAGATAGTGCCTGCCATAGAGCCCCCTGTAGATAGTGCCCCCATATAGCCCACACCTGTATATAGTGTCCCACAAATAACTCCCCCTATAGTGCTCTACAGATAGCCCACCCCTGTATATAGCCCCCTGTAGATACAGCCCAGCCCTGTATATAGTGCTCCACGTATAGCCCAACCCTGTATATAGCCCCATGTAGATATAGCCCACCCCTGTATATAGTGCTCTACAGATAGCCCACCCCTGCATATAGCCCCCCTGTAGATATAGCCCACCCCTCTAGATATAGCCCACCCCTGTATATAGTGCTCCACAGATAGCCCAACCATGTATGTAGCCCCTCTGTAGATATAGCCCACCCCTGTATATAATGCTCCACATATAGTCCACCCCTGTATATAGTGCTCCACAGATAGCCTACCCCTGTATATAGTGCTCCACATATAGCCCATCCCTGTATATAGTGCTCCACATATAGCCCACCCCTGTATATAGCCCCCCTGTACATATAGTCCACCCCTGTATATAGTGCTCCACTAGATAGTCCACCCCTGTATATAGTGCTCCACAGATAGCCCACCCCTGTATATAGTGCTCCACATATAGCCCACCCCTGTATATAGCCCCGCTGTACATATAGTCCACCCCTGTATATAGTGCTCCACTAGATAGTCCACCCCTGTATATAGTGCTCCACATATAGCCCACCCCTGTATATAGCCCCGCTGTACATATAGTCCACCCCTGTATATAGTGCTCCACATATAGCCCATCCCTGTATATAGTGCTCCACATATAGCCCACCCCCTATATATAGCCCCCCTGTACATATAGTCCACCCCTGTATATAGTGCTCCACTAGATAGTCCATCCCTGTATATAGTGCTCCACAGATAGCCCACCCCTGTATATAGTGCTCCACATATAGCCCACCCCTGTATATAGCCCCGCTGTACATATAGTCCACCCCTGTATATAGTGCTCCACTAGATAGTCCACCCCTGTATATAGTGCTCCACTGATAGCCCACCCCTGTATATACTATATACAGGGGTGGTCTATCTGTGGAGCACTATATACAGGGGTTGACTATATGTACAAGGGGGCTATATACAGGGGTGGGCTTTCTGTGGAGCACTATAGGGGAGAGATATTTGTGGGATACTATATACAGGGGTGGGCTATATCTACAGGGGGGACTATATCTACAGGGGGGCTATATCTACAGGGGGCTATATCTACAGGGGGGCTATATCTACAGGGGTGGGCTATATATACAGGGGTGGACTATATACAGGGGGGACTATATACAGGGGGACTATATACAGGGGGGGACTATATCTACAGGGGGACTATATCTACAGGGGGGCTATATCTACAGGGGGGCTATATATACAGGGGTGGGCTATATATACAGGGGTGGGCTATATATACAGGGGTGGGCTATATACAGGGGGGACTATATACAGGGGGGGAATATATCTACAGGGGGGCTATATCTACAGGGGGGCTATATCTACAGGGGGCTATATCTACAGGGGGACTATATACAGGGGTGGGCTATATACAGGGGTTGGCTATATACAGGGGGGACTATATACAGGGGGGGACTATATCTACAGGGGTGGGCTATATCTACAGGGGTGGGCTATATCTATAGGGGGGCTATATACTATATAGCCCCCCCTGTAGCTATAGCCCACCCCTGTATATGGTGCTCCATAGATAGCCCACCCCAGTATATAGCCCCCCTGTAGATAGCCCCCCCTGTAGATAAAGCCCCCCGCGTGTAGATGAAAGCCCCCCGTAGATGAAGGCCCCCCCCCGTGAAGAAAAAGTCTGCCCCCGTAGACAAAGTCGTCCCCCCTGTAGATACAGCCGCACACTTTTATTACAATTAAAAAAAAACAAAAAACTATTCAAACTCACCTTATTCCCGCTCCCACGCCGTGCGGCAGCCATGGAGACCTGCTCTCTTCTGCGCAGGTCTCCTGTTGGTTGAACGCAGCATCTATGAAAGGCGCTGATTGGCTGGGCAGGATGGCTTTCCCTGTCAGTCAGTCAGCGCCTTTCATCGACGGAAGCGTCACTGGTACAAAAGCTACCAGTCGCTTCATTCGTGGAAAGGCGCTGAATGGCCGGGCACGGAACGTGCCCGGTCATTCATTGTTTCTAATTATACCTGTGTCCTTGCGACACAGGTACAATTATAGTGCAGGAGGAGGTGGCGCTGGCACCCCCCTCTAAGCTGCGCCCGGGGAACATGCCCCGCCTGCC
The DNA here is from genome assembly GCF_050947455.1 of Rhinoderma darwinii. NCBI lineage: Eukaryota > Metazoa > Chordata > Amphibia > Anura > Rhinodermatidae > Rhinoderma > Rhinoderma darwinii. Next base: position 163,789,199 of record NC_134690.1, on the reverse strand, counting down.
CCCCCTAGCTACGCCCCTGGGTAGAGGGTGAAAAATCATTTCTATATAACCTATAATTGTCTTCATAGTCGGCTTTGTAGCTTTAGTATTCAGTTTTTTAGTGTTACCACACTGTATGCTAATGAGCATAAAAGAGTCATATCTTCGTTTGAAAAGAGTCAAATCTTCGTTTGAAAAGAGTCAAATCTTTATTCCTCAAGTCTTTCCGAGTATACCCCGCCTCCGTACATTTGATTGACAGCTCCTCGTCTCCCCCTAGCACACAAAATCCGGTGCTTGTGCATTGATGTTCTCTTCTGGTGTGTGCGCACAAAGGGACACCGGATTATTACGATAAAAGGCGTGAAATGTTTGCAGACCGTTATTTACAGTTGGAGGAGGAGTTTAGGAGAGGGGATAACGGTAATGAACTTTTGATAGCAGCGGCCAGTGAGGGATATGTAAAGTTCAATAGGTGAAATGCTGGTGACTGGTTCCCTTTAAGGGCGGATTCACACGAACGTGATTTTCGTCCGTGCAGCCCGCGTGGTTTTCACGCGGGTCGCACGGTCCTATGCAAGTCTATGGGGCAGTGCAGACAGTCCGTGAGTTTTGCGCAGTGTGAGTCTGCTGCGTAAAACTCACGACATGTTCTATATTTAGGCGTCTTTCGCGCATCACGCACCCATTGAAGTCAATGGGTGCGTGAAAATCACGCGCACCCCCCGGAAACCCTTCTGTGGGACGCGCGTTATTCGCGCAACAACAGTAAAAGAATGAATGTAAAGAGAAAAGCACCACGTGCTTTTCTGTTTACAAACATCCAAACGGAGTGTCATAAAGATGGCGGTTGCGCGAAAAGCACGCAGCCGCGCATCCATATGAACAGGACACACGGAGCTGTCACGCTGCTGCCACGTGCGCAAAACGCTCAAGCTCGTTTGAATCCGCCCTAAGAAGTAAATCTGCCAGGTGCAGGAGAAGGTAGAGTTATGTGATACTAGGTCCAATTCATATTACGATGGTGCGGAGAAGGACAGAGCGTGGGTGGAGATTTCCCAAGTAATGTCCCCAGTTCTGTGGGGAAATAAGTACTGACAAGGAGCAAGAAAAAATTGTTAAGTTCCACATCATCCCTATTTTAAAAAATAGGACTACTAATCCCTCCCAATATCTGTGCAAACATGTTGAGAAGCCATGATAGAGAAGGAGGTAACTGAAATAGTCCCTTCCTATTGCTGCCATGTGGCCCTGATAGAATTGGCACAGTCATAAATAGCCCCTTTTCCCAATGCTGCAATGTGGGTCATAAATGTAAAAAGACAGTTAAAACTATGATAAAAAATCAATTTTTAATGGGTAATAAAAAGGTATGTCTTGAAACATCTATAGGGGGCCCTTTGCGTGAACCAGGATATTTATATTTCACATCACTAAACTGAAATCCAAGTAATATTTGTTACTTTAAAGGGAATGTGTAACTAGAAATTGTTTTTTTTTTTTTTTCAGTTAAACAGTTAGTATTTAATTGATTAAACATTGTTTTAATTTTTTCACAAGTCAGGAAATATTATAATTTATAACATTTCCATGTGCTGGTCACTAGAGGGAGCAATTCCCAAAATTGCAACCTCATTGCTTTATGCTGCAAATTTGGTGTAGACACACACGCTCTAGTGTGCTCACAGAATCCCCACTCCCTTATCCTGGCTAGTGCCAGGAGAAGCAGGTTGTTGAATCTTCTAATCCTCCTACACTGTGCATTCGCTCAGAAAATGGCGGCACACAGTGTAGGAGGATTAGATACAGTGGTAATCAGACAGTATAACACGAACATAATACACACATCACATACACAAACATAACTTACCTGCTCCTGCTGCCTCCGATCCTACTCCTCGCGTCTTCGCTGCCTGGAACATCTGTCCGGAAGCTGCGACTAAAAAGTAGTCATCTTACTGTCCGGCCGCGGCTTCCAGTCGACATGAAAATTGCGCCGGATGTCGCTCGGCCGAAGACCTTCCTTTTGGACTGTGTGGGAGCGGCGCATGCGCCGTTCCCACACAGACGGTATACACTATAGTGAATGGAACGGCTCCCATTCGCATTCTCTATGGGGATGTATGTGCCGTATTCCATCTCTGTATGTGTCGTTAATCGACACATACAGAGATGAAAAAAATAAAAATGGCAGCCCCATAGTGAAGTAAAAGTAATAAAAAAGAAAAAAGTACAACACAAAAACACAAATAAATAAAATTTCTTTTAATAACATACTTACAGCAAATTTATATATATAAAAAGAAAAAAAAAAAATTTGCGACACCTTCCCTTTAAAAATAAATAAATCCATAAATATTTGTAATTTTTTTTTATGTCTGTTTAGCAAGGCGGACAACTTGGAAGAGGAGGATGATGATGATGAGAAGGAGCAGGAGGAGCAGAACTCTTCGACACCTGCTGCCCCAGCCACACTGCAAATTGAGCTCTAGGAGATGGATCACCCAGCAACAGCAAGCATGAACACAGCCTCGATCAAAGAGGAAGAGGAAGTATCCAACACCAAGCCAGCAAGTGGACAGCCGTGTGCTTGTGCTCTTAAACAATAAAGAAGACGCAATGATTACTTTTTTTAAGAACATTGGGACATCACCTGCGTCAGGTTCCAAATTAGCACATGATGCGCCCACACAAAGTGCTCAACATTGTGTCCAGTATTACCACAGCCATGCACCATATGTGGGCTACCCTCCATATCGCTCCCAGGAGCATTATTCTGTGCCTCCTCCCCAAACTGCTGGTTTAGCCCCACCACCAGCATCTGGCTATATGGGATCTATTGCACCAGGGCCACTACCGTACTCTGACGCACCCTCTGAGCGCTCCGATTCCAATCCCTCATATTTCTTACTATTGTAAATGTGTTCAATTACTAACTTTATTATGGTACACTTGTTCTTGGTGCATTTTTTTTATTGTCACAGTTTATGCACCTTATTTTAAGAAGTGTTCATAAAAAAAAAAAAGTGTTAGCAAACCAAAATCTTGCTTGTGGTCGTTTAGGGTATGTTCACACACACTAATTACGTCCGTAATTGACGGACGTATTTCGGCCGCAAGTACCGGACCGAACACAGTGCAGGGAGCCGGGCTCCTAGCATCATACTTATGTACGACGCTAGGAGTCCCTGCCTCGCTGCAGGACAACTGTCCCGTACTGTAATCATGTTTTCAGTACGGGACAGTTGTCCTGCAGCGAGGCAGGGACTCCTAGCATCGTACATAAGTATATTGCTAGGAGCCCGGCTCCCTGCACTGTGTTCGGTCCGGTACTTGCGGCCGAAATACGTCCGTCAACTACGGACGTAATTAGTGTGTGTGCACATACCCTAATAGGGAAAGGTGGAAAACAGGTGGGAATAAAAAAAAACACAGAAACTGCAGAGTAGGTGTCATGTTTTTATTAAAAATAAAAAAAATGTAAAGTAGAACAGATTCTTAACGCCTTGGCAACATCCCACATACATGTACGTGGAAGCCACTAAGGGGAAGTTTTGACCCGGATCACAGGCTTAGCGTGCTTCGTACTGAGCGTGCTCATGGCCAGAGCGAGCTCCATACTGAGCAGGCTCATGGTCTGAGCATACTGAGCGGGTGTTGGCTATATGTTATAGCCAACACCTCACTGCAACAGGCAAATATTAAGATCACTTCAATTCCGCTTGTTTAAGGAAAGTGGGGCAACCCCTCCAACAGCCCATCGCTCCCAGCGACACGATCGCAGGGTGCTGATGGTTGTTATGGCAGCCTGGGGGCCTAACGATGCAGCTACACATCTGTCCACACATTGTGTCTGTTATTACAGCTCTGCTCTATAAATTTCATTTGAGTCGTGCTGCAAGACCAGTCACAAAACATGGACAGATGTGGCTATGTTTCTGGAAGAAAACATCCATGTTTTTCTAATGCTGGGCAACCCCTTTTAGTAACGTTTAGTTTCAACAGGTTAGGCAGTGATCATTCCTGTTTGTGGCTAGTCAATTTGAAACCAATTGTCAATTGCATTTCGTTAACTGGTCAATTTATTAGCTAAAGGGGCAATTGCTTTTTTACATAGGGAACAGCACTATTTCTTAAATAAATTAAATCATCATATACAACCAGCATTTTTTGATTAATTGGGTTATCTATGTAAAAAAATAAAAGCAATTAATGATCTGAAACATTCAAGTATAACAAATATGCAAAAATACAAGAAATTGGGAAGGGACAAATACTTTTTCACAACACTGTATTTGTTGTCTGACTAGCTAATGTTTATGGGGTTAGCCGGACTATCATTGGGGAAAATATGTTGGATTTCAACATGCTCAATTCTTGTTCCCCTGGGAGATAGTTATTATTATTATTTTTATTTATTTATTTTTTATTTTTTTTAATTTATTTTTTATATAACACCGAACATTAATTTTCAAAAGGGGCGGGAGGGAGGGAGATTGCAATGTAACGGCCAAAAGAGGCAGAGACCCGGAAGACAGCACCTTAAATCCACTAGGAAGGAGGGAGAAAGGAGAAGGACCATAACCCCTCCCCCAGGATGGAGGGGGCTAAGAGCAGCAGCCAGATGTAAGACACTTATTAACCCCTACCCTTGCTGGGCATACAACAAATAGCTGAATCCCTAGCTGGGGCCCTATTAGTTTTTCACCCACATTACCTGCAGTCAAAGACCCAGCGGTTAGACACCTATGGGTCTACTAGAACACTCGTTTGCCCGAAAATTGGCCAGTGTAAAAGGGCCTTTAGTTTTATCTACATTAGATCATTGTACGGTGCATTGTGCGAATGCAAATGAATAAAGCAAGCTCTGAGCAAACATTGAACAAGGAATGCTCAGAGATTTCAGCTCTGAAGATTGTAAAATTGTTAATGCAGCTCTGGTTTAAAAAACAGCCTGTAACTCACTGTCAATACAAAAACAGTACCAATGATACATATTATTTACAAAAGTAAGAATCATTGGCGCTTGTGTATTTCATCAGTTAGCATTTATTTATTTTTTAAAACAAGATTAGGAGTGAATGAAAAAAAGGGAAAAAAGAAGTATAAAGATCAACCTTTGACCCTGCTTTATTTGTTCCTCTATTCTTTGTAGAAGGGGCGTAGCTATAGGAGGTTCAAAGATAGTATCATAAATGGTACATGGTAGGTGGGAGACCCTGTTACAGATTTTTCATGAGGGCCCAGGACCTTCAAGTTATGCGTCTGATTCTAGTCTTTAGGGCACGGCTTTTCACTTTGTCAGAAGTTATTTCGACTCTGTAATTTTGACAGAATCTACAGACAATCTGCTGTGAATACTAGTTCCAGATGGTACAGCATCAGATCTATTGGAGGATGTGGTCAAGTGACAAGGTATATAAAGCAATGTACAGACCATGCTATCTATGGAGACATATTGAAGTAGAGCCATCAGCCTTACAGAGCATATATTTGTTTAATAATATTTTTTTTTTAGTATATTTACTGTTTACTTACTGTTAGAATTATTATTTTTACGTTTGTACTAACTTTAAATGATATTCTTCAAATTCCCCACTAGATGTCATTAAAGTAACAGTAAAATGTATTTTAAGCACATTGTTAGGAGGCCATAATCTGTCGATATAGATGTTTTTTTGTGTTATACAATAACTGGTGAAAGGGCAAGTCCACTCTAGCGCTTTTTGCAGTATGTATTTTGATTACTGCAAAGATTGCACTTTAGTAGCATTTTGTCCAATTGAAATCAAAATCTATCGAATGATCTTAAGGCCTTATTTACACGAGCGTTGCGCATCTCGGACGTGAAAAACGGCAGTTATTCACGTCCGAGGTGCATCCGTGCTCTGCGCTGCGGGACACGATGTCTCGCATCCCCCATAGATGAGAGTGTATGGAGGGATGCGTGACGCATGAAAAAATAGGACATGTCCTATTTTCTCACGGACCCTTCACATGGTCCATTGAAACAACGGCTGTGTGAACGGCCACATTGAATTACAAAGGTCTGTGGGACAGCCGTTGTTTCAACGGCCGTCACACAGACGTTTAACATGCTCGTGTAAGTAAGGCCTTAATCAGGGGTCGGGAACCTATGGCTCGCGAGCCAGATATGGCTCTTTTGATGGCCGTATCTGGCTCGCAGACAGGGCTCCTACCTGTCTATGGGAAGGATGCATGCACCGCGCTCCATCAGCCCGTGCACCGCGCTCCATCAGGCCGCGGTGCACGCTGATATTGGTAGTTCTTTGATGGCCTGATAAGCATTGGCGGCAGTGGTGAGCGGCAGGGAGCATGGACTACATTTCCCATAACTCCCTGCATAGCCGCGCCGTCTGCAAGCACGCACCTGCGTCCCCTAGTGAAGCGGCATCTGCCTCCTCCCTTGTGTCTCCCTTGGACGTTAACGGTAGGAAGTATTCTATTCGTCGTTGGTTAGCAACAGCATTAAAACGTTATTATGTTATAAAAAAAAGAGTTCGGAGATTTGTTGTTCTTTAAAATTAAATACAAGTCAATGTGTGCACTTTATGTACAGTGAGACTATTTAATAAAGTTCAATTATTTATTACGCTGGGTGTGCCTGCTTGTATGTACCACTTTAAGTAGTAAATGCTTTAGTTCCCTATGGGTCTGAGCCTCTCTTTTTTGTTCATTTTCTGTAAGACCAACACTTTTAAAAGGGCCACTGACAGATACAATTGCTCCAGCGGTCACTTAGTACACAAAGGAGTGTTCCTCTCTGCTGCACTAAGCCACCGCTGGACCTAAACAATAATTCGCTGTAAAATAATAAAATAGATAATTGACATAACTGACAATGCGTTGTGTGACATGTCCAACATTCCAGCTTCTTTCTTCTGCGAATGCCTCAAAGCTGGCATTCTCTCAACATCAGGTGGGAAGAATGCCAGCTTCCAGTCATGCGCAGGAAAAAGAAGAAGCCAGACTGCTGGACTGATGTCATGCATCGCAAGCTCACAATGTAAGTTATTTATTTAATTTTTTTACTGCTAATTACCATTGTTTCAGTCCAGTTGTGGCTTTATACAGCAGGGAGGAGCATTCCTTGCTGTACTAAGTGAACATTGGAGCGATTGATCTGTCAATGGCCCTTTAAACATATTGTACGGCTCTCGCGGAATTATATTTCAAAATATGTGGCGTTTACGGCTCTCTTAGCCAAAAAGGTTCCTGACCCCTGGCCTTAATGATCAGTTTATTTAGCCCAAAAAAATATGCGTTTTTTTTCTTCATATATTTTCAGTTTTGATTTAAGTTTTCATAAAAAAAAATAAAACTAAGGCCCTAGAATTCTTACCAATTCCAAAATATGGTAATGGAGCTACAACTAAAACTGGGAGAGGCAAAGCTTTAAGGGGTTGTCCTATCAAGCCAATGCCTTTCCATATGTCATCGTAGGGTTTATGGATGTCATAAAGTGAGGTACCCTCTACATGCCAGAACGGAGAGCTGCTCTGTAAGAGAGCTCCTATTCTGGATAATCCAGTGCATAAATACATTACATAGACATCCTGTAATGATAGGGGTGGGGAAACAGACAAGTGAGCCCTAATCTACCCGCCACTCAGTCCCTGCCTACTTGCAACGACCCGCCCTAGGCGACGGGGTACAACTGGGCGACGGTCCCTATGCTCAATAAGTGCACGACAGACAAACAGACAAGGGTACACAGAAGCTGAGGGAAATGGGGCAGTTGCCCACGGCAACACCGTGAGCAACAAGAGTGGTGAACGAGCCGAGTCAAACCAGGAGTGTACGAGGTACCAAACGCAGAGCAGGAGAGTAGTGAACAAGCCGAGTCAAACCAGGAGTGTATGAGGTACCAAACGCAGAGCAGGAGAGTAGTCAGTAAGCCAGAGTCAATATGAAGCAGGGTCAAATAGTTCAGAAGCTGCAGCAGGGCCAGTAAACCAAACGAGAAGAATCACAAGCAAGGAGGAACAGGAAAGGCAGGTATAAATAGACAGAGGGCGGGAGCTAGCTCCGTCTGGCCAGGCTGTGATAGGCTCTCCCACTCCTAAGCCTGCCATCCTGAGTGGTGGAAGATGGAGTCAGTTTCACAGACATAGAAGCAGGTGCAGACTGATTACCTATGGGCGTTGACACAGAAGCTGTGCCTGGCAGATCCTTTACAGTACCCCCCTTTTTATGAGGAGCCACCGGACCCTTTCTAGGTGGACCTGGTTTATTGGGGAAACGAAGGTGGAACCTCCTGACCAATACCCCAGCGTGAACATCCCTGGCGGGTACCCAAGTCCTCTCCTCAGGCCCGTATCCTCTCCAATGGACCAGGTACTGGAGGGAGCCTTGGACCATCTTGCTGTCCACAATCTTGGCCACCTCGAATTCCACCCCCTCAGGGGTGAGAACGGGGACAGGAGGTTTCCTCGAGGGAGCCAAGGACGGGGAGCAGCGTTTAAGGAGGGAGGCATGAAACACGTCGTGTACTCGAAAAGATGGGGGCAACTCCAGTCAGAAGGAGACAGGATTGAGGACTTCAATGACCTTGTACGGCCCTATAAACCGGGGAGCAAACTTCTTGGACGGGACTTTAAGGCGCAAGTTCTTCGACGATAGCCACACCAGATCCCCGACCATAAACAAGGGGTTAGTAGAACGTCTTCTATCTGCCTGAGTTTTTTGTATGCTCTGGGACGCCTCTAGGTTCTTCTGAACCTGGGCCCAGACTGTGCACAGTTCCCGAGGAACGACCTCTACCTCGGGATTGTCGGAACTACCTGGTGAAACGGAGGAGAACCGTGGATTAAACCCAAAATTACAGAAAAAGGGGGAGACCCCTGACGAGTTACTGACCCGGTTATTAAGGGAAAATTCGGCGAGGGGAATGAATGAGACCCAATCATATTGACAGTCAGAGATAAAACACCTTAAATATTGTTCTAGAGACTGATTAGTCCTCTCAGTTTTGCCATTAGTTTCAGGATGGAAGGCAGAGGAGAAGGACAGATCAATCCCCAACTTTTTACAGAAGGCTCTCCAAAACAATGAAACAAATTGTACCCCTCTGTCAGAAACAATATTGACCAGAACCGGGGCCGAGACAAAGCACTTAAGGACCTCAAAAGCCCGGACAGCCTCAGGAGGCCAGTGGAGGAGATCAGCACCTTTGCGAGTGAGGTCCGTAATAGGCTTAGCGATGACCGAGAGGTTAGCAATAAATCTCCTGTAATAATTAGCGAACCCCAAGAAGCACTGTAACGCCTTCAGGGAGGCAGGTTTGACCCATTCCGCCACAGCCTGGACCTTGGTGGGGTCCACGCGGAATTCGTGAGGAGTGAGGATTTGACCCAAAAATTGTATCTCCTGCACCCCAAACACACATTTTTCGGTCCTCGCAAACAGTTTGTTTTCCCGAAGGACCTGGAGCACCTTCCTGACATGCTCAATGTGGGAGGACCAGTCCTTGGAAAACACAAGTATGTCATCAAGGTACACTACAAGAAATACCCCCAGGTAATCTCTTAAAATCTCATTTATGAAATTCTGGAAGACCGCGGGAGCATTACACAACCCAAAGGGCATGACGAGGTATTCGAAACGACCTTCGGGCGTGTTAAACGCAGTCTTCCACTCATCCCCCTCTTTGATGCGGATAAGGTTATACGCCCCCCGTAGATCAAACTTAGAGAACCATTGGGCCCCCTGAACCTGATTAAAGAGATCAGGAATCAAAGGAAGGGGATACTAGTTCCTTACAGTGACCTTATTCAAGTTACGGTAGTCAATGCATGGCCTAAGACCAGTCCTTGGAATGCACAAGTATGTCATCAAGGTACACTACAAGAAGTACCCCCTGGTAATCTCTTAAAATCTCATTTATGAAATTCTGGAAGACCGCGGGAGCATTACACAACCCAAAGTGCATGACGAGGTATTCGAAATGACCTTCGGGCGTGTTAAACGCAGACTTCCACTCATCCCCCTCTTTGATGCGGATAAGGTTATACGCCCCCCGTAGATCAAACTTAGAGAACCATTGGGCCCCCTGAACCTGATTAAAGAGATCAGGAATCAAAGGAAGGGGATACTGGTTCCTTACAGTGACCTTATTCAAGTTACGGTAGTCAATGCATGGCCTAAGACCACCATCCTTCTTTCCTACGAAGAAGAAGCCAGCACCTACCGGAGAAGTAGAGGGGCGAATGTAACCCTTGGCCAGGCATTCCTAGATATACTCTCTCATGGCTTCACGTTCGGGACAAGAGAGATTAAATATCCTACCCTTAGGAAGCTTAGCTCCTGGTACCAAATCGATAGCGCAATCGTATTCTCTATGAGGAGGTAACACTTCGGAGGCCTCCTTAGAGAAAACATCAGCGAAGTCCTGAACAAACTCAGGCAGCGTGTTCACCTCCTCAGGGGGAGAAATAGAATTAACAGAAAAACATGATGTCAAGCATTCATTACCCCATTTGGTAAGATCCCCAGTATTCCAGTCAAACGTGGGATTATGCAACTGCAACCAGGGAAGGCCTAAAACCAAATCGGACGATAATCCCTGCATCAACAGTACAGAGCACTGCTCCAAATGCATGGAGCCAACAAGGAGTTCAAAAACAGGGGTATGCTGTGTAAAATAACCATTAGCAAGAGGAGTGGAGTCGATACCCACTACCGGGACAGGTTTAGGCAAATCAATCAATCAAAAGCATAGCTAGAGACATAGCAAATTCCACAGACATGATATTAGCAGACGACCCTGAATCCACGAAGGCACTGTCGGTAGCAGACCTACCACCAAAAGAGACCTGAAAGGGAAGCAAGATTTTATTACGTTTCATATTTACGGGAAATACCTGTGCGCCCAAGTGACCTCCCGATGATCACTTAGGCGCGGAAGTTTTCTGGCTGCTTATTCTTACGCCTAGGACAGGTGTTCACTTGATGCTTGTCATCCCCACAATAGAAGCAGAGACAATTCTTCCTGCGGAACTCCCTACGTTGTCGGGGGGACACGGAGGCCCCGAGTTGCATAGGTACCTCCGAGTCTTCCGTGGAAGAGCGAAGCAACGGTACCTCGGGAGGCATCATGGGGGAGTCAGAGGGGAAAACACAAAAACGTTCAAGTTGTCGTTCCCTGAGACGTCGGTCAAGTCGTACAGCTAAAGCCATAACCTGGTCTAGGGAGTCAGAAGAGGGATAGCTAACTTGCAGGTCTTTCAGGGCGCTCGACAAACCCAACCTAAACTGGCACCTTAAGGCAGGGTCATTCCGCCGAGAAGCTACGCACCACTTCCTAAAGTCAGAGCAATACTCCTCAACAGGTCTCTTACCCTGACGTAAGGTCACCAGCTGACTCTCGGCAAAGGCAGTCCTGTCAGTCTCGTCATAAATGAGTCCGAGAGCAGAAAAGAAAAGATCAACGGAGGAAAGTTCAGGGGCGTCAGGAGCCTATGTAATGATAGGGGTGGGGAAACAGACAAGTGAGCCCTAATCTACCCGCCACTCAGTCCCTGCCTACTTGCAACGACCCGCCCTAGGCGACGGGGTACAACTGGGCGGCGGTCCCTACGCTCAATAAGTGCACGACAGACAAACAGACAAGGGTACACAGAAGCTGAGGGAAATGGGGCAGTTGCCCACGGCAACACCGTGAGCAACAAGAGTGGTGAACGAACCGAGTCAAACCAGGAGTGTACGAGGTACCAAACGCAGAGCAGGAGCGTAGTGAACAAGCCGAGTCAAACCAGGAGTGTACGAGGTACCAAACGCAGAGCAGGAGAGTAGTCAGTAAGCCAGAGTCAATATGAAGCAGGGTCAAATAGTTCAGAAGCTGCAGCAGCGCCAGGAAAGCAAACGAGAAGAATCACAAGCAAGGAGGAACAGGAAAGGCAGGTATAAATAGACAGAGGGCGGGAGCTAGCTCCGTCTGGCCAGGCTGTGATAGGCTCTCCCACTCCTAAGCCTGCCATCCTGAGTGGTGGAAGATGGAGTCAGTCTCACAGACATAGAAGCAGGTGCAGACTGATTACCTATGGGCGTTGATACAGAAGCTGTGCCTGGCAGATCCTTTACACATCCATTCATTTGACAGGCCAGCATGTAATGCTACATTCCTCTGCAGAGGCTGCTGCAGGGGAAATGTGTGGCTGGCCACAACCTCCCCCGGCCATAACAGCTGATAGCCAGGAATGGGAGATGCCAGCACCACAGCAATCATCTAATTGCTGTGCCGCCTTCTTTTTATAAAGGGGTTGACTTCATGAGCCAACACCTTTAAATACACTTATGTCACAATACAGATATAACATGCCTCCCCAGCATCCAGTTTCTGGTGGGATAGTCCCTACTTTGACTTAAAGAGGCTCTGTCACCACATTATAGTGCCTATAATATTCTCCCACATAATGTGATTGGCACTGTAATGTAGATAACAGCAATGTTTTTTTTTTTTAGAAAACTATCAATTTTGACCAAGTTATGACCTATTTTAGATTTATGCTAATGACTTTCTTAATAGACAACTGGGCGTGTTTTTACCATTTGACCAAGTGGGTGTTGCAAAGAGAAGTGTATGACGCTCACCAATCAGCGTCATACACTTCTCTCCATTCATGTACTCAGCACATAGTGATCTTGCGAGATCACGATGTGCTGTCACTTACTCACACATTAACTTTACTGAAGTGTCTTGAGAGTGAATAGACATCGCTTCCAGCCAGCACGCGATGTCTATTCATACTCCCGACACTTTGGTAATGGGGAGAAGTGTATGACGATGATTGGTCAGCGTCATACACTTCTCTCCACAACGCCCACTTGGTCAAAAGGTAAAAACACGCCCAGTTGTCTATTAAGAAAGTCATTAGCATAAATCTAAAATTGTTCATAACGTGGTCAAAATTTATTGTTTTTCGAAATAAAAAACACTGCTGTAATCTACATTACAGCGCCAATCACATTATGTGGGAGATTATTATAGGTACTATAATGTGGTGACAGAGCTTCTTTAAGTTAAAGTAGAGACTATCCCACCAGAAACGGGACGCTGGGGAGGCATGTTATATCTGTATTGTGACATAAGTGTATTTAAAGCAGTTGTCTCATGAAGTCAAGATAGGGCACTTATAATCTGGTGACAGAGACTCTTTAAGTTCCTCTGTCATTCTTTGCTCCTTAAATGTGCCTCTTTTTGATCTGGGAAATAGATTAACTTAAATAAACTTACTAAATTGCTCTAAAATCTATGTGAGGCTATCCTAACTGTAATATTACTATCCAACTTGAATATAATTTGATCATTTGGTGCAACTTGCATCTTAAAAATGCATAGTTACATGATTTTGTGTTTGTATTTAAATTAAAAACTATTCAAGTGTATAGTTTTGCATGAAAAAAATGCATCTTTCAAACAATGAATCACAAGTGTCCCTCTATGACTGTCCAAAAAGTTGGGAGGTATGATATAATAACCAGTGATATAGCTGCATGGGGATAATAGTCTTTAACAGCACAGGAATAATGACTAAAGGGAAATGAGAGCACTCAAATAAAATATTCAGTGATGTCACAGTGCAAGGATGATGCACATAGTGTTGGCACAGTACAGTGATCATGGTCAAGGAATATCACAATACAGGGATGATCCACTCAATGATGTAACAAATCAGGAAAAACTAACACGATGATGTCTCGGTTAATTGATAATACACACTGTAATGTCATAGGAAAGGTTATTGCCCAAACTGATGTCACAGTCTAGGAATAATGTGCGCAGTAATGTCACAGTATGGGAATTTTGCACACAGCTATGTCATGTAACAAGGATAATGTGTCACAAAAGGGATAGTAAACTTGGGATGTCACAGATAATGGCTAAGGACCACAATGATATACAGTGCCCAGCAAAAGTTCCAGAACACCCTTATAACTTTTGAACGGCTCGAGGTAGAGGGTTGAAATTTGGTGGGATTTAATGGGGTAATAAAATCTACCAGTTAACGGCAAAAAAAAACACCCCCACCCCCTTGAGGTCGGTGGGGTGGGCGGGGGTGGCGAAATCTTAAATGGCACGGGGGGTCGAGATAAAAAACACAGCATCATAATACAAAGAGAATGCACACAGTGATGTCACAGTACATAAGTAATGAACATGGTTATAAAGCTAAAATATAATGCACACAGTTAAGTTAAGTACATGAATCCTTGTTAAAAAAAACTAACATAACTGCTAAAACTTTAAACCAAGGAAAATATTAACTAAATTAATATCTAATAAACTGTTAGCTTGCGTTTGCCCCTAGGATGCTTTATCTCAGGTATTAATCTAAACTATCTCCTCGATATTTGCTTCAGAATAGAAAAAATCATTACAGTCACTCCTTGGGCCATAAATATAACGCTGCTCATTCAGGCAGGTGATGGTATTTGCCTAGCCTACTTTGTGAAGTACTTGGACAGCATTAATCCACTGCGAATTCATTTATAATTTCCAGTTCTGGAAAAATGTAATAAAGAATGTGAATCTAAACGTTTGTCATTATATTGTGGCTATTTTCTGTATTTTTAACATGGCTTGGGAAAGTCTACCAATTTTTTTTCCCTATTCTCTGCTGTCTCAGTGTCTGGAAATAACTTGCCACACATCCTTGCTTTTGCATGAATACGAGGTCCTGCCAGGTAATATATCTATGCCCGGGTATCCGATTTCCACATTAAATTACACAATATGTCAACACGATGTTAAGAAAATGATTTAATGTTACTTTTGTAGATGAAAAAAATGCGCTGTAAATTTACACCATAAAATTTGGAAATTATGTTAAAGGATTTCAGAACACGTCTGAGATTTTTTTTTTCCTGTGCTGACTTTATAAGGAACGATATAGTTTAAATATATGGTAATTGATTTATTTTCTGTATAATGCTACTGACAATGTGTTAAAGTGTAACTAAACTCTCAAAAATCTTCTGACATGTCATAGTGACATACAGTCTCATAGACTTTCTATTAAGCTCGTATACCAATTGCTCGGCTTTTTGAAAAAGCAATTCTGCCGCTTTGTTTTAGCGATTGTTGGGGGTTGCACTGCTCGACCCCCACCGATCAAATATTCTGACATGTCATTATGACATTTCAGAAGTTTTCTGAAAGTCTAGTTACCCTTTAATAAAATGTTACCTTGTAAACTAAAGTTTACTTTGCAATAGGTGTAAAAGAAAATATCCTTGTAAAATAAAAAAAAATACTGTCCTTACAAATAAATAGAAACTATAGCATTGGGAGACATTATTCTGGGTGAATTTACACGCGGCAGTTTTTTTGCAGAAATCACTTTGACTGAATAATTAATTTCATACATCTGAATGGGGTTGTTATGCACATGTGTATGGATTTCTGCAAGCCCCTTTCAAATAAATTGGATATTCACAGAAATTTCTGCAACAAATTTGCCGCATGTGACCCCATCATTCAGGACCTAATCCAATGTGTGAATCCTCCTGAACCCTGGTGGGCCAGTACAACCCAGTTAAATCTGTGGTTGAGCCTGATATGCTCTGCTGGACTTCCATATAAATGATATTGTTGTGTAGACATTTAAATCATGTAGAGAAGTCAATCTTAGTAGTTTTATGTTAGGAAATTTACAGAATATGTACGCCTTTTAACTGGGGCTGTCATCTGCGGCCCGCGGGACACAGAGCCGCTAGTATCGGCTCTGCTCCGAGACTCTGGAATTCCCTGACATCGCTGTCCACATATGAACAGCGATGTCTGGGGCTTCCCCAGAGCGGAGTCCCGGGCAGAGCGCTAGTATCGGCTCTGCTCCGGGACTCTGTGGAATTTCCTGACATCGCTGCCCATATATGGACAGTGTGTCAGGGTCTTCCCCAGAGCGAAGTCCAGGGCAGAGCGCTAGTACAGGCTCTGCTCCGGGACTCTGTGGAATTCCCTGACATCGCTGCCCATATATGGACAGTGTGTCAGGGTCTTCCCCATAGCGGAGTCCCGGGCAGAGCGCTAGTATCGGCTCTGCTCCGGGACACTGCGGAATTCCCTGACATCGCTGCCCATATATGGACAGTGTGTCAGGGTCTTCCCCAGAGCGGAGTCCCGGGCAGAGCGCTAGTATCGGCTCTGCTCTGGGACGCTGTGGGATTCCCTGACATCGCTGCCTATATCTGGACAGTGTGTCAGGGTCTTCCCCAGAGCGGAGTCTCGGGCAGAGCGCTATTATCGGCTCTTCTCCGGGACTCTGGGGAAGCCTCTGACATCGCTGTCCATACATCGACAATGATGTCAGGGGCTTCCCCAGAGCAGGAGTCCCAGTGATGTCAGGAGCCCAGCTGGAGTCCCAGTCTACAGGGGGCACTGCTGTGGCGGCATCTACAGGGGGCACTGCTGTGGCGGCATCTACAGGGGGCACTGCTGTGGCGGCATCTAAAGGGGGCACTGCTGTGGCGGCATCTACAGGGGGCACTGCTGTTGCGGCATCTACATGGGGCACTGCTGTGGTGGCATCTACAGAGGGCACTGCTGTGGCGGCATCTACATGGGGCACTGCTGTGGTGGCATCTACAGAGGGCACTGCTGTGGCGGCATCTACAGGGGGCACTGCTGTGGCGGCATCTACAGGGGGCACTGCTGTGGCGGCATCTACAGGGGGCACTGCTGTGGTGGCATATACAGGGGGCACTGCTGTGGCAGCATCTACACAGGGCACTGCTGTGGCAGCATCTACACAGGGCACTGCTGTGGCAGCATCTACACAGGGCTCTGCGGTAGCATCCACCGAGGGCACTGTGGCACTATCTAAAAAGGGGCTGCCCAATCTTGACATGTGTGCTAACTGAGCCGCCGAACTGTATTTAGTGACACTTAAACTGGAAAGCTGGATTGTTGAAATAAGCACGTGGAGAAATCTCTCAAATTTTAAACCTAGCGGTATTATTATAGTAATATAGTGTTATAGTAGTTCAAATAACTAATTGATTAACAACAATTTTGTATTGTATCAAATTTGAAATTCATGCGGCCCGACCACTTCACATTTTTTCTATATGCGGCCAACTTACCCGGCCGAGTTTGAGACCCCTGCCCTAGTGCATCTAAAAAATTAAGCAACTTCGCAAATAGTCTTCATTAAATATAAACCTACTGTTTTGTGTCTGCAGCTCCTTTGCAGACCTATATGTTTCCATGGTTACAGATTACAGTTGTGTCCATCCATATCTTTGCTTGAATTTGGTTAGGAACTCCAATTTTTATTACAACCAATGCAATATAACATTACTACATTCTAGCAAAACACTCGACAGGCTGCAGGACACATCACAACATGTGGGTCTCCACACAGACATATATAACATACAGATCTCTTGACAGAGTATCGCAAAATCATGTTTTTCTTAAAGCTGATAATCTCGAGCCACAAATCTCAGGATATGTTGAGATAAGAGTAAAGGTAAGGAAGGACACATCTGTACACACAAATCCTGTGTACTTTGATCTTGTAGCCATACTCCCTTCTATCTGTCATCTACTTCTTGCTAAGATACATTTGTAAGGTTAGCAAAAATTAGGGGACGCGTGGAACAGAGTTTGTCTGCAGGAGCAGACTACACAAGGTTTGTTTGTAGTCTGTAACAATGGAGACACAAGTCTGCATAGGAACTGCGGACACAAAACGGTGGAGCATATTTTAGTTAAGGTTGTTTGCAAAGTTGCCTATATTTTATTTTAAATGCATTGGATCAATTTATGAAATCGGACATTAGTTTTACTGTATGGGTCACGCTTGTAGGTTTATTCATGTAATTTCTCATATAATGTTACAGGAAACATGTTCAGGATTTGATGAGGATTTATGCGTGGATTCCGAGCCTAAATCCTCATCAAATCCCTCGTCCAATGCAAGTAAATGTTTTTTTTTATTCCCAATTCACAAGATCCCAAAAAACATCTACACAAATAATAATCATGTTCATTGTTCTCGCAGATTCCACATGGTAAGGCCATGGATTATCCCCATTGCATGACAATGGGGATAATCCTAGTGCAGATCTGTTAGACGTCTGTGGCAGAAATCAGAGTGTCAGCCTCGGATTTCTAAAGCAGATTCTTTGTAAAATACACTTCATTATTTGCCGTAGGCAAATCCTTAACGTGTGGACACAGCCTAAAGGGTCACATAGGTGTGTAAAATCAAATCTTATATTTAGGAGTATTTAGCTGGCTATGAGTGTAACTTTGGCTGATGTAGCACAAACTTCAGGTTATTGCTGAGCACTGGCCAGAAAAATCAAACTCAATAGATACAATTTCAAAGACTATCTTGATTCTGACCGATTTATGGCTAACAATCGGGAAAAACTGTTGAAATCAAATGCTCTAGCATTTGTGTCATGTCTCTGTGATAAACCAGCAAGGTTTCCCAAAAGATATCTTACATGTTTAAAAAACTAAACATATTTGCAATTTGCCACATAATAAAAATCATTACTGACCTAAAGATAGATTGACACTTATCCCAGTTTTTCTTTTTTTGGTCTCTTCCATAAATTATTAGTATATGTATCCATATTAATACCCATTATAAAAATTAAAATGAGCACACAATGCCATAAAAAGGACACTGCAGCCTGCAAACTCTGTCTCTGCCTGTAAAGAACCAAAACAGCTTTTTGATACAGTGGGCAAACAAACAACAGAACTAGAATAGGTAGAAAGCTGGCAACCATGTCCCTAGGTTCAGACTGCGTTCCGCATTTACATTTAGTGGGACCATTTAAAGCTTTTTAAAGCTGTATGTCTAACCATGCCTTATACATTTTTTTGTATCCAGTTGTTTTGAAAAGCCTAGACGACTACACTGTTCAATACAGTTAGACCTGGCTGTTGGATTCTGACAAACAGATGTTTCCCCCCCTTAACTTTTCTTGAATTGTGTATTTTACCTAACTTGTCATGATACTAATTTAACGCAATCTCGCGCCATCCATTAAAAAAACATTTACGTTAAATGTATCATCTTTTTAACATTGGAATCTTAGGGGGGATGGATGGTTGACAGATGGCATCCATCAGAGGCATCTATCACCGCCATCCAGTAAAAAAACGTATGCGAACATGGGAGCCTATAGTCGACAGATTGCCTACAGAAGGCGGCAGACGTCGAGGCTATATTTTTTTACATGTTTGTGTAACATCTCGGGCCATATATCTCTGGATATTTTGGGTTTAGAGATAAGTCAAGGAAGTACACATTTGTATACTGGCCAAACGTATGCCTAAATAAACCTTTTTAGGGGGTGATTAGAGGTGAAACTACTCATTTTCTCACCCCATTAGTAGAAACAAAAATGTTATCTGGGAAAATCAGAGAGCACATAACTTATCTAATTCGTATGGGGTAGTGGGCTGAGAACATGAACAAAATATTATGTATTACACCCCTGGGGTCACTGGAAGAGTGTACAAGGGTAGTGATTAAAGTAACAATCTGTGATCTGTCTTCATGCTCATAATTGTCGCTCCCACCTCCTCTCTATAGACATAGAAACATGAAGTAACATTTTTCATCCTGCTCCCCAGCTTCTAACATTTTCTTCTCCCCAACTATTGAAACTAGAGATTTTTATCTCGGTATTATTTGAAAGGTAAGCTTCTAAGTTTTAATATGATACCAAGTTCCTTATATTTTAGTTACGACAATTCTTTAAAGTCATGTTATATCACATAACCTTGGTAGTGATAGGGTTAAACATATTTTCTACATAATTAGGCCCCATGCACACGACCGTAGATTTCATCCGTAATTATGAACTGTAATTAGGGACTGTAATTACGGACCCATTAATTTCTATGGCCGACGGACACCTTCCCGTATATTTATGGGAAGGTGTCCAGGTTGTAGAAAGCTTCTGTAAAAAATAGGACATGTTCTATTTTTTTATTTTACGGACCGTGCTCCCATACTTTATAATGGGAGCATGGCCCGCAAATGCGGACGACTGTCCTCGGCCGGCCGTAGCCATAATCACGGACTGGGATTATGGATATGGCAGTGTGCAGGAGGCTTACCCTTATTATACCTTAAATGCAAAATTAGAAAAAAATTCTCTTATTTCACAGTTTCATATTGAAAATGCTATTTATTTGCAATTCAACAATGGAAATTACATTAAAAATAAGTGATACATTTATTATTTTGTTTAGAGTTTATATCAAGTTGTATTTGAAATCACAAAAATGAATAAATAAGTGTAGGTTACATATAAGTACAAAAACATACAAAATTATAACACTGGTATTGTCCAATACAATGAAATGCAGGCACTAGCACAAGGTCGAATTTATGTTTACATATTTAATGCTTCATAAAAAATTTATCTTGGAAGGCTTTTATAAAAAATACTTATATGCTAAAGACATATTCATATGGCATGGATTTGCCTTATGAAAATTTGTCATAGATTTTTTTAGAAAATATGTAGAATATATTCACAGTTCAAACTTGCATTTGTAATTCAATGGAGCTAATTCGCGACTTTTCAAAGCGGAATACGTGGCAATAATGAACATGCTGTGGATTAAAAAAAAAAAATGCATATTTTTCCCTCAGCATGTGTATAAAATACTCCATTTACATACATTGCCAGTAGAATACAGAATGTATGAGGATTCTGTTAGGATTCTATGCCTACATCCTGACGAAATGTGAACATGGTCAGCATGGTCAACTCAGCGTGTGAACATGGTCTAAGACAACAGAATATTCCCAACTAAAATCTGAACTGTGGTAATTCTGTGCAGGACATCCCATTTTTTTTGTGAAAATACACCTCTGCTGCTTCACCTCCCATATTAACGTGAGATGATACCTTTTCTAACATTTAAAGGGGTTTTAAGAATAAAAAATTGTCATAAAAAATTCTTCATTCCTTACCTGTTCGTACTGTGAATCGCTGACATTACAGACTTCTCCGATACGAATGAATGGGAGAGGGCTGTAATATTGTGTATTGTGTCGGCGATTCACAGTACAAGCAGTGAGGGTACTGAACTGGAAGCCGCGCTCTTATGAGAGTCGGACTTCTATCGATCACATACCGATGGCCTATCCTGAGGCTAGGCAATCAAGTTCTTATGACGGGGAAACTCCTTTAATGTTCAGGTCCATCAGTCAATAACTAGAATAAAAAGTGAGGCACATTCTGAAAATTAAACTGTCCACAGTAGAAAAATAAGCTGTAACTGTAAAATATGTAGGTTACTTAGTGTTAAGTACCCAAACTTGATCCACTTAAAACTTTGGTGATATCAGGTATATATAAATCATAAGTATATAACAAAATGGTATAATAATATCCTAGAACCCTTATACATACACAGTAGCACAGCAAATGTTGTGGCGTAGGCATATATCTCTAAGCCAAAAGGGCAACATGATGATGATCAACAAGCCTCATTTGCCCTCTCACATCTTCTTGACTCCACCCTCCACGCCCTATTCCTTTTTTTCTACCATTAAGAGACTGCTGACTAATTGTCCACATGCGCCCAAGTACTTCTAAATCTGTAGCTTACAGGACACATTGCAAGATCAAACACATCCAAACTATTGCTTGTGCTACGCCCATAGCAACCAATAAGATCACGTTGTCTATGGGCTCATAAAATGACAGCTAAAATTAGTTTGTACGGTAGTTCTGGGCAACACCTCCCGTATTATTTGCACTATTTGCATTAGAAAATTGAATTGTGTTTACACAGGGGACAACTTTTACAAATACCGTAAGAAGATTAGAAAAATTAGAAATTAAATTTTTTTTTTTAATGGCAAATTTATATTTGCAAATAAAAATAATACATCTCGAGAAATCCTTTAAGATTGTCAGATCTCATTAAGTGAAGTTGGCGTTACATTCCGGATTATATTTGCTTGCAATTACATTCCTATTTGTTTGTTTTTTCTAAATATGTCAGGCAGGCACAAATAAAAATAGAAGAAAATTAATAACAAGATTGATTGAGTTGTCCTAAACTGGCTGGACGTGTTCAATAATTCCTAACACATAATTGAGATGATAAAATATAGTCGTTTCAGAAATGAGGTAAAATGAATAAGCTTCTCCAGAAAAGTATTGTAATAATGTTCAGATGACATAGTGTACAGAAACAAGAAATTATATATGAGGAATCGTTTTTCTTGTGTACAGCACAATAGGAGACAAAAGTAATTACTTTTATATACACTTTGGATATTACAGTATATAATGAGACTTACAAAATTGGATATACGAACACTATAAGAACATTATTAATCACTATGCTGTTTTAATTTTGTTCACTATTTAATCAAAATTATTTTGAAGTTTTTTAATAATTTTAAATAAATGAGTAATGAGAAGTATAAAAGAAGATCATTCTTTATGCTTCTTTCTTATTGGGATCTATTCCTGGTTTTCCCATTATAGGTGCAAATAAACACCAAGACACAGTGGTGGTGTATAAACCCAGTTTAAGGCTTGGTTTAAGCATAGGTGGAATTTATTAAGACTGGCAGAAATTTATTACGTCTGCGTGAAATGTGCCACACCTCTAAATAAATTGGACTATCCAAATAGCAAAAATTGAAATCCACACCCGCTATGCATGGGCATAGATTTGCACTATAAATTATGCCAAGTTGGTGGCGCCTACCCCTCCCGGCTTACCTCATCCACTTTTCTCACTTTTTAAAAGCGACGAGAGGTGAGAAAAGTTGCGTATTTCAGTGCAAATAGGACCTGCACCAAAATTGGCAACTTTTTAATACCACAAAAGTGTCATGAAGCTGATATTAAATTCGCTATATTTCGTTTTCACTGCACGTTTTTAACCAAAATCAGGAGTGGATACAACAGAGAGAAGTGTAAGTCCCTCATATAGACCTTTTCTTTCTTTATGATTCACTTCTGGCTTTGGCTAAAAAAAAAACTTAATCAAAAACTGCATGTGTTTCCAGCCTTAGACCAGGTTCACACATGTTAATTTGATGCTATTTTTGGTGCATTTCTTTTTTGCTAAAGCTAGGAGTGGATCCTAAAGGGAGTAAAAGAATAAAGGAAGGACTTAGGGCACATGCAGACATGGCGGATTTGCGGTGCAGGTTCGCACTGCGCCAATTTACAGCACAATATTAGTGGATGGGGTTTTCAAAACCCCATCCACATGTAGCGGAAAAAGTCTGCAATAAATGCTGAGCATGTTGCAGATTTTTTAATCTGTAGCATGCTCATTTTGTTGCAGTTAAGCAGCAGATTTTTACCTCAGATTTAAGCCTTTGCAATGCAAATCTGCTGCTAAATCCGAAACAAAATCTGCATGTAACATATGTAGATTTTGTATCTGCGGTGGAAATAGTCTGTCACGTCTGAACTTTACTTTATACTTCTCATTTGTTTGTATCCACTTATTGTTTTGGCTTAAATAGATGAGTAACTTAAATGTGATAGTTTACAGGGGTATCCTGCGTGTCAAAGACACGCAGTACCCGCTGTCACTCAACCCGTCAGGTCCACGGGACTGACAGATTCAGTGAATATCACTAGATACAGCTGCTCTGTATAAAAAACACAGAGCAGCTGTATCTAAAAAAATAAAAAAATGTTTCAATAAAAAGTACTTGTAAAGTTGCACCAAACACAAAAAAAAAAAAATTGCCTTGCAAAAAGGTGTACATAGCCTTTAATGTTAGGAACACCAACTTGAGTACCACCAGATGTGGATCTACTAGTGCACTATACCATAAGAAGTTCCCAGGTGACACTTTACTTTAATTCCCACAATATAAAGTAATCAGGTTGATCCATGGATTTGTAAGTCACATGGATGTCTTCTATATGTGGACATATAAACACGAAATCCTAAATTGCTATAAGATAACATATTCTTTATGCATTGAGCTGATTATCTAACCAGCTCACATAATTTGACACTTTGGTATATACACCGTACACCTGTTTGCTTCCACATTCTTCAGGTCCTCCCCATGATACCAGCCCTTGTGCCACCCATCTTTTTGAGTCAGGGTCTTGAATTATGAAGGCACCCCCACTATCTCCCAGGCAGGTGTCCTTCCCACCTTCATAATATCCTGCACAAAACATGTTTTCAGTTACACTATAATTCCCGGAGCGGGACTCATAGCTTTCCTTACACTCAGCATGAAATATTACTGGAAGCTTAACATACTGGAGCACATCTGAAGATGTTCTAATGCCAGAGCTAATGACTTCATCAATAGTATTATTAGGGTTGGAGATACCCCAACCAGCTACAAGACCAAGAGTATTGGGCTGAGGACCTTCCAACTCATGATCTAGCTCTGGCAGACATATTGGCATTATGAATTGGTTCATTACTACCTTTTCTTTCAATTTCACCAGTGCAATGTCATGGTTATAAATTTGTGGGTCAAATGATTCATGTAGTATTATCTTCTCTATTGTTCTGGTAATAGTATCATCTTTATTTCTGACATCATGCAACCCTAAATAAAGAGTGACATGTTCTTTTGAAACCGGAATTACAGTGTTATCACGCCGTTGAGATTTTAACACATGAGCTGCTGTTAACACCCAGTACTCAGATAGTAATGCTCCACTGCCAAACCACTTGTTTTCTGGCACACGGGACATATCTTCAACCACAATAAGAACCTGCCAAGGAAAAAATCCAGGTTCTGCATTACGTCCACCAATGATTCGTTTCACTATTCCCGGGAGTGGTTGTGTAGGCTTTCCACAAACTGTCAAAACAAAAATGTAGGGTAGAAACAGTCAATTGGTAACAAATGATAGCTAAGCATGTATAATGTATTGCAAGTAAATTATGCCAGGTGTACTCTACTATTTTGTAAACTATGGTAAAAATGTTCAAGATCCATGTGTTTATTGGAAATCTATCTATCTATCTATCTATCTATCTATCTATCTATCTATCTATCTATCTATCTATCTATCTATCTATCTATCTATCTATCTAATCTATCTATCTATCTATCTATCTATCTATCTATCTATCTATCTATCTATCTATCTATCTATCTATCTATCTATCTATCTATCTATCTATCTATCTATCTATCTATCTATCTATCTATCTATCTATCATCTGTCTGTCTCTTAGAAGATACTAATTCTCCTTGCGGAGATCCAGCCAGTATTGAGACTTTAGAGCAAAGTATGCAAATAGCTATTCTCTAGAAAAAAGAAAACTGTCTGTCTAGTGTCACTTATAAGTGTCTACCCTCTAAGTCAATGTCAGACCCTTTAAATGGTCGGACATTAAATTACAGAATAGCTTTCTATATGTGGAGAGACCGTTTTATTCTATCTGGAGAACTATTTTGCATGTCTATCTATTTTTATAATGATTATGTACATATGTGAGGGGTATGTATTATGTTGTTGTGTTACGAATATGTGTAGCATAATTTGTCTTGACCAGGCATAATCTACTATCAATGATGTATTACTCAAAGATTTAATACATCATTGCACTTTTGAAACCAACCTTGAATACCTGCCAGCGAAGATATTAGTCCATTCCAGCATGACCCTGATTGTAAGTGGCATGTCTCACAGTACCAGGAAAATTGTAGCAGGCATTAACAAAGGATATTCTTCAGTATCCATGTGTGAAGCCAAAGTCAAGAGGTGAGGAAGATCTTCAGTCATGCAAGCAATGTGCACATTAAGTTCCTTGTTCCCCAGAGTGGTTGTGATAAGAGAATGATATAGGAGAGAAAGCGAAATATAGCCAGAATTTGCTACTTTGTAACGCCACAAATTTCCCCCATTCAGTTTTTGATGAACTTTTTTAGGCCAAATCTGGGAGGGGATCCAACAGAAAGAAGTTTAGGTCCTTCATATAGACTTTTTCTTTCTTTAGGATCCACTCCTTGTCTAAAAAACAATTAATCAAAAACTGAATGTGTGATTCCAGCCTTAGTTCAGGTTCCCAGATGGCAATTTGGCGCCAATTTTTAAGCATTTATTTTTGCCAAAGTTAGAAGTGGATCCTAAAGGGAGGAAAAGTATAATGGAAGAACTAATACTTCTCCTTTGTTTGTATCCACTCCTTGTTTTGGCTTACATAGAAAATGTTAAATCTGCACCAAACACTGCATGTGTGAACATGGTTGGTGTTTCCAATGCTAGCCATAAATGTATAGATTAGTCATTATTATTGATCATTTGGAGTACCTGCCAGTGGAGATACTAGTCCATTCCAGCATGACCCTAAGTTTTAGTAACATGTCTCACAGTACCAGGAAAATAGTTGCAGGCGTTTAGAAAGGATGTTCTTCAGTATCCATGTGTGAACCCAAACCCAAGATGAGATGAGGAAAGTCTTCATTCATGCAAGCAATGTGCATATAGTTTCTTTTTCACCAGAGTGGTTGAAAGATGAAGTTGTGATAAGAGAATGATATAGGAGAGAAAGTGAAATATGGCAGAGCTGGTTTGACTCTCAAAAAAAAAAAAAAGAAGGGCAGCAAGCTGTAACCAAGTAATAAATACAAGAGCCTACATCTCAACCACAACTATTTTCCAGAATTCTTGGCCTGAGAAATACATATAAAGAGATTTTATGGAAAAAGAAATGGCTGGAAAATATGGTCTCCTAGCTGACTACGGCAGAGGCATGTTTGGATGTCTCCAGGAACCATATACAGGACTCTCAGAAATCACAAGATAATAAATTACTGTACATTACTAATAGTTTAACACCAGCATATTGGCATCCATATTAAAGAATGAAATCTGCAAGAGGAATATAGTCTCATACATCTAGAAAAAAAAAGTATTTTATGTTGTGAATCTCATGCATCAATAGCTTTGGAGAAATACTGCACAAACCAAAGCCTAAAGCGTTATAAACACATATAACTATATATTAACAATATGAATAAATAAATATAAACATAAAGATTTTTTTTTCCACAAAGGCAATTAAAACACATTATTTCTGTATTCTGCATACGATTATGTTCTTACCTGGCTGGCACACTGGAAGTTTCACTCCTATCTCAGAATTCATCCACACACCGTTTGCATCACAGGTGTATCCAGCTGTATTACAGGGCAAAATAACCCATGAGATACTTAGACTTATTTTTCAATGTGTTAAGATTAATTTACAGTTATTTATATGGAATGGAATGCCTATTGTGTCTCATAATGAAGGACTTTATTTAAATCAGTTTTAATGGAGAGCCTGGGTACTGTCATAGACACATGATAGTTTCATGCCACCACCGATATAAATTGAAGCACAGAGTGATAATCTCTCAATTTACTTTTAAAGCCGTCATCATTTATGGATGAATACAAATGATCCAGAATAAGCTTTTCTATAACCAGTGAAGTGATGACAACTGAATTCATATTTATACACACTTTCCTAGAGGATTTTATACATTCGAGGGAAAGTAAAAAAAAAAGTAAAGTTTCCTGTGGTTAACGTTTAAATATGATCAACTTACATTGAATTGCTTACTCAAATACATATTGAGTTTATTTCTGATCATAATCGCCTTCTCTGGCGAGGCACTTGTCTAAGCGGAATACCAAAGAATCAAATCCATGCTGGTAAAAAGATCTATCCTGTAGCCATTTACTGAATTCTTTGAAATTTAACCGTCTTCAGCTTTAAAAAAAAGATTAAAATCTGACTATACGACATCAAGGTTGTGGGCGGGATGCTTAAAAATGTCCTAGTCTTAACTTTCCAAGAGATTAACAGTATTATGAGCATTGTGTGGCTAAATATTGTTAAGGAAAAGCCACACGTCCATGAACAGGGATTCCTGTCTCTTCGAATGAAAAGCCTTCTTCAGCCTTTCGTGGGAACCAACCTGCTATACTCATGGTAAACTTTCAAACATTTTGATTAAATCTCTATTCCTAATATTCGGACAAAGACGACAATCTACCCACAAAACCTAACCTGATCAGCTGACGTAGATGGACGCCTCTGTCTTTTTTTATTTTAACTGCTGGCAACATATAACTAGTATTTCTCCAGAATGTCATGTTGCTTTCACCTGCTATCATTATTTCTTTCTTTATTTAATTCTACAATTTATATTTCCAAACACTGAATGTATGGCCTGTTAAAGAAAGGGTAAATTTTACATGTTTTATTTGTCAAAATAAGCCATCTAGGCACATGCATACCAGTAATGTTTGGGATCATGGAGTAGTAACGTTCCTGACATGAATATGTTACAGTTGACTGATAGGTGGTGGTGTTTTCTGGTGTAGAGAAAGTCACATATCCATTCTCAAGCTCTTTTGGCGAATTGCAGTTAACAACTAGAAAATGAACAAAAAAGAAATTCAGTGTTCAGTCTTAGGTAGTGTTTAGCCTTAGAATCTAGTAACCTTAAATCAACATCAATAATCCCTCTAAGGCCTGATGCAGAGGACTGTAAAACAGATCAATCGTACGGCATTCATAGAATTTTGTAGTGGCATATTGTACTTTTGTGTGTCTTCAATCATATACAATGGCCAACAGAGGTTTCCATGCTGCATAATCCCCGCATTATAGAGGTAGAAGGCCTGTGTGCATGGCATTGCCATATAAATAAGTTTTAAGGCTTAAAATGATCGACAATTATCACCTATCCTTTATGTGAAATAAATTATAATGTAACATATAGGTTTGCTTTAGAAAAGCAAGTTTTATATTGTGGCTTAAAGGCCATGTAAACCTTTGAAAGGCGCCTTTCTGTCATAACGCGCATATTCACACATCCAAACCACATGAATACAGGAGAAAAAGGCTGGCCATGTATGTGTCTCCTCATTATTTAAAGCAGCATGTGTGCTAGCCACCACCGCAACACTGTGGCTTAAAGAAGTGGTACTATTTGGGGCTATATTGCTGACCCTCGTGACCCTGGTACCTGTTCCTATCCTACTGGGTCTCTTTGTAGTGACGCGCGTTTCACTGAGTAATATTCGTCTTCTACTGAGCAATAACATAAATAAAGGGTAATAAATACTCATAGTATGTGATGTACACTGAGTAATAAAGCAAAGTTTTGGGGGACAGTAACATATTTTTGTACCCAAAAGGGCAATACATACTGTAAAAGTTCAAATAAACTGACTCATAAAAAGTGGCAAGGCTGTAAATTATAAATACTGAATAAAATACATATTGGGGACATCCAGCCTTTGTCCAGAAGTCATAAAAAACCCACCTGTCCTTTGTGTGTGTCCTATGACATACATAAAACATTTGTGGCTTAAATGACCAGCCTATTTTAGACTTTAATGACCAAGCCATTTTTAACGTTTTTCCATCATCTCATTCAAAGAGCTATAACTTTTTTATTTTTGCATCGATATAGCTGTATAAGGTCTTGTTTTTTGTGGGACAAGTTGTAATTTTTAATAGCATCATTTTGGGGTACATAGAATTTATTGATTAACTTTTATAAACTTTTTTTTGTGGGGGAATAGAAAAAAACTGCAATTTTGCTACACTTTTCTGCATCCTAAATTTACACCGTTTACCGTGTGGTATAAATAACACAATAACTTTATTCATCGGGTTGTTACGATTGCAACAATACCAAATTTACATAGTTTTTGTATGTTTTACTACTTTTAGACAGTGAAAACCCTTTTTTTTCAAAATTATTTGTTTTTGTGTCTCCATATTTGAAGAGCCATAACTTTTTTATTTTTTTGCCGATGCAATTGTATGAGGTTTTCCGGGATGACTTGTAGTTTTGATCGGTACCATTTTGGAGTAGATGTTTGATCACTTTTTATTACATTTATTTTATGGCTGGATTCAAAGAAAACAGCAATTTTTGCATGTTTTTTTATTTTATTTTTTGTTCACCGTGTGGGTTAAATGATGTAATAAGTTTATAGTTGGGGTCGTTACGGATGCGGCAATACCAAATATGTGTAACTTTTTTACTTTATTTTGTTTTTTTATTTATAAAGCCGTTTGTAAGCGGGAAAAGTGGGTTTTCATTTTTTTTTTTCAGTTTTTATTAAACTTTTTTTTTTACTATTTTACTAGTCCCACTAGGGGACTTCACTATGCAATCCTCTGATCGCATTTATAATACACTGCAATACTTCTGTATTGCAGTGTATTATGCCTGGCCGAGTAAAACGGACAGGCATCTGCTAGGTCATGCCTGTGGCATGACCTAGCAGGTATACACTACAGGCAGACCTGGGGGCCTTTAGTGTATGACCTGGGCAGACCTGGGCTGCCATAGAAGACACCGGCTATCGCCGGGTGCCGGTGCGATGAGAGAGTGAGCTCCCTCCTTATCGCCAAAACAGCTCAGATGCGGCACTCGCTATTGAGCGCTGCATCTGAGGGGTTAAACGGGTGTGATCGATACTAATATCGATCTCACCCGGTTGAGCAGGGACGCCCCCAGCCCTCAGCTACCTCTGGCAGCTGAGAGCAGGGAGATTTGACAGCTCCCTGCTCTATTTACTTATTCTGATGCAGCGCCATAAAAAGGCTATTGCATCGGAATAAAGCTCGTTAGTGGCCACTGTAAAAACACTATGGGGCGGTCACTAACGGGTTAAATGCTAGAGCTGTTCCGTAAGATTTCAGCTCACAAGCCAGCAGAAATCTGAATTTACATCACAGTAGCTTGGAATGTGACTGAACAAAAACACATGCTGTTAGTCAGCACATATACAAAGTACAAAATGTAGAACTGGAAATATGTAAAGTTGCTCAACTTTTTATGCAAAATGTAAAATAACTTTCAAAAGATAAAACTAGACTTTATCTCAGAGGGTCAAAAATTATGGACTTCTCTAGTTCTACTTTGTTTTAAGCATTTTTTCTCTCTGCATTCTCCCTACTTTTCATGAATATATTACTAGAGGAAGTGGGAAAAAAGATGGGGAATAGCGATGAAATATAAAAATGACCCTTCTATTTGGTACACTTAAAAAAATTCCTATCCTGCCATATAAAAATGTTTTATGTATGTCATAGGACACACACAAAGGACCAGGTGGGTTTCTTATGCCCCCTGGATAAAAGCTGGATGTCCCCAATATGTATTTTATTCAGTATTTATAATTTCCAGCCATGCCACTTTTTATGAGTCAGTTTATTTGAACTTATACAGTATATATTGCCCTTTTGGGTACAAAAATTATGTTACTGTCCCCCAAACCGTTTGCTTTATTACTCAGTGTACATCACATACTATGAGTATTTATTTTCTTTATTTATGTTATTGCTCAGTAGAAGACAAATATTACTCAGTGAAACGCGCGTCACTACAAAGAGAAGCAGTAGGATAGGAACAGGTACCAGGGCCACTAGGGTCAGCAATATAGCCCCAAACAGTACCACTTCTCTAAGCCGCAGTGTTGCGGTGGTGGCTAGCACACACGCTGCTTTAAATAATGAGGAGACACGGACACAGCCTGCCGCTTTCTCCTGTATACATGTGGTTCGGATGTGTGCCATTCCAAATAGATGCCGCACCTGGTGATATATTAGCTACATGTATATTGCAAGCTGACCTGGCAGCATACAGATGAGACAATACGGTGCATAAAAACAGCAGTCATGTGAAATAAGTCACTTTCCCCTTTTTGTCCTGAGAAGTTAGGGGATTTGTTTTGTCAAATAATGCAGGGTGTATGTCTAACTGAACAATATCCTAAATAAAGGGAAAGCATACACATAACATGTGATTTTCCCTGAGTAATAAAGCAAAAGTTGTGGGGACATTAACATATATTTGTACCCAAAAGGGCAATACATAAAATAAGTGGAAATAAACTGAAACGCAAAAAGTGGCAAGGCTAGAAATTATAAATAGTGAATAAATGACATATCGGAGATATCCAGACTTTTTCCAGAGGGCATAAGAACTAATAATCTCCTACTGGTGACATACATAAAATGTTTGAATTACGATATAAGAATTTATTTTAAGTGTACCGAATAAAAGTAACAATGCATATAATATCGCAATTGCCCATCTATTTTCCCTCTTCCCTACTTATGTATTACAGACTTTTTTGCTGGTGTACACCTGATGTAGTAATTCACAATATTTCCATGGTAACAACTCTTAGATTATAATACACTCATTTTCATGAACTTACCTTCAGTCATAAAATAGTATCTTGCGTCCACCCAACATCTAATATATTTTACTCATAAGACCTTTTTCCTACGTTTTGGATGCCTTCAATACAATGATCCTTATTCTCTTCTTCTGAGTAGGTTTTAGACATTGATTCTTGGATAATTTCTTTCTTACACAATACTGCACAACCTGTTACATTTTCCTTAGCGTGTTTTTTATTGTTTGACTGCTCACCCTAACAATATCACTAACACATGTCATCCATTCACCTTGGATCTGTTTCATTCATGATTTACGTCAAGAAAAATGGCAAATTAAATTCTGTACTATGCATTAATATTTACAGAATTACATTTTTCTTTGATGCAGAGGAAAGAGCACATTTTTTTGTGTTCTATATATTATATGGTGTATATAATACTAATGTTTAAAATTATATTGACAGGTTCTCTTCTTTGTATTCACTTATTACATGAAACAATAAGACTAGGACTCATGTATTATAGTTGATACGTGACTGAAGTTTCCATAGAAACAATTCGTGACTGTTAGAAGGGCACCTGGACACTAAGTAAATCACAAGTGTCCCCTTGCTGAGCCCCCCGTGATCTGCTGTAATCTGTTGGGTCACTTGAAGTGTTAAATTTCCAGGCAGTGCCATCACAGGAAATGAGACATTAAACCAAATGGGTGTCTGTAATGCAGGACAGGTCTTCCAGAGTTTATTTTTGTACCCACAGAAGAGGATCCTGAACAGAGGTTCCTCTTTTATTAATTCAGAATTCCCTAATGGGGTACATTTTGTGAAGGATGATTTATTTGCTTATATTCTCTGTATGAAATTACATTGTGAATTATCAAGCAGGATGCCGAATTACTAAGATATGTATTATGTGAAAGTGATGATAATGTGTAAATGATTTAGTTTCGTGCAGCAGCCATCTTGTCTGGAGTTCCCATCTTGGTTTTATTGTAGTGAATAGAAAAGTCATTGTTCCTTTAATACAAGTAATGTTGATTTCGTATGTTTTATCTTTGACCTTGGTTCCCATGCGAAGTTGGTAAGGAATGGACAGGGAGGGAGATGGGAGGGTGGCAAGTATGCATGAGGGAAGGTCTCCCCCATCTCCACGAGAATATTCTGTCCAAAAGAGATAAGGCCTGCAAAACCTAATGTGTGAAGAATTATAATGATGTATCTGGGATGTATTTTATTGTATGCTTTTTACTGAATAACAAATATTGTTACATTGTCTCTGATTGGTTTACCTCAAGCCTACACCCCTTCTGAATTTCAGTTTAACAGTTTGAGTTTGGTAATAAATCCTTCAGAGGAGCATTTTGAACATTTCAGCGTGTCTGTGTGTTTTCTTCTCCTCTCTCGTATATATCCGTGAAATATCCTAATTAGGATACTGACTAATGGGGTCTGGCCTTGAGAGTCTGTTTGGACTCGTATAAATTTCAGTCTAATATATTTTGAGCGATGGATTTCCACGACAATGAAAATGTTTTTTTCTATACCAGACAACCCCAAACAATATTTGCTATTTAATACCTCTGCGTCTTCTAATTGCATCCAAGTTGGAGTTGTAGGAGTACAGTTGTACTGTCATCCATTACAAAGGGAGATATGTGCAACTTTGAGACATCTCCTTTAAAAAATTTTAAATAATAGTATTTTTCTCATAACTTGCCAAATGTACAAATTTAAAATATGAGTACCATATTCTTCCAATACGTGTTTTATCAGAATTTAGAATTCTTAATATGCTGATGGCCCATGGCAAATTCATTTTACCAGAGAGCAAATT
Organism: Rhinoderma darwinii; assembly: GCF_050947455.1. Classification (NCBI taxonomy): domain Eukaryota; kingdom Metazoa; phylum Chordata; class Amphibia; order Anura; family Rhinodermatidae; genus Rhinoderma; species Rhinoderma darwinii. The sequence goes on along the minus strand of NC_134690.1, from coordinate 163,755,214 downwards.
ATCTAACATATAAGCTAAAATTCATTGCAGGAACATTTGCATCTATAGCAATAACAATGAGCCAGCAAGGAATGCTGGGAGATTTCAGCTCTGAGACCTGCAGACTTGTGAATATAACTCTGGACAGTAATGCAGGCTGTAACTTATTATGTAGATTCATTTTATAGGTCAACTGTGAAATGGTATTCAGAGGTAAATATACACTTTTGGTAAACCTTTACCAATATATTAAGAAAAGGCAATTTCAGAAATGTCTGAAAGTGTAGCTACACGTTTAACAAACTTCTGACATGTCATAGTTACATGTCAGAAGTTTTGATTGGTGGGGGTCCGAGCACTGAGACCCCCACCATTCGTTAAAACTAAGCAGCTGAAAAACTTCTATTGAGCCCGTCCTCCAATACATTGATTTCTGGAGAAAGCCGAACAGAAACGAAGCGGCTGAGCGCTCACACGAGCACTTCACCCGCTTCGTTCTAGCGATTGGTGGAGGTCTCAGTGATCAGACCCCCACCAATCCAAACTTCTGACATCTCACTATGACATGTCAGAAGCTTGTTAAATGTTTAGCTACACTTTAAGGCATACATATTCACCGAATTGCTCCTTTTACATGTTGAAGTAATTTAGCAAAATGGGAAGAGCAGGTGTAGGAAATCACATTCTTATGGTTGCTGTCAAGAGAATAAAGGTTTCATCTGTCAGTGGGCAATAAAAAGCCTTTGGGGTATGGTAAAGGCCGTCAGAATAGCCCCTCTACTTTCTTCATTGATAGAACACAGGCGGTAATACAGCTTCTGTGTTCTTTAGGGCACCAGTAAAAGTATCAGAGGGGACTTTGATTTACCTATGACTGTTCAGCTCTTTTAGTTGAATCATAATGGCTTGTAAATGAAGCAATTTAGCTCATGAGTATGTTTTAGAGAGGTGCTCTCAAAGGGGTTGTCCATTTTCAGCAGATTAAGGTTTATTTTTGTATAATTGAAAGTCCATCACATGACCATGGTCAGAATTTTATTCACTGGAGGTAAACAATGAATGTTCCTACTGAATAACAACCAGCAGAGATCTTGAAAACCGTGAGGAAATAATAAAGAAAGTATATTGGAAAATTGTATAACTTTTAATAATACATAAGATAACATTAATTTGCTGAAACCAGACAACCCTGGACAATTCACCAATAGATAAGAAAAGATTTACCAAAGTTAAAGTATTGATCTTCCACTTCCCCAAAAGTCATATTAACTTGGGACCAATAAGCTCAGATATACAGTGTTATTTGCGAACGCTGAAGCTTTAGCTGTCCGTTTGCCTGAAAACTGATATGAAGGGAACACTATGGTCACTGATATAAAGCCAATTTGACTCCTTTAGGCTACATTCACATCTGCGTTGGGCTTCCGTTCATGGGTTCTGTTAGACAATTCCGCCAGGGGAACCCATGAACGGAAAGCCAAATGGAAACCATAGCTTCCATTTGCATTACCATTGATTTGATTGGTAATGCTTACATTGCAAATGGTTTCCGTTTGTCTCCACTCTGCAAGTTTTCAGATTTTTTTTGGGCGGAATCAGTAGCGTAGACAACTGCGCTATTGTTTCTGCCAAAAAAAAAAACGAAAACCTTACGGAGCGGAGACAAACGGAAACCATTTGCAACTGAAGCATTACCATTAAAATCAATGGTAATGCAAACAGAAGTTATGGTTTCCTTTTGGCTTTCCGTTCATGGGTACCCCTGACCAAAAGGTCTAACGGAACCCATGAACGGAAGCCCGACAGAGATGTGAATGAAGCCTTACCTTGTAGAACAACTATTTTGTTAGTGAGGGAAAGAAATTCTCTAGTGATCATATTGTTATTTTATTTAATTGTTGTAGGTACAGGTAAAAGCAGTTCTCCTGTGTCGGGATCATGACAAACCATATCACTGGGCTCCACTTTAAATGGGTTGCCTGGAATTAGAAACAATGACACTCTTGTTCATCGGGTATGCCTGGTATTGCTGTTCATCTCCATTTAAGTGAATCAGAGGGCAAAATGCAATACCAAAAACAGCTCGGGGACAACAGTGGTGCTTATTCAAGAAAAGAAGATCCTTTTTTTCTGATCTAGCACAACCCTGTCAAAGGGAATCTATCACCAGCATTTCACCTATTGAACTCTACTCACCCCTCGCTGGCCGCTACTGTCAAACTCCATTGCCATTATCCCCTCTTCTAAACTCCTCCTCCGACCGTAAATAACAGTCTGAAAACATTTAGCGCCTTTTATGGTAATAATCCGGCAGTCTCGTTCGCTCTTTTTCTTATGCCCCCCCACCGCTGAAAACTGGCCCGCCCTGAATGTTGAAATCTCATCAGAGATAGCGCGCATGCTCCCATCATGTAGGGTCCGACACCCTTCTTGCATCGTCCGGGCCTCAAATCTAGTTACTTTGTGTGGGCCGTTATGGTGTCTCGTCGTGCGCAAGCACCAGAACAGGACACCAATGTTGAAGCACAGGATTTCGTGTGTGTTGGGGGTTGGCGAGGAGCTGTTATTTAACCCCTTAGTGACCAACAATACGCCTTTTTACGTTCGTCACTAAGGGGCTTTAGGCTAAGGCGACGCCTTTTCACGTGATCGCTTTAGCCTAAAGTAGTGCCGAAACGAAAGATCAGAGCTCCGTTCTCTCAGCTACCGGAGGTAGCTGAGAGTTCGGAGCAACGACCAGAGACCATCACGAGTGGTCTCTGGTCACATGATCGCCGTGAATCATTATTTCACGGCGTTCACGGTAAAGCGGCAGATCGTTACCATTTCTCTCTCCTCTCATGGAATAACTCCTTAGAGAGGAGAGAGAACGGGTAATTAGTGTTCCCCCCTCCCACATCCGATCCCCCCCATCCGATTCCCCCCCTCGTCCGAACCCCCCTCCCAAATGGCGCACGCATGCAGAGTGCATAGCTTACCCGTGTCGGCAGCTGGCACAGCAACAATCAGGGACCGTTGTGACTGGTCCCTGATCAGATGATCTCTGTGATAAAACCTATCACAGAGATCACTGACAGTTATTTTTATAACACAGCCAGGACATGGGCTGTGTTTCTCTCTCTTCCCATTGTAGTTGTTCTGAGAGGAGAGAGAGATCAGTCTGCGTCCTGTTCTGTGAAGAAAAAAAGTGAAAAAACAAATCATCTTTCTAATATATACATACAGTGGAGGAAATAAGTATTTGATCCCTTGCTGATTTTGTAAGTTTGCCCACTGTCAAAGACATGAACAGTCTAGAATTTTTAGGCTAGGTTAATTTTACCAGTGAGAGATAGATTATATAAAAAAAAATAAAAAAAATCACATTGTCAAAATTATATATATTTATTTGCATTGTGCACAGAGAAATAAGTACTTGATCTCTTTGGCAAACAAGTCTTAATACTTGGTGGCAAACCCCTTGTTGGCACGCACAGCAGTCAGACATTCTTAGTAGTTGATGATGAGGTTTGCACACATGTTAGATGGAATTTTGGCCCACTCCTCTTTGCAGATCATCTGTAAATCATTAAGATTTCGAGGCTGTCGCTTGGCAACTCGGATCTTCAGCTCCCTCCATAAGTTTTCGATGGGATTAAGGTCTGGAGACTGGCTAGGCCACTCCATGACCTTAATGTGCTTCTTTTTGATCCACTCCTTTGTTGCCTTGGCTGTATGTTTCGGGTAATTGTCGTGCTGGAAGACCCAGCCACGAGCCATTTTTAATGTCCTGGTGGAGGGAAGGAGGTTGTCACTCAGGATTTGACAGTACATGGGTCCATCCATTCTCCCATTGATGCGGTGAAGTAGTCCTGTGCCCTTAGCAGAGAAACACCCCAAAACATAATGTTTCCACCTCCATGCTTGACAGTGGGTACGGTGTTCTTTGGGTCATAGGCAGCATTTCTCTTCCTCCAAAAACGGCGAGTTGAGTTAATGCCAAAGAGCTCAATTTTAGTCTCATCTGACCACAGCACCTTCTGCCAATCACTCTCAGAATCATCCAGATGTTCATTTGCAAACTTCAGACGGGCCTGTACATGTGCCTTCTTGAGCAGGGGGACCTTGCGGGCACTGCAGGATTTTAATCCATTACGGCGTAATGTCTTACCAATGGTTTTCTTGGTGACTGTGGTCCCAGCTGCCTTGAGATCATTAACAAGTTCCCCCCGTGTAGTTTTCGGCTGAGCTCTCACCTTCCTCAGGATCAAGGATACCCCACGAGGTGAGATTTTGCATGGAGCCCCAGATCGATGTCGATTGACAGTCATTTTGTATGTCTTCCATTTTCTTACTATTGCACCAACAGTTGTCTCCTTCTCACCCAGCGTCTTACTTATGGTTTTGTAACCCATTCCAGCCTTGTGCAGGTCTATGATCTTGTCCTTGACATCCTTAGAAAGCTCTTTGGTCTTGCCCATGTTGTAGAGGTTAGAGGCAGACTGATTAATTGAGTCTGTGGACAGGAGTCTTTTATACAGGTGACCAGGCAAGACAGCTGTCTTTAATGCAGGCACCAAGTTGATTTGGAGCGTGTAACTGGTCTGGAGGAGGCTGAACTCTTAATGGTTGGTAGGGGATCAAATACTTCTTTCTCTGTGCACGATACAAATAAATATATATAATAAAGACAATGTGATTTTCTTATTTTTTTTTTATATAATCTATCTCTCACTGGTAAAATTAACCTAGCCTAAAAATTCTAGACAGTTCATGACTTTGACAGTGGGCAAACTTACAAAATCAGCAAGGGATCAAATACTTATTTCCTCCACTGTATATATATATATATATATATATATATATATATATATATATATATATATATATATTATAAAATCTAGATTAGTGTCAGCGCTAGATTAGCGTTAGTGCTAGTTTAGCGTTAGTGCTAGATTAGCGTTAGTGCTAGTTTAGCATTACTTTAGGCTTAGGGCTAGTTTAGCGTTAGTGTTTAGGGCCGTAATACTACTTTTTTTTACGTCTGTTATATAAAAAAAATAATAATAATTATAATTTGTGTCATTTTTAGGTTTACTTTAGGGTTAGGACTTATAGGGCATATCTATAAATATAATGTCTCAGCGAATGTACAGCGCGGAGCAAGCCTACGCCTTGCTATGTTCCGACAGTTCTGAAAGCGAAACAGACACCGCTTCTAATTCTACCGCTGAACCCCATAGTCCTATGATGGTAGATACAGCAGTCGCTGTAGAGGTGTCAAGTGCAGGGCCGAGTGTTGCAGTCCCTCCTACACTATCATTTTCCCCCCAAGTACCCCAATTTGAAGCGACTCCAGGAATTAGTGCTGACATCCAAAATTTTACCCCCTATAATTTTTTTAATGTTTTTGTATGCGATACGGTCCTAGACTTGATAGTCCAGCAGACTAATCTGTATGCTAGGCAGTTTGTTCTGCAAAAGCCTGTGTCTATTTATTCAAGAATGTGGAGCCCCACAAGTGTCTCAGAAATAAAAAAATTTTTAGGCATTACCCTCAATATGGGTTTGGTTAAAAAAACATCTGTCCGGTCCTACTGGACTTCTAGTGCTGTCCACGCTACCCCTGTATTTGCAGCAGTAATGTCCAGAAACCGCTATGAGGCCCTAATGCGATTCATACATTTTACCGACAATTCCCAAGTCCCCCCAAGAAGTGACCCAGCCTATGATCGGCTTAATAAATGAAGGCCATTAATCAGCCTTCTAAGTGATTTATTTTTAAAGTTGTACACCCCTGATAAAAATTTGTCTGTAGATGAATCGCTCATGAGCTTCAAAGGCCGTCTTTCCTTTCCTTTCGTCAATTCATCCCTTCCAAACGAGCCAGATATGGGGTGAAATTGTACAAAGTGTGCGAGAGCACAATGGGTTACACCTGCAGTTTCAAAATATATGAAGGCAGGGACCGCCAAATTCATACCCCAGGCTGCCCAGAAACTATTGCCACCTCTGCCAAAATAGTGTGGAACCTAATGGAGCCATTTCTGCACAAGGGGTACCACGTCTATACAGACAACTTTTATACTGGTGTTCCCCTTTATAAAGCCCTCCATGCTGCAAATACAGGTGCCTGTGGGACAGTACGGAAGAACAGAATGGGATTCCCACAACAGTTGGTGTCCAGGCATTTGGGAAAAGGAACATCCATGGCCTTTGCAAGTGAGGAATTACTTGCAGTGAAGTAGACCGACAGGAAGGATGTCTACATACTGTCCACAGTACACACGGACACCACTGTGGCAATTACGGAGAGGGGGGCTACCACTGCAAAGCAGAAACCTGTCTGTGTAACAGACTACAACAAATTTATGGGGGGTGTAGACCTTTCCGACCAGGTGCTTCAGTCTTACCTGGTGAAGCGCAAAAATAAGGCCTGGTACAAAATGGTAGCAATCTACCTCATCCAGGTTGCTACCTATAACAGTTTTGTTATTTTAAAAAAAGCCCAAGGAACGCTCACTTTTCTTCAATTTCAGGAGAAGGTCATTGAGCATCTCCTTTTTGAGTCCACCATACCTTCACAATCCTGCGAATCTGAGGATGTGCGCAGGCTTTCAGAGCGCCACTTTTCACACCCTATTCCTTCCACTGAGACCCAAAAATATCCCCAAAGAAGGTGTCGGGTATGTAGCAAGCATGGCAGGAGGAGGGCTTCCCGCTTTTATTGCCCCATGTGTCCATCAAAGCCACCCCTTTGTAACTACCCCTGTTTCGAAACCTTTTACAAGGTTTCAAATTACTAGCATTTAACACCAAAAAAAAAAAAAATTGGGTGGGGGGGTTTTTGAGGGAGTCAATTTCTTTATATTTTCTTTTTAGTTTGTGGACTTTCCAAGTACGGATTATTTCTTGTGGGAGAGGTTGTAGAGCACATTTTTTTCAGACCGTGAAAAAAACTAATTTTACCCCTTATGATTTTTTTTATTTATTTGTGGGTGATCAAGTGCTGGAATTAATTGTCCAGTACAAAATCCCACATCCACTATTTTTTTATTTTGATTGTTCTTATGACTATGTCCTGCCACATACAGATGTTACATTCCTAATTCTGTACCGTGATACGGGCATGATCTTTTTTTATTTGGAGGATCTCTAATAATCGAGCTGTTCCTTATCAATACACCATGGGCTTTGTTACAGTTCTTCTGGAAATACTGACATCATTTTGGGGATTAGTGATCCTTTACTGTTCCTATAGATGGTTTTGGACACTGTCCCGTTATATATTCTGTAGGTGATTGGTTGTTTGTGCACATAGCGGTTTCTACCTTGCCGGGCAGGGGCCTGTTATGGTGTACCGCGTCACTTGGCAAGTTCGTCCCTCATAAGGATTGATGGAGCTAAAGAGACGTTGTACAACCAGTCACTGAAAAAAAAAAAAACCTTGTCATGGCAGCCCTGCAGGTGTTCTTCTATCTAGTAAACAGACTCGAGTTTGCAACATAGTTGGATACATTTTCCTCCATTTGTTTGAAGATATTGCCCGTCACTCCAGTACAGTTAATTTTTTCCTCTCTGACTGATTTTATATTAGGACAGAATTCTGTCCACAATGACATCATAATGGCACCAACTGCTTCTTCAGAAAGAAATAGTCATAAGTACAGGCAAATACGGCTATAGCGACATGTATCCGTGATGAATACACAGCTTCACTTCTCTTCTGTATGCCGCACAAATTTATTAATGTGGCATATTTCTAGCAAAATAACCTTCTACCACGTCTCCTCTATTTCATGTGGAAACGTAATAAGAGTTTGAAGAAAACATCATATACCCATAGTGTCTGAAATGATACCCATTATTTCCTCCTTTAAAAAATTTTTGGTCCGCATGCTCACTACACCACTAGATGAATACCTTTAGGGGTTTCGTTTTTTAAATGGGGTCATTTCTGCGTGGTTTTTTTGTTTTGTTCAGGCAGCTCAATGCCTCTAAATGCATGATATGGGGCCTAGAATTTATTCAATTGTGCCCTGAAAGCCAAAGGGTGCTCCCTCTCTTTTTGGCCCAGCCACACATCTAATAAGCAGATTGGGGCAACAATGGGAGTATTTTTGAAAACAGGAGAAACCGGGTCATAGATTTTGGGGTGTGTTTCTTCATTCTCATGGTCGCTTCAAACTGACACTTTTATGAAAAAAGTGAAATTTAATTATTTTTCACCTGCTATGTATTAAATTTAGCAAATAACTGTGGGGTCAAAATACTTACTATACCCCTAGATAAATACCTTAAGGGGTCTAGTTTTCTAAATGGGGTCATTTATGGGGAGTTTCTATCATTCTGGCAGCTCAAAACCTCTCCAAATGTACAGTGGGGCCTAAAACATTTTCAAGCAAAATATGAGTCCTGAAAGTCTCCGGGTGCTCCCTTGGTTTTGGGCCCTGCCGTGTGTCCAGACAACGCATTAGAGCCACAATGTGGGTATTTTTGAAAACAGGAGAAACAGGGTGATAGATTTTGTGGTGTGTTTCTTCATTTTCATGTTCGCTTTACAAAGAAATCGTTCTTCAAACTGACACTTTTATGAAAAAAGTGAAATTTGTTTTTTTTCACCTGCTATGTATTAAATTTAGCAAAAAACTGTGGGGTCAGAATACTTACTATACCCCTAGATAAATACCTTAAGGAGTCTAGTTTTCTAAATGGGGTCATTTATGGGGAGTTTCTATCGTTCTGGCAGCTCAAAACCTCTCCAAATGTACAGTGGGGCCTAAAACATTTTCAAGCAAAATATGAGTCCTGAAAGCCTCCGGGTGCTCTCTCCCTTTCGGGCCCTGCCGTGTGTGCAGGCAACACATAAGGGTCACAATGGGGGCATTTTTGAAAACAGGAGAAACAGGGTGATAGATTTTTGGGTGTGTTTTTTCATTCTCATGGTTGCTTTACAAAGAAATCATTCTTCAAATTGATACTATTATATAAAAAGTGATTTATTTTTTTAATTTCACCTGCTATGCATTAAATTTAGCAAAAAACTGTGGGGTCAAAATACTCACTACACCCCTAGATAAATACCTTAAGGGGTCTAGTTTTCTAAATGGGGTCGTTTATGGGGAGTTTCTATCGTTCTGGTAGTTCAAAACCTCTCCAAATGTACAGTGGGGCCTAAAACATTTTCAAGCAAAATATGAGTCCTGAAAGCCTCCGGGTGCTCCCTCCCTTTCGGGCCCTGCCGTGTGTCCAGGCAATGCATAAGGGTCACAATTGGGGCATTTTTGAAAACAGGAGAAACAGGGTGATAGATTTTGGGGTGTGTTTTTTCATTCTCATGGTCGCTTTACAAAGAAATCGGTCTTCAAAGTGATACTTTTATGAAAAAAGTGAAATTATATTTTTCTACGCCTGCTTTGCATGAATTCTTACAAAAAAATCTGTGCGGTCAAAATACTTACAACACCCCTTAATAAATACCTTAAGGGGTGTAGTTTTCAAAATGGGGTCACTTGTGGGGTTTTCCACCATTCTGACATCTATGAGCCTCTGAAAACCTGGCTTGGTGCAGGAAAACAAAATGTACTTCAAAATTTATAAAATTATTACTAAATTTGTAAGTCTTCTAAATTGCTCAAAAATTATTAGTTTTTTTTTCAAAAATAGAGTAAAGAGATGGAAATATATATTTAATAAAAAAAATTGTACCGTATGTATGTACATATGTGACATATTGCAGTTAAAAATAGGGAAAAATGATAATTTTTACAAAACTTCTTCAATTTTTCTATTTTTTAATTAATTTCCGCAAATCGTATCAGTCTACTTTTACCACTAAAATAAAGTACAACATGTGACGAAAAAAGAATGTCAGAATTACTTGGATATTCAAAACTTTCACAGAGTTATTCTCTAATAAAGTCAGACATACCAGATTTGACAAATCTGGCTTGGTCATTAAGGTCCAAACAGGCCCGGTCATTAAGGGGTTAAAAGTAAAGAGGCGGAGTTAACTAGTAAAGCTTGAATAATGAAAATATGACTTTTTTTCGAACTAAGCTATAACTCCTTTATGCTCATTAGCATACGGCACGGGAACACTAATAAACAGAATAGTAAAGGTACAGAGCCGACTTAGAAGATAATTATAGGTTATATAAAAATGATTTTTCACCCACTACCACCAGGTATTGCTGATTTAATAGGTGAAATGCTGGTGACAGGTTCCCTTCAAAGATTACATGTTCATACAAATGCAAAAAAGCACAATAGGAAAATAATAACAATATTTTGTAATAGTTGTCCTCAGTCATATATGATGTTTTAGTTGCATTTTATTTCTCCTCAAGAAATATACTTTTCCATCCTTATGACTCAGGTTTTAGCAAAACCATGGTGCTATATATCTGAAAGTCATGGTAGTATAAGACTGGGCTTTGTGAATAATAAATATGTCTAACATAACCTAGAAAGATTAGCATTTATTCATCTATGACTGTATTTCTGTGCGCTATGTACTAGCCACTTAAGTTTATATGGTCGTATTCATATATGTAATTCTATTTATAAAGTTCACATAAACAGAATACTAGAAAGAGTTGTATAAAATGTAGATGATGTATAAATAAAATATAATAACAATGATATCATTAATTAACATAGTGTAACAAGCGTAACACAACATTTCTAAATAGTCCTAAAAGAATATGTTATATTCAGGAGTGATATTTCTGTCAGCATGCGCGGGTATAAGTGTTTTGCTCTATATCGGAAGGAATGTTCTTTGAATAATAAAGCCATGGCTAAGCATATGCAAATTGCATTTTAGTAGCGCGGGGAAGTCAGCAGACAGGCTTTTCAGTCTATGTAATAATAATTGTTTCCTCTGGCAAATGTGCTTTGAGTACTTAATGAAAGCAACAGGCTGAACTGGAAGAAGGAGCTGCCCGCTTATTGTACGCATTGACTCTATTCGGAGACCTCCAGTAGGATACTGTGCTTTCGACACACTCATCTGTCTTGTGCGTTTAATATATGAGGTAAACAAAGTGTTCTTTAACATTGGGACAAATGATAACAGGCCAATGGCAGCTTGTTCTCATTCCAGTCTTCAGCTCATCCTGATCTCCTTCTCTGTAGTTTTGTGAAAAAGGGGGAAGCAACAAAGGAGTAAAAGGATTGTAGAAGGGAGACAAAAAGAGAAAAGAGGAAAGGAAGATTAGTATTCATGCAAACAAGCGCCATGCAGAAAACCGACCACCAGAGTACAGATATCATGAACCCTCTTAAGAGAGAAATGAATTGATTCCTTAGAGGTAGGAGCATGGACGAGGAAGAGTAGTGTATTGGCAGTTTGTGGAAAGTCTTTTTTGCAGAATAGAATAGAAATAGTTTATAGGTTGGTTAAGAAAAGCTGTTCCACTCCAATTACTAGAAAACCTTTTACGTAGCAAGAAAACTGTGCATACTACATGAAAGCCAAACATTAAAGTAATGCGAATGTGGACAATTTTGTTTTGTAAAATTTCTTACTTGCCCTTGCAGGTAGATTTTTTTTTGTGCTGTGTTTTAACTAAATATAATAAATTCAGAGAAATGCTTGAAAAGATAGTTCTATAATCTTTAAAGAAAGGAAATAAAGAGCTATAGAAAACAGCAAACAGTTCTTGGCATGAAAAGTTGTGCTTTGCAGAAGAATTGGCAATAGCGCGTAACAGCCCTCACAATAAGAGATAATGATGTGTTCTGGAGATATTTTCTGGTTCTATAGATCAGACAGTAGTATGTTTCTTACTTTGACATCTTGGAACCTCATTACTCCATCTTCCATCTTTCCTGCACTCAATCTGGAAACTTTCCATTTCTAAGTTGTCCTAGTAAAAGAGGAGAAAAATGACCTTTCATCTAGCTTTTTATTACAGAAATTTGCATACAATGATTTCACGTTTGGTTGAGTTCAGTAATAGTTAGAGAGCATAAGGGTTATGTCCACCATTAGCACTATTTTACAGTTTACATATAATTCATCTAAAAAAAAGTTGAATAGAATTGTCCTCAAATTGAAGAATGTATTATAGTCCAGAGCTACAATCACAATTTTGCAGACTGTAGACCTAAAATCTCCTAGTATTAGTTGATGACTCAAAGTCAGCACAGATCTTGTTCTGGTGACTTGCATTATGGGAAGTATCATTTTAACTGCAGGCACTTTACAGTAATCTGATGTAGGGAAAATGAACTATCCCACTGCATTATAGAAGCTCAGCTAAACTTTTTGAGCTTTAATTTTTTGACTGCTTCCAATGATGACCAGCAGAATTGTGAATGCAGCTCTGGACTTTAATACAGGCTGTTAAGTTGACTTCACATTACATTTGGGTGATCCTCTCTTTGTACAAGGTTTATGCAAATTCTATCTATATGCAAACTTAAATTGTTTCCATAGGTTTACACTTCCTTTAAATCTTCGATATTATAAACCAAAAATGTCAATGCTAACATTAATATAATCGTCAAGTTATGAAATCACTTACTGTATATGAATTTTCAACTGAATAGGTCCTGTAAATATACCACAGGTTGGTAGGATCAGTTTTGGTGCATGCACAATGACCTGAGATAAGTGTGACTTACCTTTATAATTCGATACCCAGGGTTACAGGCGATTACAGCTTGATCTTTGAAGGTGTATTCTGATTGAGAAGGTTCAATTTTTCCATTGGTGGGTGGCCGTAGGTCAGGACAGGAAACACCTAAAATGACATTTTATTAACACGGTTCGCTTTTCTATTACACCATGCAGAAAAGAGTAGGCGATGGAGAAAAAAAAAGATACGTCAGATTGTAGAAATGACAGATCTTTATGTTCTGTATATGTGATATGCATTGTATAAATTAATGAAACAAAAACACACAGTAAGTTACCTGTGACAGTATAAGACAATCTCCATCCTCCGTTCTCCCCAGAATTATCACTATGGAACAGAATCTGTACACTGTTACTTCCCGTTTCTATTCTTCCCGGTGATTTCTCTCCACATATTGGACCAAATTCAGTTTTTCCTGCTTTGATCTATCCAATCATGAATGAGCACATTGATTATAACTGTATGTAATATACATTACTAAAAGCAACAAGTCAATAGAAGCTACATTATATTTTCTTACATCCAAAGTACTTGACAACATTATCACTGGTTTCTTCTGAAGGAAGCAGTGATAGCTGAAGACAGATATGATTGACACCAGTAGACAGATTGAACAATCTTAAATTCAAAATATCCAACTGGTTTGTCATTGCTTAAAGTCGTCTTATCTATTAACCTTCTATATATACAAGTGTATAAACATACGATTCTAAGAATTGCTATGAAAAGTGTATCTAGTACTACTTTAGAACCATCCACTCTTTAAAGGGGTTGTCCAGGATTAGGGTATTTATATTTTAAAATAATTGGTCCTATAGTAAAAAAATTTATCTTCTTACCAATGTATGTATTGCAATTTACATTTTTGCTCCCTTCTACCGCTGGAACCCCACTGTATAGTCGCAACTGCATGTAAGCATGGCAATTGTGACTTAGTCCATATTTGTCCTCCTCTTGTACATGTACGGAAGGCTCTGTATAGTGTTCTTCTTACAGTGTAAACATGACCCTGTCTTGTGAATGCTTTGGGTACTCTAGAGAAGAGTAGATCTTGCACTGTAGGGCCGGGTTCACACGTTGCTTAAATACTGCAGATTTTCCGATACGTTGCGGAAAATCCGCTGCATAATACAGTAGCAGCAGGGTGGAGGAGATTTGAATAATTAAAATTGAATGACATTTGAATAATTAAAAAAACATTCCTAAATTGACCTGCGGTGCGTTTTTTAATCCGCAGCATGTCAATTTATGTTTCAGAATCACTGCTCCTCTGTCACGGGTTCTCCCCATTGAATTCAATGGGAATGTAAAACCTGCAATAAATAGCAGTTGTTGTGATTTCTGCGGCAGAAAAGCTGCAATTCTTCTTCAAAAAATCGAAAGGAGGCCAGGCTGCAGGATGTCAGAGGGACGCGTCACCATGGCTTTGAGTAAATATTATTTTTTTTTCCTGATATTTTTTACAGAGGAAATTCCAGCAAAAAAACTGCACCACAATTTGGTGTTTTTTTTCGCACGGAATTCCCTGCGGATTCCAGATACGCTGTGTACTTTCTACACAGCCTATCCTCCCTGTGTGTACATACCCTAGGAGTACAGCACTTATTTTATTTGTGGATGCAGTCACGGAGCCTTCGTAAATTTACCCTAATCTCACACAATCCCTTTAAACAAGTCCAATTATCTGCATTCCTACAATAATCAACAATGAAAAATGCAATTGAAAGAATACTCAATTTCAACATCTAGATCAGATTTTAACATTGTGACAGGTGCAGTTATAAGAAAGTGACAATGTACCTTTAAGTAGTCATATGGACATGACACTTCTGGGTGGTCTTCAATATCAAAATTGTCATCAAAATGAAGGTTAACAACAAATCCTTCCTCCAGCTCAATTCTGTACAGACAGTCAGAGCTCTTTGGATATGGGCTTGGATAATCGGCACTGGAAATGGTTCCACTCCTCTGGGTGTACAAGTTATCACTGCACTCCACTGTGAACAATCAAGAGTGAAAGAGTAATAATCACAGCTATAGTTTTCCTCAGCTTAGTAAAGGGTAACAGTATGTTGGTATCGAGAACATTTACAACTGTCTTATGTTGCCCTATGATTGACATAAGGTAGATTCATATGGTTGATGGTTATATCTTTGTACCCTATGTTTTCTTATAGACCTAAAGTCATCTTGAATCCCCTATGAAGATTACAAGGACTTTTTCTGAAAGTAAAGTTAACCTACAAGCAATATCCAATTCAACTGCCTCCTCTGCTTTTGTACCCAAATCTTGATATGGATGCTTGGACCTTTCTCACATCATTTTTATGCTGAGATGGGTAGAGGGTCACATGCTTGGCACACACAAAAACGTGCATATATATATCTTATTATTGTTTTATTGTATCACCAGATTTAGTTAGATCTAAGTACTCCAGTTATGTGGTGACATCTTGATTTTGAGATTCGTAAAGACGGCTGTTATGGCAAATAGAAATATGGTAGGAAACATTAGAGATGGATTTGGTGAGGCACAATAGAGATGTGACCTAAAATTTCCTGGTTTTGCCATTTCCTTGCCAGTTTTAATGTTGTTGTGTTCTTGATGGTCTATTTTTCTCTTTCATATATTTTTAAACAATAACGTAGGGATATGGATTGTGAACTGAATGTGATTCCTAAGCTGAGCGACAGTTTTAGATTAGTGTATTAGTGGGTGTATTTTTATATTTTGATACAGCACAACCACAATAAAGACCATAATATATGTAGTATGATAAACCTTTGCATGTCCTGTTATCTGAGTGGAGAAGGTAACCAAATCTGCACGAGCAGTAGAATCCACCAATATAGTTATGACAGTGATGATCGCAGACCATGTCTTCATCATTTCGCTCTGCACACTCATCAACATCTAGAAACAGACAATCATACAAAGGTATTAGCTACCACCTGTGCAAACATAGTCACAATGACAGTAGTTCAAGCTCACTGATAATGTATCCGCATGCTTTACTGGCTTATGGATTTGAACAAGTCCTTTATGCATGCTTTAAAGTAGCAATATTACTTGCAAGTGTTACTTCTGTTTGAAGTATCCTAATTCTGTAGAAACCGTATTTCCCATGATCAGAACATAAACAATTTCAAGTACTTTTAAGTTAAGACAATAAGAACTAGGCTGGCGTTTAACATAATAAAAATGCAAAAAAAAAAAAAAGCAAAAGTGATTTCTAGTAATATTAGGTAAATGATAGTGTAAATGTATTTTAGTATCTAGTAAAATAAAATACAGCCTCAGTCAAAATCAATAAAAAAGCTAATTGTGAACACAATCAGATTAGCTGCTAACCAATAGGGAAACACCACATTATTACAGTAGCAGCCAAGTGAATAAGATTTGAGCAGATCTCATCCACATGCAGAAAAATCATGCGGAAATATACCTGCTGTATAGAATTTCAATCCACAGTATGTAAATTTAAGATGAAAAAATGCTGCAGATTATCCGCACAGAAAATCTGGTCGGAAATTCTGCAGAAAATACGCCACATGTGGCCTTACCCTAAAAGCGAATGAAGTCCAAAAATACAGAACTGTAAAATGGATCTTTTTTCTTAGACTCCTGATTTATTTGGGGAGCGCACAGATCTGTAATATGCATTTCAATGTTTATTTTCCGCTTATCAAATCTATGATTTAAATTTAATGAATCGGTGACAAAGCCAATTTTAAAAATCATATTTATATTCATAATAAACATTTCATATTATGTATGAAATACAACTATTTTATACAACTATTTTAAGATTGTATGATTGTTTTCTTTACACTCTATCGGGCAGATTTAGTACAGTTGCACACGACTGAGTGCCACTCGATAGTTTTTACATAACCATTCACTTTAGAAGGGTGAATTTGGTCAGTGAAAACGGACCCGACTTTCCGATCCGTGGAAAGATAGGACATTTCCTATCTTTCCACGGATCACGGACGGGACCAGGCCAGGACCAGGACTGTCATGTGCATGAGGCATTACTAATGTAAGATTTAAACAGCATAAACTTGATGCGCCAAGTTCATCACAGTGGCCCACGCTGTGTGATAGATTTGGCACATCTTGCTAGACACTTTTCTCTTTCTTATACCAATTCTTGGTTGGCTTAGTTTTGGTTTGGCACATTTTAAGTAACGCCCCTTCCCTATTAAGCCACGTCCCCTTTCTAGAAACTTTTAAAGTGCCTAGAGAGGCGCAAAAATCTTTTCTTAAATTAGTCTTTAAAAAAGATGCACCAATATGCGCCACAATTTGGCAAATTTTTCTACACATTGTAGGCGCAGTCACAGTAGTAATTCTGCCGTCATGTTCTGGGTGTAATTAATCAGCAAATGTTAGAAAATTTGGGAAAACTGCATCTTATTATTTTTCTAAAATGTTAGTATGCATTGGCGTTTCATTGATAAATAGCCAATTTACAAATTTAAATCAGAATTTATGGATATTGGGCAGTGGTAGTGAAGGAGCTGCAGGAAAGTTGCATATTGGTGATATACGTTTAAAGACAACTTTAATCTTCTGCAGAATTTTTCCAGCTTGTCGCTTAGGTGAGAGAGAAGAGGGAGAAATATGTTCCAAGCATAAAAATTCTCTGGGGATTTATGGATGATTTTCATACAACTAATTCCAATGACGTGTTAACTTACCAACTGCACTGTAATGAGCGTCAAAGCCTGTGTAGCGTTCTTCATTAGAGAAGTCTGACCTGAAGGTAAGGCTCAGGAAGTTCCCAGGTGACACAAGCACCTGCTGCCCTGGAGCCTGCTCAGTATCAGTACTTTCCCTTCCACAAAAGACAGACAATATTTGTTCATCAGTTTCCACCTGAAATCAAAAAAAGTTTTCATTATTTATCAATGTCCAGTTCACACAATGGAAACAACACAGTTACATAGATTCATCTTGCAGATGATTATTCCCTCATATAATGTTATTGTACATGTTTAAAATTCACATCCACAAGATGTAACATACAAGCCGTATGTTACACCTTGTGAATGTGAATTTTAAACATGTTCTACGGTACAGGATTATCAAAAATTAAATGCTGCTGGTAGAAATATCAGAAAGTTGATGTTTTTTTTAGTTGTGAGGTCTACACATAATAAATTAAAACATTAATTTCAATTATTGAAACTATTCTTGAATGGGACATTTATAGAGGTGGAATGTTCATGATGTAAGCAGGAGGTTTTTTTTGATGGGCACACAGTTGTATGTTCATCCTACTGGATCTGTCAAAACTTAATAATACAGAGAATGTCATCTTGTTTTTGTGCCAAACGTCATTCCTCCAGGCACCTTCTCAAACACACCAAAAGTTTTGTAAGTACTTGAGGCTTCGTTCTCATCTGCATTGGGGCTCCCTTCTTGGGTTCCGTTGGAGCTTTCCATGAGGGGAACCCATGAACGGAATCCAAACTGAAACAAACGGAAACCATAGGTGGTGACGGATCTGGTGCAAATGGTTTCCGTTCGTTACCATTGTTTAATGGTTCCGTCGTTTGGATGAAATCAACACAGTAGTTGACTGCGCTATTCATTCCGTCAAAACGACGATGACAAACGGAAGCCATTTGCACCCGATCCGTCACCATTGAAATCCTTGGTGATGCAAATGGAAACCTATGATTTCCGTTTGTTTCAGTTTGGATTCCGTTCATGGGTTCCCCTGACGGGAAGCTCAGACGGAACCCATGAACGTAGTCCTGAGGCAGATGTGAACGAAGCCTTAGAAGGTAAATACTGGTCATAATAATGAACATAATGTAACACCCTATTTTAAGCCCAAATAGCAACAATAATACCATGCCTATAACATATTAATCCAGTGTAACGACAAGCAGTGCTTAAATGGAAAAATCCATTATCTTCATAACCATGATAGAAGTACAAGAAATAGAAGCAAAAATACTACAACTTGTAGAGGTGGACCCAGTAAAGATTTAAAAATTAAAATTTAATTAAAAAAATAATTGTAAATTAAGCTACTAAAATGAAACTGACAACCCTGTTCTTTAAATAATTATACCAAAAAATTTCATAAAGCCCTTTGGGTTTTCCCACTGTAAACATTCATGGAGTATTGATTAGTGGAATATCAAATCTGGTGAGCATCCACTATTGTTGTTCTTATGTAAGAAACAATGAAACGTATGAAACAGCTACAAGATTTACACTTGGACTATACTTTGTTCTAAACTTGACTGTACAACTATGTACAAACCCTTTCAATGAAAACATTCAATAAAATCGTAGAAAAATTTACCTATACCTAATCAACAGCTGTATTTCCCTTCCATACAATTAACTGCAGCAGACCTAAATATACACTATGTAGCCAAAAGTATGTGGACACGTAACCATTACACCTATATAAGCTTGTTGGACAACCCATTATAAGATCATGGTCATTAATTTCGAGTTGGTCCACATATTGCGGCCATGACATCTTTTACTCTTCTGGAAAGGCTTTCTACAAGATTTTGTAGTGTGCCTGTGGGATTTTTTTTGCCCATTCAGCCAAAAGAGCATTTGTGAGGTTGGGGATTCATGCTGGAGGAGATAGTATGTGATGGGGTTGAGGTCAGGGGTCTGTGCAGGCCACGCAAGTTCCTCAACAGTAAACTAATCTAACCAAGTATTTATGGACCTTGCTTTGTACACAAGGGCACAGTCATGCTGGTGCAGGAAACTTGCCACAAAGTTGGTAGCACATACTTGTCTAAAATGGCATTCACTGAAAATAAGGAGCCTAGCCTGAACCCTGAAAAACAACCCCAGACCATTATCCTTCTGCCACCAAATTTTACAGTAGGTTCTATGCATGCCAGTAGGTAGTGTTCTCCTGCCATCCACAAAACCCATACTCAGCCATTAGACTGGCAGATAGTGAAATGTGATGTATCACTCCAGAGAACACGTTTCCACAGTTCCAGAGTCCAGCAGCAGAGTGCTTTACCCCACTCCAGCCGACGCTTGACATTGTGCATGGTGATCTTAGGCTTATGTGCAGCTGTTCGACCATGGAAACCTGTTTCATGAACCTCTCAACGTACAGTTCTTTACACGTCACGCTTTAGCACTCGGCGGCCCCATATTTTGAGTTTGTGTGGTCTACTAACTTGTGGCTAAGGTAGCACATTAAAAGTCTCTGAACTCTCCAGTACGACCCATACTACAAGCAATGCTTGTCTATGAAGATTGAATAAATGTGTGCTTTATTTTACGCACCCGTTTGCAATAGGTGTGGCTGAAATGCCAGAAGTCGATAATTAGTCTGGGTATCCTCATACTTTTGTCCATATAGTGTATAACCAATATGTACACCATTTATACAGTATGCAGACTGTTTATATATTAGTATTTTAAAGTTAAATCAATATGTAAGATTTTAATGATAACCCAAATAGTTTAAGGCCTCATTTACACGAGCGTAATATACGCGCGTGCGACGCGCGTGCTTTTCACGCGTGTCGTACGCACCTATATTACTCTATGGGGCAGTTTAGACGATGCGTGAATTTTGCGCAGCGTGAGTGCGTTGCGTAAAACTCACGACATGTTCTATAATCGTGCGTTTTTCGCGCATCCACGCACCCATTGAAGTCAATGGGTGCGTGAAAACCACGCATGCCGCACGGAAGCACTTCCGTGCGAACTGCGTGATTCACGCAAGAGCTGTCAAAAGGATGAATGTAAACAGAAAAGCACCACGTGCTTTTCTGTTTACAAACATCCAAACGGAGTGTCAAATTAGAGATGAGCGCACCGAACTTCACCGGGTTCGGCCGAACTCGTTTTGACCGAACCCGGCAAAAAATGTTCGGGTACGCGACGTCAGGAGACAGTCACTGCCCACGGTGCTGAAAGACTTAATCAGCACCATGGACAGTGACTTTCGATCACAATATACATATACGTGTAAAAAAAAACAGAAGTTCGGACTTACCGATAAGTCCCGGCTCCTTCCTCCAGTCCGACCTCCCGGGATGTCAACTCAGTCCAAGTGACAGCTGCAGCCAATCCCAGGCCAAGCACAGGCTGCAGCCAATCACAGGCTGCAGCGGTCTCATGGACTGCCGCGTCATCCTGGGAGGTGGGGCCGGATGACAAGAGAGGGACGCGTCACCAAGGCAACGGCCGGGAGACCGGACTGGAGGAAGCAGGCAGTTCATGGTAAGTTTGAACGTCTTTTTTTATTCACAGGTTGGTGTATATTGTGATCGGCATTCACTGTCGAGGGTGCTGAAAGAGTTACTGTCGATCAGTTAGCTCTTTCAGCACCTTGGACAGTGACGGGCGTCGACTAGCCTCATCTCTATGATGGCGGCTGCGCGAAAATCACGCAGCCGCGCATCATACACGGATGACACACGGAGCTGTCAAGTGCCTTTTGCGCATGCAAAACGCAGCGTTTTTTGCGCGCGCAAAACGCACACGCTCGTGTAAATCAGGCCTAAATATGTTTTTCGACATGGTATGGCTACAAAGAAACTGTCCACCTACAAGCACACAACCATTTTCTACCACTTCTTGAACACAGACATGATCTAAATCTTATGCATTAATGGTTAAAGGGAACCTGTTGGATCAAACATGAAATCCAATCTGTCGGCAGCATTTTATAGAGCAGGAAGAGCTAAGCAGATTAATATTTAGTTAGGTGAAAAAAGATACAGGATAACGTGTAATGTACTGATTTAAGTCCCTGCTAAGGCCTAATGCATACGGTCCGTAATTACGGCACAGACGGATTGCGGAGTGTCATCCACGGGCCGTCCGCAATGACGGACCTTGCACACACAAGATTTGCATTGATTTCAATGAGCCCAGACCGCAATTGTGAACCGTATAATGACATGTCCTGTTTTTTTTTGCGGTCCGGGCTCTGGGCAATGCGCCGATTACCTCAGACTATACCCAGAAGAGATGGACCACTGGCATCGCTGAGCAGAAGAGTGAGTAGACGCCATCACTGAACCGCCTTCAACAGTGATGTAAGTATTAGCTCCCACCCCTATCCTGTACTGTTCTCGGTCTTGAACTAACACTGTCACCAATGATTTCTCGTGCTATTTGACCTTCCAAAAAAACAGCCATAAACAAATATACATGTTCTGACTGCGCATTACAGAAAGTACGGGGCCAGGCATGAAAGTGCCGATTACGCTGCCTGGCCCCTGTCAACCAATGTAAGAAGGGAGGGAGGGGGGTTGAACTGGGGAGTGACGTAAAAGCATTTAGGTGCAACGGTCACGCACTCGTTGCACCTAAATGCTCATTAGCATAAACTTAATAAAACATATTTCTCTACAAAGGAGGCAATAAGCAGAAATTTAAACTAAACGCTAGAAACAGGTTACTCTCCTCTACAATACACTGTTACTAGTTTAATATGGACATTTTGGTGACAGACTCCCTTTAATCTAAATATCTGTTATCTAGTCATCACTAGGTGGCGCTTAGGAGCTTTTTGTATATTGTTTATACATTTAACTGAATAATAACAGTATACAGTGAGCTCATATGCTCCCTCTAGTGATTACTACAGGCAATTTTAATATTTACCTGCAGGGGATTTGGAGCTCAGATCCCAATAAAAATATATTAAGCAATTATTTACCACATAAAAATGACATGGTGTTAAAATATGGACGTTCACTTTATGGAATTATTAGAATTCATCCCTCACCCTCCCTAATCTGCAGTATTCCCTTGGTTAGAACATATGGACTTTGGATGTTTCACAAGCCATAATCTTTACTCCATTGCTCTTTGTTGTGATTATTTTATATATTGCATAAGATGCTGATTTGGCCAACTGTTGTAGCAACTATATATTTTTGGGAATGTGATCACCTTTCTAGTAAGGCTCAAACTATTTTATTAAAAGAAAACATCAATATGTACAAAATAACCATTTAGGACATGATCTTGCTTCTAATAAATGACTTGCGTCTAATTATTTTTAGTAAAGAGATGAATAACAAAAGTATATCTATCTATACAGCCATTAGTTCATTCTGTTCTTTTCTTGGTAGGACGTCAACCTCGAGGTCATTATCACTTGCTGTAAACACTCAGTGATAAACCTTTCAACTGTTGATGAAATCCTAGCCTGGATCAGCTGAATACACTGTCTAATACATTTGTTAATACCCTTTAAAAATGCCATCAACGACATCTAGTTCATAAATACGGCATGTTGAATTAATTTATTTCCTGTCGCTTGTATAGCACCAACATATTCTGCAGCGCTGTCCATAGATTGCCCTTATGCACATTAATTCCTGTCCCTGATGGAGTTTCCGTTCTCTCACACATAAGTCAATTAATCTGTGGAAGCAAACCGGAGTACCTGGAGAAGGGGCATAACTAGGAAAGACTGGGCACCATAGAAAACTTTTGACTGGGGCCCTTCCTCCGCTGGGTATCACACAACCCCCCCATGTAGATAGTGCCTCCCTATAGATTCCACCACACAGCGCCCCCTATAGATAGCACCATACACATCCCCCTGTGGATAGCGCCGTACACAGCCCCCTGTAGATAATGCCTAACAGCCCCCCTGTAGATAACGTCTTACAACTCCAAATCCCCCCTGTAGATAACGCCATACAGCCCCCCTGTAGATAATGCCATACAGCCCCACTGTAGATAACGGCATACAGACCCCCCCTGTAGATAATGCTATACAGACACCTCCCTGTAGATAACGCCATACAGACATCCCCTGTAGATAACACCATACAGACACCCCCTGTAGATAACGCCATACAGACACCCCCTGTAGATAACGGCATACAGACACCCCCTGTAGATAACGTCATACAGAGTCCCCCCTGTAGATAACGCCATACAGAGTCCCCCCTGTAGATAACGCCATACAGAGTCCCCCCTGTAGATAACGCCATACAGACCCCCCTGTAGATAATGCCATACAGACCCCCCTGTAGATAACGCCATACAGACCCCCCTGTAGATAACGCCATACAGACCCCCCCTGTAGATAACGCCATACAGACCCCCCTGTAGATAACACCATACAGAACCCCCTTGTAGATAACGCCATACAGACCCCCCACTGTAGATAACGCCATATAGCCCCCCCAAAAAAAACGGGCTATAGTTTGTCCTACAAAAGACATGCATCCCCTATCCACAGGATAGGGGATACATGTGTGATCGCTCGCAGCGATAAGGAGAACGGGGGACTGAAAGTACCCCGAAGTTCTCCATGACAAACCTCGGACTTCCAGCGTCTGCACAGTTCAATAAAAATGAAAGGAGAGCTGGTCACGCATGCGCACAAGCGCGACCGATGCGCGAGTCATTTCTATGGAGCTGCAGACAGACCCCGGAAGTCCGAGGTTTGACATGAAGAACTTCGGGGGACTTTCGGTCCCCTGTTCTCGTTATCGCTGGGCGTTCGAGCGATCACACATGTATCCCCTATCCTGTGGATAGGGGATGCATGTCTTTTGTAGAAACAACCCCTTCAGTGGTGTCGCGCTGTAGCAGCCATAGCAGCTGCTAGGGGAGCCTCCGGCCATGGGGGGGGGGGGCCGTGCCGGGGTGTGGCACGGGCCCCTCAAGCTGCGCAATAGCGGTAGTTACACCACTGACCTGGAGGATCGTGAGATACTGCACCGTCATTGGTGGTGCTTCTGGGTGGAGTATACAGAGGTTAATTTTCCTCGAGCATTTAATGTTTTTCTTGTTTTGGAAGCGAGCAACATCTACAGCAGAGCTATGTGGAGCTTTTTATCTCCTTTGGGTATACTGTAAATATATTATAGAATTTTTTATGAGGGCTGGCTGTACCCTCGCTAAGGGCATTTGCAATTATGCCTTCATGGTGTGCGTGATCAGCTCAAGGGCACAGCACCATAAGTCATTGAAATCGGGTTGTTTATATTTGGGGGTATCTGATAAAAAGATATTGTTTTGCAATATCCATTAAGGCAAGGACCATAGGAAACTATTACTTCTGCTTTAGGCCTCAAAGGGCATCTGGGGGCCTTACTCTACCTTTGAATACCTCAGATTTCATATAGAGATATACAGAGGTTATTCCTTTAGGATTCCTTTTTGATTCTAAAAGAAAAACCAAATCTTATGGCATTCTCCATCAAATGTCGTATGTACAAAGCTCTATTCCCTTAAATGCATTGGTCCAGAGAAGAATACTGTAGCTCGGTACATACGGAATCTGATGGAGGATTGTACAGTCGCCCATGAGTCGCATGGGACTATGTGTACCACCGTGCAGCCGCTGTGTCGTGTGCATGAAGCCTAAAAGTAAAGATATACTGTATATATATTTATTATAAATGTGTAAATATGTCAATATTCCAGAAATTTTGCCCAAAATGGTCGCCCAAATTGTGGATCTCTAATATACTGCCTGTGGATTATGTTCCACTGTGGGAAATGGATGGCTACTCCTATAAATAATTGTTCTATGATTAAAGAAATTGAGTGTTATATTGTATTATAGCCTATTTGAGTTAAGGTAGTATTACACGGTCCGACGTGGGCCGTGTAAACGAGCGTCGTTCAATGAGACAGCTCGTTGATCGGTTCTCGTTTGCTCCATTCACAAGAAGTTAGTATGGGGATGAGCGCTCGGTACTCCGATCGCTCGTCCAAAAACAGTTCTTACACAGGGATATGTGCTGCCGACAACGATAAGAGTTTATGCATTTAAAACTATGCAAACAGCCGATGAACGAGCTTGTCCTCGTTTATCGGTTGATCGTTGCGCTTTATACACAGGGCAATAATCAGGAACGAGCGTTCTATGAACGCTTATTTGCCTGATAATTGGCCAGTGTAACAGGGCCTTCAGCTGGTGGTTCATAGCCTGAGATACTAATACATTTACATAGGAGTGAAACGAACAGGCTTGGAATAAAGGACATTCCACAAGACGTGTACACATATCAGATGCTCAGATACTGAATGTAACTAAAGGTAATATCTATCAATCTAACAAAAGGGGTTGTACGAACCACTCAGCAGGGAACAAGGGCCGATAAAAAGAGAGAAATAGAATAGGAACGGGCATATGGGGTAGGAATCTTGTTCTCATATAAATTATACAGCTCTACTTGATCTACTTGATGCTAAACTCATGTTTTAAGGGCAAGGGTTATGCAAGCTGTGAGGATATAGAGGGAAAAAGAAAAAGGAACAAAAAGAGACTGCATTCAGGCAAACATCAGTGCTCGCTATTGTGACAAATCAGCAGGGAACAGTTCACAAAGTCCCTGGCTCCAGCGAACAAAATGAACAGAGATGTGTAAACCGCTGACAATAAGCGGGAATGTATCATACTTATGTTAAAAAAGAATTGCTGCTGATGTGACGTTTACCTCAATCAATACATAAATAATAGACTATTTATTAAACTGAATGAAACTGTATGAAACAACTGAATGTAAATGTTCTATATGATTATTACCATCCCCCAACTTCTACGTAATCCTTATTTTGCATTTAAGGAAACTCTCCCACGAGAGAAGTGGTTCAGCTGTCAATCATATTAACATGTTTACATCATTAGCTGGGAATAAGAAAAAAACATTTAATTAGCAACAACCTCTCTGTGCACATCCATCAGTCAGTAAAATGAGATAGGACAGGAAACAGCAAACATTAACTCAACCAGAGACCACTCTGTTTATTCAAGGGTAGAGGACATTTCTCTGGTCTGTATACTCTGGAATGAACCATATTACAGATAAGATCCTCTACTAAATTTTTTATACAAACACACATTCCTGCTTGTGTCCTTCATTGAAAAACTGTGTGGAATTTAAATAAAGAAATAGTATGGACTTCTGAAAAAACATGAGGTGTCAAATGTCTTTCCACAGTATTCAGGGTGAGAGTGGCGCTCTAAAAGTACCCGAGGGACCTACGTTGGGCTAAGGTTCTGGCACATTAATGAGCCACTAATTCAACAAGAGCCAACTGATGACAACCCCATTTGGAGGTGACATTGGAATCCACGACTTGCCACTAGGATGTAGGATCTATTTCTCATGAATTGATTCACTTATACCCTATAAAACCTTATTAATGATATGTATTGTGTGGGCATTGATAATAACAAAGTTTACGATGCAATTAAAAGTAGGAACGTGCATGTTATGTCTAGATCAGGGGTGGGGAACCATTTTTCTGCCAAGGGCCATTTGAATATTTATAACATCATTTGCGGGCCATACAAAATTATCAACTTAGAAATTAGCCTGTTATATTTGGCGTGAGGTCAGGTGACTGGACGTGCCGGTCCGGGGGTGGACCAGTCTGGTCACCTAACCTCACGTCACTAACTCAGGTCAGGTGACCGGACTGGTCCACTCTTGGGCCAGCACAGTCCAGTCAGCTGACCTCACCTCACTGACTCAGGTCAGGTGACCGGACTGATCCACTCTAGGGCCGGCACGCACCGATCTCACTAAAAACCACCACTGCCGCCGCAATACTTGGCTCCATCCGCCCTTCTCCTGCTCCTAAATGTGAGTGTGTAGGGCGGACTCACGGCGGCAGCGCTGGTCAGAGTAAGGTCGGGCCCGACCAAATGATCCCGCGGGCATTATAAGGCCCGCGGGCCGGAAGTCCCTCACCCCTGGTCTAGATGAGGGGCCCAATAAACCCCAGTCTCACACTGATAGTATCTATTTGTTCTGCAGTAAGTATTCAAGTGGCAGAAAAAAAAGAGAATCTATGTAAATACCAAGATAAGTCAATACTTGTTTTAGCAAGATACTTTAGTTATGGTACAACATAAAGTCTACAAAGTAAAATCTTCCTGAATATGGGCAAGTTTGATTTTTATCCTAGCTGAGAGTGAATGGGAAAATAAGATTTTCTTTTCACGCATACTGTAACTTTGTGCTTTTGGCATTTTTAGTAATTCTTTTTCTAAATAGCAGCGTGCAAAAAGTGGTTGTCATGTGTTTCTAATGTGATTTTTGGCACGAGAGTGTTGCATTTCTGAATTGCATCATAATCGCTTCAGCTAAACTATGAGTGAATAAGACCTATACTTTTTTTTTTTGGGGGGGGGGGGGGTGGAATACTGCGGCGAAGCAAGGAGCTGGCTCCCTGCTCTGCCATTCACTATGGCTTTGGGACATGATCCCTGCACAGGTCGGCGCAATGCTGTCAATGGATCATGCCGGCCTACGCAAGGATCCCATCTCATAGGCTGCTGAGGAGGCTGTAGAACTGCTCTGTTCGCCCTGGGAACGAGGCTAGGTGAGTACAAGTTTTTTTTTTATTTGTTTGGGGGCTGTGTGTCACTATCAACAAGGTGGGGCTCTGAGTCGCTATCTACAAGGGGGGTTGTGTGTCGCTATTTACAAGGGTGGCTGAGTGTTGCTAACTACAAGGGGGGCTGCGTGGCAATATCTACAAGGGGGGGCTGTGTGGCACTATCTTTTTTGAAAAATCTCTTTTTATTAAACAGTAAATAATACATAACAAACAGTTATCATTGTGCATGACCAAAAGCAGATAAACAAAGATTGCATACTTTACAGCAGTTAGCATGTGGGTATAGACATAAACATAATAAATCACCAGCCGGTGACGCGAAGGCAATAGAATCCTGACAAACAAGACTACCCTCATGAAATCTGATAAATCTTGCACATTACGAAAATTAATAATCTAATAACTGTGAGGGACAACACATACAATTCAATAACCAATGAATAACAAATGAATAACAATTCCGGTACTACAACACCTTTAATTAATTCTGTATAAAGGAAAACTCACTTCATGCTACCCCATGGTTCAGCATAGCGGCCCAGCAAGGGACTACGGAAGGGATGGACATGAGATGTAAAGAAATGTGGAGAGTTATCTAAACATTACGTAAAACCCGTTTTGCCTCTGCACTGGGACAGCCATGGGCGCCACACTTTTAGAAAACGGTCTCTGGATTGAGTCACCCAAGCTGCAAACTCCTCCATATGGCAGATATGCTGCATTTTATCCAACCATAATTCTACTGTAGGTGGGTTAGGTGTGGCACTATCTTCAAGACGGGAAGTGAGGCACTATGTACTGTGGGGGAGTGTGGCATTATCTACTGGGGGCTGTGTGGCAGTATCTAAAAGGGGGGGGTGGCACTATCTATAGAGGGCTTTGTGGCACTATCTACAAGAGGACGCTGTTCATTATGTCACCATAATTATTCTCATTAGCCTCAGTTATACAATCTGTTTTAGTCAGGCTCACTGACCACTAATTTATTTTCTTTAAGGTATTGTTATGTTAACTACTTTATATAACTATATTGCTTGTAAAATGTACAAGTGGTTTTATGATCGAGTTACATAAAAAAAAAGTGAAAAAAAAAATTACACCTCATTGATTGGTAGAGAAAGCAAACATGGTGGGAAAGAAGTTGCAGGGAGCCAAACTGAATCTTTGCCTGGGTGCAGGAGAACCTAGCTACGCCTCTGTGTTATACATTTGCTTATAGAATATCTCCATTAAAAGAATAAAACATAAAAGAGTTTGGGTCTAGCTGCTATATTTTGCATTTCCACTCCGAGAGCAGTCACACAGGGTCTGTGCACACAGCATGATAGGAAAATGTTTTATTTAGATCAGTAATGATTGGATCTGAATCGGATTAATCTGATCACTAGGATGATTTACACATAGGGACTATCACTACCATCCAACATTATAAGGTAGACAATGGTGAAAATCATGAGTACAGTATACAGCTAGGAGTCTACAACGACATGATTTACAATAAAATTGAGGTCAATGTTTACAATGCTGATTTTTTTTTGTAACGCTCATAAGGTCACGTGTGACTTTTTTTCCATGGAGGAATAGTGTAATACTATAATTCTGCGATTTTAATGCGTCTCAAGTGTCGCTGGGTAGCCTGAGATCATACGTTTAAAACATCTGCATTTCTACAAAAGTAACAAAATAACATGAAGAGTATGAATTTGTGGTGCACGACAAATGGTGGAAAATGAATTATCTTTAATCAACAAGTCTTCTCTCTATGGTATGGTCTCTATTGGTTTTACCTTGGCATAATCATACTCGCATAGGTAAGAGGGCTCCAGATCAAAATGAATAAAGTATAGCTTAATCCTGAATCCCTCTGGTACAGTAATATTCCAGGTCACTTCCGTTTCACTGGGATAAGAATCTGGAAAACTGGGTGTTCTGATCTCGCCATACATTTCCCTGAGCACAATGACATCTCCTTCACAGAGGAACCACAGAAAAAGAGTGAAGAGATAAAACCTAGAAGAAAATCATACAATATTACTAAATTCATTTTTAAAGACACACAAAATAATTTATAGTAAAAATATAATTTTACTTTTTATGCCACATGCTGTTTTGTCTGACTTTTGATGAAATGTCTGCTGTCAGCTTCTTCTGCCTAAATTAGCCAAGTTGGCAGTGCAGCGTGGGGAAATCCCAACATCTTTCTGTGCTCCCAGTGATTAAGCATCAGAGTTTAAGGGTCCTATTACACGGCCCGATATGGGCCGTAAAAACAAGCGCCGATTGACTAAACAGCCCGTTGAATATATGGGGACGAGCAATTGTTACTATGATCGTTCGTCTTCATACATTTCCATCATGTCGGCAGCATATCTCACTGTTTACACAGGGAGATATGCTGCTGACAACGATAATATTTAATGCTGCATAAATTAGAGAACGACCGTTTGCTTGTTCATCGACTGATCGTTGCCCTGTTTACACAGGGTAATGATTGGAAATAAGCTTTCATATGATCGCTTGTTTGCCCGATTATTGGCCCGTGTAATAGGGCCTTTAATTTAGGATCACAATCAGAATCACAATTAGTGGAGTTTGGCAGGGATTCTTTCACTCTACACTGCCAAAATGGAAATTCTAGAAAGTAGGTGCCAGTACTGGGGGTTGGGAGTCTGTATATTATAACTACAGGTTTAACCTTATGACAGCTTTAAAGGCTACAGACACTTTTGATTTGGAAAAATGATTATTACACATGTTAGCGGTTACTCTGAGTTAATAAAAAGTTGCACTATATTTCAGGCTGCAATCTCCATTTCTTTATTCAATTTCACACCCCGAAATACAACCTGCTCCTAGTTTCAGACTTTTCTCCTGTGGGAGTATCCCTCCCAGTAATGCATGCTGGATGTCACGTCTCTTAATCCTGTTAGGTATGCTTTGACTAGCTCTCATGTATCAGCACAGTTTCATTACTGTACTGATTTGCCTAGAACCCATGAGGGATCTCTTCTCCCCTGTGCTGACAGACACGGTCAGCGTTGGACTGGCCCGCCAGAGACTGATGGATCCCCCCCTCCTATTATACTTACTTCTAATTGGACTCCGTTTACACTGTAATGGCTGCAGAGGAGGAAGAAGATGCTTCCTCTGCTTTACAAATGTGGTTGCACCTCACTTATAAATAGAGGTGAGCAAATATACGAAAAATTCCCTTTGCTGATATTTCACAATTGGGCTTTATTTATTAATTTATTAACAGAGCTTTATTTCCCCCACATCAGATAAAAATCTACATTTGGTGAAAACAAGGGGCATCAGGGCTGATAGCTGTTGACAGCTTTCTTTTTTTTTTAAATTCATTAAATTTATATTGGAATTTCGTTTTACAATGCAAAAATACAAAACAGTCCCCAACCCCGTCCCAAGAAACACAGTCCCAGTACAACAGCATACAAAAATTGCAAAGTGCAATGGTTATAGCATAATCCAAAAATTACTATAACTCATCACATGCTACATTCTTGATATACGATCATAATATAATACATTTCAAATAAATATACATAATTTTGCAACATGACATCACATCTACCTTAACAGAGGCTTTATGAGCTAGTATAACGATCCCCCTGCACAGTCAGTACTTATCGCAAACTAAAAACGAACCTTTCCCCTCAAGAACCCAGCGACCTCCAAGCCCAGACAGTCATACGCAGGAACAGAACTGTATTATATGTTATATGAGACCAAACCGGAATCTCATCAGTTCTCTGGATAAAAAATGAGACATCAAGCCATGGGGCCCATTCCTTTTAATGTTTGGCCAGTGTACCTCTTTTCTTATAAACTCCTTTTTCCAAATTTACCAACCAATTAATTTTGTTAATATATTCCTGTCTGGTAGGTCTCAGCTCATCCAGCCAATGCAGGGCTATCAATTTCCGTGCCATGTATAACAACTTGTCAACTGCCAATTTCCCATGCTCCGAGGTCAACAGGTAGTCCACATACCCCAGCACACATACAAGCGGGCTCAAATCGATGGTTGCTTTAAAGACCTCCTGAATGATGGCCAACACCACAATTGGAGAAACTCTCCAATTCCTGACAGAACCAAAACATATGCAGCATGCCTGCAGATTCGTGCTTACATCTAGGGCATAGCGAATCAGAATTAACCCCTATATCACATAAAAATGTTGGTGTCTTATGTACTTTATGTATTATATATATATATGAGATAATCTATGGCCCTCACTTAGAGATAAATGCGGCACCCTCTCCAATAGATCTCCCCATTGCATATCTTCTAAAGGACCAATTTATGCCTCCCATCTTTCTTTACACTTCACCAGGCCTTTAGCCATCACTGGAACTAGGATCACTTTGTATAGTCTAGGTAGAACTCCTGCCGATGATCCGGTAGTCTCTATCATACTGACAATGTCATTACTGGAGATAATACAACCACAATTCCCAGTAAAGTCTGCCTGAAAGGCATGTCACATCTGAAGTTATTTATAAAAATCAGATGTTAGGATTACAAATGATCCCTGGAGTTGTTCAAATGAGCGCAATGCCCCACCAATGACTGTGCTACTCGTGTAAGACCAGCACGCTTCCAATTAACTAAGACTTCAAGGTGATATAGATTAGATAGCCATGGGGTGTCCCATATGGATAAATACTGAGTGGTCCCTTGTATAAGTTGCAAGTCCCTTACTTTCCACCATACCTTATGGAATAAGTTCACAGTAGGCAAACGATTCGCTGGCAGATTAAATTTGCCCGTATCAAGCATTTCGTATAAATTATCCTTTTAAAAAAAATTCTGCAATATGATTCTCCGTGGATCCATATCTTCCCCATCCCACCCTCTCATGTGCTGAAGTTGACCCGCTAGAAAATATACCCAAAGATTAGGGATTGCCAGGCCCCCTTCTGTTTTTGGTCTTTGGGGAGTTTTAAGTTTAATGCGTGCATAGCCTCCCCGCCATATAAGATCACGAAAACACCTATTGACTAGATGAAAGAACCTTAGTGGTATCCATACTGGGGTGTTGACAACTTTCTAATGTCCATAGCCAGCTTTAGATTGTAGCTTCTTTTGGGCAAGTATCTATTTCTTTTGTATTTTATCCGCATAATCACTAAAGCTGCCCATACCCCAGAGGAGTAACTTGAAACTCTGGGGCCCCAATACAAAATATGTAATATGATTATCCAACTATCATGTGCCATTTACAATGATAGTGTGTTTTATTTGGAAGTGGAGTGAAACCCTTACCTTACAGCTATGACCAAGCTGTGCCCATTATATGAATGTCAGCAGATTGCACAGATTTTGGCGGGATCCAATAGCCATCTAATCTGTACGGGGCCATCTTGCATGTCCTCTGATGGCAGATATCTGGGTGGGGATCGTGAAAATTTGGGATTTCAACATGTTTGAAACTTTGTTCTGCTGGCTTCTTCCCCTTATTGAATTAACATACACTCTCACCGGTGGTCGGGGAAGATATTGCCAACAGACATTGTATGTGTATGGCTTCTGTTTATTTATGAAAATTAATGGGTCTTAGGCCTCATGCACACGACCGTATTTTTTCCCACCCGTAAATACTGGCGTAAATACGGGTCCGGTGTCACACGTATTCCACCCGTTTTGCACCAGTATTTACGAACCCGTGCCCGTAAATATGGGTCCGGTGTCACACGTATTCCACCCGTATTTACGAGCACGTTTTTGGCGGCAAAATAGCACTGCACTAATCGGCAGCCCCTTCTCTCTATCAGTGCAGGATAGAGAGAAGGGACAGCCTTTTCTGTAATAAAAGTTAAAGAAATTCATACTTACCGGCCGTTGTCTTGGTGACGCGTCCCTCTCTTCACATCCAGCCCGACATCCCTGGATGACGCGGCAGTCCATGTGACCGCTGCAGCCTGTGATTGACCTGTGATTGGCTGCAGCGGTCACATGGCCTGAAACGTCATCCAGGACTTCGGGCCGGATGTCGAGAGGGACGCGTCACCAAGGCAACGGGCGGGAGACCGGACTGGAGGAAGCAGGAAGTTGTCGGTAAGTATGAACGTCTTTTATTTTTATTTTTTACAGGTTTATACTGATCGGTAGTCACTGTCCAGGGTGCTGAAAGAGTTACTGCCGATCAGTTAACTCTTTCAGCTCCCTGGACAGTGACTATTTACTGACGTCGCTTAGCAACGCTGCCGTAATGACGGGTGCACACATGTAGCCACCCGTTATTACGAGAGCTCCATAGACTTCTATGGACTGTCCGTGCCGTTATTACGGCCTGAAATAGGACATGTTCTATCTTTTTCAACGGCACTGGCACCTTCCCGTGAGAAAACGGGAAGGCACCCGTCGCCAATAGAAGTCTATGAGCCCGTTATTACGGGTCGTGATTACGACCCGTAATAACGGGCGTTTTTACGGTCGTGTGCATGAGGCCTTAGTGTTAATTTAAAAAAAAATGACCACATCCTTTTTTTTACACAGTAGTCTGGAAAGCATTTCCAGTTTTTAATGCACAAATATGGTATTATTACCATTTCATTTGATTTTGTATATCATGTACAATAAAAATATTGCTGCAAATGACTTAGTTACATGAACATACAGTACAGAATATACAATTTCTCTCAAATGTGTTTTCAATAAAGTGCTGAGACATAATTCAGGATGATTCATGTGACCAGAATAAAGAGGGAGAATGAAAAACTGGTTTTAATCATTCTATTGCCTGAGAAATATATAATTCTATTGCCTGAGAGGGTAGATAAAATACGTAGTTTTGCATGAAAAGAACTTTACTACATTTAGTTTTTTTAAATCAGCAGAGTAATCTCTATTCAGTGGTAAAAATACTCAGGATACTCAGGCTGTCTGAAACTTATGTAAAGTACGCACTATTACATCAACAGCAGGCACATCACAAAAAACATCAAAAACAGTCTGTTCACCCGTTACTCTTAGAAGTTTGATGTTTTGTTAAATCATTTTGACAGGAAAGAACAAGTCAACAATTTAACGAAGAGCCACCATAAGATAATGTATTGAAATGCTAATGGATACGTTTTTGTCCTGAGAAAACTTCAGAGGAGCACATGATTTAAGGAAGTTTGAGTGGAGGTCCTTTGGCATAGTATCTGTCTGTGATCGATTTCTTTCTATTATATTTTCTTTTAAAAATTAGATTTTCTTAAATTATTTTAATATAAGCCTACGATAAAAAAAAATGACTTGGCTATTACTGTTAGATGAGGCTAGACTAATATAACCATAAATATCTTATGAGGAAACTATAACGTTGGCAGCGGGTACCGCTCCATGCCGCCAGGTCTCCTACCTCCTCTTTTCTGCTTGGTCGCCGGCTGTCCTGCCTCTCCTCCTGCTCGCGGCCGCGCTCTCCTTGAAAATCCCCCAATCCAATCCCTGTTACTCCTAGACTATTTAAGGCACCCCCTCAGTTCACCTGGTGTCTGAGCATCTTTGGTGCAACCTAGTTGTGTGCTGCAAAGCTTCCTGTTTGCATCCTGATACCAGTCCGCACCTCGCTACCTGCTTTCAGCATGTATCCAGCTATCCACTAACAGCCTGTATCCAGCTATCCACTACCAGCTTGTATCCAGCTATCCACTACCAGCATGTATCCAGCTATCCACTACCAGCCTGTATCCAGCTATCTGCTACCAGCCTGTATCCAGCTACCTGCTGCCAGTCTGCATTCTGCTAGCAGTCTGTATCCTGCTATCCACCATCACTCTGCATCCCGCTATCTACTGCCACTCAATATCAGACTAACTGAGATGAGCCTTAGGCTTTCTACTTGTCACAAACTGTGACTTCTGATCCTCACCCATCTGCCAAGGTATCATCTGCGAGTGCCTGAACACTCGGTGTACTTCACTGTTGTATCCTAGTCTGCTGGGCCACCTGCTACTCATACACTGACCACCTCAAGAGTTAGCTGTTAGTCTCGCCCTAGCAAAGTCCAGATCCCCGAATGGGAGTTAAAGGGTGCAGACTGGGGAGGCTACTTCTATAACGCCATTAGAGGTGGCCCTAAGTCAAACCGATGGAGTAGCCCAGTGGGTCCACAGTTGGTAAAATTGTATTTATGCCTTTATACCACTGTAATATGATATACAGTATGATACATTGTTCAAATAACTATAATTGATTTTGCACTGGTGACCACAAGCTCATGGAGTTAGATTTCTCTTGGAATATGTAAGATGGTAATATAGGTAATTTACCTTGAAATCCTATTCTAGACTAATGTTTTCTGCATTTACACCTCTTGATCTTTCTTCTAGAATATTGCTTGTTCAAGCCTTATTCATATCTCAGTTCAGTGAATCCAAACCTTCATGCCATGAGGGACTTTTTCCTTATTGTGGGTAACCCTTACCAATGACATTACCAGTAACTACTGATAAATTGCTATTACAAAAAACAAATTCCATTAGCAGCCCAACTAAAAATAAAGGGTTTATTATTTTACACTTCGACCTTTTTGGGAAAAAAATATTTATTGAGTTAAAAGGAGGTCAATAAATAAAAGGATTGACATTACACCAACATTTTTTTTTGACCAAACAAATATTTTAGACTATTTTCCAGCTGCCAAACATTGGCAAATACCTAAGACTGAGTAAATGTGCTAGGACTTACTACAAAGACTCATTTTAGCATTTTAGGGAATTATTAGATATAGATATACTACATATTAACTGTATATATAACTTTTTTGAAGGACTGGGGTGGACTACTACACATTAATGTAGTACTTGAGAAAACCAGCAATTCATCCACAGATCCATAAAAATGTGTTGCCAAATATTCTTTATCATCTCTAAAATAATGAAATCACTAAACTGTTTCAAAGGTGTGCCAATATTTATCCTCTCTCTCTCTCTCTCTCTCTCTCTCTCTCTCTCTCTCTCTCTCTCTCTCTCTCTCTCTCTCTCTCTCTCTCTCTCTCTATATATATATATATATATATATATATATATATACAGTGAAGGAAATAAGTATTTGATCCCTTGCTGATTTTGTAAGTTTGCTCACTGTCAAAGACATGAACAGTCTAGAATTTTTAGGCTAGGTTAATTTTACCAGTGAGAGATAGATTATATAAAAAAAAAAAAGAAAATCACATACTCAAAATTATATATATTTATTTGCATTGTGCACAGAGAAATAAGTATTTGATCCCCTACCAACCATTAAGAGTTCAGCCTCCTCCAGACCAGTTACACACTCCAAATCAACTTGGTGCCTGCATTAAAGACAGCTGTCTTAAATGGTCACCTGTATAAAAGACTCCTGTCCATAGACCCAATTAATCAGTCTGACTCTAACCTCTACAACATGGGCAAGACCAAAGAGCTTTCTAAGGATGTCAGGGACAAGATCATAGACCTGCACAAGGCTGGAATGGGCTACAAAACCATAAGTAAGACGCTGGGTGAGAAGGAGACAACTGTTGGTGCAATAGTAAGAAAATGGAAGACATACAAAATGACTGTCAATCGACATCGATCTGGGGCTCCATGCAAAATCTCACCTCGTGGGGTATCCTTGATCCTGAGGAAGGTGAGAGCTCAGCCGAAAACTACACGGGGGGAACTTGTTAATGATCTCAAGGCAGCTGGGACCACAGTCACCAAGAAAACCATTGGTAACACATTACACCGTAATGGATTAAAATCCTGCAGTGCCCACAAGGTCCCCCTGCTCAAGAAGGCACATGTACAGGCCCGTCTGAAGTTTGCAAATGAACATCTGGATGATTCTGAGAGTGATTGGGAGAAGGTGCTGTGGTCAGATGAGACTAAAATTGAGCTCTTTGGCATTAACTCAACTCGCCGTTTTTGGAGGAAGAGAAATGCTGCCTATGACCCAAAGAACACCATCCCCACTGTCAAGCATGGAGGTGGAAACATTATGTTTTGGGGGTGTTTCTCTGCTAAGGGCACAGGACTACTTCACCGCATCAATGGGAGAATGGATGGAGCCATGTACCGTCAAATCCTGAGTGACAACCTCCTTCCCTCCACCAGGACATTAAAAATGGCTCGTGGCTGGGTCTTCCAGCACGACAATGACCCGAAACATACAGCCAAGGCAACAAAGGAGTGGCTCAAAAAGAAGCACATTAAGGTCATGGAGTGGCCTAGCAAGTCTCCAGACCTTAATCCCATCGAAAACTTATGGAGGGAGCTGAAGATTCGAGTTGCCAAGCGACAGCCTCGAAATCTTAATGATTTACAGATGATCTGCAAAGAGGAGTGGGCCAAAATTCCATCTAACATGTGTGCAAACCTCATCATACACTACAAAAAAACGTTTGACTGCTGTGCTTGCCAACAAGGGTTTTGTCACCAAGTATTAAGTCTTGATTGCCAAAGGGATCAAATACTTATTTCTCTGTGCACAATGCAAATAAATATATATAATTTTGACTATGTGATTTTCTGTTTTTTTCTTTATATAATCTATCTCTCACTGGTAAAATTAACCTAGCCTAAAAATTCTAGACTGTTCATGTCTTTGACAGTGGGCAAACTTACAAAATCAGCAAGGGATCAAATACTTATTTCCTTCACTATATATATATATATATATATATATATATATATATATATATATATATATATATATATAAAGATGAATTTCTGTTGTCTGTTCTTTATTGATAGCCAAACGACTGGACCAGTCTGCACCAAATTTGGCAAATTAGTAAATCACGCGCTTCCAGGTTTCAGCTCTCTGGGACCTACCGTTCTTGACATATTCACGAAAGCAAATATGATACCACTGGCTTCCACATCAAGGACCTTCCTACACATCACATGACCTGTATTAGACAATAGAAGCTCACAGGTCCTTCATTCTTAGCCTCACTCACATACGAACAGTTTTAGACCAGGTTTCCATAACAACCAAGCAATTTTTCTTTACTCAACGTGTTACTCGCCGTAAACAAACTGTACCTATACTGGATTTGATCATTCTCATAAACTGAAACCCTTTCATACCAGTCATGCCTCCAAAAAGGAACCCTGTGCACTTAGACGAAAGACTCTTGTGGCAAAGCACATGGCTGCTGCCCGAGCTGCTGAAATCTCTCAACAGAACCGTGGATTTCAGCATTCTCAAATAAATTGAACTGCTTTCAGACCAGTCATGCCTCCAAAAAGGAACCCTGCACTTGGACTTTATTGGATATGTCGGCTTCATATCAGTAGGAAATGAAGTTTTAAACCACACACTCAGAAAACAAACAAATGGACCAGTGTGAAGCTGGGTAACTCTGTGTAACTCTTCTATTCTATATTATAAAAGTCAATATCTGTTTGTCAATCTCTATAGACATCCAATCGCCTGAACCATTTTACCTCAAATTTGGCACACAGGTACAACGGGTGTTCAGGAAGGTTTTTTTTACAGGTCCTGACCTTGCTGTTGTTCTCCGTTATCAGCCATTATCACATTATCACGATCCAATACTATAAAAGTGAATACAGACATTCACTTTTATAGTAAAGATGTTTTTATCTGGCAGTAGCAGGTAGTGCACTTTACAAGATAATCCTAGATGGAAAGGTACAGGGGAGCGGTTACCCATAGCAACCAATCAAATTACTGATGGCCAGGAGCAAAGCTGCATTACTAGCTGCAGACTCCTCTTACCCAACTGCAAGCTGATCAAATACATCATACTGCTGCTCGAGCTGCTGAAACTCCTCA
The DNA here is from genome assembly GCF_050947455.1 of Rhinoderma darwinii. Lineage (NCBI taxonomy): Eukaryota > Metazoa > Chordata > Amphibia > Anura > Rhinodermatidae > Rhinoderma > Rhinoderma darwinii. Next base: position 163,715,481 of record NC_134690.1, on the reverse strand, counting down.
GGAAACTCGGGCTTTCTCAGCAACAGATCAGACAGCTGGCTCTCAGAAGTGCAGAGACTCCTGCCCAAACCCAGGCCAGTCAGCAAGCTGATAGAGCACATCATGTTGTTCAGCGTGCTAATGAGTGGGCTTTCATGCATTATGCTGTTTTCAATAATGATCCAACCATCGTCTATGGCCAACTGGTAATAAAACTGTCAATGTTGTTACTCAACAGGCTCTGTCACAGTCATATGACTCCATTTCCTACCAGTTTAGCTATTAGGTATTTAGGAAGTTAAAATTGAAATAAACAGTGTGTAACTGACAGGGTATATAGGGCTATTAGCGATTTCCCCGTAAACAAAGAAAATACGTGGGCATGGAATGCCTACTGGGTGCCCTTGGAATAAATCCAATGAACACACAAATAGACAGACTGACACGTTATCCATGGCAGCGCCAGGTACTTTTTCTAATCTATATATATAAAATGAATTTCTATTGTCTGTTCTCTATGCACGGCCAAACGACTGGACCAATCTGCACCAAATTTGGCATATATGTAAACTAGGCGCTTTTAAAGGTTTTACACCAGGTTTCAGCTTTCTAGGGCCTACCGTTCCCGACATATTAACAAAAAATTGCAATACAAAAGCAAATATGGCACCACTGGCTTCCACATCAAGGACCTTCCTCCATATCACATCAGATGACCCATATTAGCCAATAGAAGCTCGCAGGTTCTTCATTCTTAGCGTCACTGACATACACACAGTTTTAGACCAGGTTCCCATAACAACACAGTAATCTTTGTTTTACATTGGGTTTCCATGACAATCCAGCCATCTTTCTTTACTCGCCGTGAATGGACTGTACCTATACTGGATTTCAGCATTCACATAAATTTAACCCCTTTCAGACCAGTCATGCCTCCAAAAAGGAACCATGCAATTGGGACGAAAGACTCCTGCAGCAAAGCGCATGGCTGCTGCCTGAGCTGCTGAAACCTCTCAACAGGCCCAAGCCCGTCTCCGGGCTGACAAGATACGTCACAGCGAACAGCGAGCTGCTGAAACTCCCCAGCAGACTGAGGCACGATTGCAGTCTCAGCGAAAGAGACGAGCAGCAGAGACTCTCCAGCAGACCCAAGCCTGTCTCCAGGCTGACAAGAAGCGTCGCTGCCAACAGCGAGCTGCTGAAAGACCCCAGCAGACTGAGGAAGAACTACAGTTTCAGCGAGACGGATGAGTTGCAAAGACTCCCCAGCAGACCCAAGCCTGTCTCCAGGCTGACCAGGTGCAATATGCTAATCGACAAGCTACTACTTGGGCTGATATACGTAATGCTGCTTTCCATTTCAATTAAAATTCCAATATGGTCAAGCTCGGTTGTTTCTGATTGGCTGAATGGAGAAACAAAGCGAACACTGTAGTGCACTCAAGTACGAAGATGAACGACCAGGAATGTGCTGCTCTGGCGAAACGGTCAAAATACCCCATTTACCTGTTCCACCAAAAGAGCTGAATAGACCTGTGCAAAGTAACTCTGCTATAGACAATAAAAATTAGTAAGCAACACTTTCATCTATCATTTAGGGCACGGTCAGATGTGGCGGAAATTTTCCACTGCGGATTTCGCTAAAAATTTGTGACAAATATGCAAACAATCTACAGCAAAATAAGCATATTTCATGGTTCAGTCAGATGTGGTGGATTTACAGCTAACTTGCTGAAGGTTTCAGTTATTGCATTGCAAAGGCTGAAATCTGGAGTGAAAATCCGCTATGAAAACTGTGCATACTGCGGAATGTAAATTCCCCCGCGCAAGCTATTTTCCACACAGTTGTTTTCTGCAACGTCTACACTAACTTAACTAAAAATCTATAGAAACCAAAGGAAAAATATCTGCTGCAGATTCTGCAGTGGAATTCCGCAGCAAATCCGCCACGTCTGAACGTGCCCTTAGGAGGTTTCTGAATATTTACAGAGAGGCAAAAGGCAGGAAAATTGGAACTGCAGGCTGCTAGAAGGTGATAAGGTAATATTACAAAGTTACATGTACTACTGAATTATTAAAAAAAAAATGGTGATGTAACTAGTCAGACACATATTTTATTGATTTCTATTCACCTAAAGTGCAAGGGGTTACCTATAGGGGGTGAGGAGATAGCAGTCGCACCCAGGTTATTTTGCCACATAAGAAGACACAAGTAACAGCAGGGGGGTATTCTTACATGTTTTGCATGGGGCCGAGGAGCTTCAACTTACGCCTCTGGTGCAGTCAGAAAATCAGCCAATTTATTAGCTAATAAATCTCCAAGTTCTATTTGTACCTAGTTACTTTTTCATTTTACTCTACTTTCCTAGAGTTTAATGTAAACAGGTAAATCAGGAGCAATGGATTTTGAAGTAGGCACTGTCGCAATTTGCATGTGCCATCATGTTTCTATGAAATTGAAGAAACCGTATTGTAGAGTAAAACAAGCAAGGACTGTTTGTATTGGTAAATCATTTCCCTCTTTCCAGCTAGGCTCCTGGCTCTGTATATTTATATAATGCTTTGATCTATGGGTAATATCAATGAGAGATTTTTTTACTGACTTTAAAATGTGTTGAATAAGAAGTCACCCAATAGGTGCCATTAATATTAATGAACTGTTTAATGAAGAGTATGCAACTTAAGATTTAGAATCTGACTCTTGGTAAATTTTTATGAAATGTATACAAACTAATACAGATCTGAAAAAAAAAAAAAACAGAATTGGAACAGGCGCTTTAGACTTTATTCTACTGAGTGTATCTGTGAGAATGATTTAATTATTGCAGCATTTTGCATTTCAAAGATTTTCTTCTAAAACTCAAGACATTTGCGAGAATGATTTCCATTTTGTGTCAATCTTCCTGCACATAATTCTTATGTAAATTAGTTTATTCAATGCAATCTTAAGAGTAAGTCAAGTGATTTAGATTCCCATTTGTATGTAGAGGAATAACAATTAGAAGCTTGCAGAAAACAAAATTACACATTTTGGTAAATTGACACTGGTTATATTCTCTGCATTCTTTGTTCCACTGTCTCATTGTTAGCTGCTTTTTATTTTCTGTATTCTGGATTTTGTAAACTTTTAAAAATTCACATTACTTGTATATTTTCAGCCTCCACTGGCAGATTAAATACTGGTTGTGAGACATAATAAAATGTAACAGATTTTATTGACGTCCCCTGTCTCTCACTGGCAAACAATACAAAGTATGTACATACCTGAAAGCTCTGGAATATCACATTGCTTATTTTACTCATTATTTAGTTCACAGATATACATTAACCTCTTCCTGTACCACAACGTACTATTGCGTCGTGGTGGGGGAGGTAATGTTAAGAGCGGGCTCACCCACTGAGTCTGCTCCGTATGCAGCGGGTGTCAGCTGTGTGTTACAGCTGACACCCAGGACTAACAGCCAGGAACAGCGATCGCACTGTTCCTGGCTGTTTAACCCCTTAAATGCTGCGATCAAGCTCGATCGCAGCATCTAAGATGTTACAAACAGTGGGGCGGCCCCCTCTGACAACTCATCATTGACAGGTCAATCGGAGACGAGTCCCAACTAGATTGTGGGCTAAGTTCTGGTTTCAACTTTATCCACGTCCCCAGGACACAGGCAAAGTTGAAAACAGTGGAAATACTTGGGGGCTGTGCAGCATATATTCCCAGCCTCCTGTTTCTGCTGCTGACCTCCTGCTTCTGCCGCAGATCGCCTGCTCCTGCCATCGACCACCTGTTCCTGGATCCACCTGCCTCATACATAGATCGGTTCCCAGCAGCGCAACTCTGGGCAACCTATTAGAGGGTGAGTACCACTGACCTCACTCATATACTAACAGCTTAAAAAGGGGTATTTCAGCCTATAGCATTTTTCACCTATCCACTCGATATAAATCACCCACAGTGATATAAATACTAGATCGGTGGCGGTCTGACCGCGGCTTGTAGGACTTTGAATAAAGCTTTATTCAAAGTCCTACTAGCGTGGTCTTGAAGGGGGACCTGTCCCCCCGCACTGGATTACTGTGAGGCTCTGTAGTTTCTTTTGGCACTGGTCTGCTGGTGCTGATATGGTGTGATTGGGCGAAGATTAGGCGTGGTCGGAGGCGTAGCTTAACAAACAAAGAAATTGATGCTGAAACTACTGTGTCCCTCTTTACTTTAAATTAAAGTAGGGAGGTATGACTCTGGGGGCACTCTGATTGCTACAATTATTTTGTGGACACTATTACTGCTTGAGGGCAATATGTACAGAGACGTAGTGTTCATAGCAGTCTGGGACAGATGGAGAAGATAAAAAAAGAGAACATTTACATCTGAGATGACGTTGACTATGAGTCACTGAATGTAATTGTTGTGTAGTGCTATACTTTCCTGTATGTTCTATAGCACTGAATTTAATTTAAAAAGTAAGAGCCATCCTGGGACTCTGTCCTTTAAGACCCTAGCAACTTCCCTATTAACTAACCCACTATTTTCCCCATGGTCCGGTCACATCCTGGTACCAAGTAGATATCAAGACCCTCCCAGGTTTCAACAGTAGATCTCCACATCGCTAAGGTTGCCTACCCTTGGGTTATATCATTCTAAGCAAAGTCGATAATTATAAAAAGTAAACTACATTTACTTTTGTGTCATTTTTTATTTGGCACCAGACACATTGGAGGAGATTTATCATTGAAGTTACATTGCATTGCATAAGCCTGTCATCACAAATGTGACCCATTGTGAAGTGCCATATAAGTGGGCAGATTGTCTAATATTAGAGATAAGCAAATTAATCCTATACTAATCAAATTCAGGGAAATCTGAAACTTTTGAGGTTCATGGTGCACAAACCGTAGCAAGATGGCGGCCACCAGCAGGCGTCATCTGCTATTATGCTGGCTTGGTGTTAAAGAAATTAACAACTTTATATTTATCTTTACTAATTTGTGGGAAACAGCACTAATATATAGTTATTAGAGGATAAGCGCCAATGTCTTACTCTGTAATGTGCTGCCCCCTTCTTAGTACAGCCTTCTCTACCGACTGTACAGCATTCCAATTCTGAACATGGCCGCTGATCGAGGGGTGAATAATACTGCACATGGCACTACACTAGCTTCCCTTGCAGTGCACAGTATTTTTCAAGCCACTGATGGACATTCCTGGTCACATGCCCCCATCTGCGGCCATGTTTAGAATGGGAGAGCCGTATAGTCTGTGGAGAAGGCTGTACTAACAAGTGGGTGGAGCTTCCCAGAGGAAGAAATCAGCCAACCATTTCAGTACTAGAAGACATCTGGGAGCTAGACAAGTTTTCAGGGCAATTGGGGCACAATTTGCGCTAAATTTATTCAGACCGAATCGAGTCAGAGCCTAAATTAATTTTGGGAAATTCGCTCATCTCTATACATAATACAATTTAGAAATTTGAAAATTCTCCATCACAATTGACAGTTTAGTATAGGGGAAATAACATGAAACGTAAAGAATGCATCCAGATAAAAATCTATTTTGCTAGTACTAATATGTGCTGGTTCTAATAAAAGTTTATTTGCCATATACTCCGTTAGAGGATTGTGCCTCTACTCAGTAATGATTATCACCAGTAGGCTGCAATCATTTTCAGTGGTCTCCTGAAACGTGCCAAAGTTAGTGGGTCTATCTGCTAGGCTTGAGGCTTCTGCCACTGAGCTCCTAGCAGAGACTGAGGATTCTGGTGGGTACAGAAGCCTAGTAGACAGCGCATCTCCTGCTAGTTATTATTTGCAATTCTTAGTCACAGCCCTCTAATGAAGTATACTGTAATGAGGCTTGTATAAGTAAGTACCAGCACATATTAAAATGTATTTATAACTGGAGGTAGAAAGGAAGGTAGTAAGGAGCAATGGCTGGACAAAAGACTCTATAAAGAGGTTGGACATTATTAAGTATTAGGGCAGGTTTTGTTGCAGAAACTACTGCAAAAATCAGTTCCATTAATCTGAATTTGGATTGTTTCTGCACCAAGCACATGGAGTTCTATTCAGATGAATGAAAGAAATTTTCCGTTGCAGAAATTTATGCAGAAAAATCTTCCTCATGTGACTGTACCCTTAGAAGAAAACAATGCATTGGTACAAGGTCTCAATAGAAGGCAGACCATGATTTCATGTTCCTACGGGTCGAATACGCTGCGTTAAAGTACACAGCGTATCCGACCTAGAAACCGTTGCAAATTCCACCCGAAAAACGTCACCAAATTGTCCAAGTCTATACTTACCCTGGGCCGTTGTCATGACGATGCATCCCCCTGTTGTCCGTGCAGTTCGGCCTTCTGGGATGACGCTGCAGCCATTGTGACTGCTGCAGCCTGTTATTGGCTGCAACAGTCAAATGAAATGAAATGTCATCCTGGGAGGCCGGCCTGGACGAACAACAGAAGAAAGCGTCGCTATGATAATGGCTGGGCTGTAAGTATGAACTTTTTTTATTCATTTTACATATTCATTTTATTCTCATTTGCGTTTTTTGCGGCGGAATCACAGCTTTTCCAACCAAAAAAGTTGCAACACTTGGCCATTTGTTGCGGATTTTAAATTTCCATTGAATTCAATGAGGAAAACCCGCAACTGAAAAGCAATGAATCTGAAGCATAAATTGACATGCTGCGGATTTAGAATCCACACCGCAGGTCAATTGCTAAACGTTTTCGATGCAGATTTTTACTGCAGCTGGTGCATGAGATTTCTTCAAAACCATTCATTTTGCTGCTGCTGTAAATGCTGTGGAATTTCTGCGCTGAATTCAGTTGCGGAAACTCTGCAACGTTTACACTACGTGGGAACCCAGCCAAATGAGGGACAGGGATGGGTCTCAAAGTAGAAACAGCACTGACTGACACCTCCCTGAGTTGCCACAATAAAACACAAAGGTTTTTACTCATGTTTCTGTGATACAATTGAACTGCAAGTCCAGCGCTACATGGAGATGTCAGCTTTCAATTCACACTAAATTCACCCCTTAAGTCGCGCTTCAATAGGAATGAATTGTAATTGTTATGTGACATTTACCATACAATTTTACTGAACTGTAACTGTTGCATAACTTTGCCGTGTCACAGTTCAATAGCAGTCAATTGCAGTTGCAGTGACCCGGAGCGAGGGTCCCACGGAGATGCACACATTGTGTAAAGTAATGCATTCATATTAGGCTAAGTTCACATCCCATTTTGTGCACACGTTTGTGGTATACGACGACCTATACGTTTTTTAAGTTACAAAAACGTATGCATTTGTAACATACGCTTACGTTTTTTTGTAGTATACATCATATATGTTTGTATACATTTGTGTCCGTTCTTACTTCTAAAAATGTATACGTTTTTTTGTTCTTGAGCTAAATCAAACTTTGTAAAGTCAATATTTCCCATATATGGTGACAAAAATGTATACGTTTTACATAGGCAAATGTAGGGTTTAAGATTCCATACGCCGTCCATAGGTCGCCATTGATTTCAATACAAATAAAAATGTATACGTGTGGTATATGTTTTGGAAAAGTACTGAAAAGTGTAGTAGACTACGCTTTTCAGGACACAAGAAAAAAAAAAATACGTCCTGACCATAGAAATCAATATACACGCTGTGGTACGCTACTTGACACTGTTTTTTCATGTCAAAATATGCACATCAGATGTACAGTAAAAACGAGATGTGAACTTAGCCTTAGTGAGACAGATTTGAGGCTTCGGATATTGTATGTCAGCACTTTAACGTTCATGGGTAGTTCTGACCTGATAATCCAAAAATATTATTTCCATTTTGGTTTTTTTACACATACCTACATACATTAAAAAGGTAAATGTACCCTACCATGCTATATGAGAGTATCAGAAACTTTATTTGTATTCAACCCAGAACCCAAAGTAAAATTTATACCAATGCAATGGTTTAAAAGCCCTAACTGACGTGCACATCCATGAAACCCCCCAATACAAGAAACCCGAAAGCAATTTGCCTTTTATAGGCTAGACAAAAATGACTATCTGTGTTTCTTACTAAAGATGTCTATAAACCAATACTATCATCAAGTAGCAAATAATACTAATAGTTAGGGCTGCTAAACATAAGGAAAGAACAACTCCAATACAGACAATGCTCACAACTGTACAGAGAGGATAAATATTCATTGCCACAAATTGAGCTAAATAAAATAAAAATAAAAAACTGTGTACAGGCAATACTTGCTGCCCATATCACACACTAGCATTTATTTGTAGTATGATGCACTTTGGTTTGTCCCATTAGAATTGGATCCATTGATTGATCCGTTGTGATCAGTTGTTTTCACGAAAATATTGACATTAAACATAACAGGAGAAGGGGGAGCAAGGGAACTTTAAACCTGAGAAACGAAGAAAAGTATAATGCCAAAGTGCACACTTATAATACGCGTTTATCTTAAAGAAACTGTTTAACATATAGGTTTCTATACATTTTTTATTTCAAATATGTGTCTGAAAAGAATATAACAAAAACATAATGTCTACATAGCCACATTGTGTGTGTGTTCATCTCATTATCTAAACGAAGCAGATTGTCACTTCTTTGGCCAGTACCCCATTAATAGACATTGGACTTTCATTCCATTTTTCTATAGGTCAGTGTGGTACAGAGGATTATTACAAATGCTCAGGGGTCCCCTCTTTCATGAATGAACTAAACGGTATAATCTTATGTGCATGGTGTGTATGGTTGTGTGCCTTATTTTTTACGACTGTGTATATTGCTATAGAATAATAGTAATGATAAGAACAATCTTTGTTAATCTATCACCAACATATATTAAACGTATAATTTCTAGTGAATAACTAGTGTATAACCGTGATCCATAATTCTGATCCTCATTTTATATTTACTATTTCATGTATTAAAACAGACATGTAACGCGTACTAGGAAAGGTTAAAGTATAAAATTCAGATTTCATGATAAACACTTCAAATTTGCGCCTGAGCAGTCGCCCCACTGATAAGGCCAGCTTTATCCACAGATGTCTATAGTAGCCTGATGGAGGAGAGTCATGAGACATATTTAAAGAAACACGTCTCACTCCATAGAAAGACTGCTAGATTATTGTGACAGGAGGTTTTATGGGCACATTTGTAAAAACTGTCACACACTGGCATTTGGGGTAGATCTGGCGTTGAAAATAGTGCAAAGTACATTTACCATGTTTAAACGGCATGTGGCCACCATTTTTTGTGTCACATTTTCTATACCAGAAAAATTGTTAGCGTAGCGCAGGTCACACCAGGCGCACATTGTAGATATTTGTGTAATATTTCAGGTTTCAGTTACCAAGCTTCAACATATAGAACACCAAATTCTTATATATCCGTGCACTGATTTTAAGTATGTTCGGTAAATTTTATACCAATCTTGATAATAAAAACCTTTTAGCAAAATAAAACCTATTTTTTATAAACACACCCAAAAATTTGCTATTTTCTGATCCCTTTAATACTGTAATATAATAAAAATTTGACAATGAGGTTTTGTTCCTATTACTGCTATTGTAGCTTATGGTATTGTATGGGGAATGCATTACTTAAATTACATAGAAACATTTTTCATGTCATTCTTACAACCTATTGACAGTAAAGAATAGCGGTGCTATGTAATCTCTTCCTCTTAGGTATCGCGCACTTAAGTAGCCCTAATGTCTACACAGCCTTGGATATCCCTCTCTTTTCTCACTGTCAGCTTGGATTTAGCGCAAGGGCATAATTTTCGTTTGGTGTGGGGCAGACAAAAACCCTCCCCTAATTAAAGACATACAATTCCCATCTAATACATTTTATATTATTATTATTATTTTTATTATTAATAATATTATTATTTGCAGTAACACTCCATGGACTAAAGTAGGACTATTTATACAGGCCACAGTAGTGCCACAGCCTATATAATTACACTGTGGCCAAGGACTTTTGCATATCACTTCAGCATAATGATAGCACAATTACTTTTTGTGACATTCTCTAGTTCTTCTACAATAATAACACCTTATTAAGCACACCTTATACAATATAGACATTTTACATGATGTCATCTTGTTTTGTAAGAAAACCTTATTAGTTTAAGACATTTTACATGACGTCATGTTGTTTTAATCATGTCAATATTACAATTTATCTTAACTAATTAGGTAAATATAAAAATGGTTTATTTAATTTCAATTTTGATTTAATCTTCAGCTTGTGTGTGTGTGTGTGTGTGTGTGTGTGTGTGTATGACCTACTATATTACAACACTGATAAAGTGTGTGTATATATATATATATTTTTATATATATATATATATATATATATATATATATATATATATATATATATGTATATACACACACACACACATATATATATATATATATATATATATATATATATATATATATATATCCTAATTTGGCAGGAATATTAGTTATTGTCTGTCTTCATTTAACTTTTACCAATAGATTAGATGTTTAACAGAAGAGGGCATTAATATAATGACCCATGCTAACTAAACAAGCAAGATGTGCTACATATAATATAAGCAACTACTGCGAAGAGTCACTATACTTCTCAATTCTGCTTATAACTTTCTTTTACAGCACTCTAGCAGCCATCATAAATCATCTCAAAGTTATGACTTTCAAAGTTTACCCTGCTCCTTGTCACTAAGTGATTTTCTTACTAACCTCATGTTGGCAGCCTGCGCTGTTCTCTGCCTTGTATCTCCTTTGTGTATGTGTGTGTGTGCCTGGTCCCAATTGCTGCTCTCCTTGGGTCTATCTTTGTTGTGCGGCTTCTGTGTTGTATGCCTGGGAGCGAGTGCTGCTATTCTGTACTCTGGTCACGCCTCTAAGTCTGTAACTGTTTCTCAGTATGAGAAAAAAGAAAAGCCTGACGGGACTTTAAAATAAGTACTTAAGTTGGAAGGGACGAAGAAAAAGAGCTATTTGTAAAGAAGTACTCCCCAAAGTGCTACAATTGTAACATAATTACAACTTATAAAGCTGCATTAGGAAATCAAGCTATTCAATAGTTATTAGAATTACAAGAAATAATATAAGTAATTTATTTATATTTTTGGACTCATGAATAAAAAACATGTACTTATATGTGGTTATAAGGGAGATGTATTAATCTCTCTGCGAATGCCGCTTTAGTCTATATAAACAATGGCAGGTCAGAAAATATTGATAAATGAATCTCACTCTTGAAACTCTGAAGCCCTTACCACTTTTTTTGACTGGCCTAAATACATTGATAATTTTGCCCTGTTGCTCTGATTTGAAGGAACTCTACATAAAATATATTTATAAATATACATGAATAACAATTCCATTTTATATTTTAAATAATATAATTTCCTCTGTAGTTGGAGTGGTCTTTAAACAGAGCAGGGTAGTTGAACGGGAACGTAACATTTCTAAAAGTTCCCCTTAATTGAGAAAATTTGCTTGCGAGACAGCAAAATGAGTGATAAACTTGGTCAAGAGGTGACAGATTTAATAAAGAATATTGTATATTGCCTATTTTTTAGGCTCTATTCACACTAGCATTACCTTTAGAATGGAAGCCATGACACTGTGCCAAATCTATTTTCCACATATCCAGTCACCAATAGACCCCGTTGACTTAAATAGTCTATTTGCATTTTATTGGGGTTCTGGTATTGATGGCAGCTAGAATAGTTCTGCAGACTGTGCTTTTCTTACTGTTAGAAATATTGAAATATCCGAAGCAACCCCCAAATAAGTCTTTCATTGCATATGTAAACAGAGCTTTATTCCCAAGCTTATTACTGTGGGGAAGCCCTGAAAAATATTTACACTGCCAGGGAACCCCTGCTCCAATTCCTACCTCAAAGATGCTTAGTGGTAGGGCAGGTAAAGCATTTTATAATATGTTGACTTCCTTGCCAAGCATGTATGAGCAGACTAAAATTAGTTTTCAATCACTACTTTAACCCCTTAATGACCGGGCCATTTTGCACGTTAATGACCAAGGATTATTTTTTGTTTTTTCGCGGTCGCATTCCAAGAGTCGTAACTCTTTTATTATTCCGTCGACATAGCCGTGTAAGGGCTTGTTTTTTGCGGGACGAGTTGTATTTTGTAATTGTACCATTTTTAGATGCTTATAACATATTGATTAACTTTTATTAACTTTATTTTAGGAGAGAATTGAAAATATGCAGCTATTCCAGCATTAATTTTCACGTTATAAATTTACGCCGTTTACTATGCAGCGTAAATAACATGTTAACTTTATTCGATGGGTCGGCGCGATTATGGGGATACCAAATACGTAAAGGTTTTATATGTTTTTTTCTACGTTTGCACAATAAAAACCCTTTTAGAAAAAAATTACTTGTTTTTGCATCGCCACGTTCCAAGAGGCGTAACGTTTTTATTTTTCCGTCGATGTGGCCGTATGTGGGCTTGATTTTTGCGGGACAATGTGTAGTTTTTATTAGTACTATTTTGGGGTACATAGGACTTATAGATTAACTTTTATTTTATTTTTTATGGGGGGAATGGTAGAAAAGAGAGAATTTTGACGTTGTTTTTTGCGTTTTCTTTGGACGCTGTTCATCCGGCGGTTTAATTAATATGTTCATTTTATTGGTCAAGTTGTTACAAACGCGGGGATACCATATATGTGTATGTGTGATTTGTTTTGTCCGTTTTACTAAATAAAACCACTTTTTGGGCCAAAAAAGTAGTTTATTTGATTTTGACTGTAATTATTATTTTTTTTTTTTCACAAACTTTATTTAACTGTTTTACATTTTTTTTTTTAGTCCCACCAGGGACTTCACTATGCGATGTGCCGATCGCATATATAATGCTTTGGTATACTTCGTATACCAAAGCATTATTGCCTGTCAGTGTAAAACTGACAGGCAACCTGTTAGGTCATGCCTCCGGCATCGCCTAACAGGCAGATGCTGAAGGCAGACCTGGGGGTCTTTGTTAGACCCCCGGCTGTCATGGAAACCCGACGGCGACCCGCGATTTGTTTGCGGGGGCGCCGATCGGGTGACAGAGGGAGCTCCCCCCCTCTGTCAAACACATTAAATGCCGCTGTCACTATTGACAGCGGCATTTAATGGGTTAAACTGCCGGAATCGGAGCGCGCTTCGATTCCGGCAGTTGCAGCAGGAGCCAGGCTGTGTATAACAGCCGTGCTCCTGCCGCTGATCGCGTGGGTACAGTCTCAGTACCCGCGCCATCACAGGACGGATATATCCGTCCTCCTGCGCGAACTAGCAGCTGCTGAGGACGGATATATCCGTCCTTCGGCGTTAAGGAGTTAAAAGTTATATGTGTGACATGCTGCAGTGTTCTGGTGAATCCCTCACCAGGTTCAAAGGAACCCCAAGGAATGTTGGTAGGGTTACACTGTTCTAAGGGATTGCTAGAATATGAATACAGTATCTTGACAGCTAAACTGCTTAAAGGGGTTATCTTATGAATAATTTTTTAACCAAAAGTCCAGAAATGCTGTTAATAGCTGTTTAAAGTAATGTTTAGTGATTATAGCATATAAGAATAAATTTCTCATCTTTTTATGCATCCCTGTGTCCCCCTTGGTGCAGCTGCTAATCTGTGCTGCTCGGGGGCAGGCTCTGAGCAGAATCAGTCTCCTTCCCCTTTTGGCAGCTGACAGTATAGTCTCTTTTTACTTTTCCTGCAGATAGGTAACATGGAATCCGGAGTAGTGAAGGTACAATATATACTGTGTGACATCCACAATATGCACATCCTTAGAAGCCAATGAAAATGTAATGAAACAAAACAACTTTGCCATCATTGCTGAGATTTTTGGAAGAAATAAACTCTAAAATTAAAAATTTACTGGAGTACATCCAAATGTTGAGATCAGTTTTCTCCGGAATCAGGTCAGTTTTCGATAGAAGATTGAAGATAAGTTTTTTGCCAGAGTTCATCCTAGGGACGTTTTGAGGGACTAATTAAAACATACAGGCTCACCTAATAGATATAGTACATCGGGCAACTAAAAAATCATGTGTTCCATTTGTTTCTACTGGTATCCTTAAAGAGGCTCTGTCACCAGATTTTGCAACCCCTATCTGCTGTTGCAACAGATAGGCGCTGCAATGTAGATTACAGTAACGTTTTTATTTTTAAAAAACGAGCATTTTTGGCCAAGTTATGACCATTTTTGTATTTATGCAAATGAGGCTTGCAAAAGTCCAAGTGGGCGTGTTTAAAGTAAAAGTCCAACTGGGCATGTATTATGTGCGTACATCGGGGCGTTTTTACTACTTTTACTAGCTGGGCGTTCTGACGAGAAGTATCATACACTTCTCTTCAGAACGCCCAGCTTCTGGCAGTGCAGACACACAGCATGTTCTCGAGAGATCACGCTGTGACGTCACTCACAGGTCCTGCATCATGTCGGACGAGCGAGAACACATCGGCACCAGAGGCTACAGTTGATTCTGCAGCAGCATCAGCGTTTGCAGGTAAGTCGATGTAGCTACTTACCTGCAAACGCTGATGCTGCTGCAGAATCAACTGTAGCCTCTGGTGCCGATGTGGCCAACACGATGAAGGACCTGGGGCAGGAAGTGAGTGACGTCACAGCGTGATCTCTCGAGAACACGCTGTGTCTGCACTGCCAGAAGCTGGGCGTTCTGAAGAGAAGTGGATGATACTTCTCGTCAGAACGCCCAGCTAGTAAAAGAAGTAAAAACGCCCCGATGTACACACATAATACACGCCCAGTTGGACTTTTACTTTAAACACGCCCACTTGGACTTTTGCAAGCCTCATTTGCATAAATACAAAAATGGTCATAACTTGGCCAAAAATGCTCGTTTTTTAAAAATAAAAACGTTACTGTTCTCTACATTGCAGCGCCGATCTGCTGCAATTGCAGATAGGGGTTGCAAAATCTGGTGACAGAGCCTCTTTAAGAAACACTGGCATCTTACGCGAGATTTAAACTTAGGCCTCTGGTTGCTGACTCCTCCCTCATCGAGCGGCCGAGGTTTGCTGTCTGCCGGGGTCCTTCCGTTCGGTCACGCGGCCTAGATGTAACTGGCGCTGTTTCTGGGCCGATGGAGAGGAGTACTGAAACAGTGGGTTATGCAGAGGATCTGGCAGCTGCTTCCTTCTTGGATGACCCCCTTATGGCAGGTGCAGCGCCATTTGGGGACGGCTGGCCTTGCAAGTCCTGTGTTTGGCTGCTTGTTTGGGAGCAGTCAGCTTCTGCACTTTCAACTGCGATACTTATTGTGGCCAGTAGGTTAAGAATTGGGATTATGAATGTTGTTGGTGTTCCCTTTCCCTGTCTCTGTCTTATGTTTCCTCTGCAGGTCGATCTCCTTCAAAGCACGTTCAAAGGCACAGCGTCGGTCGCCAAGCCGTCTAGCACACCGACAATGTAGAGGGACGCACGGTTCATCCTCTTTCTCATCTGGGTCCACTTGCAGCTCGTGGAGCACGGGTAGGGCTCGCCGAAGATCTTGCAGGATGGTACGGAAGGAGGAAAGGAGACATTGCAGAGCCAGCAGGTCTTTACATCAAAACCGTCCAGAGGTTGAGGATATGGTTGCGGAACAAACCGCTGCCACACCAGATGTACCCGCATCCATTAATGTTCTCCTAGAGGCGACCGGAACGCCAGCAGGTGGTGAGTCAGTCTGTGTCCCTGTCTGGTTTACTTCTGCTAGTACAGAATCGGGTGATCTTGTTTCTGCTTTGAACTCAGTCAGATAAATTTGATTGCTACTGCACCACCCGTCCTGCCAGTGGGGAGCAATGTTCAGCAAGAGCATGTAACTGCTAAAGTTGATTTGATGTGCTGGCTCATATGTTGTGTCAATGCTTCCCAGATAAAGAAGCAATGCTCTTTGTGTACTTAGATACCATCTTTAGCGCTCACAAGCTGCACAGTGGTTAAGCTCGGTGGCATTATGATGGGGAATTCTGGCAATGGCTGGCTTTAGTGCCCACGATTGAAGGGGGCGTTAAAGGCAACTAACGTTTGGATTTAGTTGATTTTGGCTCAGTGGCCACCGCTGCCCTTTCCAAGTATCGCCGCTTCCCCGGGCCATAATTCTGGTCAGGCAGCGGGAAAAGAACCCAGTGGTGTATGCTATCTTTATAATGATGAACACTGTTGGTTCTTTGCATGTGCAATTTCCATCACGAGTGTTCCATTTGCGGAGGGGAGCATTCCACTCCCCGTTGCTTCCACAAGTCGAATGCATGCGAAGGCAGGTGTTTCCTGTACATCAGAGAATACCGGTGAGTGTGCTCGCGATGGAGCCCTGGCTTGACCAGTATCCCAGGAAATGGGAAGCAGTGCTCCTTTGTAATTGGTTTTCTGAGATTTTTTTTACATGCCACATGAGCCTTCAGCCCTCTTGTCTTTATGTGGGAATTTTAAATCTGTCCGTGACAATATCTCAGTTGCTTTAGAAAAAACTTGCAAAGAGGTTGAACTGGGCCATATGTCCGCTCCTTTTGTGAAGCTGCTGTTTTCAAATTTGAGAGTTTCTCCACTTGGCATGGCCCACAAAAAGAAGGCGGAAAAATATAGAATGCTTCATTAGTTCACTTTTCCTCGTAGGGGGTCAGTCAACGATGGCACTTCGAAGGAGGAATTGGCGGTGTCCAAAACTTCTTTTGATGCTGCATTGAGTTTGGTGCAGTGGGCGAGCGCTGGTGCTTTATTGGCCAAGTCCGATATCGAATCATCATTCTGTTTGCTTCCTGTTCAAAGGGACTGTTTTCATTTGTTGGGTTGTTTATTAGATGTTTTATTAGTGTTTTATAGTACGAAATGTGTTTCCTTTGGGCTGTTCTATCTCTAGTAATTATTTTTTAAAGATGCACTCCACTTTTTTCTTTTATTGCCCCCTCCATTTGTACATTGGTGTTTCAGTAGGGTGCTGTGTGCAGAAATACTTACCGATCCCTGCATCATGTTGTTTTCGGGTCCAGCGCCACCCCCTTGATCTTCACTCTGACTTGTCTGGAATCATTGTGCTTTTCAGTAAACCGGAACTTAGGCTCTCAATGCATTCCTATGGGAGCCAGAACGAGAAAAAAGTGGAGTGCTTCTTTAAACCCTTAAGGACGCAGCCTTATTTTGGCCTTGAGGCTCAGAGCCCATTTTTTCAAATCTGACATATTTCACTTTATGTGGTAATAACTTCGGAATGCTTAAACCTATCCAAGCGTTTCTGAGATTGTTTTCTCGTGAGACATTGGGCTTTATGTTAGTGGTAAAATTTGGTCGATATATTCAGTGTTTATGTGAAAATTTTGAGAAAATGTGAAAAAAATAGAATTTTTCTGAATTTAAATGCATCTGCTTGTAAGACAGAGGGTTATACCACTCCAAATAGCTACGAGTTCACATTTCCCATATGTCTACTATATGTTGCATAATTTTTTGAACATTCTTTTTTTTCTCTAGGACGTTACAAGCCTTAAAACATAAGCAGCAATTTCTCATATTTTGAATGAAATTTCAAAAGCCTATTTTTTTTGGGTACCAGTTCAGTTCTGAAGTGGTTTTGAGGGGCTTATATATTAGAAACCCACATAAAACACCCCCTTTTAGAAACTAGACCCCTCAAAGTATTCAAAACAGCATATAGAAAGTTTATTAACCCTTTATTCACAGGAATTTAAAGCAAAGTAGAGGTGAAATTTATCAATTTAATTTTTTTGTCAGAAAATACTTATTATTAAATTTTTTTCTGTAAAACAGAAGGTTTTACAAGAGAAACGCAACTCAATACTTATTGCCCAGATTCTTCAGCTTTGAGAAATATCCCACAAGTGGCCCTAGTGTGGTAATGGACTGAAGCACAGCCAACCGAAGCAAAGGATCACCTAGTAGATTTTGAGGCCTTGAGGTTTGAAGAGGTCTTGTGGTGCCAAAACAGTGGAAACCCTCCGAAAGTGACCCTATTTGGCAAACTACACCCCTCAAGGAACTTATCGAGGGGTATAGTGGGCATTTAGATCCCAGAGGTTTATTGCTGCATTTTGTGGAATTAGGCTGTGCAATTGAAAATCAAATTTTTCCAATAAATGGCACGAATTTTTAATTTTGACAAGGAATAAAGGAGAAAAAGCACCCCAATTTTTGTAAAGCAATTTCTCCCGATTACGGCAATGTCCCATATGTGGTCATAAATTGCTGGTTGGACAAACAGCAGAGCTCAGAATGGCAGGAGTGCTATTTGGCATGTAGATTTTGCTGGATTGGTTTCTGGGCGCCATGTCACATTTGCAGAGCTTCTGTGGTATAAATCATTTACTTTTTGTGTTGCCATATTCTAAGAGCCATAACTTTTTTATGTTTTCATCAAGAAAGTGGTGTGAGGACTTGTTTTTTGCGTAACGAACTGTAGTTTCGATCAGTACTATTTTTAGGTTTATGCGACTTTTTGATCTCTTTTTATTCCATTTTTTGTGAGCTGAAATGACCAAAAAATTGTGATTCTGGTATGTTTTTTTATTATTTTCTTTTATGGCGTTCCCCACGTGGGATAGATAACAAAATATTTTTGTAGTTCAGGCTGTTACGGACGTGGCAATACCAATTATGTATAGTTTATTTATTTATTTATTCTTATTAATAATAAAGGACTGATAAGGGAAAAAGGGGGATTTTTACTTTTTATTACTTTTAAAACTTGTATTTTTTTATTTTTACACAACTTTTTTTTTAACCTTTTTTTTACTTTTTTACCTTGTCCCACTAGAGGACTTGAAGGCAGGAGGCCCTGTGTGAAATTCTAATACACTGTTCTACATGCATAGTGCAGCTTACTAGAGCTGTCAACTACTTGCTGACAGCAAGCATAGTAGGTACTGACTTTGTCAGGACCCACCAGGCTTCCGTAGAGGGCATCGCCGGAGGCCATTATTTTATTTTTTTTAAACTCTTTTTATTAAAGACTAACAAAGTCTTACATATTAAAACAAAGCATATCAGCATGACAGTATCATATGGGCAATGACATCAAATTAACAGTTCGGAATTCACAGTCCGCATTCCACAATACTTGAGAGTTGAAATAGAGGGAGAGCAGCAGTAGTATCGTTACATTGGTAATATACACAAAAGACAATATACATCATTACTGTAATGATAGGGGGTAGGGAAACAGACAAGTGAGCCCTAATCTACCCGCCACTCAGTCCCTGCCTACTTGCAACAACCCACCCTAGGCGACGGGGTACAACTGGGCGACAGTCCCTACGCTCAATAAGTGCACAACAGACAAACAGACAAGAGTACACAGAAGCTAAGGGAAACGGGGCAGTTGCCCACGGCAACATCGTGAGCAACAAGAGAGGTGAACGAGCCGAGTCAAACCAGGAGTGTACGAGGTACCAAACGCAGAGCAGGAGAGTAGTGAACAAGCCGAGTCAAACCAGGAGTGTACGAGGTATCAAACGCAGAGCAGGAGAGTAGTCAGTAAGCCAGGGTCAGTATGAAGCAGGGACAAATAGAACAAGAAGCTGCAGCAGGGCCAGGAAACCAAACGAGAAGAATCACAAGCAAGGAGGAACAGGAAAGGCAGGTATAAATAGACAGAGGGCGGGAGCTAGCTCCGTCTGGCCAGGCTGTGATAGGCTCTCCCACTCCTAAGCCTGCCATCCTGAGTGGTGGAAGATGGAGTCAGTCTCACAGACATAGAAGCAGGTGCAGACTGATTACCTATGGGCGTTGACACAGAAGCGGTGCCTGGCAGATCCTTTACAATTACATTGCAAGGATATTACTATGTCGACAGCAAGGAGTCACGTAAATCAGCATATCTATGTGGTGTATATTGCGTAAGTGGTGAGTCACACCAAGGTCCCCAGACCTTCATAAATTTTTCCACACAATCCCTATGTCTGTACACCAACTTAGCGTAGGCTAGCATGGAATTCACTAAGGCCTTTTCATTGGGATAAAGTAGGGGGCTTTGGGCCCATCCAACAAAGGGCAATTGACTTGCGGGCCATAAACAACACTTCCCTCAGGAATATTCTAGTGTGACTTGACCATATTTCCTCAGACGTAAGTCTGAACAGACACAATTCAGGCAAGAATGGGAGTGGAAATTGTAAAATCCCATTAAGTAAGTCTATAACCTCCTTCCAAAATGATTGAATCCATGGACACATCCATATCATGTGCCAGAAATCAGAGTCCACGGCTCCACATCTGTGGCAATCAGTAGTAGGGCACCTACCCATCTTATGAAGTCTAACCGGAGTTAAATAACTCTGATGTATTATGAACAACTGCGTCATTCTATTGTTAGCGGTAGGAGATACCAGTAAATGAGATTGTAAAATTTCATTCCACATCTCATTGTCTATACCAGGGATAAGACCCTTCCACTTATCTTCGACTGCCAGCGGAGCAGCCGCTAATTTCGCCTGTATGAGAAAGGAGTATATGGCAGAAATTAAACCCCTAGGGCCTTGTGATTTAAAAACTCCTATGAGGGGAAAATTCGATAATTCCCTCACACTGGGAGGAACATGAGAGCGAAGTGCATGCCTAACTTGTAAGAACTTGTAAAAAGCGTTCCTGGGAACACCAAATGCCTCTTGTATTTGTGTAAATGACATGACATCCCCCTCTGCATGTAAATACCCCACACAAGTGACTCCATGTCCTATCCAGAATTGTGGATCCAGCGAGGCTGTCAGGTGTATCAGAGATGGTTATGCCATAGAGATTGCTCAGCCACTACATCCGTGAATGATAGGAGTTTTTTGGTTGCCTGCCAAACCTGCGCCGCCCACTCTATGTAGAGGTAGTATCTTCCTACGTGAATGAGACATACCCTCCAATATAGGCCATAGGTTAGGTAAATCTAAGTAAAATGCTAAATAGTATTCTCTATTAGGCAAGGCCTTCATACTGACCCATGTGGTAAGATATCGCAATTGACCAGATAAGTAATACAAGTAGAAGTCTGGAAGTGATGTGCCGCCCATTAATTTAGGTCTCTGTAAAGAAGTTAGTTTAAGTTTCGGCCTACCAGATCCCCATATGAAGGAAGGCAAGAGAGAGTGTACGGCCTTAAAGAAGGACAGTGGTACTGGTACCGCTATATGTTCTAGCAAATAGAGACACTTAGGGAGTATAATCATTTTGACCAGGTTGATGCGTCCCACAACTGCCAAGGGTAATGAGCCCCACACTTTAAATTTATCCTTAATATAATCCAATAGAGGGTAGATATTATTTTGCATATCTGAGCCAGGAACCTTACTAATTACTATACCCAGATATTTAAAACTCGGTACCACCTTCAGCCCACTTTCTACTGGAGCCCAGCCCGCTTCCTGCAAGGGTAGAAAATAGGACTTAGTCCAGTTGATATATAGTCCAGAGTACCTCCCAAACCGATCTATCGATTCTATCGCCACCGGCAAAGTATCCTTAGGTTTAGACATGAATAGGATCATATCATCAGCATACAAGCCGATTCTGTCCTCTCTACCTCCCAACTGAATGCCCTGGTATGACTGATGTTGCCGTATGACCAGTGCCAGTGGTTCAATTGCTATTGCAAACAGAAGGGGGGGATAAAGGGCATCCCTGTCTGGTGCCCCTTTCCAGGTGAAAATATGGGGACAAGAGTCCATTTACCAAAATTTGAGCTCTAGGGGATTTATATAGCGTGGATATCCAGCCGATGAACAAGGGGCCAAACCCAAACCTCTGCAGTACTGCCAACAAGTAAGGCCATTCGACCGAGTCGAAGGCCTTGGCAGCGTCTAGTGAGGCCATGGCCCAGTTCTCTTTCAATCCCATTCCAACCTGCATTATGACTTGTGCTCTACGAATATTGTCAGATGTCGACTTTCCAGGCATGAAGCCTGATTGATCAGGGTGAATTATGCCCAGGATTACAGCGTTCAATCTATTCGCCAGTATTTTAGTCAAAATTTTGTAATCGCTGTTCAACAGTGATATCGGTCGATACGACCCACACTCCATAGGATCTTTATCTGGTTTGAGTAATATCACAACAGTGGCGTCATTAAGCGATTCAGGTAGGCAACCCTGAGCATGGGAATGTAAAAACATGGTATGTAGAACTGGGCTCAATACTTCAGAATATTTACAATAGACCTCCACAGGTATCCCATCAGGGCCCGGGGACTTGCCCTTCGCCATATCCTGGAGTGCACGGGTAACTTCCTCCTCCGTAATGTCTGCTTCAAGGGACTGTCTATCATGGTCAGATAAAGTGGGAAAAGTAATTCCGTCCAGATAGGCCGAGAGTTCCCCCATGTCGTACTGCATCTTAGTGGAGTACAGCTCTCTATAGTATTGCGCAAACCTATCCGCTATTCCCTTATTATGCATTACAATATTACCATCTGGCCCTTTAATTTTAAGAATAGAAGGAGATTGGGAGTTCTGCCTTACTAGGTATGCCAGAAGCTTACTGGATTGACCACCAAGTTCAAACTGAGTCTGTTTAAAGAAAAATTGTTTACGGTGTGCACGTTCCTGCAATAGTAGCAGATATTGTCTTCCCGAATCTAACCAATTATGGCTATTGGCATCCGTAGGGTCTGCCACATAAATTGCCTCCAGATCCGAGCATTTCCCTGCTAGGTCATCCTCCATTTGAGAAGCAGAGCGCTTTACATAAGAGATGGATGATTTAAGGCACCCCCTAAGATAGGCTTTAGATGTATCCCACATAACACCCGCATTCTCAAAATCCTGGTGATCCTGCAAAAATACCTGTAGTTGATCGGGTATCCTATCATTTGTACCTATGACCGTTAACCAGAAGGGGTGAATTTTCCATCCCCTGGGACTGGGGATATCGGGGAGTTGAAAATGAGCCAGGACAGGAGAGTGATCTGACACCCCCCCCCTAGGTTTGTACACAATTTGGGGTGACATTACCATTAACAGGGCGTTACCAAACATGTAGTCTAGTCTTGACAATGAGCCGTGCCCCAAGAAGGCGCATGAATATACTCTGGTGTTGGGGAATAGAGATCGATAAATATCAGTCCATCCCACCTCCTCCATCAGTAAGCGAAGGTGGGTGTCTGAAGCATGCGGAGTCACCGGCATTTGGTTATGTCTAAGCCTATCCATGCTATTATCCATGGTCATATTAAAATCCCCCATACAAAGCAGCCTAGCACCCGGATATGCCGCCGAAACGGCAACCGCCTGGTGCAGCACCGACACCGAAGCCGGGGGGGGGGGATATAAACCCCCAATAGTACATAAGAGACATTATTTATGAAGGCATGCACAAACACATATCTCCCATTATCATCAATCCGTACGGTATCCACCTCCCACCTGAGAGATTTATGCACAAGTATGGATAACCCACGTGAGTAAGACGAGCAACAGGAGTGGCAAGACCATTGAACCCATTGCCTGTTCAACACACGCAATTTATCTGTGGTCAGGTGGGTCTCTTGTATACACAAAATATGCGGCGAAAATTTCCTAACCTGTGTAAAGACCATTGCCCTTTTCCTAGCCGTACCCAACCCCCTCACATTCCATGACATTATCGTTATATTAGCCATTGAACATGTTACATAAATTGTAAGTGAGGGGAGGAGCCCCGAAAAGACATATAGCCATACTGCGGGCGGAGCCAATGTAAGTATGTAAGACTAAAACCATGAACCTTTTCAAATCTGTGGTACATAAAAGATACACACGTACCCAGATAACATATGAATGCAGCACTCAATAAGGCAAGTTAGCGTCAACAGTGACGACATTGTACCTGTGCCGTAGTGGCTTAACATATACGAGGGAAGAACCCATGTGTCAGTATATGAAAATACACCTAGTATCTATGTAAGCAAGATATGAAAAGAAAAAGAGAATGTATGTATGACGGTTAGCAGGGTCATTGAAAACCATGAGTATTATCTAGAGTGTGTCAGAGAGAAGCAAAATACAGGTGATGCAGCGCAGCGTCTATCTTGACACAGTGAGAATAACCAGTTCAAGGATACATATAAGTATAAGTAGGACGCAGAAGATCACACATCCATCTCTCCGGTGGGCAGTATAGCAGCAACACAGAGCACGACGGAGAATCTTAGTTCCGCGGCAGAGGTCTCTGTCGGCTCACCCAGTCATCTACGTCTTTTGGGGTTACAAAGAAAAGTGACCTATCTCCATCAACGACTCTCAGCCTAGCAGAGTACGCCATAGAATATGGGATTTGTAGATCCCGAAGCCTCCGTTTCACCGACATGAATGTAACGCGCCTTTTCTGTAACTCTGCGCTGAAGTCAGGAAATATCGACACTGCAGCTCCATTATATCTAATATCCTGCTTCTTCCGAGCCTGACGAAGGATCAAGTCCCGGTCATTGCTATTCAATAAGCGTGCCAGCATAGGCCTAGGGGGCGCCCCCGGTAGCAAAGGACGCGCCTGTACCCTGTGAGCTTTCTCCACCGCGAAAGCTGTAGAAAATACCGCATCAGGGAATAGCTCACGCAGCCATTTGACCATAAAGCCAATAGAATCCTGACTTTCTCAGGCAATCCCAGTACTCTGATATTATTTTGGCGCAGGCGATTTTCTAGGTCATCAGATTTCTGCTTCCATATTTCGGCTGCTTCTTCCAAGGCAGATAGGGCTCGGGGTACAGGATCAAGCCAATCTTCCAGGCCCGAAATTCGTTCCTCAGCATGAGATATACGCTCCCTCATGGCTTGCATGTCGTGCCTTATGAGGCCTATATCGATCTTAACCTCCTCCAGCTTACCCGTGAGCGAAGTTTTGCAAGACGAGATCGCAAGTAGCAGTTTGTCAGAGACCTCCTTCAGGGTGAGTTCAGGCTCCACAGGCTCCACAGAAGTGGCCCTTCCGGCTTGTCCAGCCCTCGTGCACGCTGTGGCATCGGCGAGCGCCCACCATCTTGGCCTTCGCCTCGTGCAAACTCCTGCAGCTTCTCTGCCGCTGACTGACCTCGTGTGGGACCCATTACCGTCTCTCTGGGTAGTAGAACGACCTGCGACCGTCCGGATATATTATAGAACAGGTAGGATGTCAGCAGGATCAAGAAATCATGGGCTCAGTACGAAGCTACCGTTTCATGAGACCAGTCTCGTTGCGCGCCTAGCCACGCCCCCCGGAGGCCATTATTATTACTGCAGTTGCCATAGCAACCATCCCCGCCTGCTATCATGTAGCGGGCCGTCAATGGTTGTTTAACCCCTAAGAAGCCGTGATCGCTATTGAACGCGGCTTCTATGGGGTTAATCAGCGAGGACACCCCGATCGGTCCCCGCTAAAGGAGCCGCGGGAACTGCTGTACAAGACAGCAGCTGTCACAGCTCCTGTATGTGCCGGGAGGACGGCCGAAATGGGCGATCCTCCCGTGATGTACTATTAGGTCATGGAGCGCGAACTATGCAGTTAACATGACCTAATAGTACGTCCAGGAGCAGGAAGGGGTTTACTGTTCAGTTCATTTTTGGAATGGGTGGTTCACAATGAGTATGGTTTTTATTCGTTAATTCATAATCTGAATAATTTTTTGTTTGTTGGTCCATGAGAGTCTTTAATTTGTATGTTTCTTTTGAATACATTTCACAGGCTGATGGGTGTGATTGGCAGGCCACTATCCGCTGAGAAGATGTAAGGTTCCGTTACGACAGTGTCTTTCCTTGGTGTTGAACTTGACACGCTTCAGATGGTTTTTAGCCTCTCTGCTGAAAATTTGGCTTGTCTGCTATCTTCTATTGATCTGTCCGTAATAGTGAAGAAAGTGGCGTTGAAACATATACACACTAACACAGAGACATATATACATATGCAGACACATATATAGACACACATGCACATATACACACACACAATCACACACATACTGGAACATGTACACAAACAAACACAGACACATATAGGCACATAGGCACTTAACATCTCTCCTTGCTGACAGGCTGAAATGTATCTTGCAGAGGCATGCTGTGGGTGGAGTTTCCTCCTCTTCTCTTACTGCCTTCTGCTCTTGTTTTCTCGGTGTGTGTAACCAAGAGCAGAGAACAGAGCTGAGGCAGAGCCCAGTGGCGCCCCCGACATGCTGGGAGGGTGCAGCACCCTGTGCACTCACTCAGGTCGCACACCCCTAAGGCTGGCCTGATTGGAAATGATATTCTGCTTACAGGTATTCAGGATGGGATTGAGAAGGCATTGTTGTTGCTCGGTGGGGGTTGGCAGGGGCCCGTGTAGGAGTACATGGTCTTTCCCATCTGAAGATCGCACAGTAAAGTCCCCTAGTGGGACTAGTGAAATAAATAATAAATGTGAAATAAAGATTAATAATAAAAGTTACAGTAAAAAAATAAATAAAACCATTTTTTTCCATAAAAAGTGGTTTTATTTAATAAAAGTGTAAAAAATAAATAAAAGTACACATATATGGTATCGCCGCGACCGTAATGACTCCATTAATAAAGTTAATATGTAATTTAAACCGCAAGGTGAACACGGTAAAAAAAAAAACTCAAAAAACAATGGCAAAATTGCAATTTTTTTCCATTCCCCCCAAAAAAGTCATAATAAAAATGAATCAATAAGTCACATGCACCCCAAAACAGTACCAATCAAAACTACGTCTCATCCCGCAGAAAACAAGCCCAAAAAAATCACTACATTTCTTTCCCATGTTGGATATTGATATTGCCCTGTAGGAGGAAGATTGGACTTTTGAGGTACACTATATTCTCTCTGCAGTCCGCTAAGTTTTTTGGTTAAAGATGTTTTTCCAGGGCAATATAATACGGTATATAAATTATAATTAATGTTAATTTTTTTTATTTATGGTAATTTATTAATGATAATGCTGTGGCCACTCCATTGTGGTTACCAAAAGGGCCAGGGACTGCAGGGATGTTATGGAGGAGCAAATATGGCGGGCTTTTGGGACAATGCTTGATTGGATAGATAAATCTGCAAAAGGGAGGGCACATATAGTTTATAAACAACATACTCGAGATTAACCCCTTAGTGACCAGCCCATTTTAGGCCCTAATGACCAAGCTATTTTATTCGTTTTTGCTAAGAGCTATAACTTTTTTATTTTTTCGTCTACATAGCTGTATGAGGACTTGTTTTTTGCGGGATTAGTTGTACTTTTTAATAGCACCATTTTTGGGTACATATAATTTTTTTATTAACTTTTATTAACTTTTTTTGGGGGGATTATAAAAAAAAAGGAAATTCCGCCATTGTTCTATGCGTTTTTAAATTGACGCCGTTCACTATGCAACGTAAATAACATGTTACCTTTATTCTATGGGTCGGTACGATTACGGCGATACCACATATGTAGAGGTTTTTTATGTTTTACGACTTTTGCACAATAAAAACACTTTTGAACTAAAATTATTTGTTTTTGCATCGTCGCTTTCCAAGAGCCGTAACTTTTTTATTTTTCCATCAATGTAGTGATTTTTTGGGCTTGTTTTCTGCGGGACGAGACGTAGGTTTGATTGGTACTGTTTTGGGGTGCATGGGACTTATTGATTCATTTTTATTATGAATTTTTTGGGGGGGCAATGGAAAAAAATTGCAATTTCGCCATTGTTTTTTGCGTTTTTTTTTACGCTGTTCACCTTGCGCTTTAAATTACATATTAACTTTATTAATGAAGTCATTACAGTCGCGGCGATACCATATATGTGTACTTTTATTTATGTTTTACACTTTTATTAAATAAAACCACTATAATTTTTATTAATCTTTATTTCACATTTATTATGTATTTTGCTAGTCCTACTAGGGGACTTTACAGTGCGATCTTTAGGTCGCTCCTATAATGCTTTGGTATACTTCGTATACCAGAGCATTATTGGCTGTCAGTGTAAATCTGACAGGCAATCTGTTAGGACGTGCCTCCGGCGCGTCCTAACAGGCATATGTCCAGGGCAGACCTGGGGGCTTTTATCAAGCCCCCGGCTGCCATGACACCCCATCGGAGACCCGCGACTGCATTCGCGGGCCGCCGATGGGTGACAGAGGGAGCTCACTCCCTCTGTAAACAAAGTTAAATGCCGCGGTCGCTATTGATGGCGTCTTTTAACGGGTTAAACGGCCGCGATCGAAGTAAACTTCGATCGCGGGCGTTGGAGCAGGAGCTCAGCTGTCATCAGACAGCTGAGCTCCGGCTCCAGCCTGCACAGGAGACCCGTGCAGGACTTAGACTAGGCTCACGTGAAAAGGCGTCAGCCTAGCCTAAGGCCCCTTAGTGACGAATGTAAAAAGGCGTATTGGTGGTCACTAAGGGGTTAAACCCCTCTCTAAGGCTGGATTCACACTAGCGTGTGCCTTTTGCGCACGCAAAAAACGTGGTATTTTGCCTGCGCAAAAGGCACTTGACAGCTCCGTGTGGCAGCATCATATGATGCACGGCTGCATGGTTTTCTGTTTTCATTCATCCTTTTGACAGCTGTTGCGCGAATCACGCTGTTCGCACGGAAGTGCTTCCGTGTGACATGCGTGGTTTTCACGCACCCATTGACTTCAATGGGTGTGTGATGCGCGAAAAACGCTCAAAGAAGCATGAAAATCACGCGCGTTGCACGGACGTATATTCCATTCGTCTGAATAAGCCCTTAACTTCAGCAAGATCTGGAAGTTTCCGCCCTCCCGCCCTTTGTATTTCTGTTTTCCTTTTCTTTCTTCTTTTAAGGCCTCATTTACACGAACGTATTATACGCGCGTGCGACGCGCGTGCTTTGCACGCATGTCGTACGCACCTATATTAGTCAATGGGGCTGTTTAGACGATGCGTGAATTGCGCTCATTGCGTGTGCGCAGAAAAAAACTCACGACATGTTCTATAATCGTGCGTTTTTCGCGCACTCACGCACCCATTGAAGTCAATGGGTGCGTGAAAACCACGCATGCCGCACGGAAGCACTTCCGTGCGAACTGCGTGATTCGCGCAAGAGCTGTCAAACTCCTGAATGTAAACAGAAAAGCACCACGTGCTTTTCTGTTTACAAACATCCAAACGGAGTGTCAAATTCGAGATGAGCGCCCCGAACTTCACCGGGTTCGGCCAAACTCGTTTTGACCGAAACCGGTAAAAAATGTTCGGGTACGCGACGTCAGGAGACAGTCACTGTCCACGGTGCTGAAAGCGTTAAACTGGTTCAGCACCATGGACAGTGACTTCCGCTCCGAAAATCCATGAACCTGTAAAAAAAAAAAGACGTTCTGACTTACCGATAACTCCGGTCCGACCTCCCGGGATGACAGTTCAGTCAAAGTGACAGCTGCAGCCAATCACAGGCCAAGCACAGGCTGCAGCCAATCACAGGCCAAGCACAGGCTGCAGCCAATCACAGGCTGCAGCGGTCTCATGGACTGCGGCGTCATCCTGGGAGGTGGAGCCGGATGACAAGAGAGGGACGCGTCACCAAGGCAACGGCCGGGAGCCCGGACTGGGGGAAGCAGGAAGTTCTTGGTAAGTATGAAAGTCTTTTTTTATTCACAGGTTGGTGTATATTGTGTTCGGCATTCACTGTCGAGGGTGCTGAAATAGTTACTGCCGATCAGTTAACTCTTTCAGCACCTTGGACAGTGACGGGCGTCGACTAGCCACATCAATATGATGGCGGCTGCGCGAAAATCACGCAGCCGCGCATCATACACGGATGACACACGGAGCTGCCAAGTGCCTTTTGCGCGCGCAAAACGCAGCGTTGTCACTACCCCTTCTCTATCTTAAAAGGTGCATTTTGATCCTGAATTCAGTTTACATCACTATTGTCCTATCACCAATCGATTTACGCTAATTGAAACACAACATTTACTCACGATTTCTTAGTTTTCGCTGTCGTTTTTACACAAAAATGCTGCAACCAGATGTTACTTTAAAGTCTATGGTAAAAGAGAGGAAAACTGACATACATAGAGTTTTTGTTTGTGGTTTTTTTTTGTAGGGTGTTTCAGGGTAAGGTAGCATCTATTTTTTATTATTTTTTTAAATAATTTCTCTGGGTATGGCATTTTTTCTGCTGTTTTGCTACCATAGGCTTCTCTATAGAACTCCAAATGCATCTGGAAAACGCATGTACAAATAAGGGCGTATTCACACGAACGTAATATACATCCGTGCAACGGACCTATACATGTCTATGGGGCAGTGCAGACAGTCTGTGGGTTTTGCGCAGCGTGAGTCCACTGCGTAAAACTCACGACATGTTCTATATTTAGGCGTTTTTCGCGCATCACGCACTTATTGAAGTCAATGTGTGCGTGAAAATCATGCGCACCCCACGGAAGCCCTTATGTGGGACGCGCGTTATTCGCGCAGCCACAGTAGAAGAATGAATGTATATTTTCTGTTTGCAAACATCCAAACGGATTGTCATAATGATGGCGGCTGCGCGAAAAGCACGCAGCCGCGCATCCATATGAACAGGACACACGGAGCTGTCACACTGCTGCCACGCGCGCAACACGCTCACGTTCGTGTGAATCCACCCTAACTCTGAATGGAAAACGCCACTAAAAACGCATTAAAAAATCTTTTAAAACACTAAAAAAAAGTGTGTGTGAAAAGGCCTTAGATTACAATCTCTATTGGGCAAGACTTTATGTTTTCACCCTGCTTTGGTACCAAGTAATACAGGAACATAAGGGATAACAGCACTATATCAATGATAGTAGTAGAGATGATAATAATAATAATAATAATAATAATAATAATAATAATAATAGTAATAATAATAATAATAATACATTTTAATAAATTTTAATTCAACACCACAAAAAAAATCAACTGCTTTAAATGTGCTCACTTGAAATGTTAAAAGTACTAGGGAGTCAATTGTCTTTGTACACGGTTAGAATTCATAATGTCCATTATTTTTATTTTCTAAGGTTGATAAAAATGTAGCTTTAAATTGTTTACAGAAAAATGTTTTCGCACTGTTCAAAGCACTCTTCCAGTGAACTATATATCAAAGAATCAGTTTCTTGAAAGAAAATAAACTGGAAACAATCACAAGGGGCCCTCAGGTGGTGGCATTGCAGATGCACAACCAGCGACAAACCCAGCACATCAGTATATGCAGAATCTTTTCCACACTACTGCAGCTGTGAGGGGATAAAAAAAGATAAGTTCTGGTTAACGTTTAATTGCATCAAAGCCTTTGGTCAATTTTGGCTTCTGAATAATAATGTCTGATAGAAGAGATGAAATCAAGACATCCCAGGCTTATCCTGTATAAGAAAATAAATAAATATATATATATATATATATATATATATATATATATATATATAAAAACATATATATACAATATAGAAAGGCAGCAGCACTCAGAATGCAATTCCAATATGGTCTCGGGTGCAGGCAGGTAATTCCGATCCAAGGGATATAAATGGATATGAAGGAAAGTCCCACAGCACTCCGTAATGATGAAAAAATAGTGGTTTATTAAGTCAGCGCAAGCATGCTTGATAAAGGTCCTATCGCAGGACGGAAACGTTGCAGCTTGTGCTGGCTTAATAAACCACTATTTTTTCATCATTACGGTGTGCTGTGGGACTTTCTTTCATATATATATATATATATATATATATATATATATATATATATATATATATATATATATATCTCAAACAGAATGGTGACAGCACCCTGCGACACCAATGCCACCTAAACCACTAAATATAAATAAATATGCACTAAAGCTAAATCTACTTACAAATAGGGAGGTTCTTAGTGCACATTTTGATCAAAAAGTGTTAGCCCACCTGCCACGACAAGGCGACCTCTGTAAGGTGGGAACCTATGCTGCACATACACCCAGAACTGGGACTAAGCCTACATATATACCTGGGGATGGTAGGATCCAGCATTGAACTGATTAAAATCACTCTAATATATATATATATCTGCGGGGCTAGTGTGACTGCCTCCATTTTTTTTATCTTGCACTCCTCTCATTCTGCCCTGGGTGATTTTAATTAGTTTAATGCTGGTTCCTACCATCCCCAGGTATATGTAGGCTTAGTCCCAGTTCCGGGTGTATGTGCAGAATATATTCCCACCTTATAGAGTAAGTAGATTTAGCAGTAATGCATATTTATTTATATTTAGTGGCATTAGTGTTCACAGTGTGCTGTCGCCATTTACTTGTGGGCTATATATATCTCTCTCTCTATATATATATATATTTATATATATACATATATATATATATATATATATATATATATAGAAAGCAAAGGAAGGCAGCACTCCACAGCAGTTTTCTATCTATCTATCTATCTATCTATCTATCTATCTATCTATCTATCTATCTATCTATCTATCTATCTATCTATCTATCTATCTATCTATCTATCTATCTATCTATCTATCTATCTATCTATCATCTATATATATATATATATATATATATATATATCTATCTAATATATATAGATATAGATATATAGATATATATCTATATATATGACAATGCATTGTAAATAGTAGCAGATTCCTACTCTGTGTAACGTCCGTGATCGCTGACCAAGAACTCTTCTGATCCTGCCAATGCCCTTCTCTCCAGAGATGCCAGCACATGCGGCCGTCCTGTCCCGCAGTGACCACTAGGGTGTGCGTGTGAGCTCAGTCCAGTCTTAAAGAGCCAGAGCGCA
The DNA here is from genome assembly GCF_050947455.1 of Rhinoderma darwinii. Classification (NCBI taxonomy): domain Eukaryota; kingdom Metazoa; phylum Chordata; class Amphibia; order Anura; family Rhinodermatidae; genus Rhinoderma; species Rhinoderma darwinii. The sequence continues at coordinate 163,682,753 of NC_134690.1, read as the reverse complement.
CACATGTGTGAGATTGAGCTGATTGCTCCCAGATCACCCTGGACTATAAGAAGGGCCCTGCCCCTTCCTTCATTGCCTGAGCATTGTTTGTACCTTCCCGTACCTTTATCCGAACAATAGACATTGACTTTGTACCCTGTTTGGCTAGCTGCTATACCACTGATTTGAAAAATATCCACCGACAATCTATGAGGCCTGGCAGCACTGTTCCCTTTAACCCCTTGCCGCCGCAGCCATTTTTTTAATTTTTTTCCTCCCTGCTTTCCAAATTCCATAACTTTTTTATTCTGTACATCAACTTAGCCATATGAGGGCTTGTTTTTTGCCGGGCTGTAAAAAAGACATGTTATCCTTATTGTGCGGGTCGATACGATAACAGAAATACCAAATTTATATAGTTTTTTTATGTTTTACCACTTTTACAAAGAAAAACAATTTATTTGAAAAAAAAGTTCAACACTGTGAGCAACAAGAGTGGTGAACGAGCCGAGTCAAACCAGGAGTGAACGAGGCACCAAACGCAGAGCAGGAGAGTAGTCAGTAAGCCAGGGTCAGAATGGAGCAGGATCAAATAGTAGAAGCTGTAGCTGGGCCAGGAAACCACACGAGAAGAATCACAAGCAAAGGAGGAACAGGAAAGGCAGGTATAAATAGACAGAGGGCGGGAGCTAGCTCCGTCTGGCCAGGCTGCGATAGGCTCTCCCGCTCCTAAGCCTGCCATCCTGAGTAGTGGAAGATGGAGTCAGTCTCAGAGACATAGACTCAGGTGCAGACTGATTACCTATGGGCGTATACAAAGAAGTTGTGCCTGGCAGATCCTTTACAGTACCCCCCCTTTTATGAGGGGCCACTGGACCCTTTCTAAGTGGACCTGGTTTATTGGGGAAACAAAGGTGGAACTTCCGGACCAATACCCCAGCGTGAACATCCCGGGCGGGTACCCAAGTCCTCTCCTCAAGCCCGTATCCTCTCCAATGGACCAGGTACTGGAGGGAACCTTGGACCATCTTGCTGTCCACAATCTTGGCCACCTCGAATCCCACCCTCTCAGCGGTGAGAACGGGAACAGGATGTTTCCTCGAGGGAGCCAAGGACGGGGAGCAGCGTTTAAGGAGGGAGGCATGAAACACGTCGTGTATTCGAAAAAATGGGGGCAACTCCAGTCGGAGGGAGACAGGATTGAGGACTTCAATGACCTTATACGGCCCAATAAACCGGGGAGCAAACTTCTTGGACGGGACCTTAAGGCGCAAGTTCCTAGACGATAACCACACCAGATCCCCGACCATAAACAAGGGGTTAGCAGAACGTCTTCTATCAGCCTGAGTTTTTTGTACGCTCTGGGACGCCTCTAGGTTCTTCTGAACCTGGGCCCAGACTGTGCACAGTTCCCGATGAACGACCTCTACCTCGGGATTGTTGGAACTACCAGGTGAAACAGAGGAGAACCGTGGATTAAACCCAAAATTACAGAAAAAGGGGGAGACCCCTGACGAGTTACTGACCCGGTTATTAAGGGAAAATTCGGCGAGGGGAATGAATGAGACCCAATCATATTGACAGTCAGAGATAAAACACCTTAAATATTGTTCTAGAGATTGATTAGTCCTCTCAGTTTGGCCATTAGTTTCAGGATGGAAGGCAGAGGAGAAGGACAGATCAATCTCCACCTTTTTACAGAAGGCTCTCCAAAACAAAGAAACAAATTGAACCCCTCTGTCCGAAACAATATTGACAGGGACCCCATGGAGACGCAGGATGTGTTTGACAAACAAGGTGGCTAACGTCTTGGCATTGGGTAGTTTCTTGAGGGGCACAAAGTGGCACATTTTACTGAAGCGGTCTACTACAACCCACACCACCGACTTGCCTTGAGATGGAGGCAAATCGGTGATAAAATCCATGGAGATATGGGTCCAAGGTCTCTGGGGAATGGGCAAAGAACGTAGTAAGCCCGCTGGTCGGGACCTGGGAGTCTTGGACCTAGCACAAACTTCACAAGCGGCGACGTAGGCCTTAACGTCTTTAGGCAACCCAGGCCACCAATAGTTTCTGGCAATGAGGTGTTTGGTACCCAGGGCGCCTGGATGACCAGATAGTGCGGAGTCATGATTTTCCCTAAGTACCCTTAGCCGGAATTGCAGGGGAACAATCCGCTTGTCCTCAGGAAGGTTCCCGGGAGCTGAAACTTGATCAGCCGCAATTTCAGAGACTAAATCAGAATCAATAGAAGAAATGATTATACCAGGAGGCAAAATACAAGCAGGATCTTCCTCCGAAGGAGGGCTGGCCATGAAGCTACGCGACAGTGCATCGGTCTTAATATTTTTAGAATATTAGAAGTTGAATCTGGTAAAAAATAACGCCCATCGAGCTTGTCTCGGGTTTAGCCTCCGGGCAGATTCTAGGAAAACCAGATTCTTGTGGTCGGTAAGGACCGTTACCTGGTGCCTAGCCCCCTCCAGGAAGTGGCGCCACTCTTCAAATTCCCATTTAATGGCTAAGAGTTCGCGGTTGCCAATATCATTGTTACTCTTAGTGGGCGAATACTTCCTGGAGAAGTAGGCACAGGGACGGAGATGGGTGAGGGACCTTGTACCCTGGGACAAGACAGCCCCCACTCCCACCTCGGATGCGCCAACTTCCACGATAAATGGCTCCATTTGGTTGGGCTGAACCAGCACCGGGGCCGAGATAAAGCACTTCTTAAGGACCTCAAAAGCCTGGACAGCCTCAGGAGGCCAGTGGAGGAGATCAGCACCTTTGCGAGTGAGGTCCGTAAGAGGCTTAGCGATGACCGAGAAGTTAGCAATAAATCTCCTGTAATAATTAGTGAACCCCAAGAAACACTGTAACGCCTTCAGGGAGGCACGTTGGACCCATTCCGCCACAGCCTGGACCTTGGCGGGGTCCATGCGGAATTCATGAGGAGTGAGGATTTGACCCAAAAATGGTATCTCCTGTACCCCAAACACACAATTTTCGGTTTTTGCAAACAGTTTGTTTTCCCGAAGGACCTGGAGCACCTTCCTGACATGCTCAATGTGGGAGGACAAGTCCTTGGAAAACACCAGTATGTCATCAAGGTACACTACAAGAAATACCCCCAGGTAATCTCTTAAAATCTCATTTATGAAATTCTGGAAGACCGCAGGAGCATTACACAACCCAAAGGGCATGACGAGGTATTCGAAATGACCTTCGGGTGTGTTAAACGCAGTCTTCCACTCATCCCCCTCCTTGATGCGAATAAGGTTATACGCCCCCCGTAGATCAAACTTAGAGAACCATTGGGCCCCCTGAACCTGATTAAAGAGATCAGGAATCAAAGGAAGGGGATACTGGTTCCTTACAGTGACCTTATTCAAGTTACGGTAGTCAATGCATGGCCTAAGACCACCATCCTTCTTCCCTACGAAGAAGAAGCCAGCACCTACCGGAGAAGTAGAGGGACGAATGTAACCCTTGGCCAGGCATTCCAGGATATACTCTCTCATGGCTTCACGTTCGGGACAAGAAAGATTAAATATCCTACCCTTAGGGAGCTTAGCTCCTGGTACCAATTCGATAGCGCAATCGTATTCTCTATGAGGAGGTAACACTTCGGAGGCCTCCTTAGAAAAAACATCAGCGAAGTCCTGAACAAACTCAGGTAGCGTGTTCACCTCCTCAGGGGGAGAAATAGAATTAACAGAAAAACATGACGTCAAGCATTCATTACCCCATTTGGTAAGCTCCCCAGTATTCCAGTCAAAAGTGGGATTATGCAACTGCAAACAGGGAAGGCCTAAAACCAAATCGGACGATAATCCCTGCATCAACAGTACAGAGCACTGCTCCAAATGCATGGAGCCAACAAGGAGTTCAAAAACAGGGGTATGCTGTGTAAAATAACCATTAGCAAGAGGAGTGGAGTCGATACCCACTACCGGGACAGGTTTAGGCAAATCAATCAAAGGCATAGCTAGAGACATAGCCAATTCCACAGACATGATATTAGCAGAAGACCCTGAATCCACGAAGGCACTGCCGGTAGCAGACCTACCACCAAAAGAGACCTGAAAGGGAAGCAAGATTTTATTACGTTTCATATTTACGGGAAATAACTGTGCGCCCAAGTGACCTCCCCGATGATCACTTAGGCGCGGAAGTTTTCCGGCTGCTTATTCTTGCGCCTAGGACAGGTGTTCACTTGATGCTTGTCATCCCCACAATAGAAGCAGAGACCATTCTTCCTGCGGAACTCTCTACGTTGTCGGGGGGACACGGAGGCCCCGAGTTGCATAGGAACCTCCGAGACTTCCGTGGAAGAGCGAAGAAACGGGACCTCGGGAGGCATCATGGGGGAGTCAGAGTGGAAAACACAAAAACGTTCAAGTTGTCGTTCCCTGAGACATCGCTCAAGTCGTACCGCTAAAGCCATAACCTGGTCAAGGGAGTCAGAAGAGGGATAGCTAATTAGCAGGTCTTTCAGGGCGTTCGACAGACCCAACCTAAACTGACACCTTAAGGCAGGGTCATTCCACCGGGAAGCTACACACTACTTCCTAAAGTCAGCACAATACTCCTCAACATGTCTCTTACCCTGACGTAAGGTCACCAGCTGACTCTCGGCAAAGGCAGTCCTGTCAGTCTCGTCATAAATGAGTCCGAGAGCAGAAAAGAAAAGATCAACGGAGGATAGTTCAGGGGCATCAGGAGCCAAGGAAAAGGCCCATTCTTGGGGCCCTTCCTGGAGCCGGGACATAATTATACCCACCCGCTGGCTCTCAGAACCTGAGGAGTGGGGCTTTAAGCGAAAGTAGAGCCTACAACTCTCCCGAAAGGAGAGAAAAGTCCTCCGGTCCCATGAGAACCGGTCAGGCAACTTGAGGTGGGGTTCAAGAGGTGAGGTGAGGGGCACTACCAAGGTAGCGTCAGGCTGTTTGACCCTCTGAGCCAGGGCCTGGGCCTGTAGGGAGAGACCCTGCATTTGCTGGGCCAGGGTCTCAAGGGGGTCCATACTGGTGTCAGGGACTAGGGTAGACTAGGTATTGGGCTTGTGATTATGTAATGATGGGGGTAGGGAAACGGACAAGTGAGCCCTAATCTACCTCTGTCCCTGCCTACTTGCAACGACCCGCCCTAGGCGACGGGGTACAACTGGGCGGCGGTCCCTATTCTCAGTAAGAGCACGAGACAAACAGACAAGGGTACACAAAGCTAAGGGAAATGGGGCAGTTGCCCACGGCAACACCGTGAGCAACAAGAGTGGTGAACGAGCCGAGTCAAACCAGGAGTGAACGAGGTACCGAACGCAGAGCAGGAGAGTAGTCAGTAAGCCAGGGCCAGAATGGAGCAGGATCAAATAGTAGAAGCTGTAGCTGGGCCAGGAAACCACACAAGAAGAATCACAAGCAAAGGAGGAACAGGAAAGGCAGGTATAAATAGACAGAGGGCGGGAGCTAGCTCCGTCTGGCCAGGCTGCGATAGGCTCTCCCGCTCCTAAGCCTGCCATCCTGAGTAGTGGAAGATGGAGTCAGTCTCAGAGACATAGACTCAGGTGCAGACTGATTACTTATGGGCGTATACACAGAAGTTGTGCCTGGCAGATCCTCTACACGAACTTTAAAATCTTTCCGTCAATTGAGTGGAGTTAGTGCTTGATTTTTGTGGGGTGAGCTGTAGTTTTTATTGGTACCATAGCACTCCTGAAACACTGTGTTACTAAACAGTGACGGCTGCTCCGTCCTCTCTATCCCCTTCCTGCACTGATCTCTATGATTAATGCAGGGAGAGAACAGGAAGCTGAACGATCAGTGTTGAGCTTCCTGTTCCAGCCTGGATAACGCTGGAGTGTGGAGAGGTGAGTAACCAGTGGATGCCAGGTATGAAAGATTTTTTCCCCTTCACTGCCCTAGATGACCAGAGATGCTGGCAATAACCCATCCACTGGTCTAGACCACTAGGTATACAAAAATGATCTCCTGCACTGCAATAGACCACCAGGGATGCAGACATTAACCCATTAAGTGCTCTAGATGTGGATGCTGTATAATACTATTCACCTTGGTTTTTCGTGGTCCTGTTTGTCTGGCTGCTGTGTGGCTAATTATACAAAGCTCTGTATATTTATATATATTTGACTCTATTCTTTTTTTCTGGTGTGATAGGTGTTTCTTCAATTCAGTTTTTACAAAAAAAAAATCAAAAACTAAACAAACATCCAATGTGGTATATAATAAATGAAATGACCGCAATAAAGAAATGTATGTCTGACTCGCAGGTCCATGAAATTCAGATTAATGTTAAGTGGTAAATAGTTGTGCATTGAGCATAACGACAACGAGCATTGGTACACACAAATGGTAATTCATAACAAAATTATGCACAAATACATGTACTTAGATGAACGTAGGCCAATTTTACTTCATACCAGAGAACAGATTGCAAACTAAAAGAGGGTTAGGGAACGGGATTTTGGTGTTGACCATGAAGAAAAGGGGGATTATCGTTATACCTGGTGGGATGATTTATTGTAGCTTTCAGATGTTCTATGCGTGTGAAGGGAATATATGAACCCTGTGGTTTTGAAAGTCTGCGTTGTTTTTGTTAAACCGCAGGATGCCCTAACCTTAACATTTTTGTAGTGTTTTCCTCATTAACCCCTTCACGACACAGCCTGTTTTCGCCTAATGGACCAGGCCATTTTTTTCAAATCTGACATGTGTCAATTTATGTGATAATAACTTTGGAATGCTTTTATTTTTTCAATCGATTCTGAGATTGTTTTCTTGTGACACATTGTACTTTAAGTTAGTGGTAAAATTTGGTCGATACGTTCAGTGTTTATTTGTGAAAAAATACAAAATAATTTTTTTAAATTTAAATGTATTTACTTGTAAAACAGATAGTAATACCACACAAAATAGTTACTAGTTAACATTTCCCATATGTCTACTTTATGTTGGCATTGTTTTTTGAACATTATTTTATTTTTACAGGGTGTTACAAGGCTTATAAGTTTAGCAGCAATTTCTAACATTTTTAAGAAAATTTCAAAAGGCAATTTTTTCAGGGACCTGTTCAGATCTGAAGTGGCTTTAAGGGCCTTATATATTAGAAACCCCCTATAAAACACCCCATTTAAAAAACTGCACACCTCAAAGTATTCGGAACAGCATTTAGAAAGTTCCTTAACCCTTTTGATGTTTCACAGGAATTAAAGCAAAGTGGAGGTAAAATTGACAAATTACATTTTTTTTGGGCAGAAAATATGTTTGAATTCATTTTTTTCTGTAACACAGAAGGTTTTACAAGAGAAACACAACTCCATATTTATTGTCCAGATTCTGTAGTTTTTAGAAATATCCCATACGTGGCCCTAGTGTGCTAATGGACTGAAGCACAGGCCTCAGAAGAAAAGGAGCACCTAGTGGATTTTGGGGCCTCCTTTTTTTAGAATATATTTTAGGCACCATGTCAGGTTTGAAGAGGTCTTGTGGTGCCAAAACAGTGGAAACATCACAAAAGGTAGCCCATTTTGGAAACCACACATCTCAAGGAATTTATCTAGGGGTATAGTCAGCATTTTGACCACACAGGTTTTTTTTCTAAATATATTGGAATTAGTCTGTGAAAATGAATATCAACATTACAAGGAATAAAGAAGAAAATGCACCCCAACATCTGTAAAGCAATTTCTCCCGATTACGGCAATACCAGCTGATTGGAGCCTCGGCAGTGATTAGAAGGGAAGGAGCACCATGTGGATTTTGGAGCACAGATCTTGCAGGATTGGTTTTCGGTGCCATGTCGCGTTTGCAACGCCCTGGAAAGACCAAAACAGTGAAAACCCCCCAAAAGTAACTCCATTTTGGAAACAACACCCCTCAAGGAATTTTTATAGAGGTATAGTGAGCATTTAGACCCAACAGGTGGGGACCCAGCGGCAAATCTATTTGTTAAAATTAAAACTTAAAAACTTTTAAAACTTTTTTTGTTTCACCACATTCTGAGATCCGTAACTTTTTTATTTTTCGGTCGATTGAGTGGTATAAGGGCTTATGTTTTGCGGGACGAGCTGTAGGTTGTACAATTTTTTTGGTACATACAACTTTTTGACCACTTTTTATTACATTTTTTTGAGAGCTAATGTGACAAAAAAAACAGCGATTTTGGCATTTTAAATTATTTTATTTTTTTACGGTGTTCACTGTGTGAGTTAAATAATGTTTGGACTTTTACGAACATAGCGATACCAATTTTGTTTATTTTTTTTACATTACTTTAAAAGAAAAATGGGAAAAAAATTGTTTTCACTACTAATAACTTTGGATCGCTGGTACAATACACTGCAATACTAATGTATTGCAGTATATTGTTATTTTTACAGGCTTCTGTAACAGCGCGATCGCTGCTCCTGTCCGTTAGTCCCTCATCGTATGGAGTGGGCTCAGCACGTGAGCCGGCACCATACATCAACCCTTCGCACCATGACGTGCTATTAAAGAGGCTCTGTCACCAGATTTTGCAACCCCTATCTGCTATTGCAGCAGATCGGCGCTGCAATGTAGATTACAGTAACGTTTTTATTTTTAAAAAACGAGCATTTTTGGCCAAGTTATGACCATTTTTGTATTTATGCAAATGAGGCTTGCAAAAGTACAACTGGGCGTGTTGAAAAGTAAAAGTACAACTGGGCGTGTATTATGTGCGTACATCGGGGCGTTTTTACTACTTTTACTAGCTGGGCGTTCTGACGAGAAGTATCATCCACTTCTCTTCAGAACGCCCAGCTTCTGGCAGTGCAGACACAGCCGTGTTCTCGAGAGATCACGCTGTGACGTCACTCACAGGTCCTGCATCGTGTCAGACGAGCGAGGACACATCGGCACCAGAGGCTACAGTTGATTCTGCAGCAGCATCAGCGTTTGCAGGTAAGTCGATGTAGCTACTTACCGGCAAACGCTGATGCTGCTGCAGAATCAACTGTAGCCTCTGGTGCCGATGTGTCCTCGCTCGTCTGACACGATGCAGGACCTGTGAGTGACGACACAGCGTGATCTCTCGAGAACACGTCTGTGTCTGCACTGCCAGAAGCTGGGCGTTCTGAAGAGAAGTGGATGATACTTCTCGTCAGAACGCCCAGCTAGTAAAAGTAGTAAAAACGCCCCAATGTACGCACATAATACACGCCCAGTTGTACTTTTACTTTTCAACACGCCCAGTTGTACTTTTGCAAGCCTCATTTGCATAAATACAAAAATGGTCATAACTTGGCCAAAAATGCTCGTTTTTTAAAAATAAAAACGTTACTGTAATCTACATTGCAGCGCCTATCTGCTGCAATAGCAGATAGGGGTTGCAAAATCTGGTGACAGAGCCTCTTTAAGTCATAGTGTGCAAAGGGGTTAATGCGTAGCGGATGGTGCAATATTAAAATTGCAATTTTAGTTGCGATGTGAATAATATGCCATTTTAGTGCATAATATGTTGTGCCCGGTTTGTGCCACTGAAGACAAATACCTCATAAAACGTTAAGCGGGTTCTCCCGGGAATGTCAATACCATATCTGTGAATATAAACTGCTGTTTGGGCACGCTGCAGGGCTCAGAAGGGAGGGAGCGCCTATTTGCTTTTGGAGCACAGATTTTGCTTGGCAGTTATTCTGTTTGGCGTTTTGCTGGTATTTCAGTTCATAATGTGGGGGCATATGTAATCTGTGCGGAGTACATCAGGGTATTTGTAAGCTGTGCGGAGTACATCAGGGTACAATACGAGGGTAAATAAATAATTATTCATAGATATGTGGCCGGTGTCGCACTGATAAATGGTGCCCAATCTTATCTGCTTTTGGAACACTCTGCACATTTTGTGTCGCTATATTCTGAGAGCCAGAACTTTTGTATTTTTTCACCACCGGAGCTGTGTGAGGGCTTATTTGTTGCAGGACAATCTGTAGTTTTCATTGGTACCATTTTGGGGTACATGTGATTTTTTTATCACTTTTTATTCAATTTTTTAGCAAGCAAGGTGACCAAAAACCAGCAATTCTGATAATGTATTTTTTTTTTTTACAGTGTTCACCGTGCACTATAAATTACATTTTTATTTATCATTTGGGTCGGTACGATCACGGCGATACCATATGTATATATATATATATATATATATATATATATATTTTATTTTTTTATGTTTTGCATCATTTGCACAATAACATTACTTTTTTATAATATCATTTATTATTTGTGTCACCATATTCTGAGAGCCATAACTTTTTTATTTTTCAGTCAAAAAAGCTGTGTAAGGGCTTGTTTTTTGCTGGTTGTAGTTTTGGATTACATGCAACTTTTTGATCACCTTTTTATTCTATATTTTGGGAGGGGTGGTGACCAAACATAGCGATTCTGATATCGTTTTTTATTGATTCTGTTTACAGTGTTCACCGTGCGGGAAAAATAACATTATAGTTTTGTAGTTTGGGTCATTATGAACGCGGTGATACCAAATATGTGTACTTTTTTTAACGTTTTAATTTTTTTCCTATAATAGAAGACCTCTTAAAAGGAAAATAAGTTGTTCTTGTTTTTTTAACATAACTCTTGTTTTTACACTTTTATTTTTACACTTTTATTAACTTTTTTTTTCTGTCCCACTAGGGGACTTGAAATCTTGCAGCTCTGATCGCTGCTCTAATACATTACACTACCTATGTAGTGTAATGTATTATAACTGTCATTGTGACGTGACTTTGTGGGAGCTGCCGCTCTGCTTCAAACCCCCTAAATGTGGCAATCGCAATCGGTTACTGCATTTAAGTGGTTAATTGACTAAATCAGCGGCGATGGACCACTGGCCGGCAAGACTGGAGTGTCAGCTGTCAGGGACAGTTGACCTGCCGGTTTCCGGACACTTAGGACAGTGTGCGCTGGGAACCGCTCCGCAAATGTACGTTCCGGTGCGGGAAACAACCCCTCTCCAGGACGTACAGTTGGGGCGCAGCGCGGGAAGAGGTTGCAGTGTAAATGCGGATTTTGCCTTGTGGCCAAAAACTGCACCGAAAACACGCATGCGTTTTTAACTGCGTTTTTATCTGCAAATTCACTGTAAATTGCAGTAGAAATGCATGCAGTCCTTTTAATTCGGTTTACACCGCGTGGCAAAAAACGTGACAAAACCGCACCGTGTAAATACACCATAAGGAAAGGGGTAAATGAATGCTGCAAGCTTTAGGTTAGATTAACACACATCTTTTTGCTTCATTTTCATGTGTTTCTGGTGCCGTTTTTAACCCTTTCCTATTGCAAATATGCTTTTTTACATCGGGAAAGGGTATTTTAAAAAATCTCACCCACTCATAAGTAGAGCGGGCGCTATAGCTGCTGGGTTTCTGCTGTGTTTCACAGCGGGGACCCAGCGGCAATGCTTGCCAGTGGCGGATTATCATTAGGGCGGTTCGGGCGGCCACCCGGAGCCCAAGGCTCCCGGGGGGCCCATGGCCAACCGAAACTAAACATGATCGCACGGGCCCCCTCATGCCTGGTGGCGTCACTAGCACTGGAGAGGTCCCCAGTGCTAGTGGCAGCCACATTCAGTGGTGTAACTATAGGGGTCGCAGCAGCCAGGGGGGCCCGCGGCCCCTCGCACCACATCAATGAAACGTTACTATAGTAACTGGGGCCTATGTAATAAACTACACGTGCCCCTGTTACTATAGTAACTGACAGTACTTACCCCTCCTCTTCCTGGAGCGCATCGGAGGTTCTGACGTCAAAGCGCTGTGCGCAGCGCATAATGTCACGACACTATGCGCTGTGAACAGCATCCCGACACTTGATGGAGTGAGGACCTGCGGCTGAAGAGGAGGTAAGTTTAATTTTAGTGTCTTGATGAAGCTGATGGGTCGCGGTTCGACACCTGGGACCCCCGCCAATCAGTTGTTTTGAAGGGGTTGCAGCTGCTCGTACGAGCGCTACTTCTTCATTCCGGTCACTTTCTCACACTGAATCGCCGACACGAACGTGTCAACGATTCACTGTGTGAGCAAGTGAGGGAAATGAAGGGGAAGCAGCACTCGTAAAGCTCTGCACCCCCTTCAAGACAGCTGATTGGCGGGGCTCCCAGGAGTCTTACCGTGACCCATCAGCTATTCATGGCCTATACTGAGGATAGGCCATCAATGTTTAGGGACTGGACAACCTTTAAAGCCTACCATGTGTTAGGCTTAGATACAGGGCCCCAGCTTATACTGCATTAGAATACTGTCTGCTGCACACTGTATCTAAGCCTACCTTAGGCTTAGATACAGGGTCCAACAAACAGTATCACACTTGCAGTATCTAATGCCCTCTTCACATCACCGCTGCCCTTCCGTTGAGGGGTTCCATCAGTTTTTTTTACAGTGTGTGGTTTTATTATATTCAGGCGCGCAGTGTTTGGTGCTATTATATTTAGGGGTACAGTATGTGGAACCATGATAACTTTATTTTCATTTATAGGTGTTGAAATGTTGGAAAAGTGAGGAGCCGAAGACATCTGAGTGGCAAATTCTGCAGAAATGGGTCATGGCCGGGAGAAGTCGTCATGAGCTCTGGACCGGATCGAGAAGAAAAGAGTAAAAAAACTACTAGAATCTGAGACGTCGTCACCTGTGAGTAACTAGATTTATAGAGAATCTGTCACCTCTCCTGACATGTTTATTATAGGAAATCCTTGTATTTCACAAAAAGTCTTTCTGCAGTCCAGGACTGATAGACAATTCCCCGTGTCAGGAGAATGTGTCCCAGCACAGTGTGATACTGTCAGTATGTAGGGACACAGCCCTGTGACAAGGGGAATCGTAACACCCATTTTTAATGCTTGCCCAAAAAGGTAGTGTTAAAAATAGTTACGGCGCGGCAGGGCGGTGGTGTGGAAGGGGGGCACAAATTTGGGTAAGCAAGCATTTAATCACTCAGATGTGACGACTGGCATCTGAGGGGTTTTTACTGCCTCTTTCACTTCGGGACTGGTCACCGGCTCCCGCACGGTGAGATTGTGGGAGCCAGTATGCTCCTATAAGCTGGGAGCCTTGTGAACGCTCCCAGCCCTGCTATAGGAGACCTGCCTGTGGCAGGTTTCAATAGCAATGCACTGATTTTGCCATAGACTGCAATATTGTGACATAATATATGGCATAAGTGATCTAAGGATCACAGGTTCAAGTGGGGGCTAAATATAAGTTAAAAAAATTAATAAAAACTTTTTAAATAACAGTTTTTAAAAAAATAAAAAAATAAAAGAATATAAAAATTCAAATCACCCCCCCCCTTTCCATAGATCACATATAAACAAAAATAAACATATTAGGTATCCCCATGTCCAAAAATGCCCAAACTATAAAAATATAATATTATTTATTCAATACGATAAAAAAGGTAAAAATTGCAGAATCGCTGTTTTTTTTTTTTTGCCATTCAACCCCACACAAAAAATTGAATAAAAAGTGATCGAAATGCCAGACACTCCCCCAAATAGTATTAATAAAAACGCAATCTTTCCACATACAAAAATACGCCATAAACATCTCTGTACACAGAAATAGAAAAAAAGTTAGAGGGTCACAATATGGTGATGGAAAACATATTTTGTTTCTTTCATACATTAAATTTTTTTTAAAGGTACTACAACATAAAAATAACTATATCAATTTGGTATCACCGTGATCGTACTGACCCGCAGCCGTACATTGAGCACCGTAAAAAAGAAACCCATAAAAATATGGCAGAACTTAATTTTTTTACCAATTCTACCCCATTCTGTATTTTTTTCCAATTTCCCAGTACATCGCACATAATATTGAATAGTACCATTTAGAAAGTAAAACATGTCTCGTAAAAAGTAAGCCCTCATAGGGCTGTGTCAACGAATAAAATAAAAGAGTTATGACTTTTCGAAGGTGGGGAGGGAAAAACAAAAGCATAAAAATGAAAATTAGTCTTATCCAGAAAGGGTTAATTTTTTTGTGGTCTTTACTAAGGGTATGTTCACACGGCCTATTTTTGGCCGTTTTTCGGGGCGTAAAGGCCGAAAATCGGAAGCAGAATGCCTCAAAACATCTGCCCATTGACTTCAATGGGAAAAACGGCGTTCTGTACTGATGGGCCATTTCTTTACGCGTTTTGAAAGATGGCCGCGTAAAAAACCGGCCGCGAAAAAAAAGTACAGGTTACTCTATAGAAAAACAGCTCCAAAAACGGCTGTAAAAAACGCAGCAAAAATCGCGAGTTGCTCAAAAAACATCTGAAAATCAGGAGCTGTTTTCCCTTGAAAACAGCTCCGTATTTTCAGACGTTTTTGAGTTTGCGTGTGAACATACCTTAAAAGATAAAAATCACTACATGCACTGCATTTTTGTTTGTGGAGTTTTTTGTTTGTTTTTTTTTACTTTTTTTCTGGCATTTTTAATTTTCTTTAGAGAAGCCCATGGGAAAAACGACTGAAAAAAACACCATACCCAGAGCACCACAAACTAAAATGTGTATTTTATATTTTAATATAGACTTTAATGTAACATCTGTGTGCATTAAAAAACCACCACAAAACGCTCACAGAAACGCCATTAAATATGCCATAAAAGATGCAGCAATATGAATCCAGTCGTATGTAACATCTAGCCGCACTAAAATGTGAACAAATCCAAAGTGGAGCAGCACTGTGTAATGGGATCCAGTCCCAGTCCGGGAGCAGGCTTAAACAGGCCTTACTCCTAGGTCCAAACAAGCAATGCAGTACAAAGGAAAAGGAAGCAGCCCTCCAGGTAAGTGCTGCTTCCTTTTACTTTATTCTGGCTGCACTAAAAAAATACTGCAAAAAAGTTGCAAAAAAGCCATTAAAACTCCAGAAAAAAACACGCAGCAAAGCACGGTGAGTGAATCCAGCTTAACTAAAAAAACACCAGAAAAAACACTGTTACATTTTACAAAACACTGGCGTTTTTACATGCATTTTTTCATGCAGTTTAAACTGGCAGAATAAAAATCTGTGTGTGAAGACCCTATCAAAATATATTAGCAGCAGCAAAATGAGCACACATCGATTAGGAAGAGTCTTTCCAAATAAAGGCAACACAGCATGGCTAGGCTACAATGAGAGGCACAATATATGACCTACTGCTGTTATGTATTGTGCAGCCAAGAACATGGATCAGGCCTAGGACAAAGACGTACGATGGACAGAGAAATGCACTGACATTAGGCTTTTGGGGTGCACTTGACATAACTTAGCATCCTCCAGCCGATAAGAATGCTTACTCATATCAATAAGTCATAAACTGAGCCGGTCTTAAAATGTTTAAAACCTCTCGAGTATTTTAAGCATTCAAAGAAAAAAACAAGCAAACAAACAATGAATTGACCTAAATTAATAATGGTGACTATTTCAGATATGAATCCACAAACAACCTCTGCTGTGCCAATGGCCCTTTCCTCCCTACTACTGGATTCACTGCCTCACACTCTAAGGGCAGATTCACACGAACGTTGCGTTTTTGCGCGCGCAAACAACGCGGCGTTTTGCGTGCGCAAAAAACATTTGACAGCTGCGTGTGTCATGCGTGTCTGATGCGCGGCTGCGTGATTTTCGCGCAGCCGGCATCATAGAGATGAGGCTTGTCAACGCCCGTCACTGTACAAGGTGCTGAAAGAGCTAAATCTTTCAGCACCCTCGACAGTGAATGCCGAACACAACAGCGAAAAACCTGTAAAAAAAAAAGATAAAGTTCCTACTTACCGAGAACTTCCCGGCCGTTGCCTTGGTGACGCGTCCTTGGTGACGCGCCTCTCTTGACATCGGGCCCCACCTCCCTGGATGACGCGGCAGTCCAAGTGACCGCTGCAGCCTGTGATTGGCTGCAGCCTGTGCTTGGCCTGTGATTGGCTGGAGCTGTCACTTGAACTGAAGTGTCATCCCGGGAGGTCGGACTGCAGGAAGGAGACAGGAGTAATCAGTAAGTTAGAACTTCGGTTTTTTTTACAGGTTCATGTATTTTGGGATCGCAAGTCACTGTCCATGGTGCTGAAACAGCTTAACTCTTTCAGCACATGCACAGTGAATGTCTCCCGACGTCGCGGACCGGAATTTTTTTTGCCGGGTTCGGCCAAAACGAGTTTGGCCGAACCCGGTGAAGTTAGCTTCGGTTGTCGGGGTTCGCTCCTCGCAAAGACACTCCGTTTGGATGCTTGGAAACAGAAAAGCACGTGGTGCTTTTCTGTTTCCATTCATCCTTTTGACAGCTCGTGCGCTGTTTCAGTCTGTTCGCACGGAAGTGCTTCCGTGCGACCTGCCTGGTTTTCACGCACCCATTGACTTCAATGGGTGCGTGATGCGTGAAATACGCAGAGTTATTGAACCTGTCGCGTATTTTGCGCAGTGAACAAACGCTGCGCAAAATACACGGACTGTGTGTACTGCCCCATAGACTTCTATAGGGCATTGCGTGCCGCGCGAAAACCACGCGGCCTACACGCTGCCAAATCACGTTCGTGTGAATCCTCCCTAACCCATGTTTTAACCCTTCTCTATCACTATACATCAAGAACAGGGCAAAGTACATTTTTTTGGGCTATTTTTTCGCTTTTCAGACAGATTCAAGCGTGTACTGTGCAAATGTCACCTAACATATACTTTTAAAAAAAAAAAAGTTCTGCAGACTACTCTTTACTATTCAGTAAAAAGGTATCCAGATCTAACCTGACAGACGTTTGACGAAGGGACACACTTCCGCCCATAGAAGCCTATAGGTACTGTACAGTATACATCTGGACATTTTTTCTTTCTTCCAGATGTACGGTATACTGTTAACTGTCTTACCAACAGAGCCTTGTTTTTAAGATTGTATTCTGAAATGGAATTTTTCTATAAAGCTGTATCGCTTTTTGTGTACTAGTATATTATAAATGTATTTCCAGTGAATTTTAAAAATAAAACATCAAGCAAGATGGACATTTTTCTAATAATAATTTTGAATTTTATGATTCAGATATCAGAATTACTGCTGATACTATACATTAAAGCGGATCTGTCAGATATTTATGCTGCCCTGTCTGAGGGCAGCATAAGAAGTGACAGCTCGCTGTCACTTATTAGTTAATGTTATCTCGTCTCCGAGTATTTTGGACTCCCACTTCCGGTGAACGACCAGCACCCCCACTAATATTCCAAGTGTGTTCAAATATTCACGCTTTCCACGCCCTCCAGTTGCCTATGCACAGTAATAGGGAGAAAAGTATCAATCAGCGGCTGGAGGACAGGGGGAGGCGGGGCAGTGTGTATATATATATATATACCTGGACTCATACTTGCAGAGCCGATCACAAGCCACAAGTATAAGTTCTAAATACTTAATAACTACTTAACATTAAGTAATAAGTGACAGTAAGCTAAAATCAGTGTGTCGTCATTTCTTTATGCTGCCCCTGGACAAGGCAGCATAACTATTTGACCGATCCGCTTTACCAAAACACAATTCTTAACTTACCAATTTTTCCCAAATCATACACGTGGATGTACATGCACACACTGGATTTTTAGATATATGTGAACTTCAAAATGATCTAGATGGTTGTAGAGCTAATCAATAAAATTAAGTTACCTTTATTCTTTGATCCTTTCTTTCTCACAAGAATTAAGAAAAAGCCATTTTTTTTTAAAATAAACTGACAAATAATAGAATTCTACAATGTCTTAAGGGGTATTTTATACCATATCCTACCCACTACTGTCCCCATGTAAGTGAGTCTGGGGCCGCTGCTTTCCTATGCCTCTGCTTATATGTGAATTAACATTCAGGAACCATATAAAACTCACACTACATGTGCTCTTTTACATCAGCCAGATTTATTTAAAGCTATAGAATCTCATTAAACGCTAAAGATGGGATGGCATTTGTATAGAACGTAACAAGAATTTAATCACATGTATTTTTAAAGTGATTGTAAACGTTCTTTCTCCTGAAATCATTTTACAAGAGTTGGAAAAACAAGTAAATGAATTCTGAGAACATTGTGCAAGCCTAATTGTGAATAAATGAACATACTTGAGCAAACACCAGCTTTCGTGTTCCACTGCCATCAGAGAGACGACATGCAAATTAATTAAATTACAGCATTATGATGTAGATAAAGTATTTGCAGGTTGTTCAGATGCTAATAGATGTAGAGAAAGTGTAGTGAGATATATTGCACTATACAAGACCTAATCCATCCATATGTGCCAAAACTATTAGAGGATGTACAGGACGTGCAGCTTTATTTATTTCAGAGACCTAAATGACAATAATTTCTTGGAACCTGTGTTAGCAAATCACAAGATTGTTAACTGTTAGGCTAGGTTCACACGACCTATTTTCAGACGTAAACGAGGCGTATTATGCCTCGTTTTACGTCAGAAAATAGGGCTCCAATACGTCGGCAAACATCTGCCCATTCATTTGAATGGGTTTGCCGATGTATTGTGCAGACGACCTGTAATTTACGCGTCGTCGTTTGACAGCTGTCAAACGACGACGCGTAAATGGACTGCCTCGGCAAAGAAGTGCAGGGCACTTCTTTGCCACGTAATTTGAGCTGTTCTTCATTGAACTCAATGAAGCACAGCTCAAGATTTACGAGCGTCTCAGACGGCTCGCAAAATGCGAGGAGGAGCATTTACGTGTGAAACAAGGCAGCTGTTTTCTCCTGAAAACAGTCTGCCTTTTCACACGTAAATGACAGCTAGCGTGTGCACATACCCTTAGGGTATGTTCACACGGCAGCCTCCGTTACGGCTGAAATTACGGAGCTTTTTTCAGGAGAAAACATCTCCGGAATTTCAGACGTAATGGCAAGTGCAGGCGCTTTTCGCTGCGTCCATTACGGACGTAATTGGAGCTGTTTTTCCATGGTGTCAATGGAAAACGGCTCCAATTACGTCTCAAGAAGTGACAGGCACTTCTTTGACGCGGGCGTCTTTTTTTTACGAAAAAAATGACCGTCGGCACAAAACATCGTAAAGCCCATTCAAATGAATGGGCTGATGTTTGCCGACGCTGTGGTGCCGTATTTTCGGACGTAATTCGAGGTTAAAACGCCCGAATTACGTCCATAAATAGGGTGTGTGAACCCAGCCTTAGGGTATGTGCACATGATAACTGCAATTACGTCTGAAATTACGGAGCTGTTTTCAGGAGAAAACAGCTCCTGAATTTCAGACGTAATTGCATGTACTCGCGTTTTGTGGGGGCGTCTTTTATGGACGTAATTTGGAGCTGTTCTTCATTGGAGTCAATAAAAAACGGCTCCAATTACGTCCCAAGAAGTGTCCTGCACTTCTTTTGACGAGGCTGTAATTTTACGAACCGTCTTTTGAAAGCGACGCGTAAAATGACAGGTCGTCGGCACAGTACATCGTAAAGCCCATTGAAAGTAATGGGCAGATGTTTGCCGACGTATTGGAGCCGTTTTTTCAGGCGTAATACGTCTGAAAATAGGTCGTGTGAACCCAGCCTAAAGTCAAGAGCAAATGTACTGTTAGGGTATGTTCACATTCAGTGTTTTCAGGCGTATTTCGGGGGATTTACGTCTTGAAAAACGCCTGAAAGCTGAACGCCTACAAACATTTCCCTTCTGAAATCAATGGGAAAAACAGCATTTAGTTCATATGGGGCGTCTTTTTACGCCTCTGTTTTAAAAAACAGAGCATAAACATATGCTCCAAAAAAGAAGTAGCATGTCACTTCTTGAGGCGTTTTTTGGAGCTTATTTTCCATTGTACACTATGAAAAATGCCTCAAAAATTGCCTCAAAAGAAGCCTGAAGCTCCAAATTAACAAAAGCTTCATTTTCAGCTTCAAAAATGCCTTCACATTAGAGGCTGTTTTCTCTGAAAACAGCTCCGTATTTTCAGACGTTTTTGAGTTTGTGTGTGCACATACCCTTAGGGTATCTTCACACGCAGTGACCGAAAATAGCTCGGTAGCAACTCACGTTTTTCGCTGTGCACTTCTTTTGACGAGCCATCATTTTACGCACCGTATTTTGACAGCTAGGCGTAAAATAAAGGGACTAGGCAGCGGGTAGACGTCAGGCGTGAAGCAGCACAACAGGCGTAGATACAGCACAGCACGACTACAGCACAGCACGGCACAAGAACAGGATAGCACGGGATACATGATATGGGATACAGGAACAGGGAACACTGGAACTGGAAAACACTAGGAGACCATTTGCTTATACAAGCTAGGATATGACAAACAACGCTCAGGCATAGAAGCAAGGGGCTTAGCCCCTCTTATGGTCCAGGGTATTCATGGG
Source organism: Rhinoderma darwinii (assembly GCF_050947455.1). Taxonomy (NCBI): domain Eukaryota; kingdom Metazoa; phylum Chordata; class Amphibia; order Anura; family Rhinodermatidae; genus Rhinoderma; species Rhinoderma darwinii. The sequence continues at coordinate 163,662,441 of NC_134690.1, read as the reverse complement.
GTCATTTGCTATCCACCGTGTACCGTCGCGGAGATCCGAGCGAAGCTGGAGTGTCAGACGCTGGACTGGTGAGCTGGAGGTCTCCTCCCCTTGTTTCATTTCTAGTTACTACGGTCATATCCTCCGTGCTTGCCAGCATGGGTCCAAAAGTGTAAACCACTATTAAATATATATTGTTCAGATGGACAATCTGTACTTTTGGTTTCTATAAACAAGGCAGTTTCCTTTTGCTTCATTGTTAAATCAAGAAACATTGAATTTAAGTCAATTGGCTATAATCAAGGACATTTGTAGTGGAACCATTCATACATTGTTATAATGTCACAGGATCAACAGTGTTCGAGAGCAGAATTGGCGGCTCTTGTTTTTTCTGATAGCGGCTTGACCAATAGTCCCAATATTACACTGCACAACCAATTTCGTGAATTGGAGAAAGTGTGAACACAGGAGACCAAAATATGGTGGGATCTTACCACCATACGTAATTATGTTTCCAAAGAAATGATCCCACATTTGCATACTCTGCAGAATTTATGACTGAATGGAACAGTCTATTATCAAAGTGTTCTTTGGGCTTCATGAGCCTCATTATCCAACAAGAGGAACTCAAACGAATTGAACTTTCAGGTGGATATCAAAATATTAAAAGATAAAATCCAGAAATCCTCCAGCTCACCCGACTTCGGTATATTGGAAATGAGAACAACCAAATACATCGAACAGCTGGAAAAATCAATAGCCCAAAAAATAAAATTTCAGCGGGACACTAATGATTACGCTAAGAATGAGGTGTATAACTGGAGTCAAAAAGACAACATCCGCCGGGGAACTAAATCTATCCTCAAAAACCGTAGAAAATATAACAAGCGAAACACCAGCCCCTACAGGGTTAGCTTCAGCTCCACGGAGCCAGAAACATCTGACGGTGCAGAAGGAGGATCTGATATAGATTTACCTAGAAGCTCACACTCATTCAGACAAAATTATAATGAAAAACGTGATGTGTCAAAAAACGGGGAAAAAGGGGGGGCAAGAAGCATACATCCCATAGAAACAGCACAACCACGAAAACTGAGGAATCAGTGACACTAATACCAACTAACATGGATGTTATCAACCTGTCCTCAACAACACTTACACAAACACAAGTGGATCTCCTGCCATTGGGCTTAAATTTTGTGCCAGCCAAAGATGCATCAATAAATACATCAGAAACCTTACAATAAAGAGACACTTCTCATCACCAACTGACATGGACACACCATAGGAAGAGCCTCATACCTCTTACATTTGTAAAGAAAATAATGTCTATCGTGAATTTATGTTCCGAGAACAAATGACACTCATAAATTTAGAAGAATTAGCAGATAACATAGAGCCCAAGCTAATTAGTAGACTGGAAGAATTTTCCACCCCTAATCCATCCTATTATCCGATTGAATCAAGAACAGAGTCCATGGACAAATTCCAGGCCGTTATTGAAAGAGAACTCCAAAATATACGAGCGTCTAGCAGGAGGAGCCAATGCAAACATAATCTGTCCACTGTCCAGAAGAAGACAATGAAATCACTTTAGGACAATAACAAAATTGTAATCCGCATGTCTGATAAAGGGGGTAGCGTCACAGTTTTGGACACAGATATATATATCAATCAAAACATGGGGTTGTTGACTGATACTGAGACATATTTAAAATTACAAATATAATGGTGGTTTCTCTTGGCTCAAATACCCACAAAATCTCTCTCAGACCGGAGCAGGCAAAACTAAATTAGGTATGATCCAACAAATACCCTAAATAACATATATAAAGTACAGTGAAGTTTACCGCTCAAACGGCACTGGTAACAGTCCAATATCATTCAGTATGGGCTCTCTCCCAGAAAAATGCAGTGGACAGTCCGCAATCCAATGAGGGTGTGGATGGTAATTCTTATCCTTGTAGTTCCACCAAGCTCCTTATCGTCTCTCTCCACATTCAAAGAACTCCTGGTAGGAAAAGGATCTTATGTCTCTAATAGATGGAAAAAGGAAGACACATAGTGCAACACCCTCTGCAAAAAGATTGCTCCACGCCAAGTTTAATCCATACTCACAGAAGTAACAAGAAATAAAAGCATCAAGGTAAGTAAAAATCTTTAAAATTTCTAGGCGGCACGCCAAACACTCTCGCCCGACCCTGGGTTTCGCCCTTCCGGCTTCCTCAGGGGCATGTGTGACGTGTCTAATTAACAGGTTTATATAGCCGCATATCATTTAAATTTACATAAATTTACATACATAAAAAATGGTTAAAAAAACATATACACCCACAATGATCTCTGCAATATATAGAGATAATCTGATCTTACCATCATAATCGTACACATATATATACACTTTTATTATTTTTATATAAATGCCTAATCTCTTTAAAAAGTAAAAAAATATATATAATATATTATGCTAAACAAGCCTATTTGCGACCTTTATAGTTGGTTAGATTCCACATATCATCCCATATCCATTATATTGATTTTTATTTATATTTTATCAGTTGTTTTATATTTTTTCTGTCTCTAATTTTCCACTTAGTCTGATCTATTTATATTATTTATATTTTATCAGTTGTTTTATTTTTTCTCTCTCTATTTTTCCACTTAGTCTGAACTGTGGCCAATCTCTAAAGCTTCCAGAGCTTCAGTGAGCTGCAGCTAATCAGAACAATTGAGTTCTGCTGTGACAAGATCCCTTGGTCAAAATGCTATGTGTGAACAAGTCTCTTACTAATACTATACATAGGGCATTTTTTTTGCATAATTGTTTTCATAACATGGAACTACCAATATGGACCAGAATATCTATCAGATGATATCTCACCAATATTAAGTACTTGTATAAACAAAAAAACATTTTTATAAAAATCTAACCAACTATAAAGGTGGCAAATAGGCTTGTTTAACATAATATATTATATATATTTGTTTTTACTTTTTAAAGAGATTAGGCATTTATATAAAAATAATAAAAGTGTATATATATGTATACGATTATGATGGTAAGATCAGATTATCTCTATATATTGCAGAGATCATTGTGGGTGTATATGTTTTTTTAACCATTTTTTATGTATGTAAATTTATGTAAATTTAAATGATATGCGGCTATTAGAGATGAGCGAACTTATCAAAAGTTCGGTTCGGCTAGTTCGCCGAATTTCACAAAAAAGTTCGGTTCGGACCGAACTAGTTCTGACCGAACCTGTCACTTACGTGCGCCGAGCATGCTACTGTCCAGGGTGCTGATAGAGTTAATGGGCTGCACTAACTCTTTCAGCAACCTTCACAGTACATGCTCGGCGCGCGGAAAACACTATTTATGTAATAAAAAAATAAAAATTATACGTTCGTACTTACTTTCCTCCTGTCCGGCCTCCAGCGATGACGTTTCATCCCTTTCGCCGCTGCAGCCAATCACAGGCTGTAGTGGCGGTCACGCACGTCAGGATGACGCTTCATCCCACGTGACCGCCTCTGCAGCCAATCACAGGCTGCAGCGGCGACATGAATGAAACGTCATCGCTGGAGGCCGGACAGGAGGAAAGTAAGTATGAACGTATTATTATTATTTTTTGGCATGTATGTATGTTGGCATGTATGTATGTATGTTGGCATGTATGTATGTTGTCATGTATGTATGTATGTATATCTGTGCATGTATGTTGGCATGTATGTATATATGTGCATGTTTGTATGTATATTTGCATGTATATATTTGCATGTATGTATGTATGTATGTATGTTTGCATGTATGTATTTTTGCATGTATGTTGTCATGTATGTATGTATGTTGTCATGTATGTATATATGTGCATGTGTGTATGTATATTTGTATGTATGTATGTTTGCATGTATGTGTGTTTGCATGAATGTATGTTTGCATGTATGTATGCATGTTTGTATGTATATTTGCATGTGTGTATATATATATGTATGTATGTTGTCATCTATGCATGTATGTTGTCATGTATGTATATATGTGCATGTATGTTGGCATGTATGTATATATGTGCATGTGTGTATGTATGTATATTTGCATGTATGTATGTTGTCATGTATGTATGTATATATGTGCATGTATGTTTGCATGTATGTTGGCATGTATGTATACATGTGCATGTTTGTATGTATATTTGCATGTATATATGTTTGCATGTGTGTATGTATGTTTGCATGTATGTATGTTTGCATGTATGTATGTTGTCATGTATGTTTGTATGTATGTTGTCATGTATGTATGTATATATGTGCATGTATGTATGTTTGCATGTTTTTATTTTTGCATGTATGTTTGCATGTATGTTTATATATATGTGCATGTATGTAATTATGTTTGCATGTATTTATGTTTGCATGTATATTTGTGCATGCTTGTATATATGTATGTATGTATCTTTGCATGTTTGTTTGTATGTATGTTTTCATGTGTGTGTGTATGCATGTATGTATGATAGTTTGCATGTATATATGTGTGTATGTTTGCATGTATGTATATTTGCATGTATATATGTGCATGCTTGTATATATGTATGTATGTTTGTATATATGTATGTATGTATATTTGTATATATGTATGTATGGCCATGTATGATACTGTCTGCTGGCGCCCTGTATCTAAGTCAACTTCACGGCAGGCTTCTATACATGGTATAACAGTCAGTATCACACATTAAACTGAATCTAAGCCTACGACATGTTTTATTTCATTTTTTTTTTTTTTTACAGGTTTGGTGTTTGGACTACGTCGGTTTCGAGGACTACTTAGATGACGTTTTTTTTTTCTACAATAAAATGGTTAATGAGGGTTGTGTTGGGGGTGCTTTATTTCAATAAAATATTTTATCTATATCTTTGTCTTTTCAAATTTTATTATTACCACTTTAGTAATGGCCGCTGTCTGAGTGACAACATCCATTACTAAGGCGAGGCTTAGTGTTAGCCGGTGCAGAGGCTAACACTAACCACCATTATTACCCCGGTACCCAAAACCACCAGGGGTGCCGGGAAGAGCCAGGTACGATCCAGTACCCGACCATCTGTTGTGATGGTCGGGCCCTGGGGCGGCCGCAGGCTGGTATTATGAGGCTGGGAAGGGCCAAAAACAGTGGACCTTCCCACCCTTGTAATGCTAGGCTGCTGCTGCTGTGTTGTATCTGGCTGGTTATAAAAGTGGGGGGGACCCCACGTCATTTTTTTTAAATTATTTATTTATTTACATTTTTTTTTTAAAAAAGACATGGGGTTCCACCCAATTTATCATAACCAGCCACATACAACACAGTGTTATTAGCCTGGGAATGGACAAAACCAGTGGCCCTTCCCACCCATGTAATGCCAGACTGCTGCGGCCTTTTATATGGCTGGTTATTAAAAATGTGGGGGACCCGTCTATTGCTAAATTTGTTAAATTCAAAAAAAAAAAACGACGTGGGGGTCCCCCCCATTTTTATAACCAGCCCGATACAACACAGCAGCTGCAGCCTAGCATTACAAGGGTGGGAAGGTCCACTGATTTTGGCCCTTCCCAGCCTCATAATACCAGCCTACGGCCGCCCCAGTACCCGACCATCACAACAGATGGTCGGGTACTGGATCGTACCAAGCTCTTCCCGGCACCCCTGGTGGTGGTGGGTACCGGGGTAATAATGGGTGGTTAGTGCTAGCCTCTGCACCGGCTAACACTAAGTACCGCCTTAATAATGGATGCTGTCAATCAGCCAACTGCCATTATCTAGGCACTAATAAAGTTTGAAAAAAAAACACAAAGACAATTCTTTTTTATTGAAATAAGAAATCCCCAACAAAACCCTCGTTAACCATTTTATTAAAATTTGAAAAAACGCAGATCTACGCAGTAGTCCAACGAATTGAAGATGTAGTCCAATCGGTACATCAAAATCTGCAACAACATAAAAAAACAGTTATCAATGTGAACAATACCAATACTTCTACTCACCTACACACATATATACACGCACACACAAACAAACAACCATACACAGACACACACATATATACACAAACACAACAAGATATACACACACACACATAAACAGACAAACACACATATACACGAACTCACACATATACAAACAAAAACACACATATCCAAACACACACACACACACAGTTATACACACATACACGAACACATATACACAAACACATATACAAACAAAAACACACATACCCAAACACACATATACACAAACACATATACACAAACACACCCATATATACACACAAACACACACCCATATACACACATATACACATATACAAAAACACACACAAACATCTACACACAAACATATACACAAATACACCCATATATACACAAACATATACACAAAACACATATACACAAACACACCCATATATACACACACATATACACAAACACACATATAAAAACAAAAACAGACAAAGTCACATACCCAAACACACACATACACAAACACGGTTTCTTTTAAATGCTGCTGGGGAACCCGCTCGATCCACTATATAAGGCTGCGCTACAGTGCAGCATTTAAAAGAAACAGGATCCTGACCTGTCCATATAGTTTAAGGCAGCACAGAGTATTTCAGGAGATGAGCGTTCAGATTCAGTGCTGCTGCGAACTCTGCTCTTACCATTACGTAGCTCTCAGTCTGTTACCTCTCTTCCACTCCTGTCCTCCAGAACACCTTCACATGATTGGCAAGTCACCACGTAATGGTAAGAGCAGAGTTCACAGCAGCACAGAGTATTTCAGGAGATGAGCGTGCGGATCTTGTGCGGGGTGGTGACTTGCCAATCATGTGAAGGTGTTATTGAGGACAGGAGTGGAGGAGAGGTAACAGACTGAGCTACGTAATGGTAAGAGCAGAGTTCACAGCAGCACTGAATCTGCACGCTCCTCTCCTGAAATACTCTGTGCTGCTGTGAACTCTGTTCTTACCATTACGTAGCTCAGTCTGTTACATCTCCTCCACTCCTGTCCTCTATAACACGTTCACATGATTGGCAAGTCACCACCACGCACAAGATCTGCACGCTCATCTCCTGAAATACTCTGTGCTGCTGTGAACTCTGCTCTTACCATTACGTGGTGACTTGCCAATCATGTGAAGGTGTTCTTGAGGACAGGAGTGGAGGAGAGATAACAGACTGAGAGCTACGTAATGGTAAGAGCAGAGTTCACAGCAGCACTGAATCTGCACGCTCATCTCCTGAAATACTCTGTGCTGCCTTAAATTCTGTGGACAGGTCAGGATCCTGTTTCTTTTAAATGCTGCACTGTAGCGTAGCCTTATATAGTGGATCGAGCGGGTTCCCTAGCAGCATTTAAAAGAAACAGGATCCTGACCTGTCCACAGAGTTTAAGGCAGCACAGATTATTTCAGGAGATGAGCACGGGCAGCCGTTCGTTTTTCCGAGCCGTGCTCCCATCATGCACACGACCGTAAAAATACCCGTTATTGCGGGTCGTAATTACGACCCGCAATAACGGGCTCATAGACTTCTGTTACCCACGGGTACCTTTCCGTATTCTCACGGGAAGGTGCCCGTGCCGTTAAAAAAATAGAACATGTTCTATTTTTCGGGCCGTGCTGCTATAATTATAATGACAGCACGGTTCGCAAAAGCGGCCGGCTGCCCGTGGCCGGCCGGCCGTGCTCGTAGTTACGAGTCGTAATTACGAGCACGGCCCGTAAAATAAAAAAATAGAACATGTTCTATCTTTTTAACGGCACGGGCACCTTCCCGTGAGAAAACGGGAAGGTACCCGTGGCTAACAGAAGTCTATGGGCCCGCTATTTCGGGTCGTAATTACGACCCGTGATAACGGGTGTTTTTATGGTCGTGTGCATGAGGCCCCGTAATGACGGGTGGCTACATGTGTGCACCCGTCATTACGGCAGCGTTGCTAGGCGACGTCAGTAAGGGTATGTGCACACACACTAATTACGTCCGTAATGGACGGACGTATTTCGGCCGCAAGTACCGGACCGAACACCCTGCAGGGAGCCGGGCTCCTAGCATCATATTTATGTACGATGCTAGGAGTCCCTGCCTCTCCGTGGAACTACTGTCCCGTACTGAAAACATGATTACAGTACGGGACAGTTGTCCTGCAGAGAGGCAGGGACTCCTAGCATCGTACATAACTATGATGCTAGGAGCCCGGCTCCCTGCACTGTGTTCGGTCCGGTACTTGCGGCCGAAATACGTCCGTCATTTACGGACGTAATTAGTGTGTGTGCACATACCCTAAATAGTCACTGTCCAGGGTGTTGAAAGAGTTAACTGATCGGCAGTAACTGTTTCAGTACCCTGGACAGTGACTACCGATCACAGTACCTGTAAAAAAAAAGACGTTCATACTTACCGAGAACTTTCTGCTTCCTCCAGTCCGGTCTCCTGGCCGTTGCCTTGGTGACGCGTCCCTCTCGACATCCGGCCCGACATTCCTTGATGACGATGCAGCCCATGTGAGCGCTGCAGCCAATCACAGGCTGCCGCGGCCTCTGCAGCCAATCACAGGCTGCAGAGGCCTCTGCAGCCAATCACAGGCTGCCGCGTCAGAAAAGGTCGGACTGGAGGAAGAAGAGGGACTCGTCACTAAGACAACGACCGGGTACGTATGAAATGCTTTTTATTTTATTTTTAATCAGCAGCCTCTTTTCTCTATCAGTGATTGATAGAGATAAGTGGCTGCCGATTTGTATAATGTTTTTGACCGGGTTCGGTCAAAACGGGTTCGGCCGAACCCGGTGAAGTTCGGATTCGCTGCGAACCGAACTTTACCGGAAGTTCGGACCGAAACCGGGTTCGGTTGTCCCGGTTCGCTCATCTCTAGCGGCTATATAAACCTGTTAATTAGACACGTCACACATGCCCCAGAGGAAGCCGGAAGGGCGAAACCCAGGGTCCAGGGTCGGGCGAGAGTGTTTGGCGTGCCGCCTAGAAATTTTAAAGATTTTTACTTACCTTGATGCTTTTATTTCTTGTTACTTCTGTGAGTATGGATTAAACTTGGCGTGGAGCAATCTTTTTGCAGAGGGTGTTGCACTATGTGTCTTCCTTTTTCCATCTATTAGAGACATAAGATCCTTTTCCTACCAGGAGTTCTTTGAATGTGGAGAGAGACGATAAGGAGCTTGGTGGAACTACAAGGATAAGAATTACCATCCACACCCTCATTGGATTGCGGACTGTCCACTGCATTTTTCTGGGAGAGAGCCCATACTGAATGATATTGGACTGTTTCCAGTGCCGCTTGAGCGGTAAACTTCACTGTACTTTATATTTAAAATTAGATCGCAATCCTACCCAAACGTACCGTCTGATTTTAAGTGATCTACTCAATACTGGCTTAGAGAGTTGTGTACTTTCTAAGAAACAACATGACTATTTATTAATTGAACACCCTATCATCCCGATATTACATGCTCTACCGAAAACAAATAAGGGCATCGTTCCACCGCCCATGCGCCCAATTGTCTCCGGTATTGGGTCTCTTACTGAGAGACTATCAGAATGGTTGGATCTTTTGCTCCAACCTCTGGTGCTGATGGTTCCTGGCCACCTTAGGGACACAAAAGATGTCCTCCGTATATTTCAAAATGAAACGTGGGTACACAACTTCCCATGGCTTAGTTGCGATGTGATCGCACTGTATACCAGCATACCCCACACAGTAGCAGTTAAAGCCCTAAAATATCATCTGTCAAAATATGGTGTGTATGACCAGACCCTACAAACCTTTGCCATTGACGCTCTCATATTTCTCATGAACCACAACTACTTCAAATTCAACGGTCAATATTACCTACAACAGAGGGGAGTATCAATGGGGGCCAAATTTTCACCCTCGTTGGCCAATCTCGTCATGGCATGGTGGGAGGAAATCACCCTGTTTTCCAATACCAATCCCTTTGGCAACCATATACACTGGTACGGCAGATACATCGATGACCTCCTTTTCATATGGGAGGATGATGTATCTGCCATACCCGATTTCCTTCTCTATGTCAACAATAATGACTTTAAATGAGATTTACACATAATACTCACGTGAATAGTATAAACTTCCTAGATTTAAAACTAACTGCTATAACAGGAAAACCAATACACTCTGAAATTGATCAGAAACCAGTATCTGGCAACACCATCTTACACGCCAGCTCCAACCACCCAAAACACACAATCTCATCTATACCTATAGGAGAATTTACACGAGCAAAGAGAAATTGCAGCTCAAACCAAAGTTTTGAGAGGGAACAATCTAAAATGTGCCAAAAACTGAGCAAAAGGGGATACAAAAACTGGATGCTAAATAGGGCTAAAGCAATAGTCAAAACCAAAGAAAGAGAAGATTTGCTACAAGATAAATCAAATAAAGACATCATCAAAATAATACATAAACAAAATAATGATATACCAACACTAAGTCTACAATATAGTAATCAATTTATTGCTATTAAAAATATGATTTACAAATACATTCCGTTATTATATGATGATGCCAAGTTAGAAAATATCTTAAAATCAGGATGCAGGATAGTAGCACGCAGAGCGCCCACAATAGGCAATACTTTATCTCCCTCACTACTTTCGTCTAAGACAACCGGTACAACTTGGCTTCAACAATATGGTTTTTACAAATGTGGCTCCCACCCCTGCAAGGTGTGTACAATTACCAAAATAATCAGAAAATTTGAGGATTTTAGTGGTCAATGTAATTTTCCGGTTAAGTCATACATCAACTGCAATAGTGATTTTGTAGTTTACATCATTGAGTGCACTAGTTGCAACCTAAAATATGTAGGCTGCACTACCAGGAAGTTTAAAATCAGAATCCTCCAGCATTTAAGCTACATCAGAAATACAGCAATCACTAATGTATCAAACGCAGCGCGGCATTTCATTACGTGTCACGACAGAAACATAACCTTCTTTAAAACCTATGCTATCGAAAAAATTAAAAGCTCCACTAGAGGATGAGACCTTAAACATATGCTCCTAACCAGAGAAGCATTCTGGATATATAACCTAAAAACAAGATTCCCACATGGTCTAAGGCCTCATTTACACGAGCGTAATATAAGCGCGTGCGACGCGCGTGCTTTTCACGCTTGTCGTACGCACCTATATTACTCTATGGGGCAGTGCAGACGATGCGTGAATTTTGCGCAGCGCGAGTGCGTTGCGTAAAACTCACGACATGTTCTATAATCGTGCGTTTTTCGCGCATCACGCACCCATTGAAGTCAATGGGTGCGTGAAAACCACGCATGCTGCACGGAAGCACTTCCGTGCGAACTGCGTGATTCGCGCAAGAGCTGTCAAAAGGGTGAATGTTAACAGAAAAGCACCACGTGCTTTTCTGTTTACAAACATCCAAACTGAGTGTCAAATTAGAGATGAGCGCACCGAACTTCACCGGGTTCGGCCGAACTCGTTTTGACCGAACCCGGCAAAAAATGTTCGGGTACGCGATGTCAGGAGACAGTCACTGCCCACGGTGCTGAAAGAGTTAAACTGGTTCAGCACCCTGGACAGTGACTTCCGATCACAATATACATGTACGTGTAAAAAAAAACAGAAGTTCGGACTTACCGATAACTCCCGGCTCCTTCCTCCAGTCCGACCTCCCGGGATGACAATTCAGTCCAAGTGACAGCTGCAGCCAATCACAGGCCAAGCACAGGCTGCAGCCAATCACAGGCTGCAGCGGTCTCATGGACTGCCGCGTCATCCTGGGAGGTGGGGCCGGATGACAAGAGAGGGATGCGTCACCAAGGCAACGGCCGGGAGACCGGACTGAAGGAAGCAGGCAGTTCATGGTAAGTATGAACGTCTTGTTTTTTATTCACAGGTTGGTGTATATTGTGTTCGGAACTCACTGTCGGTGACGGGCGTCGACTAGCCTCATCTCTATGATGGCGGCTGTGCGAAAATCATGCAGCCGCGCATCATACACGGATGACACACGGAGCTGTCAAGTGCCTTTTGCGCACGCAAAACGCAGCGTTTTTTGCGCACGCAAAACGCACACGCTCGTGTAAATCAGGCCTTAATCTGAGGAAAGAACTTATGTTCCCATATTAAACCATTCGATGCAATACGTTTTTTATTATCCAATGATCACCTTATAAATTTGCTGCCACAACAAGTCAGTTTCAAATTTATTAAAATTAATGCATTTAGTCTTTTTTGCTCGACGTATTACTGAAGAGATAAACACAATGATCAATTTACACCCGTTTTTTATGTGTCCTCCTGTGACACTATAATTCTAGAGTTACCCATATATTTAAATCTATACTTCAATAGATTAGTTATACCGGAGCGTTTTCTCCTAGAAACATATGCATGTTTAACACAGCAATATAACAAAACAATTTAAATATATTTTTATGAAAAATTGTTTCCACTATTACCCTATATACCCTTTTTTTTTTTAATACAATATAGAATTAAGCATTTCTATATCACATTTATAAAACGTTTTTCTCATTATTTTTTTATGTCTTAATCACCAATGTCCTTTCTTTCTTTGTATTTAATTAAGTTGCATGTATGGTATCTATTATGTTTCAGTCATTTAATGGTACACAAGTCCACAAGGGTATAAACATACTCACACGGTCTGATGATCTCTGCGGCTCTGCTTTCAATGCGGTTTCTCTGGTGTCGGACGATTTTTCCGTTGTAAATTATACAAAAAACCTTAAATTAAAGATCAATATAAACAATTACACTATTATTGTAATGAAGGGGGTAGGGAAACGGACAAGTGAGCCCTAATCTACCCGCCACTCTGTCCCTGCCTACTTGCAACGACCCGCCCTAATCGACGGGGTACAAATGGGCGGCGGTCCCTACGCTCAGTAAGTGCACGAGACGAACAGACAAGGGTACACTAAGCTAAGGGAAATGGGGCAGTTGCCCACGGCAACACCGTGAGCAACAAGAGTGGTCAGCCGAGTCAAACCAGGAGTGCACGAGGTACCAAACGCAGAGCAGGAGAGTAGTCAGTAAGCCAGGGTCAGTATGGAGCAGGATCAAATAGTTAGTAGCTGTAGCTGGGCCAGGAAAGCACACGAGAAGAACCACAAGCAAAGGAGGAACAGGAAAGGCAGGTATAAATAGACAGAGGGCGGGAGCTAGCTCCGTCTGGCCAGGCTGCGATAGGCTCTCCCACTCCTAAGCCTGCCATCCTGAGTGGTGGAAGATGGAGTCAGTCTCAGAGACATAGACTCAGGTGCAGACTGATTACCTATGGGCGTATACACAGAAGTTGTGCCTGACAGATTCTTTACAGTACACCCCCTTTTATGACTGGCCACCGGACCCTTTCTAAGTGGACCTGGTTTATTGGGGAAACGAAGGTGGAACCTCCTGACCAATACCCCAGCGTGAACATCCCGGGCGGGTACCCAAGTCCTCTCCTCAGGCCCGTATCCTCTCCAATGGACCAGGTACTGGAGGGAGCCTTGGACCATCTTGCTGTCCACAATCTTGGCAACCTCGAATTCCACCCCCTCAAGGGGGAGAACGGGAACAGGAGGTTTCCTCGAGGGAGCCAAGGACGGGGAACAGCGTTTAAGGAAGGAGGCATGAAATACGTCGTTTATTCGAAAAGATGGGGGCAACTCCAGTCGGAAGGAGACAGGATTGAGGACTTCAATGACCTTATACGGCCCAATAAACCGGGGAGCAAACTTCTTGGACGGGACCTTAAGGCGCAAGTTCCTAGACGATAACCACACCAGATCCCCGACCCTAAACAAGGGGTTAGCAGAACGTCTTCTATCAGCCTGAGTTTTTTGTACGCTCTGGGACGCCTCTAGGTTCTTCGGAACCTGGGCCCAGACTGTGCACAGTTCCCAATAAACGACCTCTACCTCGGGATAGTTGGAACTACAAGGTGAAACGGAGGAAAACCGTGGATTAAACCCAAAATTACAGAAAAAGGGGGAGACCCCTGACGAGTTACTGACCCGGTTATTAAGGGAAAATTCGGCGAGGGGAATGAATGAGACCCAATCATATTGACAGTCAGAGATAAAACATCTTAAATATTGTTCTAGAGATTGATTAGTCCTCTCAGTTTGGCCATTAGTTTCAGGATGGAAGGCAGAGGAGAAGAACAGATCAATCTCCAACTTTTACAGAAGGCTCTCGTAAACAATGAAACAAATTGTACCCCTCTGTCCGAAACAATATTGACAGGGACCCCATGGAGACGCAGGATGTGTTTGACAAACAAGGTGGCTAACGTCTTGGCATTGGGTAGTTTCTTGAGGGGCACAAAGTGGCACATCTTACTGAAGCGGTCTACTACAACCCACACCACCGACTTGCCTTGAGATGGAGGCAAATCGGTGATAAAATCCATGGAGATATGGGTCCAAGGTCTCTGGGGAATGGGCAAAGAAAGTAGTAAGCCCGCTGGTCGGGACCTGGGAGTCTTGGACCTAGCACAAACTTCACAAGCGGCGACGTAGGCCTTAACGTCTTTAGGCAACCCAGGCCACCAATAGTTTCTGGCAATGAGGTGTTTGGTACCCAGGACGCCTGGATGACCAGATAGTGCGGAGTCATGATTTTCCCTTATTACCCTTAGCCGGAATTGCAGGGGAACAAACAGCTTGTCCTCAGGAAGGTTCCCGGGAGCTGAACCTTGATCAGCCGCAATTTCAGAGACTAAATCAGAATCAATAGAAGAAATGATTATACCAGGAGGCAAAATACAAGCAGGATCTTCCTCCGAAGGAGGGCTGGCCATGAAGCTACGAGACAGTGCATCGGCCTTAATATTTTTAGACCCAGCCCTATAGGTAACCAAAAAGTTGAATCTGGTAAAAAATAGCGCCCATCGAGCTTGTCTTGGGTTTAGCCTCCGGGCAGATTCTAGGAAAACCAGATTCTTGTGGTCGGTAAGGACCGTTACCTGGTGCCTAGCCCCCTCCAGGAAGTGGCGCCACTCTTCAAATGCCCATTTAATGGCTAAGAGTTCGCGGTTGCCAATATCATAGTTAATCTCAGTGGGCGAAAACTTCCTGGAGAAGTAGGCACAGGGACGGAGATGGGTGAGGGACCTGGTACCCTGGGACAAGACAGCCCCCACTCCCACCTCGGATGCGTCAACCTCCACGATAAATGGCTCCATTTGGTTGGGCTGAACCAGCACCGGGGCCAAGATAAAGCACTTCTTAAGGACCTCAAAAGCCTGGACAGCCTCAGGAGGCCAGTGGAGGAGATCAGCACCTTTGCGAGTGAGGTCCGTAAGAGGCTTAGCAATGACCGAGAAGTTAGCAATAAATCTCCTGTAATAATTAGCGAACCCCAAGAAACACTGTAACGCCTTCAGGGAGGCAGGTTGGACCCATTCTGCCACAACCTGGACCTTGGCAGGGTCCATGCGGAATTCATGAGGAGTGAGGATTTGACCCAAAAATTGTAACTCCTGTACCCCAAACACACATTTTTCGGTTTTCGCAAACAGTTTGTTTTCCCGAAGGACCTGGAGCACCTTCCGGACATGCTCAATGTGGGAGGACCAGTCCTTGGAAAACACCAGTATGTCATCAAGGTACACTACAAGAAATACCCCAAGGTAATCTCTTAAAATCTCATTTATGAAATTCTGGAAGACCGCAGGAGCATTACACAACCCAAAGGGCATGA
The DNA here is from genome assembly GCF_050947455.1 of Rhinoderma darwinii. Classification (NCBI taxonomy): domain Eukaryota; kingdom Metazoa; phylum Chordata; class Amphibia; order Anura; family Rhinodermatidae; genus Rhinoderma; species Rhinoderma darwinii. The sequence goes on along the minus strand of NC_134690.1, from coordinate 163,646,720 downwards.
CGAGGTATTCGAAATGACCTTCGGGCGTGTTAAACGCAGTCTTCCACTCATCCCCCTCTTTGATGCGGATAAGGTTATACGCCCCCCGTAGATCAAACTTAGAGAACCATTGGGCCCCCTGAACCTGATTAAAGAGATCAGGAATCAAAGGAAGGGGATACTGGTTCCTTACAGTGACCTTATTCAAGTTACAGTAGTCAATGCATGGCCTAAGACCACCATCCTTGTTCCCTACGAAGAAGAAGCCAGCACCTACCGGAGAAGTAGAGGGACGAATGTAACCCTTGGCCAGGCATTCCTGGATATACTCTCTCATGGCTTCACGTTCGGGACAAGAAAGATTAAATATCCTACCCTTAGGGAGCTTAGCTCCTGGTACCAATTCGATAGCGCAATCGTATTCTCTATGAGGAGGTAACACTTCGGAGGCCTCCTTAGAGAAAACATCAGCGAAGTCCTGAACAAACTGAGGTAGCGTGTTCACCTCCTCAGGGGGAGAAATAGAATTAACAGAAAAACATGACGTCAAGCATTCATTACCCCATTTGGTAAGCTCCCCAGTATTCCAGTCAAACGTGGGATTATGCAACTGCAACAAGGGAAGGCCTAAAACCAAATCGGACGATAATCCCTGCATCAACAGTACAGAGCACTGCTCCAAATGCATCGAGCCAACAAGGAGTTCAAAAACAGGGGTATGCTGTGTAAAATAACCATTAGCAAGAGGAGTGGAGTCGATACCCACTACCGGGACAGGTTTAGGCAAATCAATCAAAGGCATAGCTAGAGACATAGCCAATTCCACAGACATGATATTAGCAGAAGACCCTGAATCCACGAAGGCACTGCCGGTAGCAGACCTACCACCAAAAGAGACCTGAAAGGGAAGCAAGATTTTATTACGTTTCATATTTACGGGAAATACCTGTGCGCCCAAGTGACCTCCCCGATGATCACTTAGGCGCGGAAGTTTTCCGGCTGCTTATTCTTATGCCTAGGACAGGTGTTCACTTGATGCTTGTCATCTCCACAATAGAAGCAGAGATCATTCTTCCTGCAGAACTCTCTACGTTGTCGGGGGGACACGGAGGCCCCAAGATGCATAGGTACCTCCGAGTCTTCCGTGGAAGAGCGAAGCAACGGGACCTCGGGAGGCATCATGGGGGAGTCAGAGGGGAAAACAAAAAACTTTCAAGTTGTCGTTCCCTGAGATGTCGGTCAAGTCGTTCCGCTAAAGCCATAACCTGGTCTAGGGAGTCAGAAGAGGGATAGCTAACTAGCAGGTCTTTCAGGGCGTTCGACAGACCCAACCTAAACTGGCACCTTAAGGCAGGGTCATTCTACCGAGAAGCTACGCACCACTTCCTAAAGTCAGAACAATACTCCTCAACAGGTCTCTTACCCTGACGTAAGGTCACCAGCTGACTCTCGGCAAAGGCAGTCCTGTCAGTCTCGTCATAAATGAGTCCGAGAGCAGAAAAGAAACGATCAACGGAGGAAAGTTCAGGGGCGTCAGGAGCCAAGGAAAAGGCCCACTCTTGGGGCCTTTCCTGGAGCCGGGCCATAATTATACCCACCCGCTGGCTCTCAGAACCTGAGGAGTGAGGCTTTAAGCGAAAGTAGAGCCTATAACTCTCCCGAAAGGAGAGAAAAGTCCTCCATTCCCCTGAGAACCGGTCAGGCAACTTGAGGTGGGGTTCAAGAGGTGAGGTGGGGGGCACTACCATGGTAGCGTCAGGCTGGTTGACCCTCTGAGCCAGGGCCTGGACCTGTAGGGAGAGACCATGCATTTGCTGGGCCAGGGTCTCAAGGGGGTCCATAGTAGTGTCAGGGACCAGGGTAGACTAGGTATATGGGCTTGTGATTATGTAATGAAGGGGGTAGGGAAACGGACAAGTGAGCCCTAATCTACCCGCCACTCTGTCCCTGCCTACTTGCAATGACCCGCCCTAGGCGACGGGGTACAACTGGGCGGCGGTCCCTACGCTCAGTAAGTGCACGAGACAAACAGACAAGGGTACACAAAGCTAAGGGAAATGGGGCAGTTGCCCACGGCAACACCGTGAGCAACAAGAGTGGTGAACGAGCCGAGTCAAACCAGGAGTGCAGGAGGTACCAAACGCAGAGCAGGAGAGTAGTCAGTAAGCCAGGGTCAGTATGGAGCAGGATCAAATAGTTAGAAGCTGTAGCTGGGCCAGGAAACCACACGAGAAGAACCACAAGCAAAGGAGGAACAGGAAAGGCAGGTATAAATAGACAGAGAGCGGGAGCTAGCTCCGTCTGGCCAGGCTGCGATAGGCTCTCCCACTCCTAAGCCTGCCATCCTGAGTGGTGGAAGATGGAGTCAGTCTCAGAGACATAGACTCAGGTGCAAACTGATTACCTATGGGCGTATACACAGAAGTTGTGCCTGGCAGATCCTTTACAATTATAGTATATTATAGTGTGAGTTATTAAAACATACTAATCATTCCATATGAATCTAAAAAAAATAAACTTACCCATCCAATGATTTTTTGGTGTGCTGTCTGCGCGCTGTAGTTCCTGTGCGTTCGGACGCGATGCACAGCTGATCAACCTACAGACGCCCAAGGGTTACTCTCACACCTTAAGTCTTAAAAAATAAACAAGCTGACCCAATTAAATTATACCCAGCTCCACCCACAGAGCCACAATATATAAATCCATGGACTTGAGCGTCACTGAATGATAGCCATGACTAAGAACACTTGAAGTGTTCGAAACGCGTAGGCTCCAAATAACTACTCACAACTGCCTTGTCACCACGTCTGCTTGTACGTCCGATTTTATACCTTTGATATTGAATAAATATAGGAATATCATTCCTTTTTAAAACACTCCTACAGCGCTGGATCAACTTTCTTCACTTCCATTTGCTATCCACCGTGGACCGTCGCGGAGATCCGAGCGAAGCTGGAGTGTCAGACGCTGGACTGGGGAGCTGGAGGTCTCCTCAACTTGTTTCATTCATGGGGTCATTAAAACATTAAAGTCTGGTGCGTGCACTGCCACCTTTAAAAGCGGATACGGCCGAGGTGAGTGGAAGTGACTGGGGCCAGTGCTCGCAGACCCATGGCTGCGGCCGTCAGGGGGAGCGTGAACTTGATGGCCCACAGCCAAGGACATGACACCGGCATTGGATGCAACACATATTTTGGCATAACTTAGACCAGGTGCCAAATTAATCCCAGTAGTGCATGCTGTATGATAAATTTGGTGCATCTTGCTAGACATGTTAGACACTTTTATCTTCTGTATACCACCTCTTGGTTGGTTTAGTTACGTCAGTTGTATGTACCACAATTTTGGTGCACATCGGCGCTAGACAGGACCCCTTTTCCAGCTAAACAATGCCCCTTGTCGAGCGCAGCTCAAAAAGTGTCTAAAACAGTTATTAAATGTGGCATATGCACCAGCATGTGCACCAGAATGGAGCCAAAATTCTGGCGCATATTGAATAGTAAATCTGTTCTGAAATCTGGGTAACTAACCCTCCCCCCCCCCGACTAATAGCTCTTGACTGCGACTTTGGACCAAAGAGAATGTGCCCCAATATATAAATGGTCAAACAATGAAGTCATAACTTAAACACCAATACGAACGTCCAGTGTTAAATGACCATACATTTCAAATAAAATAGTTTTTATTGAGATATGTTTTTAAAGATACATACAATAGCATAAAATAAAAAGTTAAAAACTCCACACAGTTAAGAAATTACTGGGTGGGCTGCTGGCAGTAACATCTATACCATGATATAATACATTGTAGGTAGTCAGCAATGGTAAGTCAGAAACAGATCTTTGAACGGATGAATTTGACCACCATAATAGATAGACAATAATTGTAAAATACCAAAAAAGTAGGAAGCAAATAACAAACCATGCAGACTAACAACGAGGTAAAGAGTAGCGATGTGCCAGGAGCCCACTTAAATTCCTGAGGCGAAACTGGAAGGCTTCCAGAAAAAGCAATATATAACCACGGCTCCCGCTGGCAACAGATTCATTTAACCATATAGCTCCTGACGAAAACAAGGTTGTTGAACATGACCAGCCCGACATAGCTTGCCTTGTCTTCACCTGGTAAGACCCTACCAAAATACTAATAAGGTAGGGGATCCAAAGAAGAAAAGTCAAAAAGCCCTAAAAACCATTAGGGGCACCGTGATACCATAGGGGGCCATCCCTTTTACATGTAAATTAGCCCCTATGCATTCAAGTAAATTCTAATTTTTCATCTGATTTACAAACTTGCAGATGGGCTGTTATTGTCACCAGTGTCATAAATGGAATCTTTTCCTACAACTGCGTGGAGGAGGTAGTGATACACCTTGCCAAAAAGTCAATTAGAATTGAGAAATTATGTTTTTTAATGCTGAATTTAATGCTAACTTACGAGCCAAATCTCCTGTTCCTCAAGAATAGAACACCTGATGACAATTATCTTTGTGGCTTACAAGGCCCAACATAAAATAAACCATGTATTTATCACTCTTGCGAAATTTAAATTGACATCATGTTTGAAATATATAGAAGCAGGGGGGCGTGGCTTGGCTGCCGGAGTGAATGGCTGCTTGAGAGCTCGGCTCCTAACTGCATAGCGGCTCACAGCGACATACCACCGCCGTTCCACCGCAAAACAACCTGCTGACGACCACCTGTGCCCAGGAATATACCCCACTACCGCCAAGATGCCAAAGAAACACAAAGCGGCGGCCAAACCGGCCAAAATCCCGGATTTCTACTCACCTCATAGCCGCCCAGCAGAACAAGATGGCGCCGGAGGAAGCCCGTGCGCAGGATCCCTGACATCCGACCCGGGCTCACCATCATCCATCACCTCTGCTCCTCCTCGACGCAGCAGCTCAGTCCCTGCTCTGCCACCGACGGGAGCAACAGCAAGCCCGCAGAAACCGACGCAGCTCACTCAGGCAGATATCTCTGCCGCGGACCTCAGGGGCCGCCATCTTGGCCTAGCGACACGAGGCACATCATCACAGCCCTCCTCTCCTTGCAGCTCCAGACGCCCTGTAACATGGGCCCCATCTCCTCCTCGCGGCGACAAGGGCCAGGTAGGACATAATATTGATGTAACTCCTGACCATTTGACAAAGGGAGACACGCTTGCTAATGTACCCTCCTCCACCGACCCCATTACTGAGCAAACGCTTAAACACATGTTGCAGGCCCTACAGCAATCCATACATTCTGGGTTTGCCCAGCTACTTAAACCATTAGCTGACTCACTTCAGGTGGTAGAGGAAAGAGTTCAGCATGTGGAGTCGAAAATGGGGGTGCTCACTACATCCCATAACGAGCTTATCGATGCCCATTATGATCTTGAGACGGACCTCTCTCATTTACAAGCTAAGGTAGCTGATTTGGAAGACAGATCACGCCGGAACAATGTGAAATTCAGAGGGGTCCCGGAGGACATTGCCACCAAAGATTTAACCCTTTATATACAGGATTTCATAAAAGCTCTGATACCCGACTGCTCCCCAAGGGACCTTATCATTGATAGAGCACATAGGCTTCCAAAGCCAAAACATATGTCCGAAAATATACCGCGAGATGTGCTAGCCCGCTTTCACTTCTACCACATTAAGGACTCTTTCATGTCTGCATCTAGGAAGAAGGAAGAGTTCCCCGCGCAATTTCGGATGGTCTCCGTATATGCAGATCTTTCAGCGGCCACGTTGCAACTTCGGAGGCAATTCGCGCCAATCACTTCTGCACTTCGAGATAACAAAATTCTCTACAGATGGGGATTTCCTGTACGCCTGCTCGTCCACAGGAACGACTCCTTACACATCATTAGATCCGTACAAGATGGCATTTCTCTCCTGCTGCTGTGGGATATTCGGGTCGCACGGATGGAGGATACTCCGAAAGCTGTTCCACCGCCTGTTGCACAGGAGTGGCAAATGGTCCGGTCACGTAATCGTCCACGACGCTGAGGTGGTTCACTTACTAGGATGCAGTGCAGTCCACTGTACCGGTTTTTCAAGATGACTGATTTCCCCCATTATTGTCTTGAACACAACCGGTGTTCAGACACACTTCCTTTAATGTATATTTTTCTTTTGTTTTTGTTTGTTCTGTTTTGCCACATATATCTGCAGATCTGTCGAGGTAGCTATATGTTTTTCTATAATGCCTTCTTCTTGATGATATCTGTAATGCATTGGTTTGTAATCCTATTCATCCATCTTGATGCACGGTTAATTTCATGTGTCCGCAAGCAACAACACACCCTATATAGTCATGGCGCTTAAATTTACGTCCATTAACGTTAATGGCTTGAATAATCCATATAAACGCTCGACTATCTGGAAAGAAGCCCTTAAAACTTCCTGTGACGTCCTCTGCGTGCAAGAGACGCATTTATTAGAAAAGGATGCAATTCGCCTGAAACATCCTGCATTTCCACACGTGTTTCAATCCCATCACTCATCCAAAACTAGAGGTGTGTTGTTGGCTGTGAAAAACACGGTCGCTTTTCAAATGTATGATCTATTAACTGACCCTAATGGCCGATATATTATCCTAAAGTGTTCTATTAACAATGCCCAATACACGATAGTTACAATATACGCCCCTAATCGTCACCAATTGAAGTTCTTCCACAAGATTACACGCCTAATTTCTAAACATAAACAAGGTAGACTGATCCTGTGTGGGGACTTCAACGCTGTAATGGATGCGGAGTTGGACTCCACTTCGCAGTCTCGATATTCTCATGTCACCATAGGTGATTTGTTCTGGAAGGAGGAAATATATGACATTTGGCGCATGCATCACAGCACAGAGAGAGACTTTACTCACCATTCCCAGGTACACAATAGTTATGCCAGAATAGACATGTTTCTGGTAGACAAAGAATCTGTTTTCCTAACGGAATCCACGTCTATTGGAGACGTCTGCTGGACGGACCACGCTCCTCTCACCCTGACTCTCAAAGAAACACATAATACCCCGCCTACATACCTGTGGAGGGCTAGTCCCTTTCTCCTCTCACATCCCACACATAGAAAAACCATAGAAACTGATCTGACGGAATATTTTGCTATTAATGACACAGCAGATATCGGGATTGCAGCGCTATGGAACGCCCATAAGGCCTACATTAGAGGTACCTTTATCAGACTGGGTCATATGGTTAAGAAACAAAAGGTAGCAGAGGTATTAGGCCTGACAGAGGAAATCCGATGCCTAGATGCAAAAAACAAAGTTGCTCCCTCAGATGACCAAGCGTCTCAGCTCCTCCTTCTAAGACAACGTCTCAGAATGTGTCTATTGTCAGAATACGAAAAATCCCTTAGAAAAACCAAAGCGAAATACTATTCACAAAATAATAAGGCAGGGAAACTTTTAGCAACGCGCCTCAAACTCCAGCACCAGAAATCCAGAATTCCGTATCTTCGGAATCCACAATCTCAAACTAAAATTGCAGACCCTAGAGACATAGCTGAGCAGTTCCGTAAATACTACTCATCCTTGTATAATATTAGAGATGATCCCTTTGTCGAACGGCCAAACCCGCCTGAGATACAAAAATTCCTACAATCTGCTTCACTGCCTAGTCTCACTCCAGAACAACTTCAGACACTAAACGCCCCTATCACCGAAATGGAAATTGTAAAAGTCATACAATCCCTTCCACAAGGGAAAGCTCCGGGTCCTGACGGTCTCACTACCCTATATTATAAAAATTTTACGTCCCTACTGGTACCATATTTGAATAAATTTTTCCAGCAAGCCATGATCGGAGGTTCATTCCCTAGAGAAAACCAAGCGGCATTAATTGTCACACTACCTAAACCAGGGAAAACTACTGACACACCTCAAAACTTCCGGCCTATTTCATTGCTCAATGCTGATCTTAAACTTTATGCAAAACTGATAGTTAATAGACTCACCCCAATATTGGCCACCCTGATAAGCAGTGACCAAGTAGGTTTTATCAAAGGCAGACAAGCATCCGACAACACCCGTAGAATCTTGAATATAATACATCATCTGGAGTCAACGAAAGAGCGGGCAACGCTATTAGCATTAGATGCAGAAAAGGCGTTTGACCGTATCAATTGGACATATGCCTTTTCGACCCTACAGACAATGGGGTTGGAGGGGGACATCCTGACTGCTATTCAGGCTCTGTATTCTGCTCCATCTGCCAGAGTGTACACCAATGGGGTCCTTTCTCGGGATTTTGATATCTCTAACGGAACCCGTCAGGGCTGCCCCTTGTCCCCAATAATATTCATTCTCTCTATGGAGCCCCTGGCCCAACACATTAAACAACATAGCCTTATTCAGGGGATAAAAATTGGTAACAAAATCCATACCATCTCATTGTATGCGGATGATATCATTTTGTCCCTTTCTCAGCCTGTTAGCTCACTTGAATCGGTTATGGATGTCATTAAATCCTTTGGCAAACTTTCCTATTACAAACTAAACACCCTAAAATCCCAGATGCTACCCTTACACTTAGATTCTGACACGTTGTTTTTTCTGAAGTCAAAATATCCATTTGATTGGAGACTAGATGGCATTCAATACTTAGGCATTACCATCTCTCCCTCCTTCCGTGACCTATACAAGGCCAACTACGAACCCCTACTTCATTCCATTCATGCAGAATCTGATAGACTCCTCCAACACGACACGTCATGGATAGGACGTATAGCGGCGTACAAAATGCTCCTTTTACCCAGGCTATTATACCTATTCCGTACCCTTCCAATTAGCTTGCCCTCCAAATTCTTTGCGATGGCACAAAAAACATTATCTCGATTTGTTTGGGCTGGAGGTAAACCTAGAACTTCCAGACATATATTATCCCGTGACAAAAAGTTAGGTGGACTGAGTGTCCCAGATATACATAGCTACTATATTGCCACCCTAGTGGCACAGACTATGGATTGGTGGCATGGTAATCAAGATATCCATTGGCTTCAAATTGAATCATCATACATGTCCCCGATAAGCCTAAAAACCGCCTTGTTTCTGTCCTTCTGGGATACCCCACAGATCTGCACAATATCTCCACTAACCAAGGCGACCCTACAGTGTTGGTCATACTTACATCGCACATCTACTGAAAAACTCCCACTATTAAAATCATACATTCCTATTGATATTTTTTCACTGATTGTTCCCAACTTATCACTATCTTCATGGTCCCTAAAAGGCATTACTAATGTATCTCAGTTATTTAAGGATAATTACTTGGTGAGCTTTGAACATCTTGTGGCTCAATACTCTATTCCTATCACAGATTTCTTTAAATATCTCCAGATCAGAGACTGTACAGCGAAATATAACAACTTTGATGCTGTATGTCTTTTTAAAATGTTTGGGTATCTCTCTAAACGCAGCAAGGGCCTGAGATTTGTGTATAATTTACTACATTCACACACACTTTTTTCCAAAACACACCATATGCGGCTCTGGGAAAGAGAGCTGAACTGCTCATTCTCAGAAGAAACATGGATATCTGCATTTAGATTAATTTACAAAGCATTACCCTGTATCCAACACGTAGAAGCTGCTATAAAGACCTCATTAAGGTGGTACTACACCCCGGATAGACTACACAGGATGTTCCCTGAGACATCTCCACTATGCTGGAGAGGATGTGGCCATATCGGTACTCTTTACCATACGCTGTGGTCATGCCCCACGCTGCTTCCGTTCTGGTCTCAGATTTTTGATCTTGTATCCATAGTCTCTAGATGTAGAATTGCACAATCCCCTCAGACGGCCCTGTTGTTTATAGAAATGGAGGCAATACCCATAGCATTAAGATGCCTGATTTGCAAAATCCTAGTCGTGGCCAAATTGGTGGTAACCCGCCATTGGAAGGAAACTGCTGCTCCTACGCTAGGAGAAGTGATCATACTCATTAACACGACATATGCATATGAAAAAATCATCTCCTTGGGTAACTCCTCGTTCCACAAATTCACAGCAATATGGAATCCATGGTCAACCAGTGTGTATTACATTGCATAACATGAAGGTGCAATTGGCCTCAAGGTCATTGTCTCCCCCAATAGGGAACATTAATATTTATCAGGACGATATTTGTGGCTTTTCTGTTCTTCTTTGCTGGTTTTATCCTTTCTCTGTTCTTTTTTTATGTTACGACACAATGTCATCTCTCCAGTCACGATTACCTCAATTCTTGCTTTGTATGAAGAGATGATTGATTGTACCAATTGTACCAATAATATCGCAAAGTTTAATTGCGAAATGCTGTTCTGTTTTCATGTTAAAACTAATAAAAAACTATTGAAACGAAATATATAGAAGCATATAAGTTTCTAATAAATTTAAATTGTTACATCTTATAAATGTTTAATATCTTATTAAGATTTTATTTCCAGAGATGGAATGCTTGATGGAGAACCAGATGGCTTGAGGTTTAAAAAATAAATGCATTTTGTCCCGCCATAATTTATTTGTGGAATAAGTACTGAATGGATCAATATTTTTTATCACGGTTTTTGCCTTTTAAATCAGTATTAGATTGCATGCAGCGGTTGCGTGCTGCATGGCCTAAACCACATTTTAAAAAGAATTGCCATGGTTTTGAGATGTGCATGTACAGGTGAAATACATTAAAAACATTGTCTTCACCTGAACAAGCCGTGTGGTCAACAACCAGATTGCAAAACTGATGCAATTCACGGTAAAACAACATGCAGTTTTGCCACATGGTTCTTGGCCTTGTAGCACACAACCACTTTGTCTATAGGAAGCCTTAAAGGGGGCTTCTCACAATTAACATTTATAACCTATCCACGGGATAGGTAATAAATGTATGATCCCTGAGACCCTCAACGATTTCTAGAATATTCCTAGGAAAAAAATGTTCCTTCATTGCTGCTCCATTTAATGTCTATGGGGCCGATGGAGACAGACAACTGTAGTGCTGGACTGTTTTCGTTAGCCCCATTAACTTTTCTCATGTTGGCATGTCCCTCACAGTGATACATGCTGGATGTGAGTTTAGTTTTATTCCTGTACTGATTTCTCTCCACACTGTGTGAGTCTCCCTCTGCCTTCCTCCCTATCTCCACTCTGATCCAGTACAGCTTTTGTGATTTGTCCTCCCTGAAAACTTGGCTGCTTTCCCCCTCTCCACACTCTAATATGCCATGTACAACCTCCTTTCCCTACCTGCTGCTATCCAACAATGAGAGAAGGGAGGAGAGAGAACAGAGAGAACAGACAACATTAGCCCTGACAGGATCAGAATTTGACAGGATCAGAATTTGCATGACACCAGTTAGGAAAAGGAGTTACACAGACTCTACAGCACCAAAATGGTATACATTTTTTTTTAATAAAGACTATTTAGAAAGCTGCTTAAAGTTGCTTAATATTGTATTTACAAAGCAAATGAACAATAACAAAAATAATTTCAGAGCAAATGTGTCCATAGCCTTTTTTTTGCTGCCCGTATACTTAGCATATTCAGGTGGCTGAAGGGTATGTTTAAATGGACACCAACTTGTCAAGCAATTTATGCTAATCTAACAGTATACAGATGCAGCCAAGTTTATCTTGACTCTGATAACTTGCTGGAGCATGATATCACATAACAAAAGCCATTAGAAAGTCGTTCAAAAAGTCAAGTTAAAGTTTCATACCACTGTGTATTTAATGCATTAAAAGTCAATATAAATATTGTTAAATATATATATATATATGTATATATATATATATATATATATATATATATATATATATATATACTAAACTGTTTTTATCAACTACTTACTATAAGACATTATGTCGTTTTATCCATGCAAATTCTGTGTTATTACTGCCGCTAGGTGGCTCCCTTTCTGTAATCTGCGGAGAGGAGTGGGGAGCAGGAGCAGAGCGACAGACACAGATGCTGTAGCCCATAGAAGTCTATGGAGAGAGAAGAGGAGATCAGGAGGAGGAAATAGAGGGAGACACACACACACACACACACACACACACACAGACACAGGTGCTGCCCATAGAAGTCTACGGAGGGGAGGAGGAGGTAGCAGGGAGAAAAAGACACAAACACACTGCTACCCATAGAAGTCTATGGGGAGGGGAGGGGGAGCAGGAGCAGAGAGAGAGAGAGAGAGAGAAGACACAGGCTGCAAGTAAGAGCTATATGTCAAACCCAGTGCTGGATTCTAAGCTACACAGCTCCTCACGGCTGTATGATGTCCTCCATGCTGCTTCTGCTTTAAGGGTGTGCTGCAAAGAGATAGTGGACCAGGATGTTCTCTGCTCTGAGTGTGCAGTGTATTGAAAACATGATAGCAGTTAGGCCTCACCTACTAGTTCAGCGGAAACTGAGAATTAGAGCCTGCAGAGGGGATAACTGCTAAAAAAAATGCTATGTACAAGTTATATAATAGCCAGAAATAGTGTTATTCCTCATGTACACACATATGACCGATTATGCTGAAAAGTCACCTGTATCGTTAGCCCCTTACCGCCGCAGACCTTTTTCAGATTTTCATTTTCGTTTTTTCCTCCCAACATTCCAGAGGCCATAATGTCTTTATTTTTCCGTCGATATAGGACTATGAGGGCTTGATTTTTGCGGGACGAGTTGTAGTTTTTCGTAGCACTATTTATTTTGCCGTATAATGTACTAGGAAACGGGAAAAAAATTATTTGTGGGGTAGAAAATGAAATAAACAGCGATTCCTCCATGGTGTTTCACCCGCCGTTTTTACGGAATTCACTGTTCAATTAAAACAACATGTTATCTTTATTCTGTGGGTCAATACGATTACGGCGATACCAAATATGTATAGTTTTTCTATATTTTACTACTTTTACAAGTAAAAACCTAAGTGTAAAAAATAACATTTATTTTGCGTCGCCAAATTCCGAAAGCCATACGTTTTTTATTTTTCTGTCGATTAAGTGGTATGAGGGCTTATTTTTTGCGGGATAAGCTTTAGTTTTTAATAATACCATTTTTGTGTAAATTCGACGGTTTGATCGCTTTTTATTTCATTTTTTGCGGGAGATTAGGTGACCAAAAAATAGACATTCTGACGTTTACAATTTTTTTTTTACTGCGTTCATCGTGTGGGTTAAATAATGATATGTTGTAATAGTTCAGACTTTTACGGACGCGGCAATACCAATTATGTTTATTTTTTTTTTTTTATATGCTCTAGGGGGAAATGGGAAAAGGTGGGTTTTTTTAACTTTTAATTTTTTTTTTTACACAAAAAAAACTTTAGTCAACTAATTTTTACTTTTTTTATTAGTCCCCCTAGGGGACTTCAACCAACGATCGTTAGATCGCTTGCACGATATACTGCAATACTAATGTATTGCAGTATATCGTGATTCTGACAGGCATCTATTAAGCCCTGCCAGAGGCAGGGCTTAAAGAGGCTCTGTCACCAGATTATCAAATCCCTATCTCCTATTGCATGTGATGGGCACTGCAATGTAGATAACAGCAAAGTTTTTTTTTTTTTTTTAAAACGATCATTTTTGCCCAAGTTATGAGCAATTTTATATTTATGCAAATGAGCTTTTCAATGGACAACTGGGCGTGTTTTCTCGTTTTACCGACTGGGTGTGTATTGTGTTTTTACCAACTGGGCGTGTATTGTGTTTTTACCAACTGGGCGTTGTGAATAGAAGTGTATGATGCTGACAAATCAGCATCATACACTTCTCATCGTTCCCACCCAGCTTCTTTCACAGCAGACACAGCGTGACGTCACCCACAGGTCTTTCATCTGTGTACACCTATTAAAGAGGCTCTGTCACCAGATTATCAAATCCCTATGTCCTATTGAATGTGATGGGCGCTGCAATGTAGATAACAGCAAAGGGTTTTTTTTTCTCGTTTTTTCCCTTACCCGACTTTGGTGTATGGATACGTCAAATGTCGGGAAGGGGTTAAATACACTTTTACACTTATGAATTCAATCTTTATTGAAAAATAATATAGAAATAAAGATGATGCAATTGAAGAGAAATCAAATAGACTTTGCAATACTGTATTTAAAAAAAAATATCATAGATACTGTATGCCATTTTCTTATGTGGAAAAAGTAGTTCTAATACCTGGTATTGTCCTCTTTGGCAGAAACAGCCAGGCATTTATTTTAGAACTTTCTACCAATCTCTAAGCTTTATTTAAAATTATTTTTATATGTAAAGAACATTGATTTCACTGATGGCCATGGATTGCTTTATTTCCCTTGCAACATCATTACATGGGGACATGCGGGGAAAAGATGCATATCGTTGGGGTACCTGTTTTATGGTAAGGGTTTGTCCAGTTTTAAAGTAAATATTGACATCAATGTATAAGCACACTCCATCACTCACTTCAAAATAAGCAACATGTAGGTGAATCAATAGAGATATATTCTATCATAATCTTCTAGCAATTTAATGCTTGCTAGAGACTGCTTATACACTATGCCCCTTTATCGGGAACAGTGCTCCTATGTGAAGATGGGTTTGGAAAAAGAGTAAAGAATATATATATACAGATATGTACAGTGTATGTGTGTGTGTGTATATATCCAAAGCCCGGCAGCACAGGCAGAGTGTGGCGGCAGGCCCTGGGGAACGGACCAAGGTCCCTTTTAGGTAGAAACAAGAATATAGGCAGCACTCTGTAGAATTATAGTGATAAAATGGGTACTTAATTACCCTCAGGCAACGTTTCAGCTCTTTCCACTAGAGCCTTTCTCAAGACAGCTTGCACATGGCATGAACAAGGATTTAAATTAATAAGCACAAGCAGCATGTTTAGGCAGAAGCTTTAAGCACTTCCGAAACATTAAATTTGAAAGATAAGCTTGTGGTCAGAAAAGCCCTGGTTGTTGGCCAAGGTCTACAAAGGCTGGTGAGAACTGTGAAAAGTACAACAGATGCACAAAGATGAGCAGTATATCAGTTGAGCACACCAGAACATCACTCAGATCACATGGCCGCACCATACCAGTTTACACTATAAAAAAAATAAAGACTGGAAACTCTGAGTAGTTACTATAATCCAAAAAAAGAATGTTAAAATCATGACATGTAGATGTTTCTTTTGGAACCTGACTCCTATGACCTCCTCCCACATCACAATTAGGAAAGATTTAGGAAATCTTACTAAGCAAAATGTACCATAATTGTGTTGCAAAGTACATGGCATGCACTAAATTTAGGTGTGTTTTATAGACTTTTATGCCAGCCCGAACAGTTTTAATAAAAGTGTGTTACTAAAAAAGAGTCTAAAATGCACATAAATAAAAGCAACAAAAAAACTTGTGGGGCAGAGTAGGTAAAGTGTCCAACATGCCTAAGGGTTGTGTTTTTTTTTAGTAAATAATTGTATAATAATTAAATTAATTTCCTTTTTGTTTTTTTTCTTGTTTGACATCACCTTTATGTCTATATACATTTTGACTGAAGATCAAATGTTGATATGTCCACATATTAAAAAATAAAAAAACTTTACATAGGGTGATACATTTTCACATTTTTGTTCATGGCGTGTCACATCTACTATTGTTTTGGCAGAAAACCATTCCACTAATTGGTGTCTACTAAAGGTGCTTACCAAACTAATGACTGTTCTGTGTGAAATAAATTCATTATGGCTCACTTAGTAACTAGTATAGTTGGTTAATCCTCAATTATCCAGCATTATAGGTTAAACAAGTGTATTAGGCTATTGCAATCACGATGGAGAAGACAATGCACACAAAAAACAATCAGAAAACAATGTCAGTTTCCCAGAGTCAATTATTCCCCATTCTGCAGAAATGAGAACTTTTTGTTTCACATGACCATTTTTTTTTGTTTTGGATTTGTATAAAATGTTTTATTTATAAAGTATAATAGAATAGGCAACAAGTTAGGAAAAATATATTCTATTTAGGAAGGAATTCCCAGGGATTAGGAAAGCTGCATTATTGGCCACAGTGAGCAACAATTTTGCTGTTGGTGTGTTATTAATCGACAAGTGGATCAGGGTTCGCAGAACTCTTAAGCGGCAGTGGTGAAGTGAAGGGAATAAATAATGCTAGGAGGTAGTGTACTGGTACAAAATACCATTGCATGGGAGGAACATATAAATGGCCCAAAAAAAATTCTGTCTCTCTCTCTCTCTCTCTCTCTCTCTCGTTTTTCACAGTCACAAAACCAGTCGAGTTCCTAGGGGTATATGGCTTCTCTGCCATCATCCTTGTGTCTTTTTAATATTAATGTTGCAGGTGCTGGTAGCCATAAATGTGTAGCATTGGTTCTAGACAGCATGGCGGTATAGCATTATTCGCTCAAAAAGGGGTGGAGTAATAGCAGGGTTCACCGGCTAGTGTCACCCACTATTACTACCTCCTTTATAATCAGGGTCACTAGGGTTATGCCTAGTTCCCCTACCTTTCCTTTACACTAGCGTCGCTCTAATTGCTTTTGCTGCTACTTAAGGGAATAAGACCGTACAGTAAATAAAGGTAATATTTATTAACATACAGTAATCACTCTCATATATAAAATACGGTAACTAATCACAGTACAGTATAATCTATACCGCCACCCACTTACCTAAACATACATAGAGGTTACGTTACAATACAATACACATAAGTTACTTGTAATTCTCACACGCTATAACGGTTCTCACCGGTTTGTTCGTGGATCCTCGGTGTCGTCTGGGAGATGGCGCTTGGAACCCAGGCAACGCTTGGCACAGCGGGTAGAGGCAGTCGAATGGATAGGCAGAAGTCAGGACAGGCAGCAGACATCGTAACGGGTATGGCATCAATAGGTCAAGGGAGACGGCAGGCGTTGTAATGGGTATGGATAGCAATAGGTCAAGGCAGTCGGCAGACAAGTATAGTCAAGTTCAGGCAGAGGTCAGTAACGGGAAATCCAGACAAAAGGCAGAAGTGACGGAAACAGGAAACCAGGGCACAGGGAAACTCACGGGGAACTTGGTTGAACAAGCATGGATGTAAGGAAGGAGGAACCTTAAATCAGAAGTCTTAGGAATTAAGGCGCGCTGGCCCTTTAAGATAGGACGAGTCAGCGTGCGCGCCCTCTAGTGACTGCAGCAGCACATCGAGGATGACGGCCGCGGAGGGAGGTAAGGGATGCACTTACCTGACGCCGTCCATAGCCAGCAGAGCATCCGGATCGGGTAAGTGGAGCTCGGGATGAGCAGCTGGTAATGGAGGACGCCGGAACCGAAGCAGAGGCCGCGGGGACAGCGGGGAATGTATATATATATATATATATATATATATATACACATACATAAATAGGGACACTTCCCTTTACAGTAGCACTGGTGTTGGTTGCCATAAAGTTGTATACGAATTACAAAGTAAGTCAACGCCTCCTAACAAAGTGATAAAATGTGCAGTAGATTAGAGGTATTTTGGGACAGATCAAATCTCTTCCTCAGGGACTATTGGCTAGGGATACATGCCAAAATATTTACAACATACACAAACAATGTTATGAAGCTACATTTACATCTTTTGGCATTTCAGACACGTCTTAATCTAAAGAGCGCTGGAGTAAATTGGGCCTAATTTATTAGGAGGTACACACCTCTTAGAAAATTAGGGGCATATCTGGCGTTCCGTGCGCCAGAAATTAAATTTATTCCAGCTACGAGCTGGAGTAGATTTGCACTATAATTTACGCCATTTTCTAGTGTAAATTATAGTAAATTGTCGGATCGCAGAAGTCCATGTCCCCTTCCACCAAGCTCCACCCACTGTTTAGTAAAAGGACGTGAATGATGAAAATTCATTAAAAGTTTTGTGCAAATTGCGACCTTTGAGGCATGTGCGACTTTTCTACCCCAGAAAACTGGCATTAAAATGCTAATACATTCTCCCCAGTAACATTAGAAAAATACTACCTATCTAGCTTTTATTAAATAAAAACCCTTTACTCATAAGGTCATCAGTTCAGGTAAGAACAAGTGAATGGACCACAACATAACTATTTCTCCCAGTTGTCGGAAATGGATGCTCAGTTACTGTTATCTTAGAATGATATAGTCACTCTCAATATAGATTAATGGGTGTTAAAATGTTTTATGTGCATAAATGTTGCTGTAATCACTTGGGGAAAGAGTGGGCAACTAAAGGTTCATCCAATGGAAGTGGATTATTGACATCAGTTTCACACTTTTCCCAATGCTAATGATAATCGGCAAGTACAGCAGTATTTTAAGCTCAGAAGCAAAGGCCAACAAATCAAAAGGAAATGTATACTTTTCTACTTTAAATTATAGGCTGAATTATAATGCCACTTCCTGCCATAAACTGTAATGTTATTGGTAAATAGGAGGAATCGGATCTGTGTATCAGCGATACTTTGCTGTGGTGTTGGTTCGACCAGATTCTAATTATCTCAATCTCTCCCACTTTTTGTACTATTACTTTGGTCTTTGTTATCTGCGAATATATTCCCTTGGTGTATGTGTTTATTTGGCAACTTTTTATTTTTGCACTAATGCCCTTTATTTGTAATATGTTTATACATATTTAATAATAGACATATATATGGTATTTTCCTTTGTTGCACTTAGCACTTTTTTTTCCATAAGCTGGGAAACTTATATTGTTCATTGTGCCTCTGTAGTGCCATATTGTAGATTGTGTACACATTTATTTGTCTGGTCCTACCCCCTTATGTCAAGGGTAACAACACAGGAGGGTCACATTACTAGCCGTGGCCCTCATTTGAGGTCTTTCTATTTTTACTTGTGCTTTAACCATTTTTGTGTTTTTGGGAGAATGTATGTATTTTATGTATGTGTGTATATATATTTGTATATTATAATAAAGCTACTGTGTGTTTTGTATATGTACTATTGTGTTCACTTCTTCTTGTATATTGCTTTATCTTATTGACGCTTGTATATCACCCCATTTGTTATGTTATAGTAGTGGTGCCCGCATTTCCAATATGGTTTTCTAACTTGGTAAATAGAATATCTGTTTAATTCTATCACCATCATATTTAATATGAAATTCTTGTGCTAAATAGAGCAACTTTCGTTTTCCAGTTGAATGTAATTTATTGTTTGGAACACAACGTAACAACCTGCCTGATATAAATCATACACCTACTGACTAAAGAGATGAGGCATACACTCTTCATTGTATTTTACAGTCATTAGCCACATTCCTTCATTAAAACATAGGGCATATTGAAGGCAAACTTCAATTACCAAAAACATCATTAATAAAGTATTGTCAATATGAACATTTTTTCTTAAAAAAAAAAAGAAGAAATGGAGGGTCACATTGATTATACAACAGATGTCACCGTTCGCTTGTAGAAAAGATTAATTTGCGTTGATTAGACATAATGGGCAATTATTTGTTCTCTTGTGCAATATGTGATTCATTTAATGTCTAATGAGGCTGATAATCAGAAATGAGCACAAACCATGAATTGAATTGGGTTATTGAAGTGTAAATGTGTAAAAAAAAAGAAGTAAAATTAGTAAATCCAAACATTTTATTGTAAGTACCAAAGTACGCACAGCACTGCGATGGTGCATAAGTGGTAAACCCAGATGAGTAATAATTCCAGATACAGCAAAATGTAAAGCAGTTGAATATATTTTAAGAAGAAAAAGGAAATGAGACAAGTGTGTGACAGTTGATCCATCAAAGAAAAAATTCTACACTATTCTATTTGTTAGCTGCCATCGATCTAGAACAACTGTAATATGACATGAATATAAAATTAGGTCATAGTTATAAATATGCTTTCTGTACAGTAAATCACTTCTACTGAAATATCCAAAAATACTAAGCAATATTACAAGAAAGGCAGTGAAAGCAAAGGACATATTAATGGCATACCTATATGAATGACAGCCATCATTAAAATGTAATAAATTGTACCCATCATTGAGAAAAAACACAATTTCAGTATAAAACTCCTTGTACTATAAACCTGTTACTGACAATCAGTGTGACACTTCATTAGGCACGCGAATATTACATTATAATCACATTCCATAGAAATTGCCACCTAAAAAATATCCCAGGACTGAAAAAGACAGCCCAAAGTCGGATGAGTGATTTCACCATCAATATGCACTGTCATGAGGCTCTGGTTAATAAAAAAAAATACATAACATAAGTTTCAAGAATCAGTCCATTTATTGACGGTAAAAATGTAGTAATTTTTTGGACTGTCAGAAATCAAAAGAACAATATCATTCTAAAAGAAATCTAGCATCTTCTTGATATGAATGTACCATGCAAAAGATTACCACCTATATGATTTGGATTATGCTGAGATATCATTAGCAGGAGAAGATCTCACTCTTTCTTCTTGATGAACTTAAAGGAGTATACTGGTTACTGAAAGTTATCATCTATTCACTGGACAGGTGATAACTGATAGATCGGTGAGGGGCCTACTGTTGGGACCTCCACCGTTTCACAGAACAGAGCTCCTCTGTTCCCTGATCCCCGCAGCTGCAAGCCCGCATTAAGAAGTTGAATGGAGCGGTGGTCAAGCATGCACCCTGCCGCTTCATTCAAATGCTAGGGCACTGACGGGAACTGACGAGCCCGTAACAACTAGTGTTACACAGACTGAGGACCTTGTCACATCACGCTTTGGCCTTCTGTAGATGGTTATAACTAATCTTGCAATGAAAGACGTGTAATTTATTGAGAAAGGTTGAACTTGATGGACTTGTGTTTTTTTTAACCCTATGTAACTGTATAAATAGGTGTATATAAATAAATATGAGATGGATAAAACTAAACAGGGCAGTTTGGGTGTGGAGTGGAGGCCCGCTGGGACCGCAAAGTGGTGAAGGCCCCTGGAAAAGTTCCCCTTGTGCCCTTACTATAATCTGGCCCTTTTCCGCTTTCCAATTCTACTACAATTATGTTTATTGCTCTATTCACTTGTTTAGGCTTCGTTCACCTCTGTTTTAGGGTTCCATTCTGACGTTCCATCTGAGCTTTCCGTCAGAACAGAACCCTGACTGAATAGGTTTCCGTTTGCATCACCATTGATTTCCGTTCTGACAGAAAGCTCTGACGGAACGCCAGAACAGAACCCTGACGCAGATGTGAACGAAGCCTTAGTTGATTCTTACATCTCCTAGTCTGGCTATCCCCAGTAAGGCAGCAGTTTTGTTTGCTCTTGAGACCCCAATTCCAATTGTTCTATGCGTCGCCTTACTCTTCCCTTTTCAAGTGCCCGCATTTGGCAGCATATGTTGCCTGCTTTTTTTTTTTTATTATTTAGGCAATGTGACTTTATCCCTTCCCATCGTAGTAACATAAAATCTACTATGGTTACAAAAAAAAAAAAAGGTAAGATTCTAGATGTATTAACTATTACTTCCATATTTATTCACAGTTTTAATGTGAGTGCTTAATAACATGCTCTTGAAAACATGGCTAAAGAGCATTGAATTACACAGAAACTTTGCATAGCACATTCTTACAGCCCCCCTCCCAGAATGTAAGCAGTGCCTGTATTCTGCCCCCAGAAGATTGCTGCAGGATATTTTTATTTTTTGTGCTTGCTCTCTGTTATTAGCTGGAATTATCCCACTTGTAAAGGGAACAATTCACCTTATAGGAAATTGTCTTATATGTAAGCAAAGGTTTCCATAGGTTAAACTTTCTTATTTTGTACATTTCTGCCGCTAGAGGATAATAAGGCCATGTTCACAAGTTGAAGATTCTGGTATGGTTTTGGCGCAGATTCCACACCTAAATCCTGACAGAATCCGCTCGCATTCTGTTGGCAAAGCATGGAGTATTTTATGGAGTAATTTATGCCCATACACAAGCTGCAGAAAATAAGCAGTCCGGTATGTTAAAATACACACTTCATGTTCATGTTCAATATTGCCTGCAGATTCGGTGCTAAAAAAAAAAAGTGGATTTGTTCCATTGAATTACATTAAATCCACAGCAGAAATCTAAGATTCAGCTGTGGATTTCAGAAAAATCTACAATGGGTTTGCCTATGGCAAATCCATAAATGTACCCTAATAATTTCACATTTGATAAAAGTGTATTCATTCATACAGCATTAGTAACTCTATTCAGTCCTCTTGTTTAGTCACGCAGTGTACCTGGTGAATAGAGATGATATTGATGAGACTATAACTCATAACTCAAGCTTTCTAGTGTTTAAGTCTTATATAGTAGGATAAAGTTTCCCCTAAAATAATGGTGTGACATATTTAATACATCAACTCATAATGTAAGGGGCGGTGAATCAATCTGAACACCTTCACTGTTTATACCCCTTCTTTATGTCTTCATTATACCTTGATATGGGCTTCTGCTTCCTTAAATTCTGAGTCTTGAGATTTTATTCTTCATGTGCCAGAAAAAAAGAACAAAAGCCCTCACATCCTACCAAGACTGCATTTCTCGTTTGCATTAAATAGGAGAAATTAGGGACTCATTCAACCCAAAACTGCTTATTCATTCGAAATCCAGTAAACACTCCAATAAAAATACATTGGCAGGCATTCAGGGATAAAAGAACAGAGATCTGTATCATCAGTTTGTGGTGCGCTCATATCGTGTGCGTGCGTCAGACCATGTCCTATATCTGTTCTCCATTTAGGAATCTATGAGTCACAGTATCTGTGCAGTAAGGTCATATAGTCTACCCTCTAATCAGGGCATTTATTCGATGGGGAGGGCTTCCTAAAATGACAGGTGCAATGACACTCTGCTTCCTGCTACTCTGTAAGACAGGCACCCCCCTGGTCTATGGCTATTTATAAACATACGTGTATCAATCACACTGTTTTTTTTTATTACTTTAATTGACTTTAATGAACGTTCAGTGACAAAGTACGACATAGTGATCTGAGACAGATATGGGGATCGTGATGACTACTGATATAGGAGATAGAACGCCCAAAAGCAAATGCAAGCATACTGCTAAAAAGAAGGTAGCTAATGCTGAGTGTCATATACAGTGCCTTGCCAAATTGTTCAACCCCTAAGAAGATAACAGATTTGCCTAGATTGCAAGTGATACTAATGGCTTATGCACACAGCCGTATTATGGCTCCGTCTTTGTAACAAATCCGTAATAGTGCTTCCCTAAAGGTACATAGAGTCTCTACTGTATATTCCATAGAAATCCCATAGAAAAATATTGTGGCATGCTCCATTGGTTTCTGTATGTGCTTCTAGGGAAGAATAATTCAGAGTCTAGGTCACACAGTGCGGTAGCAATTGCAATGGCTGAATTGCGAAACTATGGCAATTCGCAGTTAAACGTGTACGATTTTGCAGCATGGTTTATGATGCAACATGTGAACACAGCCTTAAAGTCAATTTTATACAAACCATTCATTATTTGCATTTTATACAAATTTATTTTATTGTATTTATTACGTTTTTAACTTAATTTAAAAACTGAGATCTGCTGCTTCTATAAACATTAACTCTTCTAGACTAGTTGTACATTTGTTATACTGAAGTCAGTTAATTTCTACTTCAATGCCTCCAGCGTCTGAAGCACGGATATCATCCTAAAGTTTAAAAGTAGCAAATAGTGTTAAAGTGGAACATAGTCTCTACGCCTAAGGAATATGATACTGAAAAGGACAAAATATACAACTACTTGACTTAGAAAAGTAACTGATTTGGAGCAAAGAACAGCACAATCTGAATCGCAACACCTAAATCCATTGTTTTTTTCAGAAGATGGCCCTTCTCTCCTAGACAAAACCATTATAAAGGAATGTGAATGAGCATTGGTTCAGTCTGGTTCACACAGGACAGTTGGATACAGTTATGATCCTAAAGGGATCTTAAAGTCTTCTCTTTTTTTTTTTTTTTTATCTAGTCCCGGTTTTGTGCTAAAAAAAAAAAGGCTTAAAATCTATATAAATCAAGAAGACCTTATACTTATTGATGAATCGATTCAATAATTCTATAAAACACCATCTTTGTTCTTTTACTATAGATACATGCCGGTCACCACTCTTGGTGATTGTCTGCAGATATGTGTGGGACCATACTTAGAGTTCATGCTGCCCTAGGCACTTTTAGTACTCATACCCTATTTCTCAAAACCACCCAATCCAATAAAAAATTTAAGTTCTGGGGATTTTCTCATTCGCAACTTCCAATCATATCCAGGGCTCCTGCAATGCATTTAGACTGCCACTATATGGCCACATTTTGGTTGCTTTTTGGAATATGTATTGTGACCACAAAGCCCCGACCTCCCGCAGTTCAAATTCACGAAACTTATCTTACCATAGAATTCTGTGGTAACACAAGTTCAGTCCACTTTACCACGGGAAGTCCATGTCTTGGGGTCATAATGTGGAACCAAACTGTGACTGCAATACTGCTGACTGTGGACGTAGACTGTGCTCAAGAAAATACAAAAAATGTTGTCAAGGGAATGAGGTTTATAGATGACATCATACAGTACTAACTAATAATACCACCTTCCTTGCACCGTACATGAATAATCTTTCTATATAGAGTATAAAAAGCACCATATAATACTAATAAACAATGCTACTATACTGTAAAAAAGATATACAATTTTAGAATATAACTACCTACATACCTAAAACACACACACACACACACACACACACACACACACACACACACACAAACACACACACACACACACACACACACACACACACACACACACACACACACACACTATATGCACATACAGTGTTACAAAAACATACACATTACATACACACATGTAACCATTATATACATAATATATGCACACATTACACATGATATACACACATACAGCATGTAATATACACGGATTGCGCCTACATGCACATTATATACACACATATTCACATTACATGCACACAGAAGCAATCTTTATGGCCATGACAGACCTGGGGACCATTGTTAGGCCCCCGACTTCCATGGTAAGCCATCGTCACCCTGCAATCGTGTCGCCGGGACACCAATGGGCTGGCAGAGGGAGCCGTCTCCCTCTGTCAAACAACTTAGACACCCCAGTCGATATTGACTGCCGCATCTAAGCGGTTAAACTGCCCGGATCTGAGTTATCTCTGATCCCGGCAGTTGCAGCAGGTCCCCAGCGGTGTATTACAGTCAGATTCCTGCCACTGATCTTGCTGATAGAATGGCAATACCCACGAGATCATTGTGACGTATGTGTCCGTCACAGAGTGTGAATTAGCACCTAATAGTGACGGATATATATGACATAGCATTAAGGGGTTAATAACTACAAGATGAGATTTTGAATACAACGTAGAACTGATACACAAATTATATTTGAAAATTGTGTAACTTTTCAGAATGCAATAAATATGCTTTACTTGCTAATAACAGAACACCCCATTGAATTGTGAGTTAGTTACAGTATTTGTATTTGGCCTGCATTAATGTCATATTTGCAGCTACGTACATTATGCTACAAATGTATAGTGATGTATCCCTCCTGCTATAGGCAGATTAAAACGGCTTTATTATATGAGTAGTAAAAAAATCCTAGATTCTTAGGGCCACCATGAAGCAAATAATATGCATCAATATATGAATTATCCTTACAATATCCTTAGACATAGGAAATTGTTCATACAGTAGCTTTTTGTGTCATTTTCTTTTACTTATAATTACATTTTTCTGCCACTAGAGGGCAATGTGGCTGTTGTTACCTGATTCTGGATCATGTCATATAACTACAATACGTTAATATTTGTTTCTTCCTTGTGCTCCATGTAACTTTGTTATACTATGTTTCATTGCTCAGTAAAAACCTTCCTCCAGTTCTGCCTTTCATTTTCCATTTCTGTTTAAATGAATATTGATGCATTGTTTACTGCTGATTAATATTCATTATGATCGAGAGATTACATGCACTCATTTTAAATTGTCATTTCAATGAGTAAACAATCAACTGCAATTAAGAAGCAAAATAAAATACTAACAAAAAAAGTTATTTACGTAAGAATTGAGCATAACATTAGTTAATTAAACTAAAGAACCATTTGATCTAAGAGTTGATATCTACCATACATAACCTACAAATCCCAAAATGTATTAGTACGTGTATGCGTATTTTTCAACACTCTTTTAAAGTTAAAATATAAAATTAAACTACTTAAAAAGTTGAACAAGTTTGTAAATACATCTGAGTTACATCCTATATTATAACCGAGATTTGTATTCACATTTCTGCCGGTTGTTATTGGAAACAATCAACAAGCCTGTTGTCGAACATATTCCTCAGGCTAGCTTCAAACCACGTTTGGGGTGAGCATTCTGTAATGTATAAATGCCAGGAAATTATCTAACAGAAACACCTTGCGTGCCATAGATTTGCATTACCTAAATGTACGCCAAAAGAGTATTCTTATGGTATACATTTGGATGTTGTATGTTGATATACTTTTGCTTCAAGTGTATGGAAAATCGACTACCATGTGGTATACTTTTTTATGGTAATCAATGGCAGAGATATGCAACTGTGTTGGCATTGATTTGCATATGTTTGGGGCATACGCTCGACAGTCCTACTGAAACCCTAAACATGGTGTGAACCTACGCTTAGCTCCTGTAATAAAATGACATAGCAGCATAGTTTGTAAGGCTGAAAAAAGACATGAGTCAGTCCAGTTCAGCTTGTTATCCTTCTGTAAAGGGTTTGCCAGAGACAGGTTCTGTGTCGACGCCCGGGGTTAATCAGCCTTCATCAGCTCCAAGGTCTGCTAGAGTGACGTGATCTGTTACCACTCAGGCTGGTAGGCTGAGGAGAGGGAGAACCTATCACAGCCTGGCCTGACGGTTCTAGCTTCCGCCCTTGGTCTATTTATACCTTCACTTGCAGCATGTTCCTTGCCTGTGATTGTCTGGTTTACTGGCTCTTCGATTCCTGCTATTTACCTGATTGTCCGTTGTTACTTATAGACCCTGGCTTGACTGACTATTCTCCTGCTCTGATTTTTCTACTACGTACTCTCCTGGTTTGACTCGGCTCGTTCACCACTGCCTGTTGCTCTCTGAGTTTCCATGGGCAACTGCCCCTACTTCCCCTTTGCTTCTGTGTGCCCTTGTCTTGTGTTGTCTGTCTTGCACTTATTGAGCGTAGGGACCGTCGCCCAGTTGTACGCCGTCACTTAGGACGGGCCGTGCAAGTAGGCAGGGACTGAGTTGCGGGTAGATTAGGGCTCACCTGTCCGTCTCCCTACCCCGATTCATTACACCTGCAATGTTTATCCAGAAGTAGGCAAAACAACCCTATGAGGCAAAAGCAATGACCCATCTACAGTAATCTAGTATCCATTAACCATACCTCCCAACTTTCACGTATCGCAAAGAGGGACAACCGATGCGGCGCCACAAATTATTTTCCTTTTAAGCCACATCTCTAACCCCGTCCATACACACCCGGTTCAGCCCACACAGTATCATGCTCCCATAGTGCCTCTCCACAGTATAATGCCCCCATAGAACACCCACACAGTATAATGCCACTATAGCAACCCTCCACACAGTATAATACCCCATAGTGCCTCCCACACAGTATAATGCCAAATAGCTGCCCCAACATAGTATAATGCCCCCATAGTTGCTACAGTATAAAGCCAACACAGATACCTCCATACAGTATAATGCCCACACAGATACCCCCATATAGCATAATGCGCACACAAATTCCCCCATACAGTATAATGCCCCATAGCTGCCTCCATAGAGTATAATGCCCCTATAGCTGCTCCCATACAGTATAATGCCCACACAGAAACTCCCTTACAGTATAATGCCCCCTTAGCTGCCACCACACAGTATGATGACCCATAGTGCCGCAATAACCCTGTAGATAGTGCCACAGTGCCCACTGTAGATAGTGCCGCAGTGCCCACATAGTGCCATAGTGCTCACATATAAAGTGCCATAGTGCCCACATATAAAGTGCCAGTGCCCACATGGTGCCATAGTGCTCACATATAAAGTGCCATAGTGATCACATATAAAGTGCCATAGTGCCCACATATAAAGTGCCAGTGCCCACATAGTGCCTCAGTGCCCATGTAGAAAATTCCACATTTCCTTGAAGATAGAGCTACTCCCCCTGTAGAGAGCGCCATTGGGGCTCTCTCTAGGTGCGGAATCCCCAGCCAGAGCATTGGTCACGCTGTGGCTGAGGATTCTGCTCCAGCAGGAGCCCCTGACATCACTGTCCATACATGAACAGTGACGTCAAGACCTCCCTCTAGGAGTGGAATCCCCTACCAGAGCGTCGCCAATGCTCTGGCCAGGGATTCCACTCCAGGGTTAACCCCTAACCACACTGCCCATATATGGATAGTGACATCAGGGTCTCCTACAGGAGCGGAATCCCCGGCCAGAGTGTTCACAACGCTCTAGCCGGGGAATTGCGCTCCTGGAGGGTGCCCCTTATGTCACTATCCATATAGTGCCATAGTGCCCACATATAAAGAGCCATAGTGCCATAATATGAGTGTAGGGACTCGCAATGCAATGAGGACTCTTGATGCGGGTTGCGATCTTGCGTATTTTGGTGAAAATATCAACTAATACCTCATGTTTATCATGGATATTTATTGTTTATCATAGATATCTTTTCAGGATGCAGCCGGGCCTTGTAATGTTGGGGGAGAATAGGCTGTCAGCGCTTGGTGTAGTGCACCTGGTATGTGATGGTCAGCCTATCTGATGAAATACGATGGGCGTAACTAATAGGCTGTAAGCCAACATGCTGCACTACATGTAACCGTGTGACTGGCACACTTATAGAAGCTATATCTGTGTGCAATGATTATACTAAGCAGGAACCCCCCTAATGAATAGGAGGTGTGCGAGTGGATGTTCATTAGTATTTTGCAATTTCCCTCTTTGTAGCATTGTGGTCTGTTTGCATCCTGTTGGGAATTGGTGTTTGTACCTGCCCTTGTATAAGTAAGTATGGCCTTTTTTTGTGATTTTAATTTAGTA
This sequence comes from Rhinoderma darwinii, assembly GCF_050947455.1. Taxonomy (NCBI): domain Eukaryota; kingdom Metazoa; phylum Chordata; class Amphibia; order Anura; family Rhinodermatidae; genus Rhinoderma; species Rhinoderma darwinii. The sequence continues at coordinate 163,617,688 of NC_134690.1, read as the reverse complement.
TAGTTCTTTTCTGTGATTTCAAAGACAAAAGTGGACAAAAAAAAAAGATATGACTCAGACTTTCCTTTATACTGTTACTTGCTTTTAGATCCACTTCTGGCTTTGGCTAAAAAAATTGAGACAAAAACTGCCACAAAAACGACATCAAAACTGTGTGTGTGATTCTGGCCTACGGGTGTATTTGGACATTGCGGTTGAGGTGCGATTAAAACTGCATTAAAAAAACGCATAAAAAGCAAGCATTTTTGCTGAGATTTTGAGCATTTTTCAATACTGTTGTGGTAAAAGATGTGAAGACTTCGAAAACACGTACCAAATCGCAGAAAGATACATGTGTATTTGGATGCGTTTTATGTGATTTTAGCCGCACCTCAACCGCAATGTCTGAATACACCCTTATAAATCTTTTCTCAAAACACCAGTTTCAGTAGATGCGAATGCACATTTCTTTATTAGTTACCACGAGTTTTACAGCTCAAACATCACATGTGTGTATTCTAAACATTGCGGGACTTGTTCAAATGTGAAGCTGTGCTATGATTTTGAATAATAATTCTAAATGTTATAGTAACTGGGGCAGGGTGCTGGCGCCATCTTTGTATCTGTACAGTATTAGTGGGTAGTTGTCACCATAAAAGTATTTTTTTTTTCCGGTTTTAAGTATATAAAGCTTAATCATTGTATAATAAAGCAATACCATTTTTTTTAAGAATTTTTGTTTTAATCCTCTTTGAGCTAAATACATCAGAAGGAGTTATTACAACTTATAGTAGAAGGTAGTATTTTCATAACTAACTTTTCATCAAGCTACATTTGCATACAACTGGAAAAGCTAGAATTATACTTGGGACTTATATTCTGTGTCAGTTTGCTGTTTGGTGTCTTTATCTTGTATGTGCCTTATATAAGGCTTTGTTCACATTGGACTCAAGGATTCCATTTCTGATAGATCTGACTAATCCATTTTTAATGAATTGATATGGAAACATAATGGATCCTAATTGATTGCACCAAATTTGAATGAGATTTTTCAGGTTTTCTTTTTTTTTTTTTTTTTTTACTGGGTAGTATAATGTAGCAGACTATGCTATTCTATGTTACAACTTCACCAGAGAGGTGGATCCTTATGCCGAAATCTGGTTGAGGTGGGAGTATAAGGAATCTTCCTGTTCTTTACCCTAGAACCTCTGCAAGCGGGTATGGTCTATCCCGGTTGGATTTTCAGGTTACGGACAGAGTAGTTACACATTGGTGGCATGTACACTGCAGGAAATTCTGGAGCAGGTGCAGTAGCAGTCAGAACGAAGCCGGAGGTTGATATTGGCAGATCGGACAAAGATGCGACAAGTCAGAGGAGAAGATGGAGGCGTAGACGAGCCAGGGGTAATTAACAAGGAGGTCAAACTACAAGTACCGGGTGACAAAACCAGAAGGAGCTAGAAGATGACACAATCCAGTGAAAAGGCTAAGCTCAGAGGTATGACAAAACAACCATAGGTGTCACGAAAAAAAAAAGTCAAAAGACGTAAAAATTATTTTGGTAGCCCAACAAATAAAAAAGTTAGGGCCATTACAACCACTATGTGGACAAAATCGCTAAATAGTGTCTGGTCATTTAGAACCAAAACACTGGTCGTTAAGGGGTTAAATGTAGAGCACTGTGTATTCATAGCCTAACTTTGATTTGAGTAGGGGTTTATGTGGTTTAGAAAATTGTATTTGGAATGCAATGCAGGTAGCAAAGCAGGAAAGTACAGGGTTTGCTACAAATGTCTTTTATATAGTGGGGTAGTATTTTGTGTTAAGAAAATAAAACGTCTTGTTCAAATTGACAAGGAGTGGGCGTTTGATGTTTTATGTTTGACAGAAGCAATGAACCATAGAGTGAGCTTTCGCTGTAAGAAATGCATCTTTGCTGGCATTGGTCTCCATACAAAACCTTTGGGGCTCTAAGTTAATTAACAACAAATTAATCAAGCCCAGCACAAGTAAATGCGAATGACCACAATATCAATATTTTACATAGAGCACACTGTTCCTTTCTTCAAAACTTTAATACATTATTTACATTACAATCTGATTAACTCTTCTGTCTGAGAAAAAAATTGTAACCAAAAGTTTGAAAAAAAATCTCTCCTCAGAAGAAATAAAAACTGTCTCTAGTGCCACCTAAAGATGGCTATTCTCTATGCCAATGTCTGGCTTATGGCCTAAGGCCCCATGCCCACTTCAGTGTTTTTTTTCTGACGGCTAGCACCCTGACCCATTAATGTCAATGGGGCCATGCACACTTCAGTTTTTTTGACGGTCCGTTGCTCCGTTACCATCCAAAGTAGAGCATGTCCTACTTTGGTCCGAGATTCCGTGACCGTGAGGCCCATGCAAGTCAATGGGACCGTCAAAAAATCTGAAGGCACACGGAAGGCATCCGTGTGCCGTCTGTGTGTGACGTAGCTGTTGCCTAGCAATGGCCGGGCGGGCAGAAATACATTACAGAAATATTACACTAATCGGCAGCCACTTATCCCTATCAATCACTGATAGAGAAAAGAGGCTGCTGATTAAAAATAAAATAAAAAGCAGTTCATACGTACCCGGTCGCAGTGGCGGACACAGACTGCAAAAGGCCCCTGTGCAGATAATGTGCCAGGGCCCCCCCGCCCCCCCCCCCAATACCGACAAAGTTACCTAAACATATATATGCATATAAAAATAAACCTTACTAATAAAAATTATGAAGGAAGATTTATATTGTACATTTTATTACCAGTTTAGAACACAAGTAACACATTTTTTTCCGGGTTAAATTCTTATCTAAACTAAGTCCCTAAATGTGGGCAAAGAAAATGAAAAACCTATACTCACCTCCTCCGGCGCCTCCGTTCCCCCTCCGCAGCCCCTATCCCTTTCTGTGTTTACAAAGCTGCTGTGGTGACGCGCGGTCGATGGCACATGACCGCTGCAGCCAATCAATGCCCTCAACAGCGATTTGCTGTGGAACTACTGTCCTCAGCAGCACACCAATGAGGAGTTATTGGCAGCAGCGGTCACGTGCCATCGGCAGCGCGTCACCAGTGCAGCCTTGTACACTTGTAACACAGACCGAGACAGGAGGATGGGGGCTGCGGCGGGTGAACGGAGGCGAGGGAGGAGGTGAGTATAGTTTTTTTATTTTCTTTGCCCACATTTAGAGACTTAGGTTAAATTGAATCATTGAATATAACACAAAGCACTCATGCAACTGAGATGCAATAATTTAGATGATCTTATCATGCTTAGCTTACTGCACTGTTACCTATCAAGCAGGACTGAATCTCAAGATATCTACAGAGGGGGCTGTATGGCGTTATCTACAGGGGGGACTGTATGGCGCTATCAACAGAGGGGGCTGTATGGCGTTATCTACAGGGGGGACTGTATGGCGCTATCTACAGAGGGGTCTGTATGGCGCTATCTACAGGGGGGTCTGTATGGCGCTATCTACAGGGGGGACTGTATGGCGCTATCTACAGGGGGGACTGTATGGCGCTATCTACAGGGGGGACTGTATGGCGCTATCTACAGGGGGGACTGTATGGCGCTATCTACAGGGGGGACTGTATGGCGCTATCTACAGAGGGGGCTGTATGGCGTTATCTACAGGGGGGCTGTATGGCGTTATCTACAGGGGGCTGTATGGTGTTATCTACAGGGGGGACTTTATGGCGTTATCTACAGTGGGGTCTGTATGGCGTTATCTACAGGGGTTCTGTATGGCGTTCCCTACAGGGGGGGTCTGTAGGGAAAGTCATACAGCCCCCCCCTGTAGGGAACGCCATACAGACCCCCCTTTAGGGAACGCCATACAGACCCCCCTGTAGGGAACGCTATACAGCCCCCCCTGTAGGGAACGCTATACAGCCCCCCCTGTAGGGAACGCCTTACAGCCCCCCCCTGTAGGGAACGCTATACAGCCCCCCCCCCTGTAGGGAACGCCATACACCCCCAATCACTCAAAAAAATGCGACCTACAGTGTGAAAAGACAAAAGACATGTATCCCCTATCCACAGGATAGGGGATACATGTGTGATCGCTGGCATTGATAGGGAGAGCGGGGGACCGAAAGTCCCCCGAAGTTCTCCATCACTCACCTCTGACTTCCGGTGTCTGCGCAGCTCAAGTGTGACCGGCGCTCCATTCATTTCTACGGAGCTGCCGACACAGACCCCGGAAGTCCGAGGTTTGTGATGGAGAACTTCAGGGGACTTTCGGTCCCCCGTTCTCCCTATCAATGCCAGCGATCACACACGTATCCCCTATCCTGTGGATAGGGGATACATGTCTTATGTTTAATGGCAGAGCGGGGAGATACTCCCTGCTCTGCCGTAGTGTTCCGTGGCATCGCGCTGTAGCAGCCATAGCGGCAGCTAGCGGAGATTCCGGCCAAGGTGGGGGCCCGTGCCGGCAGGTGACGCGGGCCCCCTCATGCCGCGGCCCCGTAGCAGCCGCTACGGCTGCTATAGCAGTAGTTACGCCCCTGTGTTAGGGGGAGTTCACACTGAGGTTTTTTTCGCGAAAAACGTCAGAAAGTGCCTCCCATTGAAATCCATGAAATTTTTCCTGCGAGCAGTAAAAACCGCATGCGGGAAAAAGAAGCGCAATGCCCTTTCTTCGGGCGTTTCTGTCTCTGACTTCCCATTGACAACAATGGCAGGCAGAAAATGCGTTTTTTGCTGCGTTTCCCTGCCCACGGCCCGATGGCCGAAAAACGCCACAAAAAAACGCAATGAAAAACGCGGGAAGTGTTCTACCGGCAGGTCAAAATATGCCTCAAAATTCCGGAAGGAATTATGAGGCAGATTTTTCTACATAAAAACTTCTCCCTTCTGACATGAACTTTTTAACTTCATCTACCTGTCCTCTGCAGTCTGCACGTCCTCCACTCGTCCTGTGTCTGTCCTCCGCTCATCCTATGAGTTCTCCGGCAGTCCTGACTGTACTGTCCAGCCGCCCGAAGTCTTACGTCGCACCGCCCCCTGTCCTCTCCCCTGCCTGAGCGCTCCTCCTACCACCAGCATCGCCGTCCTGTCCTATTCATCTGTGCCAGATTGGCAGTGCAGTGTAGCGGCTATCACCGGGCCCGGGCACCCGCCCCCTCCCTCCCGATTGGTAGTGCAGTGTGGCGGCTATCACCGGGCCCCCGCCCCCTCCCTCCCCTCATGCCTAGTGTTGTGATGCTACTAGGCATGAGGGGGCCCGTGCCGCCAGGCCTGGTACATAAAATGTAATGTGCCTGTCAGGGCGACACGGGCCCCCCCATGCCGCGGGCCCCGTAGCAGCTGCTACGGCTGCTACTGTGGTAGTTACGCCACTGAACGGGCCCCCTTCCCACGCGGGGCCCTTGTGCAGCTGCACCGGCTGCACATGCGGTATGTCCGCCCCTGCCCGGTCGTTGTCTTGGTGACGAGTCCCTCCTATTCCTCCAGCCCGACCTTCCTTTCTGACGCGGCAGCCTGTGATTGGCTGTAGAGGCCGCTGCAGCCTGTGATTGGCTGCAGAGGCGGTCACGTGAGATGAAGCGTCATACCTGGAGGCCGGCCTTCTGACATCATCCTGACGTGCGTGACCGCCTGTGATTGGCTGCAGCGGTGACATGGATGAAACATCATCGCTGGAGGCCGGACAGGAGGAAAGTAAGTATGAACTTATTTTTTTAATTTTTTTTATTTCATTATAATTGTATTTTCCGAGCGCTGAGCATGGTACTGTCCAGGGTGCTGAAAGAGTTACCGCCGATCAGTGCAGCCCATTAACTCTTTCAGCACCCTGGACAGTACCATGCTCGGTGCTCGGTGCTCGGAAACACGGAGTGCACACTGGAGTGCACACGGCCGTTAAATGGGCACACGGATCTGTCAAAAACGGCCATGAAAACGGTGTCTGGAGTGTGCACGAGGCCTTATTTGGCCTATTTTGAATGGGTTTTTTTTTCTTTTGTTTTTTTATTGCCGCATTCCAAGAGCCATAACTTTTATTCATCAATCAGCGTAGCTATACGATAACTTGTTTTTTCATGCTGTATACATATCATGTTAACAATTCTACAGGTAAGTTAAGCATATCTCCCAACTTTTGAATCTTGAAAAGAGCGAAATTTTTAAGCCACGCCCCCTAACAACGCCCGATATCTCGCATAAGCACATCAAATCACGCCCAGCTCCTCCTTCAAATAATAAGAGCGTATTCTCACTACGGATCTCTAGACTTACAAATAAAACTATATGGATATTATAAATATTATGGATCCGGTTACATCTTCCTTGTTTTAGTTTTCGTAACTTGGGTATAACATTTGTTTTTGCTTTGTTTGCATCTATTGAGTATGATATGTGGTAGATAGATAGATAGATAGATTAGATAGATAGATTAGATAGATAGATAGATAGATTAGATAGATAGATAGATAGATAGATAGATAGATAGATAGATAGATAGATAGATAGATAGATAGATAGATAGATAGATAGATAGATAGATAGATAGATAGATAGATGTTTAATGGAGAAATGTGTTTTTTTTTTATTACCACTATTATTACTATTCTCCCTCTCCAGACACAAGCTTTTCTAAAACCATAAAATAATGTAATTTATTTATTATTTTAAAAATGCTAGTGTTCCCAGGCACTAAATAGTTTAAACTGTGTACTCACCAGTCACCCCTGTCCCGTGGCTTCGTTCTTCTCCTCCCCAGTGTTCCGCTTCGGTGTGTCTGCTGCACTCTGCTCCATTGCTCCAGGCAGACTGCTGCGCAGGCAGCGTCGTTGCAGGGGGGCGTGGTTGGCAACAGGGAGGGTCCGGGGCAGGGCGGGACATTGCTCAGACCACCGGGACGGTGGGACAGTGGTGACAAATCGGGACTGTCCCGCCGGATCCGGGACAGTTGGGAGGTATGTGTTAAGGGTCACTTCTTGCATGGCTAAATAGGCATATGCCTATGACAGACCTGGGGGGATTTGTTAGGCCACGGGATACCATGGTAAACAATCGGCACCCCGCAATCTGTCGAACTCTGTAGATGCTGCTGTCGCTTTTGGCCACGGCATCTAAGAGGTTAAACATCCAGGATTAAAGGTCAATCACAGCTGGGCTCTTGCAGTGATGGCACAAGCACAGATTCTGTGCATGCTCAATCATTAGGACATACATTGATAGTAGTATGGGCCGTACTGATAAGCTCAGTGACTTAAAGAGGTATTCCCATGAGGAACTTTTATGACATATCCACAGGATATGTTATAAATGTCAGATAGATGCGGGTCCCACCTCTGGGACCTGCACATATCTCTAGAATGGGGTCCCCTAAAACCTGTTCTAGCTTTATCTGCTATCACTGACTCCCGGCCACTTCCTGACTTTATGCTCGGGAGTTACGAAAACATCGTAGCTTGCTGAGCAATGCTGTTTCCGTAACTCCCATAGTAGTGAATAGCAGTTATGGAAGCAGTGTAGCATACGAGCTACGCTGTTTCCATAAATACCATTCAGTTCTATGGGGCTTACGAAAACAGGGTAGCTTAGCGAGCTACGTTGTTTTCACCTTCATGGTCGGAAATCAGCCAACACACAAACATAGCTCCCAACCGTCCCGGATCCGGCGGGACAGTCCCATTTTTTTTGCCGCTGTCCCGCCTTCCCGGGGTGTCTAAATAATGTCCCGCTACGGCCGTTGAGTCACGGACTCCGGCTCCCTGTGGCCAGCCATGCCCCTCTCCCAGTGGCGGATTAAGTAAACCGTAGGCCCTGGGCTGTTACCCAAACTTGGGCCACCCTTCCGCACCGCCGCCCTGCCGTGCCGTAACTATTGTAAAACACTACCTTTTTGGGCAAGCATTAACAAATGGGTGTTACGATTCCCCTTGTCATAGGGCTGTGTCCCTACATACTGACAGTATCAAACTGTGCAGGGACACATCCTCCTGACAAGGTCCTGGACTGCAGAAAAACTTTTTGTGAATTACAAGGATTTCCTATAATAAACAAGTCAGGAGAGGTCACAGATTCTCTATAAATCTTCTCCATCCGGTCCAGAGCTTATGACGACTTAACCCCGCCATGACCCATTTCTGCAGAATTTGGAACTCAGATATCTTCGGCTCCTCACTTTTCCAACATTTCCACACCTATAAATAAAAATAAAATTATCATGGTGCCCCATACTGTTTCCCTAAATATAATAGCACCAAACACTGCGCGTCTGAATATAATAATACCATAGACTGTAAAACACCACATACACACAGCCCCCTGTACATAGTGCCACACACAGCCCCTGTATATATCACACATCCCCCCTATACCTAGCACCACACACATCCCCCTATAGATAGCGCCATACAGCCCCCCTGTAGAGAGCGCCACACAGCCCTCCCCCTCTTGTAAATAGCGCCACAGAGCCCCCCTGCAAAAGAGTGCCACACACATACCACTGTGGATAGCGCCACACAGCCCCCCTTGTATATAGTGCTACACATCACTCCCCCTTTGTACATAGTGTCACACAGCGCTCCCCTCCTTGTATATAGTGCTACACATCCCTCCCCCTTTGTTCATAGTGTCACACGGCGCTCCCCCCTTGTATATAGTGTCACAGCACTCCTCCCTTTGTATATAGGGCCACACAGCGCTCACCCTTGCATATAGGGACACTTAGCACTCCCCCTTGCATATAGGGCCACATAGTACTACCCCCTTGTATATAGTTCACACAGTGCTCCCCCCTAGGTATATAGTGCCACACAGCGCTCCCCTCCCCACTTGTATCTAGGTTCACACAGCACTTCCCTCCCTTGTATATAGGGCTACGCAGCGCTTCCCCCCTTGTATATAGGGCAACATAGTGCTCCCCCTTGTATATATTTCACACAGCGCTCCCCCTTTGTATATATTGCACACAGCGCTCCCCCTTTGTATATAGTGCACACAACACTCCCCCTTTGTATATAGTGCACACAGCGCTCCCCCTTTGTATATAGGACCACACAGCACTCCCCCCTTGTACATAGTGTCACAGAGCACTCCCCCCCTTTGTATATAATGTCAAACAGCGCTCCCCTCCCCCTTGTATATAGCCCCAAACTGCGCTACCCTCCCCCTTGTATATAGGGCCACCCAGCACTCCCCCTTGTATATAGTGTAACGGAGCACTCCCCCCTCCTTGAATATATACACAGCGCAGCCCCCACCTAAAAAAATAAAATATATATTTTACTTACCTTGCCCTGTGGCGGCTGATCCAGCTTGACGCATGTGAATCCTCCGGACTAAACGCATCTGCAGACCGGCGTGATGCAGTACCTCATCACGCTGGCCTGCGCAGGGAGTCTTCCCAGCACCTTATAGGCTGCAGGCCTAATGTGGCCTGCAGCCTATAATATTCATTTGTATCTGAGTCCTGAGGACTCAGATACAAATGAATGTGGCTTCCGCTAGCACCAGGGCCCCCTCCGGTGCTAGCGACACCACCGGGCATGAGAGGGCCCGTGTGGTCATGTGCGGTTCGGGCGGCCATGGGCCCCCCAGGAGCCTTGGGCCCCAGGCAGCCGCCCGAACAGCCCTAATGATGAACCGCCACTTCGCTCTCCTACCCTGTAAGGTCAACACAAAGCAAATTTAATTTGCCTACGTTGACCTTACTGCAGGCAGCTCATGAATCATGGTCTAGCTCGTAACCTGCCTGCGCCCAGCGTGAGTACATCACTCGAATGCTTAGTGCAACAGCTATCTGTTTACCCTGAGTAAGGGAGCAAGACGCACGCTCAGCGTTTATAGGTGGCACTGTGAGTAGAGAAAAGTGTGGCAATTGGAGTAAAAACAGTGCCTGGAAACATTTATTTTATGATTTTAGAAACGCTAATGTCTCCAGTCACTGGCTTCTTAAATATAAAAAGGCCAAGTGGATCATGCCCATATGGTGTTAAAGGGGTTTTCTCAAAAAACATGTATCCCTAATCCACAGGATAGGGGATACATGTGTGATCGCTGGGGGTCTGACCACTGGGACCCCCAGCGATGAGGAGAATGGGGGACCAAAAGTCCCCTGAAGTGCTCCATAGTAATGAAGCTCTGTTGCGCATTCTCATCCATAGCTCCCTTTATTTTAATGGAGCTGCAGGATACAGTGGTCCCGGATGTCCTATACAAATGAATGGAGTGCTGGCCGAGCATGAGCACCAGCTCTCCATTCTTATGGAGTACTTCGGAGGACTTTCAGTCCCCCATTCTTCTCATTACTAGGGGCCACAGTGGTTGGACCCCCAGCGATCACACATTTAATCCCTTATCCTGTGCATTTATCGATACATGTGTTTGTGGGAAAACCCCATTAATTTATCATATATGATGTTTTAGACCCTGAAGCGGTCACGTGCAGCTATGGGGGACATTATACTGTGTGGGGGCAGCTATGAGGCATTATACTGTATGGTGGCAGCTATGGGGCATTATACTGCGTGGGGGCAGCTATGGGGCATTATATTATATGATGGCAGCTATGGGGCATTATACTGTTTGGGCAGCTATGGGGGACATTATACTGTGTGGGGGCAGCTATGGGGCATTATACTGTGTGGAGAGCAGCTACGGGGGACACTATACTGTGTGGGGGCAGCTATTAGGGACATTATACTGTGTGGAGGGCAGCTATGGGGGACATTATACTGTGTGGAGGGCAGCTATGGGGGCATTATACTGTGTGGAGGGCAGCTATGGGGGACATTATACTGTGTGGAGGGCAGCTATGGGGGACATTTTACTGTGTGGGGCAGCTATGGGGGACATTATACTGTGTGGGGGCAGCTATGGGGGACATTATACAGTGTGGAGGGCAGCTATGGAGGACATTATACTGTGTGAGGGAAGCTATAGGGCATTATACTGTTTGGAGTGCAGCTATGGGGCATTATATTGTGTGAGGGGCAGCTATGGGGGACATTATACTGTGTCGAGGACAGCTATGGGGGGCATTATACTGTGTGGGGCAGCTATGGGGCATTATACTGTGTGGAGGGCAGCTATGGAGCATTATGCTGTGTGGGGGCAGCTATGGGAGCATTATACTGTGTGGAGGGCAGCTATGGGGGACATTATACTGTGTGGAGGGAAGCTATGGGGGACATTATACTGTGTGAAGGGCAGCTATGGGCATTATACTGTGTGGAGGGTATCTATGGGGCATTATACTGTGTGGAGGGCAGCTATGGGGGATTATACTGTGTGGAGGGCAGCTATGGGGAATTATACTGTGTGGGGGCAGCTATGGGGGCATTATACTGTGTGGAGGGCAGCTATAGGGTATTATATTGTGTGGGCGTCAGTTATAGGGGCATTATACTATGTAGGGAGTTCTATGGGGCATTGTACTGGGTGGGCTGAACCGGATGTGTATGGGCGGAGAATGGGCGGGGTTAGGGGCATGGCTTAACAGATGAGAAATGTGTCCCTCTTTACAAAACTACAAAGTTGGGAGGTATGCACAAAGTGGTAGAACAGGGTTTAGGGGCCCCGTTCTAGAGATAGGTGCGGGTCCCAGAGGTGGGACCCGCATATATCTGAAATTTATGACATATCCTGTGGATATGTCATAAATGTCCCTCGTGGGAAAACCCCTATAAGTATGTCATGGGATGCCAGAATTGCTACAAGTCAGTTTGTAAAATTTCTGATCTGCTAGATCTGTCCTGGACAGCTATAAGTGCTAATATTGTGAGGTAAAAGCGTTTAGGAGTTACATCAGCTCAGCCATGAAGTGGTAAACCACGCAAACTACAGTGCAAGAACTGTGCATGAAATGGGTTTCCACGGTCAAATGGGTTTCCACGTCTGCTGGACGAAGCTGCACACAAGTCTAAAATCACTATGCGTTGGCTGAAGTTGTGTAAAGCAGGCCACCACTGAACTCTGAGGCAGTTAAAACATGTTCTCTGGAGTGGTTAATTGTGTTTTGGATTTGGAGTTCAGAGATGGAAACGCCCCAAAGAAAAGGCATGTCACTTCTTTTTCCCACAAGTGTTTTTTTCCGCTCGTGGGAAAAAAATGCCCCCGCCTCCTATTGAAATCAAAGGGAGGCGATTTCGGCCGTTTTTTGCCGCAGGTCCGATGCGGTTTACGCAGAAAAAACCGCACCAAAAGACTCCGTGTGAACAGGGCCTTATAGTGCAAAGGTTAACAATCACCTTTGGTGCACACAAGCACTAGAGGCAACATATTTTTATTCCCATATTATGACAAAGCGTCCCAGCCATACAAAAAATACTTTATTGTGTAAGGCCAATGTGATATTACTGCAATGTGATTGCAGCCAAATGACACAACTTTGTTCAGCCACAAATTACAATATAACTAATCTATAGTAGTGTAACCATATGAAATAGTTGTTCCAGTGAGATTACAAACACATGGTTTAGAATAGACACCAATATTTCTTTACATTTTACTACTGTATTTGAGTCCCTCATATTTTGTAAAACATGTCATAGTTAAATCAAAGTAATATAGATCAATACAACTAGCAATTATTCACAGGTTTTATGCTTCATTTTCCCAGCATGGTAGACGCATTGAAGATGTGTTATGTTAACACTAGTTTCTGTTTTTCCACTATCTAATGGAAAGTTTTAATGAGGTCATGTATCTAGCATAACATTATTTTCCTATTGTTGTTCAGACTTTGAGCCGAGGATTGCAATTGGGGAGTATTTTATGTATAATTAGAACACTGGTACTGCTAACTTCAACACATTTGAGCAATGGTATTTTTGTTATATTAATTAACATATCTGTAGATATAATAATATACAGGTGAGCACTCTATTGTGAAAAACCAAAAAATCTCAAAAATACTTGAATGAGTGAGGTATTCAGAAAAAAGTAATTTCAGGATTTACAGCAGGTCTGGTTTGCTTATTGGAATCGTAGAGAGAGGGAATATTATCTCCAAAGTTCTGTCCTCTCTCAGACATTATGAGTACATACAGTGGTTTCAGTGGTGCACAGAAGAGAGGAGGTTCCATAGCTACCATCAATATAGCGGTGCCACTGGTTTTTGCCACCCAGAGAGGGTTGGTGTTTGTTTCCCCTACACAACCTACCCATGATGTTTGAGTCATTTTCCCACCCTTTCTTGCTAACAATGCATTTCTTCTCTCAGTTGTAAATTGCTAAGGAATATGTTGGTACTATATACATTTGTAGTATTATTTAGTGTGAAAAGTTATGGTTCCCTTATAATAAATAACTTATTGCACCAACTATGCAATCAAGTACATCCTATCTTAGATCTATATTTTATATTAGTCTCTCTGTCATATCCCTTTAACATTCTACCCTAGTCGTGTATTTAAATACTCTTACCAAAAGCAGAGTGACATGTTGGCACCCCCCACCCGCGGCCATTAGCTATCCTCGGCGCAATGCAAGAAGTGTAGTAGACTGTGGTTAAGCCATATGGAGTGCAGAGGGAAATGCTGCACTGAAAGAAAGAGTCAGTGTCATATTCTCCCAGCAGAGGACCGGAGGATACTCCGATAGGCCCAGGCAACGAGCTACTTCTCTCCGGCAGCAGAGCAGAGAGCCATTAACCCCCTGCCCCGCCATTTACTCTTGTAGGCCACAGGCTGTTTAAATCCATCACCCACGTCTCCGGTGAGTCACAGAATTTTTACTATACTGTTTTAAAGGGATTTTCCCATCTTAGACATTTATGGCATATCCACAGGAAATGCCAAAAATGTCTGATAGATAGCTCTGGGAACTATATTGAGAACTGGCTGCAGAAACCAGGAGAAGACTAGTGGAGAGAGGGTCACGAGTGCGCGCGGCTCTCTCCATTCTGTTGTATGGTTGTTATGGAAACAGCCGAGCAGCACTAGAAAAGAAATGCGTTGCACCTGAAAAGGGCCATACAAAATGTGAGCCCTTCTCAGACTCTTGACTATTAGGAGTGGCGGCAAGGTATGTCTCTGGCAAAAGAGACCTTTTTGAGGCTCACAAGTCTTACAGAAAGTTGTTGGCAGTGTGTTTGAACAGCTGTATGGTAATCCCTCAGAAAATCAGTATATAATAAGCATGGGGCTCCATGTCACTGCTTACCTGGTCAGAGTGCAGGGGGCTTGAACAAATATGCTTTTCCTGAGGTAATTCAGGGTAGTCTCGCTACCTCTGAAGTAGATTAGGATTTAGAGTGTGTTGCCAGGTCTACAGAATCAAAGAGAAGAAAGTGGAATGTTTTACAAATGATTAGAGTTGGCTTCGCCAGTAAGATGCCCCCTTCTAAACCGTACTTCCAGAGGTGGGTGATTTATGTCCTCTTTCAAGTAAGGGAGTTTGCACAGTTCCTCTTTACTGAGAGAGGAGGCGCTAGGCCTCAAACAACACATTAGAATAACAGATTCAGATATATATGCCCTTATCGCCCCGAAACTTGATCCGGTTTTCTTGTGTATTACAGTTTCTGCCAGCCATCAGGATGCCCGAAAAAAATCAGTATAATTCAAGATAGCTGATGCTCCTGACCCTTTATTATGCATTCTCTCAGAAGCAGAACAAGAAGGCAATGTATCTGTTGGACTGAGTAACAGCGTTCTTCTATGCTCTAAAATGGCTTTCTTTAACCAATTCCCGACCGCTGCTTCTATCTTCTTTGATCTCTTTTACACAGCGCTCAATGAGCGCTGTGTATATGAATAGGTGCAAACCGAGAATTTATTCAGGGACCATTCAAGAAACATGCAGATAGAGGAGACTCCTCCAAGTCTACAAGCGGCTCGGTAGGTACTTGGTCAACTCAAAGTAATATAACTACAAAGGAAAGATCTCTCTTTCATACCATCACGAGTGTATGGGGGAAAATTGATGGTAGACTATTGAGTCCTAAAGTCATAAAGAATAGCCTCATCCTACCTCTTAAAATTTATCTTCCAAAAGCAGTCCCGTTGGCACTAGAGCAGACATTTTTTTCTCCATCTCCTCAAGGCCTGACTGACAGAAGAGGCTGGATGGCAGCACGGAGGGCTTAACGGGAAGCCTCCATGACTGCCATAGGAGGGACAGCCAATAGGGGAAGAGAGGGTTAGTTGAGGCAGGGAGAGGGAGGAGATGGAGCGTGGAGGAGCCGGGGGTGTTGCTGTTCTTCCCGCTGTTTTCGGCATTGAGCCGGAAGCAGCGGGAGGAGCAGCAAGTAAAATAATCAGCTCCCCTGCTCCGGCTTACCTGATAGGCAGCAGCAGTGGATCACGATCCGGGCTGGCTGGAGGAGTCAGGGGCGACGCTGGCCCGGATCCTTCAGGCGGGCCCGTCTTCGCGCCGAGCCCGGCGCTCTGTGTCGGCGGCCCGCAGGGATGCGCTCCCCTCCCCCGCCCCTGTCTCAGACGCTGGTCACAGGGCGGTGGGGGGAGAGGTGAGGATCACTGCCCCTGCTCCGATAAAGCAGGGGGTGTCAGGGGAGCGGCGGTAGCTCAGGCTAGGTCATCCCGCCGCTCCCGGAGGTCCCGCCACCTGATCGGGGGAGTCCGGATGTGGCCCCCGCAGGCCCACGTCGCAAGGGGAGCCCTTAGGGACGCTGCAGGCCAGGCTGCTGGGACAGGCGCCTCCTCCCAGGGCCTGCGTCCTGGCAGGAATCCCCAGTCGCGACGGAGCTCGGCGGTTAACAGGGAGTCGCAGGCCGGGCTCCCTGTCACACTTCCACAATCAGAGGCAGTTTTTTGGCATGCAGTCCACGGCCGCCCCGCATGGTGATGTTCCGGCCAGGGGGCAGGCTTCCTCAAGAGCATCGGTGAGGACGTCAAGATCGGCGACGACGACGCGGCAACAGGTTCGGTCGGGAATCTGGGTCCCTGAGGTCGGGCGGCAGGTTGTCGGCTCCTCTGCCAGCGTGCCTGGATCCCTGTGCGGAGATGTCTGTGCGAGTACCAATCGGCAGCAAGAGAGGATCTGGAAGATGGGGGAGCTGGATGAGTCGCAACGCGGTCAGAATTTTCCGGCTGGCGGGAACACAGCGCCTGGGCAGCCTGGTGAGTGTATAACTCTTACTCTACCGTATTCAGCAATGTTCATGTCGGGTGTTGGGGGTGGGGGCAGCGAGCGCGAAAGTATCGGCGGGCGGCGCGATGCATAACAGTTTTAGTGGGTTGTTTGCGCGAGTTGGTCGGGCGATTGGATAGGGCAGCGGCGCCTGTAGTTCCAGCGGGGTCCCCGGGGGGAGGTCCGTGACCGGATTTGGAGGACAATGTACGTGGTAATTTTCTTTTCTGCGCTTGCTAAAGTCATTTTGGAATGGCAGGCGGGATGAGAGTAAGAAGGGGGAAGAGGAACGTTCGGCGGTATAGGCTTATCCCGCAGACGTTCGTCAATTGGTCCCAAGTTTTGCTATTTGGCAAGCGTGATCGGAGGAAAGGTGCCAAAAAATTGCTCGGCGTTGTTTTATTATTGGTATGCCATCGGGTTGGCCTATCGGGCGTACGGGGGGAAGGGAGATTGTTCAGGGGCATTGTACGGTGTACGTCGCTACCAAAAACATGGCAGCCTCCACTTCTCGGTGTTGTCTTTTTGTCCTAGAGGTTGACTGGCCTCTATCCTCTTTTGTCAGGCTTGGTTGCGGTCCGGCCGGCGATCAGGGGATCAAAAAGGATATTGCGCGGTGGTTACGAGTTGCGGCCCGGTTAAGCAGTCCTTTCCCGGGAGCGTGGGCAAGGTGGTCAGTCTAGTCAGTCCGGACAGGGCTCTGGGTCAAAGTTGGGGTTCTGATGGCAATTTCACGATGGCCGATGTAAGTTTGGTGCCACGTGTAGATTAGAGCGTGTCTGTGCGGAGCGCAACGGGTCCTTGCATTGGGCCGGAAAAGGCATGCGAAAGGTAGGCGGCCGGGCCCTCAGTCTTCTGCGTTGGTCCAGGGGCGGTCGCCGGTGAGGGGAAAAGGATGGCCCGGTATCTAAGTGAGGGTCCGGATAGGGGTGCAGCTAGGATAATTTACGAAGGGTTTTGTGTGTTTTTTTATTATCCCTCCTCCTCCACACGAGGTTCCGGTTACCCGTCACAACCTTGAATCGGCTTATTTGCACTCGGCGGTCGGCTCGGGTAAACTTAGGAAGGAAGTGTCGTTGGGTCGCGGGTTGGGCTGGTTACCGATCCGCCGATAGAGAATCTAGTGGTATTCCCCTTTGGGTTTTGGGCCAAAGCGGGGCCTCATAAATTCCGGCTGATTCAGCATTTGCTTTCCCAGGGGATCGTACGTGAATGAGGGGATAGATAACGACTTATGCTCGGTTGTTTACGGGTCATTCGACACGGCGGTGCATTAGTGCGGTAGGCGGGGCCCGGGTCGGTGGTGGCAAAAAAAAAAATAAAAAAAAATTGACCGCTAGACAGCTTTCCGGTTGCCGCCTGTACATTCAGAGAGCCAACGGCTGTTGGGTTGGCTTCCGGAACGGGGGGTTTTATGTCGATAGGTGGCTTCCAATGGGATGCTCTCGGTCTGGCGCATGCTTTGAAGCAGTTAGTAGTTTCGTGGAATGGGTGACGAAGGGCGTAGCTGGGGTGGATTTATTAATACATTAGCTTGATGAGTTCATGCGTCGGCTCTAGCGGTTCCCCTGTTTGCGGTAACACATTGTATTCATCGCAGAAGGTTGCAACGGATTTTGGAATCCCTCTGGCGCCTGGTGCAACCGGGGGCCCGGTTTCTACCATTTGTTTTAAGGGATCAAAATGCATTCAGTCGCAATTTAGTGCAGGCTTCCTGAAGGAAAGAAATTACTGTCATTGCGGCAGGAGGTGAGGCGGGCTTGACGATTGAAGAAGATCATTTTGCGCGATCTCCAGTAGCTGCTGGGGAAGTTGAAATTTGCCTGTCAGATTATGCCAAGGGGTAGAATTTTAGTAGGCGATTGGCAGCAGCAACGGCGGGTATCCTGGCATCCCGCTATATTTTGGGAGGATTGGTTTGGATCACAAGGCTGATCTGCAGGTCGGGGATGCGTTCCTAGGACAATATAATGATAGATCGCTGTGGATGTCACCGGTAAATGATATGGGCAAGTTGGAGCTGTTGACTGATGCGGCGGGGCCGGTGGTTTTGGCGCATAGGCAGGAGGTCAATGGTGTGCGGGGAACTGGCCAGATAGCTGGGTGACCAGGGTCTTACGCGGAATCTGGCCCATCTTGAGCTCTCCCCAGGGTGGTTGTGGTGACCATTTGGGGGGGGGGGGACAGGCCCAGGGATAAAAGGTTCGGTCCCACTGCAATGATATGGGGGTGGGTTAGCAATTAACAACTTATCAGCTTCTTCTCCACCTGTGGTTTCAGTTTTTTGTCATCTAGTTTTGGTGGCTTGTCTTAAACACGCGGGTTGTTGCGCTGCAGGTACCAGGGGTTTCCAATTGTATTGCTGATGCTCTTTCTCGCTCGCAGGGGGATCGATTTCGCTAATTGGCACCGGCAGTGGAGCTGTTCGGTTTGGTTTGCCCGGAGCATCTCTGGGATCGGGTTTTCGGTACCGGGGAATGGTTGATGGGGCGGTCGCTGGCTAGGGTGACTTGTAGCACTTGTTCGGCTTGTTAGCAGCAGCGGGAGGAGCGGGCAAGAGATGGGGTAACATCAGTACGGAAAAGGACCGGTTGGTAGCATGGTTGTACTGGGGGATGTTGGGGAGGTGGTGGGGGGGTCGCATCGGGGGTATGCGTCCCCCAAAAAAGGTACATGGTTTGAAGACTTCATAGGGGTTATCCCTTTGAAGTGGTCTTCTGGTGGTTGTAGCCATCTGCAGAGGTGAGCGGGGCCTCCGAGCTGGTTCACGGCTGGAGGTAAGGTGTTGGTGGTGGTTGCAGATGGCTAACTCGAGGTAAAGCGTATCTAAAAAGTTTTTCCCTGGCCAAAGTGAGTAGTTTGTTGCTGGTGGGGCGTTTTGATTTAAATCACGGGGTTTCCAGGATGTTTCCAGGAGGTGTTCAAGATGTGACCCGGATGTGGGTCTGTGGGGGGATAGACTAGAGTTGTTTGCGGCGGTCCAAGACTGATCAAGTGGGTTGGTAGGGTTCTGCCCTTCCGTAGTCGGCGATGTGTCCGGTGGCTTTTATGGTTGTTTTCAGCCATGCGGTGGGGTGCCGTAGTCGCCATTACTCCGTCATGAGAATGGCTCGATTTTGTCCAAGTATCAAGTTGGTGCTAGATGTTAAAAATGCTTGGCTGAGGATGGCGTGGGGCAGGGGTATTACCCGTCCCACTCATTCAGGATATGCGCTGCTACTGAAGCGGGGCGTTGGGGGTTGGAGGATGAGGGTGTTCGTCGCAGTAGCCTATGGGAGTCCGATGGGTTTCGGTCTTACGTGCGCCCTCATTTGTTGGGTGTGGGTAATGGTGTTTTGATTGTTTTCATATGAGGTGCTTGTTTTCTTTTCAGATCATCGCTCTTGTTTAGGGGGGGCTTTTGGGACAATCTTTGGGCACTGGGGGATGTCTGGGGGTGCGCCCGTTTCGGGAGTTGGTGCGGGAAATTAAGCGCAATTTATTGTGTTATGGGCATCTTATCCTCACCTAGTGATTGTGTGGTCGGACATAGTTCCAAGTAAGATTTGGCATTTAGCGAGATCAGCCGAGAAGGTGAACAAAGCCCGCAGTTAGGTAAACCGGGCGGTGTCACGTTTTGTTGCCAAGAACGGGGGCATTTGTGTTTGTCACATGGACCTGGAGTCAGGAATTGGGAATTATTGGAGGGGTGAGGGGGTACATTTGACCGAGGTTGGAGTTGATCCTGGCTTTAGCAGACGGAATTGAGAGGGCGGTGGTGGTTTGGAGGGACTCACAGGCTTAAGGTGGTCAAGGCCTGTTTCGCTGTGGCGGGGGGAGTCCTTGAGGTTGGTCAGTACAAAATGGTGGGGGGGTCGCATCGGGGGTATGCGTCCCCCAAAACGGTAGATCATTTGAAGACTTCATGGGGTGTTATCCCTTTGAAGTGGTCTTCTGGTGGAAGGTATATCACTTGAAGGCTTCATCGGGTGTTATCCCTTTGAAGTGGTCTTCTGGTGGAAGGTATATCATTTGAAGACTTCATCGGGTGTTATCCCTTTGAAGTGGTCTTCTGGTGGTTGGAGCCATCTGCAGAGGTGAGCGGTGCCTCCGAGCTGGTTTACGGCTGGAGGTAAAGAGCTGGTGGTGGTTTGCAGATGGCTAACTTAAAGGAAATCCAGTGTTAAAAGGGCTTCAAGGACTTCCCCTGCTCTGTTAAGTGTTAATAATGTTGATTGTTATTTATGATTCTGACCCATGTTGGGTCATGGAATTATAGGAGGAATTCTCTGGTCGAATTCCTAAGGGAGTTATCCGAATGTTTCCGATTAAATTGCATTAAAAATAATGTCGATTAATAAACGGCTGCTGTGGCCATTTCACATCCAACCTCGGTTGTCACGTGTCTTTATGGGAAGGGAAAGGGGAATAAAAGGTTAACAGGGTCAATCAGCACAGGACTCTACTTAGGCCAGTCAAGAAGAGGCTGGACGGCAGCACGGAGGGCTTAACGGGAAGCCTCCATGACTGCCATAGGAGGGACAGCCAATAGGGGAAGAGAGGGTTAGTTGAGGCAGGGAGAGGGAGGAGATGGAGCGGGGAGGAGCCGGGGGTGTTGCTGTTCTTCCCGCTGTTTTCGGCATTGAGCCGGAAGCAGCGGGAGGAGCAGCAAGTAAAATAATCAGCTCCCACCCTCCCGCCCTGAATTAGGTGGTAATTTTGGGGATCTGGATTGGTTGGTGGGTTTGTCTATTTTATCGTGTTTTTGAGGTATGCTTATGTAACTTGTGTTTTTCTTTTATTTCTTTTGAGCAGGTCCGGGTGTCATGGCAGCTGGCAGGGGGAGTCCTTGAGGTTGGTCAGTACAAAATGGTGGGAGGGGGTCGCATCGGGGGTATGCATCCCCCAAAACGGTAGATCATTTGAAGACTTCATAGGGTGTTATCCCTTTGAAGTGGTCTTCTGGTGGAAGGTATATCACTTGAAGGCTTCATCGGGTGTTATACCTTTGAAGTGGTCTTCTGGTGGAAGGTATATCATTTGAAGACTTCATCGGGTGTTATCCCTTTGAAGTGGTCTTCTGGTGGTTGGAGCCATCTGCAGAGGTGAGCGGTGCCTCCGAGCTGGTTTACGGCTGGAGGTGAAGAGTTGGTGGTGGTTTGCAGATGGCTAACTTAAAGGAAATCCGGTGTTAAAAGGGCTTCAAGGACTTCCCCTGCTCTGTTAAGTGTTAATAATGTTGATTGTTATTTATGATTCTGACCCATGTTGGGTCATGGAATTATAGGAGGAATTCTCTGGTCGAATTCCTAAGGGAGTTATCCAAATGTTTCGGATTAAATTGCATTAAAAATAATGTCAATTAATAAACGGCTGCTGTGGCCATTTCACATCCATCCTCGGTTGTCACGTGTCTTTATGGAAAGGGAAAGGGGAATAAAAGGTTAACAGGGTCAATCAGCACAGGACTCTACTTAGGCCAGTCATGGATCAGTCAGTTACTTCCCAATTAAAATATTTGATCATTCTATCTTTACTATCCTGAATGTTAAATACATTTATGAATCCAAAGAGATTCCACATGAAAGGCATTAAAACTCCTGTTAGAGAAGGGAGTTACATGTATATATTTATATCTAAAAGATGCCTTTCACACTGTTTCTATTACTAAGAAACATCAATGCCTACTACAATGCTGGTGGAGCAACCAGTTGCATCACTGGAATGTAATGGGCCTAACACACACATTCTCAAGAATAACTAAAGCTTTAGTTCACTACTCAATACTTCACACTTCATGTCTGGTTTACAATGAACGATTTGAAGGTAGACATAGAGATGTCTACCTTCATGGAGACACCTTTCATAGTAAATATAGAAAAATCAGTCCATTAGCAAGAACATTCACAGATTTTCTTAGGGTTTTCATAGACATTGTTTATTTGACAATGAGTATCCCGACAAAAAGTGGACAGACATTCAGCTATCAGCTTTTCAAATTGCTCCAACTTACAATATATCTTTGAGCAATTTATCAGCTTTGACAGTGAAAATAGTAGCCCTTCAGTTGGGATTCAAAACCGCCCCATAAGGCAGCAGGCACATGCAGCTTTATCTGGGGACTATTTTAAAACAGGCTCTACCCTTGAATATGATAATAACCCTAGCCCATTCTGTGATGGTGGATCTTACCATCACGACACATGCTTCTCTGTCTTGCTGGGAAGCTTTCATATTCAACAAAGCAATACAAGGGAAATACGCGAAGACCAAAACTGGTCTGCATATAAATCTTCTAGTATTGTCTGGCAAAATTAGCTCTCCAGAGTTTAGTCCCAACACTTCCGCACTGTCAATCTGCTCTAGTTCAGATGGACAAGAGAACAGCGGTGGGGTATATAAACAAGATTGGTGGCACAAGGTCAAGAGGGCTCTCAATGACTGGATAGACCTAAAGGCACTTTATGTCCCAGGTCAAGGAAAAAATTTTGTGGACTCTTTATCCAGATGGAACATGTCTCTGTCAATCCTTGTGCTGCAGCAAGCTCTGTTTCCTCCCTGGGTCAGGTAGACAAAGATCTGTTTGCTTCTGCAACTTCAGCCCAAACGTTAAAGTTTGCATCCAGAACTTACATAGTTACATAGTTAGTATGGTTGAAAAAAGACATATGTCCATCAAGTTCAACCAAGGGATGGGAAAAAGGTAAGGGATGAAACAAAAATTCTACACATTCATATAGGAGCTGATATTTATTAGTTCTAGGAAATGATATATACCTTTTTTTAAAGCCATCTACTGTAGCTACTGTGACCAGCTCCTGCGGTGACTATTCCACAGATTCACGGTTCTCACAGTAAAGAAGGCTTGTCGCCTCTGGAGAATGAACTTTTTTTTCGCCAGAAGGAGGGAGTCCCCCTTGTCTTTTGAGGAAGTTATTCATGGAAAAGGTTTTCACTATATTTCTTGTATGGGCCATTCATATATTTATATAAGTTAATCATGTCCCCCTTAGTCGCCTCTTTTCAAGGCTAATTACCCGTATTTTCCGGACTATAAGGCGCACATAAAATGCTGAGAATTTCTCAGAAATAGAAAGTGCGCCTTATAATCCGGTGCGCCTTATATATGAACCCGACAGTAAAGAGAGGGGTTCATACAGGATCCTTTACCTCTATCGTGGGCGGCAGGGGTCGGCGGCGGCATACCACAGCACACACCATGCTCCTCCCCCCCGTGCGCCTATGAATTTATTCTTCACTTGGGTTTTTACAGTATCCATAAATGGATTGAGCATTACGGCCACCGTAGTCAGGAGCCACACTGAGTGATACTTACAGCTCTGTAGGATCCTTGCAATATATCTTTGCTTTAGCGTTAACTATACCCACTACCCCAAAAAATGCCTCCTGTTAAGAGACATGCTTATGATGCAGGTTTCAAGCTTAAAGCTATAAGTTATGCAGTAGAGCATGGAAATAGGGCAGCTGCAAGAGAATTCAACATTAATGAATCCATGGTGCGTAAGTGGAGAAAACAAGAAGATGCCCTCCGCCAAGTAAAGAAGACCAAACTGAGTTTCCGAGGAAACAAAGCAAGGTGGCCACAGTTGGAGGACAAAATAGAACAGTGGGTTATGGAACAGAGAAACGCAGGTAGAAGCGTCTCCACTGTCTCTATTCGACTCAAAGCCACTGCTTTAGCACGTGACATGGAGATCAAGGACTTTCGAGGAGGTCCTTCATGGTGCTTTCGTTTCATGAACAGGCGTCATCTCTCCATTCGCACCAGAACTACTGTGTGCCAGCAATTACCAAAGGATTATGAAGAGAAGCTGGCCATTTTCCGCACCTACTGCATAACCAAGATAAATGAAAAGAATATCCAGCCAGAACACATTATTAACATGGATGAGGTTCCCCTCACTTTCGATATCCCCGTAAACTGTACTATTGAGAAAACAGGGACCAGTACGATATCTATACGTACCACAGGAAATGAGAAGTCATCTTTCACTGTAGTTCTCGCTTGTCAGGCTAATGGCCAGAAACTACCACCCATGGTAATTTTCAAGAGGAAGACTTTGCCTAAAGAAAATTTTCCTGCTGGTGTCATCATTAAGGCTAACCCAAAAGGCTGGATGGATGAGGAGAAGATGAGTGAGTGGCTGAGGGAGGTCTACGTCAAGAGACCGGGTGGCTTTTTTCACAAATCCCCATCCCTATTGGTCTGTGACTCGATGCGCGCCCACTTGACCGATACTGTCAAAGCCCAAGTGAAGAAAACTAATTCGGAGCTTGCTGTCATCCCTGGTGGATTAACCAAAGAGCTCCAGCCGCTAGATATCAGCATCAACAGGTCATTTAAAGTTAAATTGCGAGCTGCATGGGAGCATTGGATGACAGAAGGTGACCACACATTCACCAAAACAGGGAGGCAACGCCGTGCGAGTTATGCCACTATGTGCCAGTGGATCGTGGATGCCTGGAAGAATGTATCAGTCTCCAGTGTCATCCGAGCTTTCAGGAAGGCTGGAATCACCACTGAAGAGCCTAGCAGCAGCAACGAGACCGACTCGGATAATGAAGAGGAGGACCCCATGCTTGATGCCGAAATCGCCCAACTGTTCAACTCCGACACTGAAGATGACGGATTTGATGGATTTCTGGTGGAGGAATGAACTGAAAAAGTACGGTAAGGGTATGTGCACACACACTAATTACGTCCGTAATTGACGGACGTATTTCGGCCGCAAGTCCCGGACCGAACAGTGCAAGGAGCCGGGCTCCTAGCATCATACTTATGTATGATGCTAGAAGTCCCTGCCTCGCTGCAGGACAACTGTCCCGTACTGTAAACATGATTATACTACGGGACAGTTGTCCTGCAGCAAGGCAGGGACTCCTAGCGTCGTACATAAGTATGATGCTAGGAGCCCGGCTCCTTGCACTGTGTTCGGTCCGGGACTTGCGGCCGAAATACGTCCGTCAATTACGGACGTAATTAGTGTGTGTGCACATACCCTAAACGTTTTGATTTGCAATTACAGCTGAACCAGTTGCAAGTTATTGTTAAAAAGTGTAATAAATTTTGACTTGCAGTCTGAGCAATGGTTTATTTAACGGTAATGTGCTGCGCCTTATAATCCAGTGCGCCTTATATATGAAACATGATTGCTTATAAGGCGCTCATAGAAAGTGCGCCTTATAATCCGGTGCGCCTTATAGTCCGGAAAATACGGTAGGTTTAATTATTTTAATCTTTCCTCATAACTTAGACTCATAACGCATGCCCCTTATTAGTTTAGTTGCACTTTTTTGTATTTTTTCCAACTTCAGGCCATCATTTCTATGAACTGCAGCCCAGAACTGAACTGCATAGTCTAGATAAGGCCGCACTAATGCTTTCTAAAGTGATAATATTATATCCCTGTACCGCGAGTCCATGCCTCTTTTAATACACGACAATATCTTGCTGGCCTTAGAAGTAGCTGATTGACATTGCATGCTGTTATTTCGTTTGTGATCTACAAGTACACCCAGATCCTTCTCAACAAGTGAATCCCCCAGTATAGCTCCTCCTTGGACATACACTACCATTCAAAAATTTTGGGTCACTTAGAAATCTCCTTATTTTTGCAAGAAAAGCACAGTTTTTTTTCAATGAAGATAACATTAAATTAATCAGAAATACACTCTATACATTGTTAATGTGCTAAATGACTATTCTAGCTGCAAACTTCTGTTTTTTTTTAATAAACAGATTTTTATTGATCCAGTGTACATCTCATCTTTACATACAGCAATGAAACATTGCAAACAAAACAATGGGATAAGGATCACATTTTTTAACGAAAAAAAAAAAAAAAGAAACATACAAACAAACAAAACTCCGGATCCAGACATGACAAATTGACAACATATTCGACTAAGGTAATCATAAGAGTATGTCGGAGTAAGTAGAGTCAGTCCACTGATCCCATAAGGAAGTACGAGCGTAGGACCCTTGAATAGAGGCTAAAGCGCGTTCCATAACACAATTATTGTTAACATATAAGATCACTTCACTCATACTAGGCACTTTTGTAGATTTCCAGTATTTTGTCTGGTTTTTAATGCAATATCTACATAGGTGTATAGAGGCCCATTTCCAGAAACCATCACTCCAGTGTTCTAATGGTGCATTGTGTTTGCTAACTGTGTTAGAAGGCTAATGGATGATTAGAAAACCCTTGAAAACCCTTGTGCAATTATGTTAGCACCGCTGTAAACAGTTTTGCTGTTTAGAGGAGCTATAAAACTGACCTTCCTTTGAGCTAGTTGAGAATCTGGAGCATTACATTTGTGGGTTCGATTAACCCCTTCCCGCTCCTTGACGTACTATTACGTCATGGCAGCTGTATCGTTCGCGCTCCATGCCGTAATAGTACGTCTCGGGAGTAACGGCCGTTTCGGCCGTCCTCCCGACACATACAGGAGCTGTGACGCTGCTGTCTTGTTCAGCAGCTGTCACAGCTCCTACAGCGGGGACCGATCGCTGTGTCCCCGCTGATTAACCCCTTAAAAGCCGCGTTCTATAGAGATCGCGGCTTTTTAGGGGTTAAGCTGCCATCGCCGGCCTGCTACGCGATAGCGGCCGGCGATGGTGACTATGGCAACCGGACACCAAACAATGGCGTCCGGCGATGCCATAGACGGAAGCCTAGTGGGTCCTGACAACGTCAGGACCCACTATGCTTGCTGTCAGTGAGTAGCTGACAGTTCTAATACACTGCACTACGCATGTAGTGCAGTGTATTAGAATAGCGATCAGGGCCTCCTGCCCTCATGTCCCCTAGTGGGACAAAGTAATAAAGTAAAAAAAAAGTTAAAAAAAGTTGTGTAAAAATAAGAAAATAAAAGATTTAAAAGTATTAAAAGTAAAAATCCCCCTTTTTCCCTTATCAGTCCTTTATTATTAATAAAAATATATAAACAAACAAATAAACTATACATAATTGGTATCGCCGCGTCCGTAACGGCCTGAACTACAAAATTATTTCATTATTTATCCCGCACGGTGAACGCCGTAAAAAAAATAAATAATAAACCGAACCACAATCACAATTCTTTGGTCACTTCACCTCCCAAAAAATGGAATAAAAAGAGATCAAAAAGTCGCATGTACCTAAAAATGGTACTGATCGAAACTACAGTTCGTTACGCAAAAAATAAGTCCTGGCACGGCTTTATTGATTGAAAAATAAAAAAGTTCTGGCGCTTAGAATAAGGTAACCCAAAAAGTGAATGATTGTTTACAAAACGTATTTTATTGTGCAAACGCCATAAGACATAAAAAAAAACTATAAACATCTGGTATCGCCGTAATCGTATCGCCCCGCAGAATAAAGTGAATATGTCATTTATAGCGCACGGTGAACGCTGTAAAAAAAAACGAAAAAAAAAACAATCGTACAATTGCTGTTTTTTAGTCACCACGCCACCTAAAAATAGAATAAAAACTGATCAAAAAGCTGCATGCACCCCAAGAAAACTACAATGGATTCCTCAAGGGGTCTAGTTTCCAAATTGGGGTCACTTTTGGGGGGTTCCCAATGTTTTGGCACCACAAGACCTCTTCAAACCGGACATGGTGCCTAATAAAAAAGATGCTTCAAAATCCACTAGGTGCTCCTTTGCTTCGGAGGCCGGTGCTTCCGTCCATTACCGCACTAGGGCCACATGTGGGATATTTCTCAAAACTGCAGAATCTGGGCAATACGTATTAAGTTGCGTTTCTCTGATAAATCCTTTTGTGTTATAAAAAAAATGGTATAAAGAGGATTTTCTGACAAAAAAAAAAATGTAAATTTCACCTCTACTTTGCTCTAAATTCCCGTGAAACACCTAAAGGGTTCATAAAATTTCTAAATGCTGTTGTGGATACTTTGAGGGGTCTAGTTTCTAAAATGGGGTGTTTGATAGGGGTTTCTAATATATGGGCCCCTCAAAGCAACTTCAGAACTGAACTGGAACCTAAAAAAAGAAATAAATGAGGCAATACTTCGCTTCTTACATTATACTGATAATGAGCCGTGCCCACCCCGAGATGACCCCAGTTTTGACCGTTTGTATAAACGGAGACCCCTATTAGACCGTTCCAGTGCCCGGTTTTCCCAGCATTCACCCCCGAGAAGTGTATTTCTATTGATGAGTCCCTGGTACATTTTAAAGGGAGGGTTCAATTCCGCGAGTACCTGCCGGGTAAGAGGGCAAGGTATGGCGTGAAGATGTATAAGCTGTGAGAGTGCATCAGGGTATACCTACAGGTTTAGGATATATGAAGGAAAGGCCACCCCCAAACCAGACTGCATCCTGGACTACAATAGGTACATGGGAGGGATGGACTTGTAAGATCAAGCCCTGAAGCCCTACAGCGCCATGCGGTGTGGTATAAGAAGCTGGCCGGGCACATCATACAGATGGCATTGTACAATGCGTACATGCTACGTCGATGTGCAGGCCAGACGGGAACTTTCCTGGAATTTCAAGAGGTGATTATCAAGAACCTAATCTTTAGGGACCAAGAAGGGGGGGCACCCAGTACTTCTGGAAGCGAGCCCACACGCATCGTACCAGGGCAACACTTTCCAGGAGAAGTTCCCCAAACTGGCAAGAAGGGAAAAAGTCAAAAGAGGTGCAAAGTCTGCTATAAGAGGGGGTAAGGGAGGACACAATATATCAATGTGACACGTGTCCCGAATAACCAGAGCTCTGTATGAAAGTGTTTTAAAATTTATCATACATCCCTTGGTTTATAATTTACCCCAATTTTACTTACCCTGATGCACTCCACACAGCTTATCCCCCCTCGTCTTTCCCCTCTGATCCCTGCTGTGTGTCCAGGCAGCTGATAACAGCCACATGTAGGGTATTGCCATACCCGGGAGAACCCACATTACAGTTTATGGGGTGTAGGTCTCCGGTCAAAATGCTCACTACACATGTAGATGAATGCCTTAAGGGTGTAGTTTTTAAAACGGGGTCACTTCTTGGGGGTTTCAACTGTTCTGGTACCTCAGGGGCTTCTGCATACATGACTTCGCACTAGAAAATCCCCAGTAGGCCAAATGGTGGTCCTTTCCTTCTGAGCCCTCCCATGGGCCCAAATGGCAGTTTATCACAACAAATGGGGTATTGCGGCCCTCAGAACAAATTGCGCAACAGAATGGGGTATTTTGTTTCTTGTGAAAATAAGAAATTTTCAGCCAAAACTACATATTATTTGAAAAAAATAATTTTGTTTTCATTCCCAGCCCAATTCAAATAAGTTCTGTGAAAAAACTATGGGGTCAAAATGGTCACAACACCCATAAATGAAGTCCTTGAGGGGTGTAGTTTCCAAAATGGGGTCATTTGTGGTTGGTTTCTATTGCTTTGATACCTCTGGGGCTCTGCAAATGCGACATGGCACCCGAAAACCAATCCAGCAAAATCTGGACTCCAAAGAACACACAGCGCTCCTTTCCTTCTGAGCCCTCCCATGGGCCCAAACGGCAGTTTATCACCACAAATGGGGTATTGCCGCACTCAGGACAAATTGGGCAACAGAATGGAGTATTTTATTTCTTGTGAAAATAAGAATTTTTGAGCTAAAATGACATATTATTGGAAAAAATATATATTTTTTTAATTCCCAGCCCAATTCAAATTAGTTCTGTGAAGAAACTATGGAGTCTAAATGGTCACATTACCCATAAATGAATTCCTTGAGGGGTGTAGTTTCCAAAATGGGGTCACTTCTGGTGGGTTTCCATTGCTTTGATACCTCTGGGGCTCTGCAAATGCGACATGGCACCCGAAAACCAAACCAGCAAAATCTGTACTCCAAAGAACACACAGCGCTCCTTCCCTTCTGAGGCCTCCCATGGGCCCAAACGGCAGTTTATTGCCACAAATGGGGTATTGATGCACTCAGGAGAAATTGGGCAACAAAATTGAGTATTTTGTTCCCTGTGAAAATAAGAAATTTTGGTAAAAAATTACATCTTATTGGAAAAAATGTCATTTTTTTAATGTCACAGCCCAATTGAAATAGGTGCTGTGAAAAAACTGTGTGGTCAAAATGCTAACAACAACCATAAATGAATTCCTTGAGGGGTGTAGTTTCCAAAATGGGGTCACTTTTGGTGGGTTTCCATTGCTTTGATACCTCTGAGGCTCTGCAAATGCGACATGGCACCCGAAAACCAATCCAACAAAATCTGGACTCCAACAAACATATAGCGCTCCTTTCCTTCTGAGCCCTCCCATGGGCCCAAACGGCAGTTTATCACCACAAATGGGGTATTGCCACACTAAGGACAAATTGGGCAACAAAATGGGGTATTTTGTTCCTTGTGAAAATAAGAAATTTTGATCACAAATGACATTTTATTGGAAAAAACGACATTTTATTCATTTCAGAGCCCAATTCAAATACGTGCTGTGAAAAAACTGTGCGGTCAAAATGGTAACAACAATCCTAAATGAATTCCTTGAGGGGTGTCGTTTCCAAAATGGGGTCACTATTGGGGGATTCCTACTGTTTTGACACCTCAACACCTCTTCAAACCTGGCATGCTGCCTAAAATATATTCTAATAAAAAAGGGGCCTCAAAATGCACTAGGTGCTTCTTTGCTTCTAGGGCTTGTGTTTTAGTCCACGAGCGCAGTAGGGCCACATGTGGGACATTTCTAAAAACTGCAGAATCTGGAGAATACATATTTAGTAGTGTTTCTCTGGTAAAACCTTCTGTGTTACAGAAAAAAAAATGAATAAAATTGAAATTCAGCAAGAAAAATGAAATTTGCAAATTTCACCTCCACTTTGCTTTAATTCCTGTGAAATGCCTGAAGGGTTAAAAAAACTTTCTAACTGCTGTTTTGAATACTTTGAGGGGTCTAGTTTTTAAAATGGGGTGTTTTATCAGGGTTTCTAATACATAGGCCCCACAAAGCCACTTCAGAACTCAAGAGGTACCTTAAAAAAAAGGCTTTTGAAATTTTCTTAAAAATATGAGAAATTGCTGTTTATGTTCTAAGCCTTGTAACGTCCAAGAAAAATAAAAAAATGTTCAAAAAACGATGCCAATCTAAAGTAGACATATGGGAAATGTGAACTAGTAACTATTTTGGGTGGTATAACCGTCTGTTTTACAAGCAGATGCATTTAAATTCAGAAAAATGCAATTTTTTCAAAATTTTCTCTACATTTTGCAATTTTTCACCAATAAACACTGAATATATCGACCAAATTTTACCACGAACATGAAGCCCAATGTGTCACGAGAAAACAATCTCAGAATCGCTTGGGTAGGTTTAAGCATTCCGACGTTATTACCACATAAAGTGAAATATGTCAGATTTGAAAAATGGGCTCTGAGCCTTAAGGCCAAAACTAGGCTGCGTCCTTAAGGGGTTAAACTCTCAAAATGGCTAGAAAAAGAGAGCTTTTATGTGAAACACGACAGTCTATTCTTGTTCTTAGAAATGAAGGCTATTCCATGCGAGAAATTGCCAAGAAACTGAAGATTTCCTACAACGGTGTGTACTACTCCCTTCAGAGGACAGCACAAACAGGCTCTAACCAGAGTAGAAAGAGAAGTGGGAGGCCCCGCTGCACAACTGAGCAACGAGACAAGTCCATTAGAGTCTCTAGTTTGAGAAATAGACGCCTCACAGGTCCTCAACTGGCAGCTTCATTAAATAGTACCCGAAAAACGCCAGTGTCAACGTCTACAGTGAAGAGGCGACTCCGGGATGCTGGCCTTCAGGGCAGATTGGCAAAGAAAAAGCCATATCTGAGACTGGCTAATAAAAGGAAAAGATTACTATGGGCAAAAGCACACAGACATTGGACAGAGGAAGATTGGAAAAAAGTATTATGGACAGACGAATCGAAGTTTGAGGTGTTTGGATCACACAGAAGAACATTTGTGAGATGCAGAACAACTGAAAAGATGCTGGAAGAGTGCCTGACGCCGTCTGTCAAGCATGGTGGAGATAATGTGATGGTCTGGGGTTGCTTTGGTGCTGGTAAAGTGGGAGATTTGTACGAGCTAAAAGGGATTTTGAATAAGGAAGGCTATCACTCCATTTTGCAACGCCATGCCATACCCTGTGGACAGCGCTTGATTGTAGCCAATTTCATCCTACAACAGGACAATGACCCAAAGCACACCTCCAAATTATGCAAGAACTATTTAGGGAAGAAGCAGGCAGCTGGTATTCTTTCTGTAATGGAGTGGACAGCGCAGTCACCAGATCTCAACCCCATAGAGCTGTTGTGGGAGCAGCTTGACCGTATGGTACGCAAGAAGTGCCCATCAAGCCAATCCAACTTGTGGGAGGGCCTTCTGGAAGCATGGGGTGAAATTTCTCCCGATTACCTCAGCAAATTAACAGCTAGAATGCCAAAGGTCTGCAATGCTGTAATTGCTGCAAATGGAGCATTCTTTGACGAAAGCAAAGTTTGAAGGAGAAAATTATTATTTGAAATAAAAATCATTATTTCTAACCTTGTCAATGTCTTGACTATATTTTCTAGTCATTTTGCAACTCATTTGATAAATATAAGTGTGAGTTTTCATGGAAAACACAAAATTGTCTGGGTGACCTCTTACGGATCTCACTCGCAAAGGTGCTGATCTCCTCCACTGGCCTCCAAAGGTGGTCCAGGCTTTTGAGGTCCTTAAGAAGTGCTTTATCTCGGCCCCAGTGCTGGTTCAGCCCAACCAAATGGAGCCATTAATCGTGGAGGTTGATGCCTCTGAGGTGGGAGTGGGTGCTGTCTTGTCCCAGGGTACCAGGTCCCTCACCCATCTCTGTCCCTGTGCCTACTTCTCCAGGAAGTTTTCACCCACTGAGAGTAACTATGATATTGGCAACCGCGAACTCTTAGCCATTAAATGGGCATTTGAAGAGTGGCGCCACTTCCTGGAGTGGGCTAGGCACCAGGTAACGGTCCTTACCGACCACAAGAATCTGGTTTTCCTAGAATCTGCCCGGAGGCTAAACCCGAGACAAGCTTGATGGGCGTTGTTTTTTACTAGATTCAACGTTGTGGTCACCTATAGGGCTGGGTCTAAAAATATTAAAGCTGATGCACTGTCGCGTAGCTTCATGGCCAGCCCTCCTTCGGAGGAAGATCCTGCTTGTATTTTGCCCCCAGGTATAATCATATCCTCTGTTGATTCTGACTTAGTCTCCGAAATTGCGGCTGATCAAGGTTCAGCTCCCGGGAACCTTCCTGAGAACAAGCTGTTTGTTCCCCTGCAATTCCGGCTAAGGGTACTCAGGGAAAATCATGACTCTGCACTATCTGGCCATCCAGGCATCCTGGGTACCAAGCACCTCATTGCTAGAAACTATTGGTGGCCTGGGTTGCCTAAAGACGTTAAGGCCTACGTCGCCGCTTATGAAATTTGTGCTAGATCCAAGACTCCCAGGACCCGACCAGCAGGCTTACTATGTTCTTTGCCCATTCCTCAGAGACCTTGGACCCATATCTCCATGGATTTTATCACCGATCTGCCTCCATCTCAAGGCAAGTCGTGGTGTGGGTTGTAGTAGACCGCTTCAGTCAGATGTGCCACTTTTTGCCCCTCAAGAAACTACCCAATGCCAAGACGTTAGCTACCTTGTTTGTCAAACACATCCTGCGTCTCCATGGGGTTCCTGTCAATATTGTTTCTGACAGAGGGGTATAATTTGTTTCATTGTTTTGGAGAGCTTTCTGTAAAATGTTGGAGATTTATCTGTCCTTCTCCTCGGCCTTCCATCCTGAAACTAATGGCCAAACTGAGAGGACTAATCAGTCTCTAGAACAATATTTAAGGTGTTTTATCTCCGACTGCCAATATGATTGGGTCTCCTTCATTCTTCTCGCCGCATTTTTTCCCTTAATAACCGGGTCAGTATCTCGTCAGGGGTCTCCTCCTTTTTCTGTAATTTTGGGTTTAATCCACGGTTCTCCTCCGTTTCACCTGGTGGTTCCAACAATCCCGAGGTAGATGTAGTTCATCGGGAACTGTGCACAGTCTGGGCCAGGTTCAGAAGAACCTAGAGGCGTCCCAGAGCATACAAAAGACTCAGGCAGATAGAAGACGTTCTGCTAACCCCTTGTTTGTGGTCGGGGATCTGGTGTGGCTAGCTTCAAAAAATGTGCGTTTTAAAGTTCCGTCCAAAAAATTTGCTCCCCGGTATATAGGGCCGTACAAGGTCATTGAGTTCCTTAACCCTGTCTCCTTTTGGCTGGAGTTACAACCGTCTTTTCAAATACACAACGTGTTTCATGCCTCCCTCCTGAAACGCTGCTCCCCATCCTTGGCTACCTCGAGGAAACCTCCGGTCCCTGTCCTCACCCCTGAATGGGTAGAATTCGAGGTGGCCAAGATTGTGGAAAGCAGGATGGTCCAAGGCTCCCTCCAGTACCTGGTCCATTGGAGAGGATACGGGCCTGAGGAGAGGACTTGGGTACCGGCCCGGGATGTTCACGCTGGGGTATTGCTCAAGAGGTTCCATTTTCGGTTCCCCAATAAGCCAGGTCCACCAAGGAAGGGTCCAGTGGCCCCTCATAAAAGGGGGGGTACTGTAAGGGATCTGTCAGACACAGCTTCTGTATTGACGCCCGTGGTTAATCAGTCTGCATCTGCTCCTAGGTCTGATAGAGTGACTCGATCTGCTACCACTAAGGCTGGTAGGCTGAGGAGTGGGACAACCTATCACAGCCTGGCCAGACTGAGCTAGCTCCCGCCCTCGGTCTATTTATATCTTCATTTCCTGCTCTTCCTTTGCCTGTGATTCTGTCTGGTTTCCTGGCTCTGCTGTTCCTGCTAGTACTATTGACCTCTGCTTCAAATTGACCCTGGCTTTACTGACTATTCTCCTGCTCTGCGTTTGGTAACTCGTACACTCCTGGTTTGACTCGGCTCGTTCACTACTCTTGTTGCTCACGGTGTTGCCGTGGGCAACTGCCCCATTTCCCTTAGCTTCTGTGTACCCTTGTCTGTTTGTCTGTCGTGCACTTATTGAGCGTAGGGACCGTCGCCCAATTGTACACAGTCGCCTAGGACGGGCCGTGCAAGTAGGCAGGGACTGAGTGGCGGGTAGATTAGGGCTCACCTGTCTGTCTCCCTACCCCGACATTACAGCTTGGTTCTAGTGCTGTATTTATGCACTGAGCTTGGTTCTAGTGCTGTATTTGTGTACTGAGGTTGGTTCTGGTGCTGTATTTATGTACTGAGGTTGGTTCTGGTGCTGTATATATGTACTGAGGTTTGATCTGGTGCTGTATATATGTCAGAGCTTTGTTCTAGTGCTGTATTTATGTACTAAGCTTGGTTCTAGTGCTGTATATATGTCAGAGCTTGGTTCTAGTGCTGTATTTATGTACTGAGCTTGGTTGCGGTACTGTATATATGTCAGAGCTTGGTTCTGGATCTGTAATTATATAGGATATATTAATAATAACAAAATTGCAGCGCAGATAGAATTGTTCTCAATTCATTGTATATTTAATGGGAACCTGTCTGGTCGTTTTAACCCCTTGAACCGCCACCATGTGGTTATACATGACCTGACAATATTTCCAAACATTCCCTTGTATGTTTTTTTCAGATGCAGCAAAATCTTCAAAATCCACTTTTAAAACCGCACACACTATATGCTAATTACTCATTAGAGGGTCATGGGGCAGTGCCGCTATCCTGAAGAGTCACATAGTCATGCCTCCAAACCAACCGTTCCATGTTTGAGTGACATCTCCCTGGCTGATACAACTTTTTCGGATGCGCCATTGCCAAGTGGCACTATACACAAGGGTGGGGGGGGGGCTTTGTGGCACTATACTCAAAGGGGGGCTGTGTGGCACTATACACAAGGGGGAGCTTTGTAGCACTATACACAAGGGGGGGCTGTGTGGCACTATACACAAGGGGGAGCTGTGTGGCACTATACACAAGGGGGAGCTGTGTGGCACTATACACAAGGGGGAGCTGTGTGGCACTATACACAAGGGGGAGCTGTGTGGCACTATACACAAGGGGGAGCTGTGTGGCACTATACACAAGGGGGAGCTGTGTGGCACTATACACAAGGGGGAGCTGTGTGGCACTATACACAAGGGGGAGCTGTGTGGCACTATACACAAGGGGGAGCTGTGTGGCACTATACACAAGGGGAGCTGTGTGGCACTATACACATGGGGAACTGCATGGCACTATTTACAAGGAGGAGGGCTGTGGCTCTATCTACAGGGTGCTAAGTGTGGCGCAATCTACAGGGGGCTGTGTGTGGCACTATCTACTAAGGGGGCTGTGTGTGGCACTATCTACTCAGGGGGGGCTGTGCTGCACTATCTACTAAGGGGGGGGGCTGTGTGGCACTATATACAAGGCAGGGGGGCTGTGTGGCACTATATACAGCGGGAACTGTAAAGCGCTTTATACAGTGGGGGCTTTTTGGCAATATCTACAGGGGGGCCTCTATGGCACTATCTACAAGGGGGAGGTGGGGGCGTTATCTACAAATAGGGTGTGACACTGTCTATAGGCGGGGCTATATAGCACTTTCTACAGGGGGCAGTATGGCACATTCTACAAGGGGCACTATTTATAAGGGGGGCTGCTTTTGGCACCCGGGGGGCCCCCGGTGAAGAGTTTGCTATGGGGCCCAGTCTTTCCTAGTTACGCCCCTGTTTCCCACTGTTGTGTCTGTTGTCTTTGTTTGTATGTGTGGATGTGTGTGATTGAGGTTGTTTCTCTGGAATTGTATTAATATAATCAGTTGGGGACGAGCATCCTTGACACTAATCTATATACACTGTTGATTTGTGCTGTCTTCAAATTCTGTTTGTCTCCATACAGGGCAATATTGCAAATTTCTGATTGCACTCCAGTTCTACAACAGTAAACTGATTACTTTCTTCGTGATTATTAAACTTAAATAAAGCCTTTTTTGAAAAAAAAAAAATTACAAATCCATTTTAATGGCCTTATTTATATATTTTACTATTCTTTTTTCATGTTTTCAAGCAACCTGCAACTGTATTATGCATATGCAGCTAGAGAATATAAATTACTATTCGTTAAATATAGATGTATATAATAGAAATCCTAGTGCATTTTCTACAAGTCAGCCACCAGATACATTTTAGAATCAAACCTTCAGTACCATTGAGATGACAAATTCAATGAGACAGGAGCGATTGCCAGTTTGGGAGAGTGTGGAAAAAAGATGAGTGAAAAATATTTAACACAGAACTTGCATTTTCAAATCCCCAAGTGCCCATAAAATAAATCTTAAGAGATTTATTTATTATATGTAAATGCATTCATCTTTGTCTTGTTTATTTTGAGGCATCTACTTTTACCCCAGGACAAAGAATCACCTCATTTATTTTGCAAGCTAATAACTATACTTTTAGTTAAATCAAAATAGAAAAGTTTTGACCTGTCAATACTGGAGACATTTTATAGAAAAGCTACATATTTCGGAATGATATATTCTGAAAGGGTTTTTGTTAAAATATTGTAAAGGATCTGCCAGGCACAGCTTCGGGGTTAACTCCCTTAATTAATCAGTCAGCACCTGAATCTACATCCCTGAGACTGACTCCAGCTTCCACCACTCAGGCTGGCAGGCTTAGGAGTGGGAGAGCCTATCGCAGCCTGGCCAGACTCAGCTAGCTCCCGCCCTCTGTCTATTTATACCTGTATTTCCTGTTCCTCCTTGCTTGTTATTCTTTTTCGTGTGGTTTCCTGGCCCAGCTACAGCTCCTTCTATTTTGTTCCTGCTCCATACAGACCCTGGCTTACTGACTACTCTTCTGCTTTTCGTTTGATACCTCGCACACTCCTGGCTTGACTCGGCTCGTTCACCACTCTGGTTGCTCACGGTGTTGCCGTGGGCAACTGCCCCTTTCCCTTGCTTGTATTCCCTTGCATGTTTGTCGTGTTTGTCGTGCACTTACTGAGTGCAGGGACCGCCGCCCAGTTGTACCCCGTCGCCTAGGGCGGGTAGTTGCAAGTAGGCAGGGACAGAGTGGAGGGTAGATTAGGGCTCACTTGTCCGTTTCCCTACCCCCCGGTCATTACAAATATTTTTTAGGTTCTGTATATGACGCGGTGCTGGAATTGTGATACGGGTGACGAACTCTTTGACAGAAATGTGAACATTTTACTGATGTAATTTTTTTTATGTCATTGTTACAGATGTGTCCACCTTTAACTTTTCTTGAATTTGCTAAAGGACTCCAATATATCATGAAACAAATTCAATACAATATTGCGATATTCTATCCAAACCATTGGTATTCTACAATTCACATCACAACTACTAGGGGACCACACATAGACACATACTGATTAGATATCTCGTTATCGAGTATCACAAAATCATGTTTGGTTTTTTTCAAAGCTGGTCCTCTCGTGACAGAGATCTCAAAATATGTTACATAGTTACAAAGTTACATAGTTGAAAGGGTGTAAAAAGACACAGGCTCATTAAAGTGGCTCTGTCACCGCATTATAAGTGGCCTATATTGTACATGACGTGATCGGCGCTGTAATGTAGATTACAGCAGTGTTTTTTATTTAGAAAAACGATAAATTTTGACGGAGTTATGACCTATATTAGCTTTATGCTAATGAGTTTCTTAATGGAAAACTGGGCGTGTTTTACTGTTTACTGTTTTTACATTACAGCGCCGATCACATCATGTACAATATAGGCCACTTATAATGTGGTGACAGAGCCTCTTTAAGTCCAACCTTTAATCCTACTGTGTCAATCCAGAGGAAGGCAAAACCCCCATGAGGTTGATGCCAATTGCCTCATTAGGGTAAAAATTCCTCCCTGACTCCAAATATGGAAATTAGAATAAATCCCTGGATCAACATCCCGTCTCGAGAATCTAGTACTTATAATCTGTATCTGTATCTGTAACAATATATATATATATATATATATATATAGAATGTCCACCATCCAGCAGCACCAGTCAGGAATATAGGTGGGTGCACGTCCCAGGAGCCCGATCACTGCTCCCAGATCCTCAATATTCGTCCAATAAGAGACAGCACTCCAATTTGTGATAGAAAAAACTGCTTTTTATTAGCCCCTGTATAATAAATATATATATGTAAGAAAGCTAGGCGGGAACGTAAAGCAGTGCAGTGTCTTATAGCCCAGGAGCAGGTTCTGGTAATTGATCACAACCGACAGATTTTACATAGCGGATTGATCAAGAACAGGGATTGCTACACCTAGTATTTGATCGCTGTTAAAGGGGGTGGGGTAATAGCGGTATTCACTGGTTAGTGGCACCCACAATTACTACCGCCTTTATAATCAGGGTCACTAGGTTTATGCCTAGTTCCCCTACCTTTTCCTTATACGAAGGTCGATCTAATTGCTTTGGCGGCTACTCAAGGGAATAAGACCGTATAGTAAATAAAGGTAATATTTATTAACATACAGTAATCACTCTCATATATATAATACAGTAACTAATCACAGTACAGTATAAACATGGTATCACAATATTATACCGCCACCCACTTACCTAAACATACACAGAATACAGTTACGTTACAACACAATACACATAAGTTACTTGTGATCTCACACGCTCTCTATCTCTATCCCACTCCCTCCTAATATAACTTTCCCTATACACTAAGTGTTAATACGGGATAAGGAGGAACAAGGGGAATGGGTTTCTGTGTACCTGGGGATGTGCAGGTCAAGGGTCACTGCAGGGTACTTAGGGCAGCAAGGGTGAACTTAGGGAACACAGGGTTACTCAGAGAAGCAAGTGTTAACTCTGGGACAGTAGGGACTCAGGGAACGTAGGGGTTAACTTACTCAGGGAGAGCAAGGGGTTAACTCAGGGAAGCAAGGGTTAACTCTGGGACAGTACTCAGGGAGAGCAAGGGGTTAACTCAGGGACTCAGGGAAGCAAGGGTTAACTTAGGGAGAGAAAGGGGTTAACTTACTCAGGGAGAGCAAGGGTTTAACTCAGGGAAGCAAGGGTTAAATCTGGGACAGTAGGGACTCAGTGAGAGCAAGGGGTTAACTCAGGGACTCAGGGAAGCAAGGGTTAACTTAGGGAGAGCAAGGGGTTAACTTACCCAGGGAGAGCAAGGGGTTAACTCAGGGAAGGAAGGGTTAACTCTGGGACAGTAGGGACTCAGGGAGAGCGAGGCGTTAACTCAGGGAACTCTGGGACAGTACTCAGGGAGATCAAGGGGTTAACTCAGGGAAGCAAGGGTTACAGCAGGAGGAGACAGGGAGAGACAGGGTTAAGTGTAGCTGCTGCTACACTTGATACTTAGCGTGACTTTGTGGAGCAGCAGAGGCAGGAGCAGGAGCCAAGGTCTTTGGAGGAGAGAGAGGTGAGCCGGGTCGTGATGGTGTGGGAGGCAGGCAGCTCTCAGCTGATAGTCTTCTGCTAGCTCCAGCTAGCTTCGGCTCCTGAGCGTACCGATGCAGGGCTATTTAACCCTGTCGGTACGCTCGCAGTGGGGGTTGTGGCGCTTGCCCCTGGCTAGCATGGGTCGGCATGGTGATAATGTATCACCAGCCGACTCATGAGCGCCCGCACGAGACAGTCCGTGCGCACGGGAGACTTGAAATGGAGACAGGGGATAACTATCCTTGTCTCCATGGTTTCCAAACAAAGCAGGGCCATGCTAATTGTCCTGCTTCGCTTCGAACCGCATTCATGACCAGGGCTGTTGTTGTTACAGCCCTGGCTCATGATACATTATGTGTATTATACATGCACATATATATTATATATATATATATGTGTATATATATATATATATATATATATATATACACTACCGTTCAAAAGTTTAGGGTCACTTAGAAATTTTCTTATTTTTGAAAGGAAAAACTGTTTTTTTCAATGAAGATAACATTAAATTAATCAGAAATACACTCTATACATTGTTAATGTAGTAAATGACTATTCTAGCTGCAAACGTCTGGTTTTTAATGCAATATCTACATAGGTGTATAGAGGCCCATTTCCAGCAACCATCACTCCAGTGTTCTAAGGGTACATTGTGTTTGCTAACTGTGTTAGAAGGCTAATGTATGATTAGAAAACACTTGAAAACCCTTGTGCAATTATGTTAGCACCGCTGTAAACAGTTTTGCTGTTTAGAGGAGCTATAAAACTGACCTTCCTATGAGCTAGTTGAGAATCTGGAGCATTACATTTGTGGGTTTGATTAAACTCTCCAAATGGCTAGAAAAAGAGAGCTTTCATGTGAAACTCGACAGTCTATTCTTGTTCTTAGAAATGAAGGCTATTCCATGCGAGAAATTGCCAAGAAACTGAAGATTTCCTACAACGGTGTGTAATACTCCCTTCAGAGGACAGCACACACAGGCTCTAACCAGAGTAGAAAGAGAAGTGGGAGGCCCCGCTGCACAACTGAGCAACAAGACAAGTACATTAGAGTCTCTAGTTTGAGAAATAGACGCCTCAAAGGTCCTCAACTGGCAGCTTCATTAAATAGTACCCGCAAAACGCCAGTGTCAACGTCTACAGTGAAGAGAAAAAACACAGAAAAAGGCCATACTTACAAATGGACACA
The DNA here is from genome assembly GCF_050947455.1 of Rhinoderma darwinii. Classification (NCBI taxonomy): domain Eukaryota; kingdom Metazoa; phylum Chordata; class Amphibia; order Anura; family Rhinodermatidae; genus Rhinoderma; species Rhinoderma darwinii. Next base: position 163,576,025 of record NC_134690.1, on the reverse strand, counting down.
GCCAGGTCAGAAATGCTGATGAAGGCGAGTGAGCAGGTGCTTTAAATAATAATAGCCACTCCCACTAGTCTTGAGGGGAGTGGTATGCGGTGCATAGGATGCGTAGTAAGAAATAAATGAATAGTGTATGTGCAAGTGTAATAATGTAAGTGAAATATAGGGGGCAGTAATGAGTAAAGTGCCTAAAAAATAAATGAATAATGGGATGCAAGTGTGTGAAACATGGAGGGATAGTGTGTAAGTCATGAGGCGCAACGTGTGTAGCCAGGTAGAAGCCTATTTGTGACGCCTTGATAATTCATAGAGCGGGCTACCCTGCTTGCTAGGCCAAACAACAACACACCATGCTCTCCCAGCATCAAAGACCCGGCTGTGTCCAAAAGAAGCGAATATAAGTAATAATGAAAAATACCTGGGGTATTAGTGATCATTTTGGACAAAAGGACGCAAGCTCGCAATCCACGACAAGGATCCCCAGACTTGCGAGTCCCTAACTCCCTAACTGGAACGAAAAGCTCCTGATGTACAGACAAAACAGATAAAAACAAGGGGACATTTATACAAAAACACCGAAAAAGGCCATACTTACAAATGGACACAGCCAGGTCAGAAACGCTGATGAAGGCGAGTGAGCAGGTGCTTTAAATAATAATAGCCACTCCCACTAGTCTTGAGGGGAGTGGTATGCGGTGCATGGGATGTGTAGTAAGAAATAAATTAATAGTGTATGTGCAAGTGTAATAATGTAAGTGAAATATAGGGGGCAGTAATGAGTAAAGTGCCTAAAAAATAAATGAATAATGGGATGCAAGTGTGTGAAACATGGAGGGATAGTGTGTAAGTCATGAGGCGCAACGTGTGTAGCCAGGTAGAAGCCTATTTGTGACGCCTTGATAATTCATAGAGCGGGCTACCCTGCTTGCTAGGCCAAACAACAACACACCATGCTCTCCCAGCATCAAAGACCCGGCTGTGTCCAAAAGAAGCGAATATAAGTAATAATGAAAAATACCTGGGGTATTAGTGATCATTTTGGCCAAAAGGACGCAAGCTCGCAATCCACGACAAGGATCCCCAGACTTGCGAGTCCCTAACTCCCTAACTGGAACGAAAAGCTCCTGATGTACAGACAAAACAGATAAAAACAAGGGGACATTTATACAAAAACACAGAAAAAGGCCATACTTACAAATGGACACAGCCAGGTCAGAAACGCTGATGAAGGCGAGTGAGCAAGTGCTTTAAATAATAATAGCCACTCCCACTAGTCTTGAGGGGAGTGGTATGCGGTGCATGGGATGTGTAGTAAGAAATAAATGAATAGTGTATGTGCAAGTGTAATAATGTAAGTGAAATATAGGGGGCAGTAATGAGTAAAGTGCCTAAAAAATAAATAAATAATGGGATGCAAGTGTGTGAAACATGGAGAGATAGTGTGTAAGTCATGAGGCGCAACGTGTGTAGCCAGGTAGAAGCCTATTTGTGATGCCTTGATAATTCATAGAGCGGGCTACCCTGCTTGCTAGGCCAAACAACAACACACCATGCTCTCCCAGCATCAAAGACCCGGCTGTGTCCAAAAGAAGCGAATATAAGTAATAATGAAAAATACCTGGGGTATTAGTGATCATTTTGGCCAAAAGGACGCAAGCTCGCAATCCATGACAAGGATTCCATTTTGTATAAATGTCCCCTTGTTTTTATCTGTTTTGTCTACTGTGAAGAGGCGACTCCGGGATGCTGGCCTTCAGGGCAGAGTAGCAAAGAAAAAGCCATATCTGAGACTGGCTAATAAAAGGAAAAGATTAATATGGGCAAAAGCACACAGACATTGGACAGAGGAAGATTGGAAAAAAGTGTTATGGACAGAGCAATGGAAGTTTGAGGTGTTTGGATCACACAGAAGAACATTTGTGAGACGCAGAACAACTGAAAAGATGCTGGAAGAGTGCCTGACACCATCTGTCAAGCATGGTGGAGGTAATGTGATGGTCTGGGGTTGCTTTGGTGCTGGTAAAGTGGGAGATTTGTACAAGGTAAAAGGGATTTTGAATAAGGAAGGCTATCACTCAATTTTGCAACGCCATGCCATACCCTGTGGACAGCGCTTGATTGGAGCCAATTTCATCCTATAACAGGACAATGAACCAACGCACACCTCCAAATTATGCAAGAACTATTTAGGGAAGAAGCAGGCAGCTGGTATTCTATCTGTAATGGAGTGGCCAGCGCAGTCACCAGATCTCAAACCCATAGAGCTGTTCTGGGAGAAGCTTGACCGTATGGTACGCAAAAAGTGTCCATCAAGCCAATCCAACTTGTGGGAGGGGCTTCTGGATGCATGGGGTGAAATTTCTCCCGATTACCTCAGCAAATTAGCAGCTAGAATGCCAAAGGTCTGCAATGCTGTAATTGCTGCAAATGGAGCATTCTTTGACGAAAGCAACGTTTGAAGGAGAAAATTATTATTTCAAATAAAAATCATTATTTCTAACCTTGTCAATGTCTTGACTATATTTTCTAGTCATTTTGCAACTCATTTGATAAATATAAGTGTGAGTTTTCATGGAAAACACAAAATTGTCTGGGTGACCCCAAACTTTTGAACGGTAGTATATATACATGCATATACACTTTATATATACACACATATACATACACACTATATATATATATATATATATATATATATATATATATATATATTGTGAGGGTTTAGCATAAGGAGAGGTTGGTACAGCGGTTTCTTAGTAGCCAGAGACAGGGACACCGTGCATTAAAGTTCATAACAGGGCTTTGCCTGTGTTTTATTCTTGTCAAAGAAACAGCCTCTTGTACAACAAGGCAAAATACAAAATAAATCCTGCTCGTCTGAGCACTAACTAAACAAGATATTATCTAACTATACCAAGTGCCTTCCTACCAGGCACTGGACACAAAGTAACACAGGTCTTTACTTACATCGAATACAGGCTACTCCAGACTTAGTAGTCTCCAGTCTGAGTCAGGGGTGAGACTCACACACACTGTGTCTGCACCTTTTTATACACAGGCTGCAGGTGCAGCTAATTGAGCAGCAGCCTTGTCCTACAAACAGAGATGGACTAGGGATTGAGGAACCCGCCCTGCTCTTCCCCAATCCAACTCCAGACCCTTTTTCCGGCTTTTCCTTAAGCCGAGATTGGAAAGCTAGAGCTTTCTATTGCAAAAAATACTCATTCCCTGGAGCCTAGGATACATATGACAGGATTCTAGGGGAAATGTACCTTCCCTCAATTACCTTACCTGTCACTGTCTCACAATATATATATATATATATATATATATATATATATATATATATATATATATATATATATATATATATATAAATATATATATGTATATATATATATATATATATAGGGACACTTCCCTTTACAATCGCTATGGGAAACTTGCCTACAAAGCCAGAAATAGAGCAGACTGAGGGTTCACCACCCAAGATGTCAACCAGAAATAGAGCAGACTGAGGGTTCACCAACCAACCAGAGACATGATTAGGGACGAACATGGAAAATGGGCAGTTAAATATGCTGATAAAATACTGAAGAAGGCAGGAATGCCCTCTAAGGGATGCCTAGATGCAGAAAGATGGCACAATTTTAGTCGCCAAAATGATGGGTGGATAGACAAGCAAAAATTAGGAGACCAAGTAAGAGTATGGATTAAGACTTCTGAGAAATATAAACAACAGAGGGAACATGCAGATTTATTGGAGGAATACCGGAGGAGAGGGAGAACAGTCACACCACTGATTGCCACAATGACGGCCCCACTGTTTGCAGTAGCAAAAGGTCAACCTCCTGCAACTTTTCCACAGCCGGTGACCTCTCCTAAACCTGTTAACAACCCATTCATAATAGGAGAAATAACTAGTCCCATACCTACTCTGTACCCTTCTTTACCAGGAACCCCTAAGCAAAAGAGACAGGGAGAGTGTGGATGGGAGTGTGGAGTGTGTGGACATTGCAAACACCAGGATGCAAGGGTATGTGTGAAATGTCAGGATTTGAGAGTTGGGGGTGAATCAGATTGTACCTTGCAGACATGAAAACAGGAGAGAGATTATGAAGCCCCACAGAAATGCTGACTACCAGACTAGCAGACACCCTAATGAATGCACTACAAAATATTAGTCCATCCAAGTCTAGACCATTAAGATCTAATACCTGGGTGTGCCCCAGGGACTGGAAGGCTGAAGGTCCTAAATTCTGCCCATATTGTGGCGCTAAGAACCCCATGTATACACAGATCCTTATGGTTGGGGAATTACCTCCTTATGAGGAATTTTTAATGTACAACCCCCAAGCATCAGCCCCCCACTACCCCAGCATATCCAGTAATAACACAGACCACTACGGTGCCTAATACCTGGTGATGCAGCAGACAGGATAGAAACCACTACTTGGTATAAGGCTTGGAGTCAGAGTGAGCAGCTTGCGATGGCAATTAAACTAGATGACCCTTATAAAAATCCTACAGGATTTTGTAGTCAGCTCCACAGGATTCAACAAAATTTTGATGCCAGTTGGAGTGATTTGGCAAGTCTTTGCACTATAGCTGTCGGAGAGCCCTTTGCCAGCAGGCAGAGTGCTAGTAAAGTTTCACTGGAAGAAAAATGGAAAACAAACCAGCGCATCCATAGGGCATTACCATACAATGAGAAACAAATGATGTTATGATGAAATGCTCAACGCAGGACACCCCTGAAGATGTAGACTTAAAATTGTAGTTTGAGATATCAGGGAAGCTGCAAGTCACGGGTTGTGCCGGAAACCAAACCTTGGACTGGTTCTTAATTGAATAGTGGAATGGTGAGAATCAAAAACCAATGAAGATGGTGAAACTCAGAAAAATTTTGTCTTTTAACAATGGCTGAAGAAGGAGCCGGTTCGGCTCTGAAACGCGTCATTTGTAGTTCATTAACCCTTTAATGACCGGGCCTGAAAAGACCTTAATGACCAGCTAAATTTTTCTGTTTTTGACTCTCCGCCTTTCAGCAGCCTTAACTTTTTTATTTTTTCATTGACGTGGCTGTATGAGGCCTTGTTTTATGCAAGACAAATAGTATTTTTTTCCACGCAGTTTGGTGGTAAAAAAATTTTTTTACGGCGTGAATATATGAAAAAGCGATACTCGCCATTGTTTTTCTTGTTTCTTTTTTTATCCCGTTCACATTTCACGCTAAATAACCTGTTAAATTAATTTGTCAGGTTATTACGGTCGTCTAGATACCTAATATGTGTACGTTTTTGTGTTTTTTTTTTAATGTGGGGGCAATAAAACATATTTTATGCAAAATAATGAATTTTTTGGGGACTTTTTTTATTACTTTTTTTTTTTAATCCCATTAAGGGATAACTTTAATTATAACTTTGTTTTTTACTTATAATGTATTAGCATACTCCTGTATGCTAATACATTATATTGTGTCACTATGACACAGGCTGCTATTCGGGCAGCACATAGTGTGCCCGAACAGTAGGCAAACGGAACAGACAGGCCATGGGTCCTTTGTAGGTCCCCAGGGCAGACTGCAGAGGGATTCCCCGGTGTTTGATCGCATCACTGGAATCCCGGTGATTCGATCAAATAGGGGAATTCTTTTTGACAATGCCGCGGTTGTGCCGATCAAAGGGTTAAACAGCTGAGGTCCGAATGTTTTCCAACCCCTGCTATGTTCAGGAGGCTGCTCTGAGATCAGCAGCTGTTAGTTACAGCTCCTGCTTAGAGGATGAGCGCTCACACGAGTGCACATCAGCCTCATCTACAGCGATGCCAAAAGACATCGTTGTAGACTGGGGACCTGCACCGCCTGATGTCAAAATACGGTAGGTGGTCGGGAAGGAGTTAAAGACTTTTTGATACTTCAGACCTTGTTTGCTTCCTTATGCAATACTAAGGACTAACAGCCAACTACGACCCAGGGAACCAGCGCCGCTTTAAGGGTGAATTTTTCTGAGTTTCACCATCTTCAGAGAGCTAATATAGGCACTGCTCCGGGACTCTGTGGAATCCGCTGACATCACTGTCCATATATAAACAGTGTTGTCAGGTGCGAATCCCCTGACATCACTGTCCATATATGGACAGTGTTGTCAGGGGCTTCACCAGAGCAGAATCCCAGGTAGAGCGCTAGTATAGGCTCTGCTCTGGACTCTGTGGAATCCCTTAACATCACTATACATATATAGACAGTGTTGTCAGGGGCTTCCCCAGAGCCAGAGTCCCAGGCAGAGCGCTAGTATAGGCTCTGCTCCGGGACTCTGTGGAATCCCTTGACATCTCTTTCGATATATGGACAGTGTTGTCAGGGGCTCCCCCAGAGCCGGAGTCCTGGGCAGAGCGCTAGTATAGGCTCTGCTCCGGGACTCTGTAGAATCCCCTGACATCACTGTCCATATATGGACAGTGTTGTCAGGGGCTCCCCCAGAGCCAGAGTCCCGGGCAGAGCGCTAGTATAGGCTCTGCTCAGGGACTCTGTGGAATCCCCTGAGATCACTGTCCATACATGGACAGTGTTGTCAGGGGCTTACCCAGAGCCGGAGTCCCGGGCAGGGCGCTAGTATATGCACTGATCCGAGACTCTGTGGAATCCCCTGACATCACTCTCCATATATGAACAGTGTTGTCAGGGGCGAATCCCCTGACATCACTGTCCACATATGGACAGTGTTGTCAGGGGCTCCTCCAGAGCCAGAGTCCCGGGCAGAGCGCTAGTATAGGCTCTGCTCCGGGACTCTGTGGAATCCCCTGACATCACTTTCGAAATATGGACAGTGTTGTCAGGGGCTCTCCCAGAGCCAGAGTCCCGGGCAGAGCTCTAGTATAGGCTCCGCTCCAGGACTCTGTGGAATTCCCTGACATCACTGTCCATATATAGACAGTGTTGTCAGGGGCTCCCCCAGAGCCAGAGTCTTAGGCAGAGCGCTAGTATAGGCCTTGCTCTGGGACTCTGTGGATTCCCCTGACAACACTGTCCATATATGGACAGTGTTGTCAGGGGCTTCCCCAGAGCCGGAGTCCCGGGCAGAGCGCTAGTATTGGCTCTGCTCCAGGACTCTGTGGAATCTTCTGACATCACTGTCCATATATGGACAGTGTTGTAAGGGGCTCCCCCAGAGCCAGAGTCCTGGGCAGAGCGCTAGTATAGGCTCTGCTCTGGGACTCTGTGGGATCCCCTGACATCACTGTCCATATATGGACAGTGTTGTCAGGGGCTTCCCCAGAGTGGAGTCCCAGGCAGAGCGCTAGTATGGGCTCTGCTCTGGGACTCCGTGGAATCCCCTGACATCACTGTCTATATATGGACAGTGATGTCAGGAGATTCCACAGAGTCCTGGAACAGAGCCTATACTAGCACTCTGCCCTGCTCTGGGACTCCGGCTCTGGGGTCAAATTATGTTTTTTAAGCATTGTGTAAGAGAGTGTTGTTTGCTACAGCACTGATATGTTGCAGGTTTATTGTTAGCTATCACTGATCTAATGAGAGCAGTAAAATGGCAACGGAGATTGTGTATAGCTGGGTGCAGAGGGCATGATGAGTACCTGCTGCCGACGCATTGCATGCTGGGACACAAGCGGTGCATGTCGGGAACAGCATGACAGAGCAAGATTGCAAACACAAAGAGGTAAACCAACCTCTCAATTTAAACAATGGAGAATAATGGTAAATTAAAAAATAAAAACGATTTTCAGGGGGCATTAATAGATAACTTAAGAAACGTTGAAGTGATTAAAAAAAAAAAAAAAAGTATTGGAAAACCCCTTTAACTAAATACCTCAGAAGGCCACAATGTTTTACAGTGATTGACTTGGCTAATGCATTGTTTTCAGTGCCAATACACGAGGACAGCCAAATGCTGTTTACATTCATTCATGAGGGCAAGCAGTATTGCTGGACTAAGTTGCCGCGAGGGGGGAGCTGCATCACCCTCCGCTTTTTCTGAAGCTATGGCTTCAGTTCTCCTGTCCTGGCACCCAGAGGACTTGAACACTTAGTTACTGCAATATGTGGATGATTTGTTATTATGTGTAGTGGACAGGGATACTTGTCTAAAAGAGACACGATAACTACTCTTCTTTCTATACCAAGAGGGATGCAAAGTATCCAGAGATAAGTTGCAGGTTGCATAATTAAAAGTCTCCTTTCTAGGTCACTGCATCTCTTCCCAGACAAAACATATAACACGTGAGAGAAAGGAGGCACTTGCCAAGGTAAACCCACCAACTACGATAAGAGAATTGCGTACCTTCCTAGGCTTGGTGGGATACTGCCGCGAGTGGATTCCTTCAGCTTCGTCCCTGATGCAGCCTATTTATGACCTAATAGCAAACTGAAAGCTGTTTTAAACAGCTAAAGAAGGCTGTGCTGGAAGCCCCAGCGCTAGGAATTTTCAATTACAACTTGCCCTTTACACTTTTCTGTGATGAACACCAGGGACACGCACAAGGGTTGTTGACCCAGCATCTTGGGGGAAAACAGAGACCTTTGGGCTACTACTCGACACAACTTGATTTAGTTATCAGAGGCTTGTATTATACTCTTGTATAAGAGCAGTAGCAGCTTGTGCGGTGCTCAAAGACAAACTTAGTAACATTGGTCTAGAACATACACTGGTGATACAAGTACCTCACTCAGTACAGGAATTTTTGTCAGAAGCTAAGACTAAACATTTGTCAATGGCCAGACTAACTAAGTATGAGGTGGCCTTACTCACGCCACCTAATGTAACCATCCGAAGATGTGTTACTTTGAATCCAGCTACTTTTAATCACAGTGACACTACAGCAAGGATAGCAAGAAGATGTCCTTGAACATGATTGCTATGAGTTAATGAAAATAGAGACCATGGAGTTAAATAATGTACATGAAACTCCCTAACCCAGTGCTGATCTAGACCTTTTTGTAGATGGGTCCCGATATTATAGAGATGGGAAACCTTACACTGGGTATGCCATAGTTACCCTCCATGAGGTAATTAAGCAGGAGGCACTTCCTCCTAGTATGGCAGCTCAAGAGGCGGAGCTGAAAGCACTCACTGAGGCTTGTATAATGGCCGAGGATCAGACAGCGAACATTTTCACTGATTCCAGGTATGTATTTGGCATTGCACATGACTATGGTCCCTTTTGGTGCAGCAGAGATTTTGTTGCTTCCTCAGCAAAACCCATTAAGAATGCGAATATGGTAGCCCAGCTCTTCAGAGCACTCAAGCTGCCTGCCCAGGTGGAGATAGTTAAGGTGCAAGCTTATACTAAGGAGCAGACACGTGAAGGGAACGAAATAGAGACTTATACCCAGCATCATTGGTATGATGTTTTTAAGGGATGGTCTACAATGGTAAAAGGAGTTTTCAACTGGATTTTCCACCCAATACATGTCATTTTAATTATCCTTAAACTTCTCACCTGTTTCAATTGCTATATCTTTTGTAAAATAAGACACCTCTCTATTTTGTTTTAACTTAGTTATGTAAGGTAAGAAGGGGTTAGGAAGGAGTTAGGAAGGGATAGACTCATGTGTGGCCGAAATATTCTTTATTTGTTCTTTATTTCTGATTTACAGCTGATCTGTGGGATAGGATCTCAAGGCAAGTTTGATGATCCCACAGTTTACACGGCTATTTGTGTTAATAAGTGCCATACCACAATATCCACTGTAACTCGTGATAGGTAGATTATAATGGCCACTATATAGTGAAGGAAGGGATCGGAAGATCCGAGCTTCCATAGGGGTATTGGGTCCAATAGGGACAAAATAGTTGAATACAGTATTTTTTCAAAAATGGCGGAAATGTAAGAGTAATTGAGATTAAGGTTTATTATTATTATATCTTTTTCTTAATTATCAAAATAACTGTATCAATTAACCCCTTAAGGACACAGCCTGTTTTGGCCTTAAGGACACAGCCTATTTTTTCAAATCTGACATGTGTTACTTTATGTTGTAATAACTCCGGAATGCTTTTACCTAGCCAAGCGATTCTGAGATTGTTTTCTCGTGACACATTGGACTTTATGATACTGAAAAAATTTTGTCGTTAAATTCAATATTTATTTGTAAAAAACACCAAAATTTAGAGAAAATTTGCAAAAATCTGCATTTTTCTAAATTGTAATGTATCTGCTTGTAAAACAGATAGTTATACCACACAAAATAGTTACTAGTTAACATTTCCTATATGTCTACTTTATGTTTGCATTGTTTTTTGAACGTGCTTTTATTTTTCTAGGACGTTACAAGGCTTATAACTTTAGCAGCAATTTATCATATTTTCAAGAAAATTTCAAAAGGCTATTTTTTCAGGGACCAGTTCAGTTCTGAAGTGGCTTTGAGGGCCTTATATATTAGAAACCCCCTATAAAACACCCCATTTTAAAAACTGCACCCCTTAAAGTACTCAAAACAGCATTCAGAAATTATTTGAACCCTTTAGGCATTTCACAAGAAATAAAGCAAAGTAGAGGTGAAATTTACAAATTTCAATTTTTTTTTACTAAATTCATTTGTAATACAGTTTTTTCTGTAACACAGAAGGTTTTACCCGAGAAATGTAACTCAATATTTATTGCCCAGATTCTGCAATTTTTAGAAATATCCCACATGTGGTCCTAGTGCGGTAAAGGACCGAAACACCGGCCTCAGAAGCAAAGGAGCACCTGGTGGATTTTGGGGCCTCTATTTTATTAGAATATATTTTAGGCACCATGTCAGGTTTGAAGAGGTCTTGTGGTGCCAAAACAACGGAAACCCCCCAAAAGTGACCCGATTTTGGAAACTACACCCCTGAAGGAATTTTTCTAGGGGTATAGTTAGCATTTTTAGCCCACAGGTTTTTTGCTAAATTTATTGGAACTTGTCTGTGAAAATGAAAATCTACTTTTTTTCTGAAAAAACATACGATGTTTTCGTTTTTACAAGGAATAAAGGAGAAAAAGCACCCCAACATTTGTAAAGCAATGTCTCCCGATTACGGCAATACCCCATATGTGGTAATAAACTGCTGTTTGGACCCACGGCAGGGCTCAGAAGGGAACTAGGGCCATTTGGATTTTGGAGCGCAGATTTTGCTGGAATGGTTTTCGGTGCCATGTCGTGTTTGCAAAGCCCTGGAGGGACCATAACAGTGGAAACTCCCCAAAAGTGACCCCATTTTGGAAACTACACCCCTCAAGGATTTTTTCAAGAGGTATATTTAGCATTTTTAGCCCACAGATTTTTTGCTAAATTTATTGGAACTGGTCTGTGAAAATGAAAATCTACTTTTTTTCTGGAAAAACATACAATGTTTTAGATTTTACAAGGAATAAAGGAGAAAAAGCACCCCAACATTTGTAAAGCAATGTCTCCCGATTACGGCAATACCCCATATGTGGTAATAAACTGCTGTTTGGACCCACAGCGGGGCTCAGAAGGGAAGGAGGGCCATTTGGATTTTGGAGCGCAGATTTTGCTGGAATGGTTTTCGGTGCCATGCCGTGTTTGCAAAGCCCTGAAGGGACCATAACAGTGGAAACTCCCCAAAAGTGACCCCATTTTGGAAACTACACCCCTCAAGGAATTTTTCTTGGGGTATAGTTAGCATTTTGACCCTACACGGTTTTTGCTGAATCTATGGGAATTATGCCGTGAAATTGAAAATCTAAATTTTTTCTAATAAAATGTAGTTTTAGCTCAGATTTTTTCATTTTTACAACAGATAAAGGAGAAAAAACACCCCAATATTTGTAAAGCAAACTCTTCTGAGCACAGCAATACCCCATATGTGGTAATAAACTGCTGTTTGGACCCACAGCGGGGCTCAGAAGGGAACGAGGGCCATTTGGATTTTGGAGCGCAGATTTTGCTGGAATGGTTTTCGGTGCCATGTCGTGTTTGCTGCAGAGCCCTGGAGGGATCATAACAGTGGAAACTCCCCAAAAGTGACCCCATTTGGTAAACTACACCCCTCAAGGCATTTATCATTTGCCTGGACATATGACGGCTTAGGAGTGAAAGGCGCATGTGAGACGAATTTTGGTGATTTTCGCAGCATTAGCCCACAACGGCAGGGCTCTGGGGTCAAATAGTAAAACAAACCCCCAAGTAGTGACCCCCATTTTGGAAACTGCACCCCTGAAGGCATTTTATTAACGGGTGTAGTGAGCATTTTGACCACACAGGTTTTTTTTTTTTCTATTAGAAATGAATGCTCAGTGGATGGTGCAAAGTGAAAATTGCAAATTTCCACAGGTATGTGCCATTTTAGTGCACAATATTTTGTGCCCAGTTCGTGCCACTGAAGACAAATACCTCAAACTGTTAAGCGGGTTCTCCCGGGTATGGCGATGCCATATATGTGGACGTACACTGCTGCTTGGGCACGCTGCAGGGCGCACCATTTGGCTTTTGGAGCGTGGATTTTGCTCGCTAGTTGTTTTGTTTGGGGTATTGCGGGTATTTCAGTTTATGATGTGGGGGCATATGTAAGCTGTGTGGAGAACATCAGGGGTATAATAAGAGAGTATAATAATGCGGTAAATAAATAATAATCCGCAGACGTGGCCGGTGTTGCACTGATAAATGGCGCCCGATATTATCCGCTTTTGGACACTCTGCACATTTTGCATCGCCATATTCTGAGAGCCAAAACGTCTTTATTTTTTTTCCCTGGAGCTGGGTGAGGGCTTATTTGTTGCGGGACAATCTGTAGATCTCATTGGCACCATTTTGGGGTACATGCGATTTTTTGATCACTTTGTATTAAATTTTTTTTGCAAGCAAGGTGACCAAAAACCTGCAATTCTGATGATTTTTATTATTATTTTTTTTACGGCGTTCGCCATGCGCTATGAATGACAATTTTACGTTATTCTGCGGGTCGGTATGATTACGGCGATACCATATATATATAGTTTTTCTTAAGTTTTGCAGCGTCTGCACGATAAAATCACTTTTGTTTCAAATAATTTATTTTTGGTGTCACCAGATTCTGAGAGCCATAACATTTTTATTTTTCCGTCAAAAAAGCTGCGGGAGGGCTTGTTTTTTGCGGGACGGGCTGCGTTTTTTAATGGTATAATTTTGGGGTACATGTGCCTTGAATAGCAAGTGGTTTGTATATTAAGTGGAGTTCCAAAAACCGGATTGATTTACTGTGTTGTGTGTGACAAAGTGGGGGGCCATTGTATGTGATATATGTATTGATTGCTTGCTTGCTACAAAGTTTGCAAAAGTGACATAATTTGTAACCTTTTTTTTCCTTTGCAGTTTCCTGAGTAGCTGAGTAAGGGGGAGGGCTTAGCTGCTACCAGGTGGTATAAATCAGGCCTCACTACTCTGTAGAGCCTGCTCTGTGCCTTGAATAGCAAGTGGTTTGTATATTAAGTGGAGTTCCAAAAACCGGATTGATTTACTGTGTTGTGTGTGACAAAGTGGGGGGCCATTGTATGTGATATATGTATTGATTGCTTGCTTGCTACAAAGTTTGCAAAAGTGACATAATTTGTAACCTTTTTTTTCCTTTGCAGTTTCCTGAGTAGCTGAGTAAGGGGGAGGGCTTAGCTGCTACCAGGTGGTATAAATCAGGCCTCACTACTCTGTAGAGCCTGCTCTGTGCCTTGAATAGCAAGTGGTTTGTATATTAAGTGGAGTTCCAAAAACCGGATTGATTTACTGTGTTGTGTGTGACAAAGTGGGGGGCCATTGTATGTGATATATGTATTGATTGCTTGCTTGCTACAAAGTTTGCAAAAGTGACATAATTTGTAATCTTTTTTTTCCTTTGCAGTTTCCTGAGTAGCTGAGTAAGGGGGAGGGCTTAGCTGCTACCAGGTGGTATAAATCAGGCCTCACTACTCTGTAGAGCCTGCTCTGTGCCTTGAATAGCAAGTGGTTTGTATATTAAGTGGAGTTCCAAAAACCGGATTGATTTACTGTGTTGTGTGTGACAAAGTGGGGGGCCATTGTATGTGATATATGTATTGATTGCTTGCTTGCTACAAAGTTTGCAAAAGTGACATAATTTGTAACCTTTTTTTTCCTTTGCAGTTTCCTGAGTAGCTGAGTAAGGGGGAGGGCTTAGCTGCTACCAGGTGGTATAAATCAGGCCTCACTACTCTGTAGAGCCTGCTCTGTGCCTTGAATAGCAAGTGGTTTGTATATTAAGTGGAGTTCCAAAAACCGGATTGATTTACTGTGTTGTGTGTGACAAAGTGGGGGGCCATTGTATGTGATATATGTATTGATTGCTTGCTTGCTACAAAGTTTGCAAAAGTGACATAATTTGTAACCTTTTTTTTCCTTTGCAGTTTCCTGAGTAGCTGAGTAAGGGGGAGGGCTTAGCTGCTACCAGGTGGTATAAATCAGGCCTCACTACTCTGTAGAGCCTGCTCTGTGCCTTGAATAGCAAGTGGTTTGTATATTAAGTGGAGTTCCAAAAACCGGATTGATTTACTGTGTTGTGTGTGACAAAGTGGGGGGCCATTGTATGTGATATATGTATTGATTGCTTGCTTGCTACAAAGTTTGCAAAAGTGACATAATTTGTAACCTTTTTTTTCCTTTGCAGTTTCCTGAGTAGCTGAGTAAGGGGGAGGGCTTAGCTGCTACCAGGTGGTATAAATCAGGCCTCACTACTCTGTAGAGCCTGCTCTGTGCCTTGAATAGCAAGTGGTTTGTATATTAAGTGGAGTTCCAAAAACCGGATTGATTTACTGTGTTGTGTGTGACAAAGTGGGGGGCCATTGTATGTGATATATGTATTGATTGCTTGCTTGCTACAAAGTTTGCAAAAGTGACATAATTTGTAACCTTTTTTTTCCTTTGCAGTTTCCTGAGTAGCTGAGTAAGGGGGAGGGCTTAGCTGCTACCAGGTGGTATAAATCAGGCCTCACTACTCTGTAGAGCCTGCTCTGTGCCTTGAATAGCAAGTGGTTTGTATATTAAGTGGAGTTCCAAAAACCGGATTGATTTACTGTGTTGTGTGTGACAAAGTGGGGGGCCATTGTATGTGATATATGTATTGATTGCTTGCTTGCTACAAAGTTTGCAAAAGTGACATAATTTGTAACCTTTTTTTTCCTTTGCAGTTTCCTGAGTAGCTGAGTAAGGGGGAGGGCTTAGCTGCTACCAGGTGGTATAAATCAGGCCTCACTACTCTGTAGAGCCTGCTCTGTGCCTTGAATAGCAAGTGGTTTGTATATTAAGTGGAGTTCCAAAAACCGGATTGATTTACTGTGTTGTGTGTGACAAAGTGGGGGGCCATTGTATGTGATATATGTATTGATTGCTTGCTTGCTACAAAGTTTGCAAAAGTGACATAATTTGTAACCTTTTTTTTCCTTTGCAGTTTCCTGAGTAGCTGAGTAAGGGGGAGGGCTTAGCTGCTACCAGGTGGTATAAATCAGGCCTCACTACTCTGTAGAGCCTGCTCTGTGCCTTGAATAGCAAGTGGTTTGTATATTAAGTGGAGTTCCAAAAACCGGATTGATTTACTGTGTTGTGTGTGACAAAGTGGGGGGCCATTGTATGTGATATATGTATTGATTGCTTGCTTGCTACAAAGTTTGCAAAAGTGACATAATTTGTAACCTTTTTTTTCCTTTGCAGTTTCCTGAGTAGCTGAGTAAGGGGGAGGGCTTAGCTGCTACCAGGTGGTATAAATCAGGCCTCACTACTCTGTAGAGCCTGCTCTGTGCCTTGAATAGCAAGTGGTTTGTATATTAAGTGGAGTTCCAAAAACCGGATTGATTTACTGTGTTGTGTGTGACAAAGTGGGGGGCCATTGTATGTGATATATGTATTGATTGCTTGCTTGCTACAAAGTTTGCAAAAGTGACATAATTTGTAACCTTTTTTTTCCTTTGCAGTTTCCTGAGTAGCTGAGTAAGGGGGAGGGCTTAGCTGCTACCAGGTGGTATAAATCAGGCCTCACTACTCTGTAGAGCCTGCTCTGTGCCTTGAATAGCAAGTGGTTTGTATATTAAGTGGAGTTCCAAAAACCGGATTGATTTACTGTGTTGTGTGTGACAAAGTGGGGGGCCATTGTATGTGATATATGTATTGATTGCTTGCTTGCTACAAAGTTTGCAAAAGTGACATAATTTGTAACCTTTTTTTTCCTTTGCAGTTTCCTGAGTAGCTGAGTAAGGGGGAGGGCTTAGCTGCTACCAGGTGGTATAAATCAGGCCTCACTACTCTGTAGAGCCTGCTCTGTGCCTTGAATAGCAAGTGGTTTGTATATTAAGTGGAGTTCCAAAAACCGGATTGATTTACTGTGTTGTGTGTGACAAAGTGGGGGGCCATTGTATGTGATATATGTATTGATTGCTTGCTTGCTACAAAGTTTGCAAAAGTGACATAATTTGTAACCTTTTTTTTCCTTTGCAGTTTCCTGAGTAGCTGAGTAAGGGGGAGGGCTTAGCTGCTACCAGGTGGTATAAATCAGGCCTCACTACTCTGTAGAGCCTGCTCTGTGCCTTGAATAGCAAGTGGTTTGTATATTAAGTGGAGTTCCAAAAACCGGATTGATTTACTGTGTTGTGTGTGACAAAGTGGGGGGCCATTGTATGTGATATATGTATTGATTGCTTGCTTGCTACAAAGTTTGCAAAAGTGACATAATTTGTAACCTTTTTTTTCCTTTGCAGTTTCCTGAGTAGCTGAGTAAGGGGGAGGGCTTAGCTGCTACCAGGTGGTATAAATCAGGCCTCACTACTCTGTAGAGCCTGCTCTGTGCCTTGAATAGCAAGTGGTTTGTATATTAAGTGGAGTTCCAAAAACCGGATTGATTTACTGTGTTGTGTGTGACAAAGTGGGGGGCCATTGTATGTGATATATGTATTGATTGCTTGCTTGCTACAAAGTTTGCAAAAGTGACATAATTTGTAACCTTTTTTTTCCTTTGCAGTTTCCTGAGTAGCTGAGTAAGGGGGAGGGCTTAGCTGCTACCAGGTGGTATAAATCAGGCCTCACTACTCTGTAGAGCCTGCTCTGTGCCTTGAATAGCAAGTGGTTTGTATATTAAGTGGAGTTCCAAAAACCGGATTGATTTACTGTGTTGTGTGTGACAAAGTGGGGGGCCATTGTATGTGATATATGTATTGATTGCTTGCTTGCTACAAAGTTTGCAAAAGTGACATAATTTGTAACCTTTTTTTTCCTTTGCAGTTTCCTGAGTAGCTGAGTAAGGGGGAGGGCTTAGCTGCTACCAGGTGGTATAAATCAGGCCTCACTACTCTGTAGAGCCTGCTCTGTGCCTTGAATAGCAAGTGGTTTGTATATTAAGTGGAGTTCCAAAAACCGGATTGATTTACTGTGTTGTGTGTGACAAAGTGGGGGGCCATTGTATGTGATATATGTATTGATTGCTTGCTTGCTACAAAGTTTGCAAAAGTGACATAATTTGTAACCTTTTTTTTCCTTTGCAGTTTCCTGAGTAGCTGAGTAAGGGGGAGGGCTTAGCTGCTACCAGGTGGTATAAATCAGGCCTCACTACTCTGTAGAGCCTGCTCTGTGCCTTGAATAGCAAGTGGTTTGTATATTAAGTGGAGTTCCAAAAACCGGATTGATTTACTGTGTTGTGTGTGACAAAGTGGGGGGCCATTGTATGTGATATATGTATTGATTGCTTGCTTGCTACAAAGTTTGCAAAAGTGACATAATTTGTAACCTTTTTTTTCCTTTGCAGTTTCCTGAGTAGCTGAGTAAGGGGGAGGGCTTAGCTGCTACCAGGTGGTATAAATCAGGCCTCACTACTCTGTAGAGCCTGCTCTGTGCCTTGAATAGCAAGTGGTTTGTATATTAAGTGGAGTTCCAAAAACCGGATTGATTTACTGTGTTGTGTGTGACAAAGTGGGGGGCCATTGTATGTGATATATGTATTGATTGCTTGCTTGCTACAAAGTTTGCAAAAGTGACATAATTTGTAACCTTTTTTTTCCTTTGCAGTTTCCTGAGTAGCTGAGTAAGGGGGAGGGCTTAGCTGCTACCAGGTGGTATAAATCAGGCCTCACTACTCTGTAGAGCCTGCTCTGTGCCTTGAATAGCAAGTGGTTTGTATATTAAGTGGAGTTCCAAAAACCGGATTGATTTACTGTGTTGTGTGTGACAAAGTGGGGGGCCATTGTATGTGATATATGTATTGATTGCTTGCTTGCTACAAAGTTTGCAAAAGTGACATAATTTGTAACCTTTTTTTTCCTTTGCAGTTTCCTGAGTAGCTGAGTAAGGGGGAGGGCTTAGCTGCTACCAGGTGGTATAAATCAGGCCTCACTACTCTGTAGAGCCTGCTCTGTGCCTTGAATAGCAAGTGGTTTGTATATTAAGTGGAGTTCCAAAAACCGGATTGATTTACTGTGTTGTGTGTGACAAAGTGGGGGGCCATTGTATGTGATATATGTATTGATTGCTTGCTTGCTACAAAGTTTGCAAAAGTGACATAATTTGTAACCTTTTTTTTCCTTTGCAGTTTCCTGAGTAGCTGAGTAAGGGGGAGGGCTTAGCTGCTACCAGGTGGTATAAATCAGGCCTCACTACTCTGTAGAGCCTGCTCTGTGCCTTGAATAGCAAGTGGTTTGTATATTAAGTGGAGTTCCAAAAACCGGATTGATTTACTGTGTTGTGTGTGACAAAGTGGGGGGCCATTGTATGTGATATATGTATTGATTGCTTGCTTGCTACAAAGTTTGCAAAAGTGACATAATTTGTAACCTTTTTTTTCCTTTGCAGTTTCCTGAGTAGCTGAGTAAGGGGGAGGGCTTAGCTGCTACCAGGTGGTATAAATCAGGCCTCACTACTCTGTAGAGCCTGCTCTGTGCCTTGAATAGCAAGTGGTTTGTATATTAAGTGGAGTTCCAAAAACCGGATTGATTTACTGTGTTGTGTGTGACAAAGTGGGGGGCCATTGTATGTGATATATGTATTGATTGCTTGCTTGCTACAAAGTTTGCAAAAGTGACATAATTTGTAACCTTTTTTTTCCTTTGCAGTTTCCTGAGTAGCTGAGTAAGGGGGAGGGCTTAGCTGCTACCAGGTGGTATAAATCAGGCCTCACTACTCTGTAGAGCCTGCTCTGTGCCTTGAATAGCAAGTGGTTTGTATATTAAGTGGAGTTCCAAAAACCGGATTGATTTACTGTGTTGTGTGTGACAAAGTGGGGGGCCATTGTATGTGATATATGTATTGATTGCTTGCTTGCTACAAAGTTTGCAAAAGTGACATAATTTGTAACCTTTTTTTTCCTTTGCAGTTTCCTGAGTAGCTGAGTAAGGGGGAGGGCTTAGCTGCTACCAGGTGGTATAAATCAGGCCTCACTACTCTGTAGAGCCTGCTCTGTGCCTTGAATAGCAAGTGGTTTGTATATTAAGTGGAGTTCCAAAAACCGGATTGATTTACTGTGTTGTGTGTGACAAAGTGGGGGGCCATTGTATGTGATATATGTATTGATTGCTTGCTTGCTACAAAGTTTGCAAAAGTGACATAATTTGTAACCTTTTTTTTCCTTTGCAGTTTCCTGAGTAGCTGAGTAAGGGGGAGGGCTTAGCTGCTACCAGGTGGTATAAATCAGGCCTCACTACTCTGTAGAGCCTGCTCTGTGCCTTGAATAGCAAGTGGTTTGTATATTAAGTGGAGTTCCAAAAACCGGATTGATTTACTGTGTTGTGTGTGACAAAGTGGGGGGCCATTGTATGTGATATATGTATTGATTGCTTGCTTGCTACAAAGTTTGCAAAAGTGACATAATTTGTAACCTTTTTTTTCCTTTGCAGTTTCCTGAGTAGCTGAGTAAGGGGGAGGGCTTAGCTGCTACCAGGTGGTATAAATCAGGCCTCACTACTCTGTAGAGCCTGCTCTGTGCCTTGAATAGCAAGTGGTTTGTATATTAAGTGGAGTTCCAAAAACCGGATTGATTTACTGTGTTGTGTGTGACAAAGTGGGGGGCCATTGTATGTGATATATGTATTGATTGCTTGCTTGCTACAAAGTTTGCAAAAGTGACATAATTTGTAACCTTTTTTTTCCTTTGCAGTTTCCTGAGTAGCTGAGTAAGGGGGAGGGCTTAGCTGCTACCAGGTGGTATAAATCAGGCCTCACTACTCTGTAGAGCCTGCTCTGTGCCTTGAATAGCAAGTGGTTTGTATATTAAGTGGAGTTCCAAAAACCGGATTGATTTACTGTGTTGTGTGTGACAAAGTGGGGGGCCATTGTATGTGATATATGTATTGATTGCTTGCTTGCTACAAAGTTTGCAAAAGTGACATAATTTGTAACCTTTTTTTTCCTTTGCAGTTTCCTGAGTAGCTGAGTAAGGGGGAGGGCTTAGCTGCTACCAGGTGGTATAAATCAGGCCTCACTACTCTGTAGAGCCTGCTCTGTGCCTTGAATAGCAAGTGGTTTGTATATTAAGTGGAGTTCCAAAAACCGGATTGATTTACTGTGTTGTGTGTGACAAAGTGGGGGGCCATTGTATGTGATATATGTATTGATTGCTTGCTTGCTACAAAGTTTGCAAAAGTGACATAATTTGTAACCTTTTTTTTCCTTTGCAGTTTCCTGAGTAGCTGAGTAAGGGGGAGGGCTTAGCTGCTACCAGGTGGTATAAATCAGGCCTCACTACTCTGTAGAGCCTGCTCTGTGCCTTGAATAGCAAGTGGTTTGTATATTAAGTGGAGTTCCAAAAACCGGATTGATTTACTGTGTTGTGTGTGACAAAGTGGGGGGCCATTGTATGTGATATATGTATTGATTGCTTGCTTGCTACAAAGTTTGCAAAAGTGACATAATTTGTAACCTTTTTTTTCCTTTGCAGTTTCCTGAGTAGCTGAGTAAGGGGGAGGGCTTAGCTGCTACCAGGTGGTATAAATCAGGCCTCACTACTCTGTAGAGCCTGCTCTGTGCCTTGAATAGCAAGTGGTTTGTATATTAAGTGGAGTTCCAAAAACCGGATTGATTTACTGTGTTGTGTGTGACAAAGTGGGGGGCCATTGTATGTGATATATGTATTGATTGCTTGCTTGCTACAAAGTTTGCAAAAGTGACATAATTTGTAACCTTTTTTTTCCTTTGCAGTTTCCTGAGTAGCTGAGTAAGGGGGAGGGCTTAGCTGCTACCAGGTGGTATAAATCAGGCCTCACTACTCTGTAGAGCCTGCTCTGTGCCTTGAATAGCAAGTGGTTTGTATATTAAGTGGAGTTCCAAAAACCGGATTGATTTACTGTGTTGTGTGTGACAAAGTGGGGGGCCATTGTATGTGATATATGTATTGATTGCTTGCTTGCTACAAAGTTTGCAAAAGTGACATAATTTGTAACCTTTTTTTTCCTTTGCAGTTTCCTGAGTAGCTGAGTAAGGGGGAGGGCTTAGCTGCTACCAGGTGGTATAAATCAGGCCTCACTACTCTGTAGAGCCTGCTCTGTGCCTTGAATAGCAAGTGGTTTGTATATTAAGTGGAGTTCCAAAAACCGGATTGATTTACTGTGTTGTGTGTGACAAAGTGGGGGGCCATTGTATGTGATATATGTATTGATTGCTTGCTTGCTACAAAGTTTGCAAAAGTGACATAATTTGTAACCTTTTTTTTCCTTTGCAGTTTCCTGAGTAGCTGAGTAAGGGGGAGGGCTTAGCTGCTACCAGGTGGTATAAATCAGGCCTCACTACTCTGTAGAGCCTGCTCTGTGCCTTGAATAGCAAGTGGTTTGTATATTAAGTGGAGTTCCAAAAACCGGATTGATTTACTGTGTTGTGTGTGACGAAGTGGGGGGCCATTGTATGTGATATATGTATTGATTGCTTGCTTGCTACAAAGTTTGCAAAAGTGACATAATTTGTAACCTTTTTTTTCCTTTGCAGTTTCCTGAGTAGCTGAGTAAGGGGGAGGGCTTAGCTGCTACCAGGTGGTATAAATCAGGCCTCACTACTCTGTAGAGCCTGCTCTGTGCCTTGAATAGCAAGTGGTTTGTATATTAAGTGGAGTTCCAAAAACCGGATTGATTTACTGTGTTGTGTGTGACAAAGTGGGGGGCCATTGTATGTGATATATGTATTGATTGCTTGCTTGCTACAAAGTTTGCAAAAGTGACATAATTTGTAACCTTTTTTTTCCTTTGCAGTTTCCTGAGTAGCTGAGTAAGGGGGAGGGCTTAGCTGCTACCAGGTGGTATAAATCAGGCCTCACTACTCTGTAGAGCCTGCTCTGTGCCTTGAATAGCAAGTGGTTTGTATATTAAGTGGAGTTCCAAAAACCGGATTGATTTACTGTGTTGTGTGTGACAAAGTGGGGGGCCATTGTATGTGATATATGTATTGATTGCTTGCTTGCTACAAAGTTTGCAAAAGTGACATAATTTGTAACCTTTTTTTTCCTTTGCAGTTTCCTGAGTAGCTGAGTAAGGGGGAGGGCTTAGCTGCTACCAGGTGGTATAAATCAGGCCTCACTACTCTGTAGAGCCTGCTCTGTGCCTTGAATAGCAAGTGGTTTGTATATTAAGTGGAGTTCCAAAAACCGGATTGATTTACTGTGTTGTGTGTGACGAAGTGGGGGGCCATTGTATGTGATATATGTATTGATTGCTTGCTTGCTACAAAGTTTGCAAAAGTGACATAATTTGTAACCTTTTTTTTCCTTTGCAGTTTCCTGAGTAGCTGAGTAAGGGGGAGGGCTTAGCTGCTACCAGGTGGTATAAATCAGGCCTCACTACTCTGTAGAGCCTGCTCTGTGCCTTGAATAGCAAGTGGTTTGTATATTAAGTGGAGTTCCAAAAACCGGATTGATTTACTGTGTTGTGTGTGACAAAGTGGGGGGCCATTGTATGTGATATATGTATTGATTGCTTGCTTGCTACAAAGTTTGCAAAAGTGACATAATTTGTAACCTTTTTTTTCCTTTGCAGTTTCCTGAGTAGCTGAGTAAGGGGGAGGGCTTAGCTGCTACCAGGTGGTATAAATCAGGCCTCACTACTCTGTAGAGCCTGCTCTGTGCCTTGAATAGCAAGTGGTTTGTATATTAAGTGGAGTTCCAAAAACCGGATTGATTTACTGTGTTGTGTGTGACAAAGTGGGGGGCCATTGTATGTGATATATGTATTGATTGCTTGCTTGCTACAAAGTTTGCAAAAGTGACATAATTTGTAACCTTTTTTTTCCTTTGCAGTTTCCTGAGTAGCTGAGTAAGGGGGAGGGCTTAGCTGCTACCAGGTGGTATAAATCAGGCCTCACTACTCTGTAGAGCCTGCTCTGTGCCTTGAATAGCAAGTGGTTTGTATATTAAGTGGAGTTCCAAAAACCGGATTGATTTACTGTGTTGTGTGTGACAAAGTGGGGGGCCATTGTATGTGATATATGTATTGATTGCTTGCTTGCTACAAAGTTTGCAAAAGTGACATAATTTGTAACCTTTTTTTTCCTTTGCAGTTTCCTGAGTAGCTGAGTAAGGGGGAGGGCTTAGCTGCTACCAGGTGGTATAAATCAGGCCTCACTACTCTGTAGAGCCTGCTCTGTGCCTTGAATAGCAAGTGGTTTGTATATTAAGTGGAGTTCCAAAAAACCGGATTGATTTACTGTTGTTGTGTGTGACAAAGTGGGGGGCCATTGTATGTGATATATGTATTGATTGCTTGCTTGCTACAAAGTTTGCAAAAGTGACATAATTTGTAACCTTTTTTTCCTTTGCAGTTTCCTGAGTAGCTGAGTAAGGGGGAGGGCTTAGTGCTACCAGGTGGTATAAATCAGGCCTCACTACTCTGTAGAGCCTGCTCTGTGCCTTGAATAGCAAGTGGTTTGTATATTAAGTGGAGTTCCAAAAACCGGATTGATTTACTGTGTTGTGTGTGACAAAGTGGGGGGCCATTGTATGTGATATATGTATTGATTGCTTGCTTGCTACAAAGTTTGCAAAAGTGACATAATTTGTAACCTTTTTTTTCCTTTGCAGTTTCCTGAGTAGCTGAGTAAGGGGGAGGGCTTAGCTGCTACCAGGTGGTATAAATCAGGCCTCACTACTCTGTAGAGCCTGCTCTGTGCCTTGAATAGCAAGTGGTTTGTATATTAAGTGGAGTTCCAAAAACCGGATTGATTTACTGTGTTGTGTGTGACAAAGTGGGGGGCCATTGTATGTGATATATGTATTGATTGCTTGCTTGCTACAAAGTTTGCAAAAGTGACATAATTTGTAACCTTTTTTTTCCTTTGCAGTTTCCTGAGTAGCTGAGTAAGGGGGAGGGCTTAGCTGCTACCAGGTGGTATAAATCAGGCCTCACTACTCTGTAGAGCCTGCTCTGTGCCTTGAATAGCAAGTGGTTTGTATATTAAGTGGAGTTCCAAAAACCGGATTGATTTACTGTGTTGTGTGTGACAAAGTGGGGGGCCATTGTATGTGATATATGTATTGATTGCTTGCTTGCTACAAAGTTTGCAAAAGTGACATAATTTGTAACCTTTTTTTTCCTTTGCAGTTTCCTGAGTAGCTGAGTAAGGGGGAGGGCTTAGCTGCTACCAGGTGGTATAAATCAGGCCTCACTACTCTGTAGAGCCTGCTCTGTGCCTTGAATAGCAAGTGGTTTGTATATTAAGTGGAGTTCCAAAAACCGGATTGATTTACTGTGTTGTGTGTGACAAAGTGGGGGGCCATTGTATGTGATATATGTATTGATTGCTTGCTTGCTACAAAGTTTGCAAAAGTGACATAATTTGTAACCTTTTTTTTCCTTTGCAGTTTCCTGAGTAGCTGAGTAAGGGGGAGGGCTTAGCTGCTACCAGGTGGTATAAATCAGGCCTCACTACTCTGTAGAGCCTGCTCTGTGCCTTGAATAGCAAGTGGTTTGTATATTAAGTGGAGTTCCAAAAACCGGATTGATTTACTGTGTTGTGTGTGACAAAGTGGGGGGCCATTGTATGTGATATATGTATTGATTGCTTGCTTGCTACAAAGTTTGCAAAAGTGACATAATTTGTAACCTTTTTTTTCCTTTGCAGTTTCCTGAGTAGCTGAGTAAGGGGGAGGGCTTAGCTGCTACCAGGTGGTATAAATCAGGCCTCACTACTCTGTAGAGCCTGCTCTGTGCCTTGAATAGCAAGTGGTTTGTATATTAAGTGGAGTTCCAAAAACCGGATTGATTTACTGTGTTGTGTGTGACAAAGTGGGGGGCCATTGTATGTGATATATGTATTGATTGCTTGCTTGCTACAAAGTTTGCAAAAGTGACATAATTTGTAACCTTTTTTTTCCTTTGCAGTTTCCTGAGTAGCTGAGTAAGGGGGAGGGCTTAGCTGCTACCAGGTGGTATAAATCAGGCCTCACTACTCTGTAGAGCCTGCTCTGTGCCTTGAATAGCAAGTGGTTTGTATATTAAGTGGAGTTCCAAAAACCGGATTGATTTACTGTGTTGTGTGTGACAAAGTGGGGGGCCATTGTATGTGATATATGTATTGATTGCTTGCTTGCTACAAAGTTTGCAAAAGTGACATAATTTGTAACCTTTTTTTTCCTTTGCAGTTTCCTGAGTAGCTGAGTAAGGGGGAGGGCTTAGCTGCTACCAGGTGGTATAAATCAGGCCTCACTACTCTGTAGAGCCTGCTCTGTGCCTTGAATAGCAAGTGGTTTGTATATTAAGTGGAGTTCCAAAAACCGGATTGATTTACTGTGTTGTGTGTGACAAAGTGGGGGGCCATTGTATGTGATATATGTATTGATTGCTTGCTTGCTACAAAGTTTGCAAAAGTGACATAATTTGTAACCTTTTTTTTCCTTTGCAGTTTCCTGAGTAGCTGAGTAAGGGGGAGGGCTTAGCTGCTACCAGGTGGTATAAATCAGGCCTCACTACTCTGTAGAGCCTGCTCTGTGCCTTGAATAGCAAGTGGTTTGTATATTAAGTGGAGTTCCAAAAACCGGATTGATTTACTGTGTTGTGTGTGACAAAGTGGGGGGCCATTGTATGTGATATATGTATTGATTGCTTGCTTGCTACAAAGTTTGCAAAAGTGACATAATTTGTAACCTTTTTTTTCCTTTGCAGTTTCCTGAGTAGCTGAGTAAGGGGGAGGGCTTAGCTGCTACCAGGTGGTATAAATCAGGCCTCACTACTCTGTAGAGCCTGCTCTGTGCCTTGAATAGCAAGTGGTTTGTATATTAAGTGGAGTTCCAAAAACCGGATTGATTTACTGTGTTGTGTGTGACAAAGTGGGGGGCCATTGTATGTGATATATGTATTGATTGCTTGCTTGCTACAAAGTTTGCAAAAGTGACATAATTTGTAACCTTTTTTTTCCTTTGCAGTTTCCTGAGTAGCTGAGTAAGGGGGAGGGCTTAGCTGCTACCAGGTGGTATAAATCAGGCCTCACTACTCTGTAGAGCCTGCTCTGTGCCTTGAATAGCAAGTGGTTTGTATATTAAGTGGAGTTCCAAAAACCGGATTGATTTACTGTGTTGTGTGTGACAAAGTGGGGGGCCATTGTATGTGATATATGTATTGATTGCTTGCTTGCTACAAAGTTTGCAAAAGTGACATAATTTGTAACCTTTTTTTTCCTTTGCAGTTTCCTGAGTAGCTGAGTAAGGGGGAGGGCTTAGCTGCTACCAGGTGGTATAAATCAGGCCTCACTACTCTGTAGAGCCTGCTCTGTGCCTTGAATAGCAAGTGGTTTGTATATTAAGTGGAGTTCCAAAAACCGGATTGATTTACTGTGTTGTGTGTGACAAAGTGGGGGGCCATTGTATGTGATATATGTATTGATTGCTTGCTTGCTACAAAGTTTGCAAAAGTGACATAATTTGTAACCTTTTTTTTCCTTTGCAGTTTCCTGAGTAGCTGAGTAAGGGGGAGGGCTTAGCTGCTACCAGGTGGTATAAATCAGGCCTCACTACTCTGTAGAGCCTGCTCTGTGCCTTGAATAGCAAGTGGTTTGTATATTAAGTGGAGTTCCAAAAACCGGATTGATTTACTGTGTTGTGTGTGACAAAGTGGGGGGCCATTGTATGTGATATATGTATTGATTGCTTGCTTGCTACAAAGTTTGCAAAAGTGACATAATTTGTAACCTTTTTTTTCCTTTGCAGTTTCCTGAGTAGCTGAGTAAGGGGGAGGGCTTAGCTGCTACCAGGTGGTATAAATCAGGCCTCACTACTCTGTAGAGCCTGCTCTGTGCCTTGAATAGCAAGTGGTTTGTATATTAAGTGGAGTTCCAAAAACCGGATTGATTTACTGTGTTGTGTGTGACAAAGTGGGGGGCCATTGTATGTGATATATGTATTGATTGCTTGCTTGCTACAAAGTTTGCAAAAGTGACATAATTTGTAACCTTTTTTTTCCTTTGCAGTTTCCTGAGTAGCTGAGTAAGGGGGAGGGCTTAGCTGCTACCAGGTGGTATAAATCAGGCCTCACTACTCTGTAGAGCCTGCTCTGTGCCTTGAATAGCAAGTGGTTTGTATATTAAGTGGAGTTCCAAAAACCGGATTGATTTACTGTGTTGTGTGTGACAAAGTGGGGGGCCATTGTATGTGATATATGTATTGATTGCTTGCTTGCTACAAAGTTTGCAAAAGTGACATAATTTGTAACCTTTTTTTTCCTTTGCAGTTTCCTGAGTAGCTGAGTAAGGGGGAGGGCTTAGCTGCTACCAGGTGGTATAAATCAGGCCTCACTACTCTGTAGAGCCTGCTCTGTGCCTTGAATAGCAAGTGGTTTGTATATTAAGTGGAGTTCCAAAAACCGGATTGATTTACTGTGTTGTGTGTGACAAAGTGGGGGGCCATTGTATGTGATATATGTATTGATTGCTTGCTTGCTACAAAGTTTGCAAAAGTGACATAATTTGTAACCTTTTTTTTCCTTTGCAGTTTCCTGAGTAGCTGAGTAAGGGGGAGGGCTTAGCTGCTACCAGGTGGTATAAATCAGGCCTCACTACTCTGTAGAGCCTGCTCTGTGCCTTGAATAGCAAGTGGTTTGTATATTAAGTGGAGTTCCAAAAACCGGATTGATTTACTGTGTTGTGTGTGACAAAGTGGGGGGCCATTGTATGTGATATATGTATTGATTGCTTGCTTGCTACAAAGTTTGCAAAAGTGACATAATTTGTAACCTTTTTTTTCCTTTGCAGTTTCCTGAGTAGCTGAGTAAGGGGGAGGGCTTAGCTGCTACCAGGTGGTATAAATCAGGCCTCACTACTCTGTAGAGCCTGCTCTGTGCCTTGAATAGCAAGTGGTTTGTATATTAAGTGGAGTTCCAAAAACCGGATTGATTTACTGTGTTGTGTGTGACAAAGTGGGGGGCCATTGTATGTGATATATGTATTGATTGCTTGCTTGCTACAAAGTTTGCAAAAGTGACATAATTTGTAACCTTTTTTTTCCTTTGCAGTTTCCTGAGTAGCTGAGTAAGGGGGAGGGCTTAGCTGCTACCAGGTGGTATAAATCAGGCCTCACTACTCTGTAGAGCCTGCTCTGTGCCTTGAATAGCAAGTGGTTTGTATATTAAGTGGAGTTCCAAAAACCGGATTGATTTACTGTGTTGTGTGTGACAAAGTGGGGGGCCATTGTATGTGATATATGTATTGATTGCTTGCTTGCTACAAAGTTTGCAAAAGTGACATAATTTGTAACCTTTTTTTTCCTTTGCAGTTTCCTGAGTAGCTGAGTAAGGGGGAGGGCTTAGCTGCTACCAGGTGGTATAAATCAGGCCTCACTACTCTGTAGAGCCTGCTCTGTGCCTTGAATAGCAAGTGGTTTGTATATTAAGTGGAGTTCCAAAACCGGATTGATTTACTGTGTTGTGTGTGACAAAGTGGGGGGCCATTGTATGTGATATATGTATTGATTGCTTGCTTGCTACAAAGTTTGCAAAAGTGACATAATTTGTAACCTTTTTTTTCCTTTGCAGTTTCCTGAGTAGCTGAGTAAGGGGGAGGGCTTAGCTGCTACCAGGTGGTATAAATCAGGCCTCACTACTCTGTAGAGCCTGCTCTGTGCCTTGAATAGCAAGTGGTTTGTATATTAAGTGGAGTTCCAAAAACCGGATTGATTTACTGTGTTGTGTGTGACAAAGTGGGGGGCCATTGTATGTGATATATGTATTGATTGCTTGCTTGCTACAAAGTTTGCAAAAGTGACATAATTTGTAACCTTTTTTTTCCTTTGCAGTTTCCTGAGTAGCTGAGTAAGGGGGAGGGCTTAGCTGCTACCAGGTGGTATAAATCAGGCCTCACTACTCTGTAGAGCCTGCTCTGTGCCTTGAATAGCAAGTGGTTTGTATATTAAGTGGAGTTCCAAAAACCGGATTGATTTACTGTGTTGTGTGTGACAAAGTGGGGGGCCATTGTATGTGATATATGTATTGATTGCTTGCTTGCTACAAAGTTTGCAAAAGTGACATAATTTGTAACCTTTTTTTTCCTTTGCAGTTTCCTGAGTAGCTGAGTAAGGGGGAGGGCTTAGCTGCTACCAGGTGGTATAAATCAGGCCTCACTACTCTGTAGAGCCTGCTCTGTGCCTTGAATAGCAAGTGGTTTGTATATTAAGTGGAGTTCCAAAAACCGGATTGATTTACTGTGTTGTGTGTGACAAAGTGGGGGGCCATTGTATGTGATATATGTATTGATTGCTTGCTTGCTACAAAGTTTGCAAAAGTGACATAATTTGTAACCTTTTTTTTCCTTTGCAGTTTCCTGAGTAGCTGAGTAAGGGGGAGGGCTTAGCTGCTACCAGGTGGTATAAATCAGGCCTCACTACTCTGTAGAGCCTGCTCTGTGCCTTGAATAGCAAGTGGTTTGTATATTAAGTGGAGTTCCAAAAACCGGATTGATTTACTGTGTTGTGTGTGACAAAGTGGGGGGCCATTGTATGTGATATATGTATTGTATTGCTTGCTTGCTACAAAGTTTGCAAAAGTGACATAATTTGTAACCTTTTTTTTCCTTTGCAGTTTCCTGAGTAGCTGAGTAAGGGGAGGGCTTAGCTGCTACCAGGTGGTATAAATCAGGCCTCACTACTCTGTAGAGCCTGCTCTGTGCCTTGAATAGCAAGTGGTTTGTATATTAAGTGGAGTTCCAAAAACCGGATTGATTTACTGTGTTGTGTGTGACAAAGTGGGGGGCCATTGTATGTGATATATGTATTGATTGCTTGCTTGCTACAAAGTTTGCAAAAGTGACATAATTTGTAACCTTTTTTTTCCTTTGCAGTTTCCTGAGTAGCTGAGTAAGGGGGAGGGCTTAGCTGCTACCAGGTGGTATAAATCAGGCCTCACTACTCTGTAGAGCCTGCTCTGTGCCTTGAATAGCAAGTGGTTTGTATATTAAGTGGAGTTCCAAAAACCGGATTGATTTACTGTGTTGTGTGTGACAAAGTGGGGGGCCATTGTATGTGATATATGTATTGATTGCTTGCTTGCTACAAAGTTTGCAAAAGTGACATAATTTGTACCTTTTTTTTCCTTTGCAGTTCCTGAGTAGCTGAGTGGGTATAAATCAGGCCTCACTACTCTGTAGAGCCTGCTCTGTGCCTTGAATAGCAAGTGGTTTGTATATTAAGTGGAGTTCCAAAAACCGGATTGATTTACTGTGTTGTGTGTGACAAAGTGGGGGGCCATTGTATGTGATATATGTATTGATT